>NC_090436.1:799085004-799822504 GCF_031143425.1 Pleurodeles waltl
AGTCTGAGTCTGCGTCTGCTCCGCTCCTCTGTGAGTTTACGGGAGCCAAAGTGACCCCTGCCCAACTCCGTGAGCTTTATGAGGCCATGCACCTCATATGTGGGCAGTCTGACTCCTCCAGATGGCCTTTGGGCTCATGGGGCCGGCAGGGCCCCCCTCTGGTTCCACGCCGGCGACTTCGGACTTGACTCCGAAGGGCACCCATGGGTCCGTTCTTGGATCTGAACCGGCGTCAGTCGTACCACCTCAACCTTCCCCAAGGATGGTTCCAACATTGTTGCTCCCGACGCCACCCGTGCCCCCGGTTGGCATTGAGCCCATCCTCATTGCCGACTCTGACATGGAGCCGGACTGACGTTGCGCTATTCCGACTTCGACAGTGACCTTGCTCCCTAGGTCGGATTCTGACCCTTATTCTCTTGGGTTGGGGTATGGTGAGGATTGGAAGGGGCGCTGGACCCTTTGGAAAACCTTCTGGAAGATCTCATAGAATGGCAGATAGACCTGGGTGAGGCCAGTGGTCTGGACACTTCCCCTGACACTGGCATGTTTCTTTCCCTTGGCTACAGAGGAGGGAGCATCCTACTCAGTGGTTGGGAAAAGAGCAGCCAAGGTCCTGGGCCTTCAGCTGCCTTCAGTGGCAGTCAGGGCTAACCTCCTGACAGGTGCTTCAGCCTGGGGCTTCCACTTTTGACCCCCTTTTGCTAGTTAATGAAGCCCTCACTGATGTCCTGCTGGGGACCTGGTCCAAACCCAGCACAGGGGCTCTTGTGAACAGGGCAGTCGCCCGCCACCATAGACCCAAGCCAAATGACCAAGTGTTCCTGATGCAACTCCCAATCCCTGAGAGCTTGGTTAGCCAAGCCTCTATGTCTCGAGGTGCATTACTTTCTGCACTCCCGGATAGGGAGTCCAAGAGGCTGGATCAGCTTGGGAAGAAGATATTTTGTTCCTCCAGCCTGACATTGCGGTCCGTGAGCACCGCGTGCCTTTTGGGGGCTTACACCCATACTTTATGGGACACGTTGCACAAGTGCTGCCACATGTCCTGGAGGAGGTCTGGGCCATTCTCTTCCAAACTGTTGCTGATGGGAGAGAAAGAGCAAGGTTCACAATACGATGTGGGTTGGATACGACCAACTCACTAGGGAGATCGGTTGCATCAATAGTGGCCTTTAGGTATCACACCTGGTTGAGGACGTCTGGCTTTTCAGGGGATGTCCAATCCCCCCTTATGGACATGTCCTTTGATGGCACTCTTCTCTTTGGAGACAAAGCAGACTTGGTGCTCGGTCGCTTTAAGGCGCCCCAAGCTATGGCCAGGTTCTTGGGCCTATCGGCTGCCCCTCAACTCCCTCAGTAGCCTGCTTTCAGCCCCTTTTGTGGCTACAGAAGGGGCATCCAACCACATCTGCTCCCTCCAGCCACTGTGCTGCCAATGCTGCCCAGCCTCTGTGTGGCCGGGATCCATCATCCTCATGGATCTGGGAGCTAACATTCTGGCCAGGCCAGCCCACTGCCCCTCCCTCTGCAGCAGCCTCCAAACCTTTCTAGTCTGACTCTTCCCCACCATGGACCAGTCGAAGCAAGATTCGCCATCACCTGCCCTGCTGGCAGGCCATCACATCAGACAGGTTAGTTTTGCAAATAGTCCAAAGGGGCTACTCTCTCCCCTTCAAGTCTACTCCTCTATCCATGCCACCATGCTGTAATTAGATGATGGAGGATCGCCTGGCACTTCTCCACGAGGAGTTTACAGCTCTCTTGGCCAAGGGAGCCGTAGAGAGGGTACCTGTGCCAGAAGTAGGTTGTGGGTGTTATTCCTGCTACCTTTCTGGTGCCCAAAAAGGACAAGGGCCTCCGCCCTATCCTAGACCTTCAGTCCCTCAATCTCTTCCTCAGGAAGGAGAAGTTCAAAATGCTCACTCTGGCTAAGGGTTTATCTGCACTGGACCAAGGAGACTGGATGGTAGCATTGGACTTGCAGGATGCCTATTTCCATATTCCTGTCCTGCCTACCCACAGATGTCACTTGCAGTTCACAGTAGGCCACAAACATTCTCAGTTTATCGTGCTCCCCTTTCGCCTTACCAGCGCCCCTCGGGTATTCACCAAGGTGATGGTCGCAGCTCATCTGCCTAGGTCAGGGGTTTCAATCTTTCCCTACCTGGACTACTGGCTGTCGAAGGTGGTTATTGTCCCCCATCTCCTGACTAGAGTGGACCTCCTGCATTCACTAGGGTTCACTATAAACGTGCCAAAGTCACACCTGACTCCCTTTCAGAGGCTCCCTTTCATCGGAGCTGTTCTGGACACAGTGCAGTTTCCGGCTTATCCTCCCGATCGGCTAGTCCAGGATATTCAGGCTATGACACCAATATTTCAGCCTTTATACTGGATTCCGGGGTGAATGACTCTGAGGCTGATGGGTCTTTTGGCCTCCTGCATCCTGCTGGTGACTCATGCCAGATGGCTTATACGGGCTCTGCAGTAGGACTTGAAGTTACAGTGGGTGCAGCATCAGGGAAATCTCTCTGACATTCCAGATCGCGGAGGGAACTGCGCAAGATCTGCAGTGGTGGCTCTTGAACCACGATTGGGTCAGAGGCAGATCCCCTTTCCCTTCCCCAACCAGATCCGACAGATGCTTCACTCCTGGGATGGGGCAGCCACATTTGAGAGGCAGAGATCAGATGTGTCTGGTCTCTGGCAGAGTCCATGCTCCACATCAATGTTTTGGGGTTCAGGGTGACCAGACTGGCATTGAAAGCATTCCTTCCAACTCTCAAGGGGAAAGTAGTGCTGGTGTTAGTGAAGAGCACCACTGCCATGTGGTACTGCAGCAAGCAGGGTGGAGTGGGCTTGTGGAACCTTTGTCAGGAGGCTCTGGACCTGGCTGGAACATGAGGGAATTTCCCTGGTGTTTCAACACCTGGGGGGCTCTCAACGCCAGAGTGGAAAAACTCGGCCAACACTGCCTGGTAGATCACGACGGCATCTCCATTCGAAGTTGGCACAAGGTCTTAATCAGCAGTGGGTAGAGCCTTAGTTATATCTGTTTGCCTCTGCAGAGAATGCACAATGTCAGCTGTTTTGTCTTTTGGAGTATCCAAGGCAGCACTAGCTCAGCAACGCTTTTCATCTTGAGTGGAACTCAGACCTCCTTTACACCATTCTGCCCATACCACTTCTGCCCAGAGTTCTCAAGAAGGACTGGGCCCAAGTAATCCTTGCTACTCCAGACTGGGCATGAAGAGTCTGGTATCCCGAGCTGTTGAGCATGGCCATCGATACTCCGATCAGACTGCCTCTTTGGAAGGATCTTCTGTATCAGCAGCGGTGGGGGTTCTCCACATGTACTTGTCCAGTCTTCTTGCGTGGAGATTGAGCAGCGGCAGTTCACAGCTTATGACCTTCCGCCTGAAGTATGTAATTTTATCTTGACAGCCAGGCGTCCCTCCACCAAAATGGTATGCGCCTGTCGTTGGCATACATTTGTGTCATGGTGTACAGACAAGTTTGTTGATCCCCTCTCTGAAGCTCTTTCCGAGGTCCTCTTGTTTATTCTTTCTTGGACCCAGCAGGGCTATGCTTTGGGCACTGTCAAAGGTTAT
The DNA here is from genome assembly GCF_031143425.1 of Pleurodeles waltl. NCBI lineage: Eukaryota > Metazoa > Chordata > Amphibia > Caudata > Salamandridae > Pleurodeles > Pleurodeles waltl. Next base: position 799,088,619 of record NC_090436.1, read on the forward strand.
TTGTCTGCTATCTCTGCATTTCTGAGATTACCTGACCAACCCTCTTTGTTCAAGTCTTCTATTGTCATTAGGTTCATAAAGTGACTTACCCACATGTTCCCTCCATCATTTAACATGCTCCAATGGGATTTGAATTTGGTTCTGACATTCTCATGTGTGCTTCTTTTGAGCCTCTCCACAATTGTTTTCTCAGACTTCCTAGCATTAAAAACAGCCTTCCTTGCAGCTATTACATCTGCCCGCCGGGTGAGTGAGCTGCAGGCGTTGTCATCTAAGCCACCCTACCTTTCCATCTATCCTGACAAAGTGGTGCTTTCCACAAGGGCTTCCTTTTTGCCAAAAGTAGTCATGCCCTTTCATCTAGGCCAATCCATCACCTTACCTACTTTTTACACCCCCCCCCCCCACATCCTTCTAAGGAAGAGGAGAGACTTCACGTTTGGACCCAAAAAGAGCTTTGGCGTTCTACCTTGATGGTACCAAAGAGTTGCGGCTGGATAATCAAAACTTTGTTGGGTATCTGGGTACGAAGAAAGGTCAGGCAGTACAGAAGAGAACCATCTCTAGATGGGTCATTCTCTGCATTAAGATGTGCTTCGCATTGGCTGAAAAGACAGCCACTGGAGGGTTTGTGCGCTCACTCTACCAGAGCGACAGCTCCAACCACTGCGTTAGCACATGGAGTTCCAGTCCTGGCCATCTGTCAGACAGCAACGTGAGCATCCTTGCACACGTTCACCAAACACTACTGCTTTCACAGTCAGGTCCGAAGGGATGGGTACTTTGCCTATTTGGTCCTGCAGGACTTCCTAGTATGATCTTGGTTTGCAGACTCTCTGGTTATGGTATTGCTTGGATATCTATTCTAAGGTAAGGAATCTGTACCTAGAAGTCTCTATCAGATGAACAAGTTACTTAGTTTCGGTAACGCCTTATCTGGTAGAGACATATTCTAGTTGCTGATTCCTTACCGACCCATACTCTGCGAACTGATTTCTAGGAACAGGGGCTTCCCTTTCAGGGTCCTAGTTTTGACACATCAGTGGTCAGTGTTCTTCCTGGCTCCGCGCTTCTGGCGTGGAAAATCGTGAAAAGAAACTGATGTCAGTGCGCCAGGGTGGCGCTTATTTAGGTCCTGCAATGTCATATCCGGCGTACCCGATGCCGACGATGGACGTGGAGCCGACCGACACCACCTGATGGCGTGCAGGGATACTGCTCAATAAAAATCTCCAGACTGACGCCTGGGAAAATTCTAAGGTAAGGAATCTGCAACTAGAATATGTCTCTACCTGGTAAGGAGTTACCACAGGTAAGTAACTTGTTCATCCGAGATCTGCAGATAGCATTTACGATTGAAACTACAGTTGTTGCTTTAAGGATAAGTATTGGTAAGCACTTTAGCTGATAAAAGTTTAGTTGTTTTTTTTCACTATGAGCACTAAATACTTCCATGAGACCATCCTCATGTGGTAAATTGGTGTACAGAGATGTAACATCAAATGCAGCCAGGAGAGTCATCATCAAACCTGTAGGTTTATAGGTTTGAGATTATGATGGGCCCTGATGACATTAGAAGCAACAAAGGTAATGGAGGATTTTGAGGTCTTATTGTTAGTCTCCACACATTGTTGATGATAAAACTCTTATTGCAAGGACTTTTTACAGACTGTTGATATCCTGGCAATATCTGCAGAGCAAAGGACTGCACTATGAAACTTTGTAATTCAGGATATTGTCTGAAAAGCAATTAATTGATTGAAAGTGAACAATGCCTGAGGCACTGATGGATTTTTCGGAGAGTTGAAGTCATTTGAGTCTGTTTTGACACTTGTGTTTATCGACTTGTTCAATTAATTTACTTCAGTAACACTCACAGTGTAAGTAGACAATGTTCTGATGGTATATCAGGGTAGGGATGTGTCTTATATCCCTATCTCTTAGTTGATCATGGATATTACGGTCTCTGAGTATTTTGATTTAACAGGCTTGGCAAATTTTGCCAGTCCTGATCCTTTCTTACTAAGCTGGTGATGTTGAAGGGAGACACTCCTTTGATAATGTAAGAAGGTTGTGCAGTCTTGTCTAGAAGGTCATGAAAGGGAGAAGGCAGTCCTTATTTCATTAGATGCAGAGAAGTCATACTGGTGGGGTGGATTTTCCTTAGCTTTACACTGTCTAAGGTCAACCATGGGGGCACCTTTCTTACCAATGTAATAAACTGCAGCTACACAGTCTGCCATAATAGCTGTTAATGTAGCTTTTCCAAGTCTCTCTCGTGTGGGATGGGGCACAAAGCAGGGATATCCTTTGTTCCCTCTAGCTTTTTTTAAGCTGTAACCACCGGTTGCTGGGATACAGTGTTTCATTACTATGGTATGGAGCTTAGTTTCAAGGTTAACAGTGGTAAGATAAAGACCTTCCAAAATATTCTCAGCATAGAAGGCCTATCCGTACTGCAGTAGACTGTTCCTTATAGAATCACTCTGGAAAACATGTGTGAATCATCAAGACACCATGCCCTGATACGAAAGCATGGGTTGGGCTCATGTCGAGGCCAGATTGTATTATGTCCCATTAGTCAGTCTAAAAAAAAATCTACTGCACTTACTCACTATAATGATGTTACTGAGCATAGGTAAATACAATTGTATGTTGTACATTACAAAAAAACTACTGCATACTGACTAAAACTGCTTCCTGTTCAACAGCACAGTACTTTTCAAAGAGAATTTAAAGGCCCAATGCTTTTCAAGTGTTACAGATGAATAGATCAACATATCATATTCCTATCATGGTATTTTTTTGGTTCAATATGATATTAAGAAAATGTCTAGAGGCAGACATAAATAAGATGTTACCAAAAAGGTAAGTACAGTCCAACAGGTCAGAACCGGTGATTATTTTGGAAATTTGCTGCAAGGCACAGAAGGCTACATTAGTGAGCCTTGGTGCGGAGCTGGAATCTTCAGTTGCTGGCGACGGGACCACATGCATCACCAGTGCCCCATTCCAGACACACAGTTTGGCATTGACATTCAGAGATCAGTACCCTATGGAGCTCCAGATTGGGGACAGTGTTTGACTAAGCCATCTGTACAACATTAAGGTCACCGAACACATAGATGTGGTTCATAGAAAACATCTGTGAAAGGTTCTCAAAAGCCAAAGAGGTGTACTGTGATGAATGACGATGTGGCTGTTTAATTTGAGTCAGTTGTGTTGATATCAGCAACAAATAGCATACTATGAAAAGTAAACAGTCCCAAATGTGAATTGTCTGAAGAACCCAGACCTAGCCTTCCAATACAGCACCCTTCCTTCAACAAGTTGGTTGATACTCTCAGAGCACTTGATGGTAGTTTCCAGTTGAATGTGGTTTCCAGGTAGATTGCCCAGTGTTCCAGTTCAGAACAAACCAGATACTGGAGTCCAGAGACCAGATGTCTAACTGGATCCCAAGGTGAGGACTCTGGTTATCTGTTTTTTACAACATACAGTAGATCTTTTAGATGGCCAGTGGGTGTGGTGGCCTGTATCAAAGGTACTGCCTGTCCTGGTCAAGATTTCTCATTGAGATGACTTTCAGTTGATTAAATGGATGTCCGGGCTAGAGGTGAATCCAGCAACTTCCTTTCAGATGACGTGACAAGCACCACTGAGAGCACGAAAAGGGTACTAAATAAAGAAGTATAACCCTTCTTGACCCTAACTTTAACGGTGACATAACAAGTACATGACCCACGTATAGCTGTATGTTACATTGCTTCTTTAGAGCATCAATCTGGAATGATCTAGTGTCCCTACCTAGGTTGCTGGTCATTGGTGGGTCACGTCACTGCTTCATAACATGTGTATTTTAGCTTCTCATGCGAGCAAGTAGTGCTTCCTTCACTCAACTGTTCCAACAGTAAAGCATTCCCACACACAAGACTAAAGCCTATTCCAAAGGGAGAGTGGCAGCTTCTGCAGTGGGTCTACTCCTGGTTTCTAAGACATCTTCTCTCCTGTATACATGTATAAGCCAAATACTGAGCAGGGCATTGTCTTAGAAGTTACTTCTTTGGAGGCAAGGCATAGCTAGCCTGTCAGGGATGCTGCACCTTCTGACAAACCTGCCCCCCCCACCCCCCCAAGTTTCCACCTATGTAACAAGGTTTAGGTTGTCTTTGATGAAGATGATTGTGGGTGTAAAACTACAGCAACCATAACTGGATCCTGTTGATCAGGCATTTGGCACTTCGCTGATGGTGGCAGCCCATAAGATAAGATTAACCCAGAACAAGCTACCCACATATGTGTCCAAGGAAGGCTTGCCCATCTTTGTTGTATTGAAAGGCTAGTCATGAAACACGGTCCACATTTTAGGCATTCTACCCAAAATATTTCATACTATCTGTAACTCTGTTGCCCAATTTGAAATTAAAAGAGAAGAAAAAAAATGCTGTTTTTCAGTAAAACATACCACTTTTATGCTAAGATTTAAAAAAGCAGAATACAACCAGAACGTACTTTTCAGTTAATGTGCTGTTCTTCTTTAATCCTTCCTAAATTTTGCTTTGTCTAAGACAAAGCAGTATATTTATGTAACCTTTTTAAAATAAATTTGATGAAACCCAGTGTTCCATTTTTGATAACTGCACAAAGGAACGTGTAGAAGGATTGGAAGGAGGCTGAATATTAGCCACCTAAATTTGGTTCTGTTTCAAAGAAGCCTCAGAGATGAAATTACAGTTTTATTCAAATAAGATCAAGTCTGCTCATTTTGACTAACACAGTACATATACTAGCAGCAAATATGATGGTTTCCTGTACAACACCCAGCCTCACCAAATTTGTGACTCAGTCTCTTGATTTCGGCATAGGTCCAGCAGTTCCAGAGGGAAGAAAATATGTTTTGAAGTTTTGGATCAAGAAAGTGAGTTCCTGGAACCATAGGGAATTAATAATCCTTCGGCCCTTTGCTTGGCTTCCAAGGCAGTACAATGCTATGTTTGAGGTGGAAATCTCTGATTTGCAGATGCATCTGAATAATTGTTTCCTAGACAGCCATCAACAAGATGGCAAAAGGTGTTGTCTCCAAAATGGTGTAAAAAGGAGTTGTGACTCCAGACCCAAGCACTTCACGGCCTCAAGCTTGATAGCATCTAGCTATCCACTACACTCCAAACCAAAACACACAGGTAAAAGACATTGACATTTACAACGCCAATAGCTTTAACTCTCACAAATACAAGACCTATTGCATTGGAAATTATTGTTTTCTTTTTTTTTTTGCTAAGCTTACTTTTACTAATTAAATGATTGTGCACATCAACCTCGCACTATTAATTAGCGTTTTACAAACATTTGTTTGAGAACATAGCTACATGGTAGCAACCCAAATATTTGAATAATTGTCTTTCTTTTTAAGGCTAGTAGGTGTCATTAAAGGAGTGTCTCGAGATAATGTAATTGTGCATTACTACAAATGTTGCAGTGCACCAAGAAAGACTGCCAATATCTCTTTTACATTTTCTGCATGAGAGCAGATTATTGTCCATCATGTGTGTCTCTGTTATAGGGTTCACAGAAGTCATACCAGAGCACAGGGCACCATCTTCCTACTCCAGAAAATGGTCCACCACTAGTCGAAATCATACTATTCAGAACAGTCCTAACAAAATGACAGGTTCGATGGCATCTGTCACTGTAGATACGCATGTTCTGCAATAGCTCGCCATCTGGTGTTGGGCCGGAGTGTTACAAGTTGTTTTTCTTCGAAGAAGTCTTTCGAGTCACGGGACCGAGTGACTCCTCCTTTTGTCTCCATTGCGCATGGGCGTCGACTCCATCTTCGATTGTTTTTTTTCCGCCATCGGGTTCGGACGTGTTCCTGTCGCTCCGAGTTTCGGAACGGAAAATTAGCTAATTTCGGAAGATTTTCATCGGTATTGTTGCGTTCGGGATCGGCGTACTTAGATTCCACACCGCATCGAAGATCGAAGAGCTCCGGTGCCCTTCGGGGTAGTTTTTCGATCCCCCGTCGGGGCCTGGTCGGCCCGACCGCGTGCTGAAGAACGCCGATGGAACGGACCCCGTTCCGTTTCTGCCCCAAATGCCACAATAAATACCCCTACACAGACCAACACTTGGTCTGCAACCTGTGCCTGTCACCTGAGCACAGCGAAGACACCTGCGAGGCCTGTCGTGCGTTCCGGTCCCGAAAAACACTCCGAGACCGTCGAGCCAGAAGACTTCAGATGGCGTCCGCACCGACAGCCCAACGGGAGTTCGAGGAACAAGAAGGTACCTTCTCGATCCAAGACTCAGACTCCGAAGGATTCGACGATACACAAACCGTGAGTAAGACGTCGAAAACCACACAGAGAAACATTTACAAGGCCCAGGGGACGCCACTGCCATCCGGCCATGGCTCCACCCATAAATTCGGTGACCGACCGTCGGCACCGAAAAAGGCCCAAACAGTGCCGAGGTCGTCAGACTCCGGTCGAGACACCGGCACGCAGCCTTCTCGGGACCGAGAAAGTGCTGGAGACAAGCCTCGACACCGAGATGCCGGTGTGGACACGGCTCGACGCCGAGACAGCGGCACCGAAGCAGATCGACGCCGAGAGGTTTCGGCCCCGAAAAAGAAAAAAGTCACCTCGGAGCCGAAAAAACACGCAGACAGGGTTTCGATGCCGAAACAAACTGTAAGCGACCCAGCTTCAGGCTCTTATACAGAAGAGCACTCGCTAACCTCCCAAATGCAAAAGCATAGGTTTGAGGAAGAGCTACAAGCAACTGATGTGGACCATACGCAAAAGCGTATCTTCATACAGCAGGGGACAGGAAAAATAAGCACCCTTCCCCCCATTAGGAGAAAGAGAAGGTTGGAGTTCCAGACTGAACAGACACCACAACCAAAAGTGGTGAAAAGAGTTACCCCACCACCCTCTCCTCCGCCCGTGATTAACGTCTCACCAGCACAAACTCCATCACACTCCCCAGCTCACACCACCATGAGCCAGGGTGACCAAGATCAGGACGCATGGGACCTATACGACGCCCCAGTGTCAGATAACAGTCCGGAGGCATACCCTACGAAGCCATCTCCACCAGAAGACAGCACCGCGTATTCTCAAGTGGTGGCTAGAGCAGCACAATTTCACAACGTAAGCCTCCACTCAGAACAGGTCGAGGATGATTTTTTATTCAACACACTCTCCTCCACCCACAGCTCATACCAAAGCCTGCCTATGCTCCCTGGTATGCTCCGGCACGCAAAAGACATCTTTAAGGAGCCGGTCAAAAGTAGGGCAATCACACCAAGGGTGGAAAAAAAGTATAAGGCGCCTCCTACAGACCCGGTTTTCATCACTACACAGCTGCCACCAGACTCTGTCGTTGTAGGAGCAGCTAGGAAAAGGGCCAACTCTCACACATCTGGAGATGCACCACCCCCAGATAAAGAAAGCCGCAAGTTCGATGCAGCTGGTAAAAGAGTCGCAGCACAAGCTGCAAACCAGTGGCGCATCGCGAACTCCCAGGCACTACTTGCGCGCTATGACAGAGCCCACTGGGACGAGATGCAACATCTCATTGAACATCTGCCCAAGGACTTACAAAATAGGGCAAAACAAGTGGTTGAGGAGGGACAGACCATTTCCAACAACCAGATCCGCTCCTCCATGGACGCTGCAGATACAGCTGCACGGACAATTAATACATCTGTAACTATCAGAAGGCATGCATGGCTCCGAACGTCTGGATTTAAACCAGAGATTCAACAAGCAGTTCTCAATATGCCTTTTAATGAAAAAGAACTGTTCGGTCCAGAAGTGGACACAGCGATTGAGAAACTCAAAAAAGATACGGACACTGCCAAAGCCATGGGCGCACTCTACTCCCCGCAGAGCAGAGGGAATTACAGCACATTCCGTAAAACGCCCTTTCGAGGGGGGTTTCGGGGTCAGAGCACACAAGCCAGCACCTCACAAGCAACACCGTCCAGTTACCAGGGACAGTATAGAGGAGGTTTTCGGGGACAATATAGAGGAGGGCAATTCCCTAGAAATAGAGGAAGATTTCAGAGCCCCAAAACCCCTACTACTAAACAGTGACTCACATGTCACTCACCCCCTCCACACAACACCAGTGGGGGGAAGAATAGGTCATTATTACAAAGCATGGGAGGAAATCACTACAGACACTTGGGTTCTAGCAATTATCCAACATGGTTATTGCATATAATTTCTACAATTCCCTCCAAACATACCACCAAAAGCACAAAATTTAACAACACACCATTCCAATCTCCTGGAGATAGAAGTGCAGGCACTATTGCAAAAGAATGCAATCGAATTAGTGCCAAACACACAAATAAACACAGGAGTTTACTCACTGTACTTTCTGATACCAAAGAAGGACAAAACGCTGAGACCAATCCTAGACCTCAGAGTAGTGAACACTTTCATCAAATCAGACCACTTCCACATGGTCACACTACAAGAAGTATTGCCATTGCTAAAACTACACGACTACATGGCAACTTTAGACCTCAAGGATGCTTATTTCCATATACCAATACACCCATCGCACAGGAAATACCTAAGGTTTGTATTCAAAGGAATACATTACCAATTCAAGGTACTGCCTTTCGGATTAACAACCGCACCAAGAGTCTTTACCAAATGTCTAGCTGTAGTCGCTGCACACATAAGAAGGCAGCAAATACATGTGTTCCCATATTTGGACGACTGGCTAATCAAGGCCCATTCGTTCATAGAGTGCTCAAATCACACAAATCAGATCATACAAACCCTCTTCAAACTCGGGTTCACCGTCAACTTTACAAAATCCAACATTCTGCCGCGCAAGGTACAACAATACCTAGGAGCCATAATAGACACATCAAAGGGAGTAGCCACTCCAAGTCCACAAAGAATTCTAAATTTCAACACCATCATACAACGCATGTATCCAACACAAAAGATACAAGCAAAGATGGTATTACAACTCCTAGGCATGATGTCTTCATGCATAGCCATTGTCCCAAACGCAAGACTGCACATGAGGCCCTTACAACAATGCCTAGCATCACAGTGGTCTCAAGCACAGGGTCACCTTCTAGATCTGGTGTTAATAGACCGCCAAACTTACCTCTCGCTTCTGTGGTGGAACAACATAAATTTAAACAAGGGGCGGCCTTTCCAAGACCCAGTGCCACAATACGTAATAACAACAGATGCTTCCATGACAGGGTGGGGAGCACACCTCGATCAACACAGCATACAAGGACAATGGAACGTACATCAAACAAAACTGCATATCAATCACCTAGAACTTCTAGCAGTTTTTCAAGCACTAAAAGCTTTCCAACCAATAATAGTTCACAAATACATTCTCGTCAAAACAGACAACATGACAACAATGTATTATCTAAACAAGCAGGGGGGGACGCACTCCACGCAGTTAAGCCTGCTAGCACAAAAGATTTGGCGTTGGGCAATTCACAACCAAATTCGCCTAATAGCACAATTTATACCAGGGATCCAAAATCAACTCGCAGACAATCTCTCTCGAGATCACCAACAGGTCCACGAATGGGAAATTCACCCCCAAATTCTGAACACTTATTTCAAACTCTGGGGAACACCTCAGATAGACTTGTTTGCGACAAGGGAGAACGCAAAATGCCAAAACTTCGCATCCAGATACCCACACGAACAATCCCAAGGCAATGCCCTATGGATGAACTGGTCAGGGATATTTGCTTACGCTTTTCCTCCTCTCCCTCTCCTTCCTTACCTGGTAAACAAACTCAGTCAAAGCAAACTCAAACTCATATTGATAGCACCAACTTGGGCAAGGCAACCCTGGTACACAACGCTGCTAGACCTATCAGTGGTACCCTGCATCAAATTGCCCAACAGGCCAGATCTGTTGACACAGCACAACCAAAAGATCAGACACCCAGATCCAGCATCGCTGAATCTAGCAATCTGGCTCCTGAAATCCTAGAATTCGGGCACTTACAACTTACCCAAGAATGTATGGAAGTCATAAAACAAGCCAGAAGGCCATCCACCAGGCACTGCTATGCAAGTAAATGGAAGAGGTTTGTTTGCTACTGCCATATTAATCAAATACAACCATTACACACAACTCCAGAACATGTAGTGGGTTACTTGCTTCACTTACAAAAATCTAACCTGGCTTTCTCTTCCATTAAAATACACCTTGCAGCAATATCTGCATACCTGCAGACTACCTATTCAACTTCCCTATATAAGATACCAGTCATTAAAGCATTCATGGAGGGCCTTAGGAGAATTATACCACCAAGAACACCACCTGTTCCTTCATGGAACCTAAATGTTGTCCTAACTAGACTTATGGGTCCACCTTTTGAACCCATGCACTCCTGCGACATACAGTTCCTAACCTGGAAGGTGGCATTTCTCATCGCCATTACTTCCCTAAGAAGAGTAAGCGAGATTCAGGCGTTTACAATACAGGAACCTTTTATACAACTACACAAAAATAAAGTCGTCCTAAGGACCAATCCTAAATTTTTCCCAAAGGTTATTTCACCGTTCCATCTAAATCAAACAGTGGAACTTCCAGTGTTTTTTCCACAGCCAGATACCGTAGCTGAAAGGGCACTACATACATTAGATGTCAAAAGAGCATTGATGTATTACATTGACAGAACAAAAAACATCAGAAAGACTAAACAACTATTTATTGCATTTCAAAAACCTCATGCAGGAAACCCAATATCAAAACAAGGTATAGCCAGATGGATAGTTAAATGCATCCAAATCTGCTACCTTAAAGCTAAACGACAGCTGCCCATTACACCAAGGGCACACTCAACCAGAAAGAAAGGTGCTACCATGGCCTTTCTAGGAAACATCCCAATGCAAGAAATATGTAAGGCAGCCACATGGTCTACGCCTCACACATTCACCAAGCACTACTGTGTAGACGTGTTATCCGCACAACAAGCCACAGTAGGTCAAGCCGTATTAAGAACATTATTTCAGACTACTTCCACTCCTACAGGCTGATCCACCGCTTTTGGGGAAATAACTGCTTACTAGTCTATGCAGAACATGCGTATCTACAGCGACAGATGCCATCGAACTGAAAATGTCACTTACCCAGTGTACATCTGTTCGTGGCATCAGTCGCAGTAGATTCGCATGTGCCCACCCGCCTCCCCGGGAGCCTGTAGCAGTTTGGAAGTTACCTTCAATTATTTATATATGTATCATCTCAACCTTAAATAGGTGCATACTTAGTCACTCCATTACATGGGCACTATTACTACAATTCAACTCCTACCTCACCCTCTGCGGGGAAAAACAATCGAAGATGGAGTCGACGCCCATGCGCAATGGAGACAAAAGGAGGAGTCACTCGGTCCCGTGACTCGAAAGACTTCTTCGAAGAAAAACAACTTGTAACACTCCGGCCCAACACCAGATGGCGAGCTATTGCAGAACATGCGAATCTACTGCGACTGATGCCACGAACAGATGTACACTGGGTAAGTGACATTTTCATTTCTTATCATGGTAGCGTTCTGCAAGGCGTAATAAACCTGGGTGTTGTCTTATTTCAGCCCACATGCACATTAACCACAGACCACTTTCTGTTTAGTTTTGTGTTCTACTGCTTCCAGTGTTCCATAAAATCTTCACACTAATGAGTCAAGTGCTAAAACATTTGCAAGAGCAGATTATTTCTCTTCCCTATGCCAGTAATAAAATCCGAATTTGATGGTGATACGTAAACAATTGCAGCAGGCTGCAAAGAAGGTAAAACTACCTTCTCTGCTCAGCTCCATCCTGCTCATCTCTCTTGTACTGTATAAAAGCTCCCATAAATACAATGTGTGCATATTGTTTCCTTTATGTATCCAAGTATATTGGATCAGCAGAGCAAGCTTGAGCAACAGTGTAAACTAGTTTGGCTGTGTAATCTGGTGCCTGAAAGGACAACATTGTTTTTCACTTAGCCTGTTACAGACCAAACCTAGGACCAAGCGAAGACCACATTGACCTCATGTTGTTAGTTTCATCTGTCCCTGTTGCAAGCGATAGGCTAGGGCATGTGGGGTACTGTGTTTATTAGCGTGGGAATGCTAGGTTGTTGGATGTTTGTGGCTCCTTGCAGGTTCTAGAACTTGGCCTCCCAGACATGTGAGGAAAGTACATGGTTTTAACCCACGGATACTCAAAGTACGGCCCGGGGGACACACGCGGCCCTCCTGATGTTTAATTGCGGCCCCCTGGTGAACAGTAGCACTGGGCTGCTTTTCACTAGACAGGGCAGGAACAAACAGAAAGCTGCAACACAAACTGGTATACTTTATTTACATGTTAATTAAAGTAACAGTATAAAAGAAAAGGTGTCCTAGACAACCTCTCATTAGAAACACCTTTAGTTTTAAAGACATCTTGCACTTAACATGGAGAAACATGATCAACTCTGCAAACTTTAAAAAAGTGTATTTTATCAACATGCATGAGCATTTTACCTTAGAAGATAAGATTATATCACTGCATTAGAGGCATTAGCAGTGACAGTTTTCAAACATGATCTTGGAAACATTCATGCCGCCCCCATTTGGAAAACAATGCCATTATTGAACCAAGAGGCTACTCACTTGTAAGGTGCAATTTGTGTGTAGTCTTGTTATATAATTGGAACTACATTATAGGTTTGTACAGCATACATCCTGAACTCGTATGTGTCAAGGGTTTTTTATATGTGGTAGTGAAGAAAAGGGAGGCAAAGTGAAATTAACCAATTGCCTAGGATCACACAATTTGGTTAAGTGGGGATGCCAGGACTGATAACCAGGTTTTCTGGTTTCACATTTTGCAATTCACCGACCAGATGAGTGTCTCTTTCCCTCTCATGTTTAACATTAAATGTTAAACTTTAATTCTAGGGGCATGAGAATAGAGCATTGATGGCACACAGAAACCATGATAAGGCTCATTTTGTTGTCCATAACATGCAGGTGCTTCGCGTCCCCCTACACTAACCTTTCATCACCCCAACCCTGGCTGTACTGGCATCGGTACGGCCCTCGGACATGCCACAGACAGAACTTTGCGGCCCCTGGGGAAATGTTTGTGAGTACCCATGTTTTAACCAAAGTTTGAGATTTGCATGGCATTCTAGGTGAGAAAAGGTAGTGGAATCCATGCACCTTAGAGGACCCTGACCTCTCCATTGATGTCTAGTTTTCAGAAATGTCTGTTTCATAGATATCTCTGGGTGGCGTCTTACCCTGGGCCCAAATTCTGCCACTATCCACATTGCCCAGGATTGTTTTTCATGCCAAGGGAAAGCATTGTCTACAGCTTAATTTCTCTGCCTCACCAGGAGTTATAATACCACACAGGTGCCAGGCACCTTTAATAATGCCTCCATGTGGCAGCCTGCTTCGGCTCATACAGACTTGTTTTTACGCACCTTCAAATCACTCACTGTGCAAAATCCAACTCTTTTCAGTGTGTGGTAGTAAGTTGAAGGTATATGAAGATGCCTTTGTTGACCCATACATCAGACTCTGTGAACATAACTATGGTAAAATATTGGTGCGTGTCCCATCCTCCAATATGTTCTGTGCATTAGTTCTGTGTGGTACAAAGTAAAGCAAGTTTGAAATTAGAGACAAAACTGACATGGACACAGGGGACAGTAATATCTATTCTCCTGCCTCTTTCCTTGGCAAAATACAAACTCTGCACCAGTGATATTGGCAACTCTCTTGCTCTGTTGCAGGAATTTAGTTTGCAAAGTGCGGATCCCGCAGCCTTGTAACATCATCCACAACAGATAAATTAAAGGCTACTGCTTTTTACAGTAGTAAGACTTTAAAAATGGCAAACAAAGTCAAAGAGGGACATCAGTCTTCAGGTGGTGGTCTGATAATGTACAACATATGCATTGTATGTTGCTAACTGGTTTAGGTGGGTAGCCCACTTCTTATTCCATGTTCCAGTTTTACGATTTGCATTATATAGTTGAAGAACTTTGCCAATTTTATCCACTCAACCCATGTATTTATTGTAGTCAGGTATACAGATTGGCTTATGGACTTCAGCAAACTGACCCCAAACCGTGACGGAGAAGTGTTCTCATCATGAAAAGTAGTGAGAATGTATACTTCCCGCCTAAATTCTGAGCAGTTTGTTGCAACACAACTTACTGCTCTGGCCTTTTTAGAGTTTCCTACAAATCTCCTGAGGGAATCCTTTGCAGTGCTTTCATATTTTACCACGTGTCAGTACCAGCTTTGCACATCTGGCTGAACTCCTGTATAGAAGTTATTCACATAAATGTTATAAACTTAATGAAGCAGTATTTGCGCAAGCTCACATATAATATTCTGAATAATTCCTAATGTGGGTGGGAGACCTCCAGGATGTATTGTAAAGTCCTTACCTCTGCTTACGCTCTGGCTGTATACATAGCCATTTGATCTCTCACACAACATATACATCTTAATACTGTAGCAAGCTTTTTTGCTTGGTTCGTATTGCCTGAATGAAAGCTGCCCTTTGTATAGACACAATGGCTTGTTGACCACTATATTCCTCCGAGGTTTATAAATCTCTGGAAACTTGGCAAACAAATGCTCCATGACAGGCTGAATTTTTAAATCTACCTCAACAGAAGGTTTCCCAATTTCGATGACTCTTAGACTGTTAAACCACTGTTTCACGAGGCAATGTGTCCCCGAGGTAGGACAACTCCCATCACATCAAAAATATCAGAAACCAGTCAATTAAGAAAATGGGCCCACTCAATAACTGAGTTCTAGTTCGGCAAATAGTTTAATAGACATATTACAAAAAATCTAAAGTAATAAGGTACAGACTCAGTGCTGTGAAGGCTGTCAGTAAATAAGGCATTACAGAAAATTACAAAATAAAAAATATTCTTTGTCACAGGTGAGTCTCAAAATTGAGAGAGAAACAGACAGCGCCCCTAGTGAAATAGGAAAGTCTCACTGAAATTCTAGTTAACCCTCAAAATTAAGAGTTTTATGCATTATTTTCTCATATGAAATTAACAGAAATGCAGACTCGTTGTATGATCAAACATTTTAGATTCACAGCAAATCAAAGCACGGTCTCATTAAGCGTTCTATTGCCTTAACACCTAAGCACTATCTCACTACATGAAGATTTTGTCTGCTCACTCTAAGCTAATGCTGTGCAGGGATGGTGAAACAAACTAGATACATGAACAACAGCATGTTATGAATGCACAGGGTACAGTAATCTAGCAGAACGATCTTGAAGTAATAGTTGCAGTTTTGTGACTGAGCTGGGGAAGATTCATCGAGAACAACATGAACAATGACTATCAAAATAAGCAAATATTATTCTGCTTGAGTATGTGTTAGAGAAATAACTAGGGGTTGGGGGGAACTCCCAAAGTTTCACTCCGTGGAATTCCACAGAGTTACATGAAAACTCCTTGTGATTCCACAGAGTTCCGCAAACAGATTAAAATTTCCATATTGCACTTTTCGTGCTGATGTTCAACATAAACAGCACCATATGGTGCGCCATAGGGCACTGCTGCTTGAATTGATTTTGCTGCAGCTCAAGTAGGTACTCTACTTGAGCAGCAGGTTTCTCACTGAGAACGGTTGCGACCACCCACGGTGAGAAAATGTCGCCAGGTACCCTAATAGAAGCCAGAACTCACACTAGAGAACACCAGTTCTTGCTCGCCAGCATACTCTTGATGAGCCACGCACAAGAACCAACTCTGCCGTGCAGTGTTGGCAGAATCTGGCTGGAACTCCGAGTTACAATCATAATATGAAGTGTTCAAAATTCTGCCAACTCTAACATCTGAGCGGAATTTGTCGCCCACTCCTAGAAATAACAAACAGTTAAATGTGCCGGGGAAGAAAAATGTGACATCCATTTTGGAAAAATGGCTGTTGGGCCCAAATTGAAGCCTATTTAGCAAGGGTCATGAAAACACAATTCTACACATTATACGAAACTTGTTTCAAAGTCAGCAGTATTATATCATTTTGTGTATGTATAATAAAGTGTATAGATGTATTTTGCACTTTATTACGCACAAAAGTATAAATGTACAAAAGTCCTCCACACTACTATTGACCATAGTCGCATTGATTAGTATGTAACATATTCCTGATGACTGTTAGAAATGATTTGCATGTTAGTCATATTTAAAATCAAGAAAAATATTAAATATGATATTCAGAATACAAAAGCACTGAGTGAGCAAGCAAGAAATATTATGCCCCACAAACCATTTGTGTGAGTTGATGTTTGTAGCCTTTCCTAAAGGGTGCAGAATTTGACATTCACACTGGGGTAGCTGTCTTGTTATTTTATTAGCTAGGGCCAGGACCAGGGCCAGAAACTGAAGCAGAGCAAGTGACAGCAGATTTGAAAAAGCAGAGGAACAATGCAGTGCACCCTGCAAGCATTAACATCACAGTTGCCGTCTTCTGACGGCCCTCCAGCTTTGAGAGAGACTACATATGCTGAGACAAACTCTTCCTTTGCGTATAGTAAGGTTTTCTCCCCCCATGGCCACCCCCATAACATCAGCTGCCCTAACTGTGACTTCTCACAATTTTACAGTCCATTGCAGCACATTACTTTTGTAATAATTGTTAGTCTGCCCTCAGATGCTTTGAACTTAGTTTCTATGTTGTCAGCTTTTAATACTGTCTTTCCAGTGACACAATTGGCTTTCTTGTTCTCTTGGGAAGACTTGCTGATTCCTCTCCTCAATATGGGGACAGAGATGGAAGTAATTTTCTACCTGTGTATCAGCTTTGGATTTCCTCATTTGCATTGCTGTGTTTCTTGAAGACAACTCATCTTTGATTACCCTATCAACAGTTTTACCACTGAGAACAGTGTGTCAATGTGGGAAGAGTAGTGAGTGAGGCCTCACTTGATCACCCCATTCAAAAAGATCTGTTGCAGGTGCTCATGTACATACCCCTTCCCAAATGTAGGATCATATGGGACATTTCCATGAAATGTAACTTAACTTGAATTCAGCTGTACAAAGGCTGCTCCTAGACTACCTAGAAACTGTTGTGGTACACAAATATTTGCTTCTTTTGCCTCTGTCTCATTGCACCTATCTCCCAACCTTCTCTAACGTCAGCTCCTCACACCCAGTTAACAATCCTTCTCTGAACATAAGCAGCAACATTCCATTGATGACATCAGAGGAGCTGAACGCTTCCTGTCTCCATAATATTCAGCACAAATTCATTCACACATCCTTCTGCTCACAGCAGATAAACAATATTGATTAATGAAAAACCCTGTTTAGCAAGCATAATAGTACCACATAATGCGTATAGACCAGTATAATACACAGTATGAACCATCATCACCCTTTGTGTGGCATTTACTCCTCTATGTATTCCAAAATCATTACTCTCACGTGGGTTAAACTCAAGTGGCTGTTCTGACATTTGGAATGCCAGGCATGTTCTCTCCTGCAGTAGGCCATTGCTCTGCAGGTGATAGTTCATAGCTTGAATCTATGGAACTAAGAACTTTATTTTCACCAATGCATAACTTGGCAGGAGTACTTCTGATTCAGCCTCCACTGGGTAACCTCAGATCAAAGGAATAACCAGAAAATTAAAATACCACCCACTTTTGAACCAAAGCTTAGTTAGCACCAAGTAATCGAGTCCAAACCTCCGTAGAAGAGCTCCCATGCTATCAAAATATCTATCAGTTCATCATTTCAGCCTTCCATACACCCGCTTACATCCACCATTTCTCCTTTACATTGTCATCCATTCATTCTTTCATCCACCATTCAGTCTTTCAACATTCGGCCCATTGGCCATTCTATCCATCCTTTCATCCATCCGTTCACACAACCATCATCAATGTATGCATTTATCCTTACTTCATTCGACCCATATAGCCATAATTTGACTTGCTCATCCATCAATAAATCATTTCATCCATCAATTGATCCTTCTGCCTATCCAATGACCCATCCACCCTCTAAGATTTCCATTTTCTAAGTCATTCTTTCACACACTCCTCTACCCATCCTCTCATCTTCACATCCTTTCACCCACATATCCACCTATCCTTTTACCCTCTCTTCCACCTATCCTCTCACCCGCTCATCGATCCATCTTTTCACCCACCCGGCCTTTCATCCACCCATCAATTATTTTACTCACCCATCCTTTCACCATCTCACTCAACAATCCATCCTTTCACCCATCCTATCCACTCAGGCATCCCTTCATCCACCTATCTTTTCACCCACTCCTCCATCCATCCATCCTTTCATCCATCCATCATTGCACCCACTCATGCATCCACTCGTTCATACATCCTTCTTTCCCTTTTCTATCAATCCATCTATCATTCTTCCTTTTTTAGATTATTTTTGACCTTTTATCTGCCAAGTTGCAGATAAGAGAGGAACATAAATCACCCAACCCGTTGCTGTAGTTACTAAAGCGGGGTGGGGCTGAAGTCCTGCTTCAGATTATGGGTAACTTCTGATCATGGGTGCACTTGCTTGGGAAGAGTCACAGTTAAAGCCTGTCTTCTCTTAATTAACCTTAGTTGGTAATTCTGTTGCTTATGGCCAAAGGATGTGTGCAGCAGGAGTAGGCACACAGGAATTTCTAACACATTGTGTGCAGCAGGACCAGGGAATGTATGCAAAAGAGGTTAGGTGCCGGCCTTATGGCCAGACCCCACTTTTTATGGCCAAGGGCTGTGCGCAGCAAGGAGTTGATCATAGTGTTGGGTTGATAGTTTGACTGTATAGGACGGTGATATGATGTATCATTAGAAAACTGCAAAAATATCATAGAAAACCAAATTTAAGAGACAGCTATGGTTGCTTCTGCTCATGACATATTAACATATGTTTAAAAAACACATCGTCAGCAGGCTTGATTCCCTCACTTTTGGAACTCTTGACAAAAATTTTAAAGGGCATCCTGGCAAAAATGTACCCCCTTAACACTGACTTGTTATGAATTCAATATGATAGGTAAAAAATATACAGAATTATTTATAGATAAGAGTGAATGATGCAGATGTCTTTCACCAAGGGATTCAGAGTAGCGTGAAATACGAGACAAAAGCGAACCTTGTGGTGAAAATTATCCCTTGTATCCACTGTTACCCACAAGCAGTTTTATTTTAAATATATCCCATGAAAATAATCTGCCTCTGCTTTCAACATCTCTGCAGGGGAAGAAAAGCCATGGGGTAACCATTCACCACAAGATCTGTCTTGCCTCAGCCACCACGCCTCATGTTGTACTTTGTGTTCTGCCACATACCACTGTTGTCCTTTGGCTGTTGCGTCCAAAATAAAAATGAATATCTGGCATCCTTTTAGCCCCAGGTATTAAAAAAGTACCTAAATACTGACAACCACCCTCTGCATTTATCACCCCTCCCCACCCATAATTGGAAAAAAACTGATGTATTGTCATCAATCCACACTACCCTCCCTTCATTCCAGTCCTCCCTTCCAAAATATAGAACAGTACTTGTTCTTCTGTCACCTACCTCTACAACCCCCTGTGCCTTTTCTCCCCAAGTGAAGCTTTGCTCTCCATTGAATCACACAGCCCGCGAAACACTGATAGGCTGTCTGAGAGCCCTGAGAGAGCAGCCCAGTTTTCTACTTTGCTACATCGCACAGTAGCATAAATAAGGGGATTTGTGCTGTGGTATTCATGCTACTGGCTCTCTGTGTGCGCAATATTAAACAGATTAAAAGTGACTATCCCCCTAGACATCAATATGAGCTACCTGAAATATTTGAGTACACACAACCTCAGCTAAAGGAACCACCACAGGATGGATAGGAAAAAAGATTTTCCTGTTAGAAAAGCCCTTACCCACCACGGTTACACCTTGGTGGCATGCTTCATCATTGGGTTTCTTCCCGTTTGCTACGGAGCGGGCGTGCTACGGCCTACGGGATACGTGGGAGCACTGATGCAGTCTTGTCAATGTGAATCATAGGAGGGATAGGAGTGGTGGGGTCTTGGGTGAGTTAAAAAAGACCTGTCTCCTAGTAATTCCAATGATTTAATAGATCTCTTGGAGGCGGTATGAGTAAAAAGTGGCTGAGGGAGTGGGGTATGTAATGTACCTGACTTCCTAGTCTACATGTCTCGTGGCCTTAAACAAATGAAGTAGGTTCAAGAATGCTAAAGTACTAAATGAATACACTGCAATATATTTCAAATATATTTTTGGCAGGCCCATCTGCCCCCAATGGGGAAAGAATGCCCACCAGAGACCAGGGAAGATTTTCTTTCTGCAAAAAAAGAGGGTGGGGGTATCGCCATATCCCCACCCCAAATAAATGGGGCCAAAGTTGTTTTGCCCACCGGTGGGTAGATGGGGCAATTACCCTGGGTCCACTCCTGGGGGAGGGAGAGGCACAGAAAACCTACTAGATGCCAGGGAATTAAAAAAATATAAAAAATAGTGGGGTGGTGGCTACCAACCAATATGGACACGGTTATGCCCCCATCCCAACTGAATGGGTAACAGTCTTTCAGCTCTTCCCCGCACACTAAAACATCTTATCCCACAGCAAGCAAGAGGACATTTGATTATTTTGGGTTTTGGTTTTACATTTGGGCCACGAGAGCTTAGCTAACTCTCAAAATCGTCCCACTTGGAATGGTGAGGGCTGCACTTTTTGGACTTTAAGACGCTGCCATGTAGAAAAATCCACAAGACCTAGACACATCTGAAAACGAAACATCTGGGTGAGTCTAAGGTGGTGTGCTTTACATGCACCCCGCACCATTTTCCTACCCACAATGCCCTGCAAACCTCCAGTTTTGCTGGAAATCACACATTTTCCCACATTTTTGTGATGGAACCTTCCGGAATCTGCAGGAATCCACAAAATTCCTACCACCCAGCATTGTCGCATCTATACCGATACAAATTCACATTTTTTTTTCTTCCAAATGTAAGACAGTGTGTAAAAAAAGACGTCTGTTTGAGAAATGCCCTGTAAATGCTAGTATGGGGACCCCCAGAATTCAGAGATGTGCAAATAACCACTGCTTCTCAACACCTTAACTTGTGCTTATTTTGGAAATACAAAGGTTTTCTTGATACCTATTTTTCACTCTTTATATTTTACCTAGTGAATTGCTGTATACCCGGTACAGAATGAAAACCCGTAGCAAGGTGCAGCTCATTTATTGGCTCTGGGCACCTAGGGTTCTTGAAATACCTACAAGCCCTATATATCCCGACAACCAGAAGAGTCCAGCAGACGTATTGGTATATTGCTTTCAAAAATCTAACTTCGCAGGAAAAAGTTACAGAGCAAAACGTGGAGAAAAGTGTCTGTTTTGTTCACCTCAATTTCAATATTTTTTAAATTTTCCGTGGGGAAAACCTTGTAGGATGCTGAATTAAGAATTTTGTCTACTTTTCAGAAATGTTTAGCTTTCTGGGATCCAGCATTGGTTTCACACCCATTTCTATCACTAACTGGAAGGAGCCTAAAAGCACAAAAATAGTGAAAATGGGGTATGTCCCAGTAAAATGCCAAAATTGTGTTGAAAAATGTGGTTTTCTGATTCGTCTGCCTGTTCCTGAAAACTGGGAAGATGGTGATTTTAGCACTGCACACACTTTGTTGATGCCATTTACAGGGGGGAAAAATACAAGCCTTGGGCAACCTTTTTTTCCCTATTTAAAAAAATAATTTTAAAAAGAAACCTTTTTGCTGTATTTTGGCTAATTTCTTTGTCTCCTCCAGGGGAACCCACAAACTCTGGGTACCTCTAGAATCCTTACGATCGTGGGAAAGAAGGATGCAGATTTGGCGTGGGTAGCTTATGTGGTCAAAAAGGTATGAAGGCCTAAGCGCGAACTGCCCCAAATAGTCAAAAAAAGGCCTGACACCTGAGGGGGGAAAGGCCTGGCAGTGAAGAGGTTAATAAAGAAAAGAACAGCCAACACGTTTTGCAGTGTCTGGTGCACTGCTTATGGGCTAGCTCATGTGTTTAAAAAGACTCAAATTATTTCGAATCTTCATTTTTAAAAACTCATCAATATAAGGGAAATAGTTTTATTTTACATCTGTTTGATAGCATAAGAATCAGAAAAGAAGAAAGTATCCACATTGACAGAGGCTAAAGCCTAATCTAGACACATTTTAATCATCCATTCTAAAATCTACAGTTTAACTCTCAAGTTATTTTACCATTGCCTATGTCTCTAAATTGTTGTTACCCACAAGCTGGGATCACCCTGCATTGCGTAGAGCAAATTGCATGGCACATGATAGGTCATAGTGTCCATAGGAAGAGTGTTTTTTGTTCTCCTAATTACTTTGGCGCCATTTGATGAATCTGCATAAAATCCTCTCTCCCCCCCCCCCCCCCCCCAACCATCACCACCACCACCACAAAAAAAAAGTTCAGCCACCTCAGATCGTTCATTGAAAGTTTTGTGCTGACCTGTCAAACGAGGCCAAGAAAAAGGGGTGGGGGACGGTCTCAAAACTTTGGTTTCTTATGTTACTTCCCATAGGAATCTTTGCACTCCTATATGCAAAAACAAGCATTTGCAATGCAATGGGTCTCGCATTTGTTTGAGTTACAGCTAATGGCATTGTAAATTCGTAACTGGACTTTTTTTGCCAACTTAACTTTTTCAACCCTGCCTCATAGACATGTCTTTTCCTCCCACCTAATTTCTGTGGCCCTGCATATAAGTAGAGCACTTCCATTTACCTTCTTCCTCTACCTGCAGCCAAAAATAAAAGTGTTGCCATTTAGCATCCTAAATTAAATCTGCCATGCTAATTCCAATAGAATACCACTTTAACCACCCCACCATCAGTTACTGGCTGGCTAACACAATTCCCAAAAAAAGGCACAAAACAGTGACGGAGGAGTAAGGAGGGAAATAAACTAGAAGGGTCACCTAAACATATCCAGACTGTTTAAACAGTCAAATTGTAATAAGGATGTTAGGTTGGCCTGAATCATGGCCATAATTGCAATAAAGAGAGATTAATAAAACATATGCAATTGTCACATAAACCCAATAACTTCCTACATCCGAAACAAACTTTTGGCAGTATACTGTAATGCTCATAACAGCCCCAAGAGGACACCACAATGAGAATAGCATTTGAAAGAAACATGGTCATGTAACTGACTTAGGGACTTGCTTAGTCTGTAAGTGTGTATGCAGCCAAAAAGTGTATGTAATAATGTAATTCTGGACATGTCTTTCAGGGCATGCAAGTGGGAATAAGCGGGCTGTGATTGGCCACAACGAGGAACTATGTGCTTGTGACAAAACATCTGTAGCAGAGACAGTGGGTATCCTGGGTAAAAAGCAGCATCTGAAATAACGTATTATAAAGTGACGAGGAAGTAATGTATCAGCTGCAGAGGAGCATCAGTCCAAACCACTGGATTGACTACGTGATAGATAAGAAACAGACAAGACAGAAAAGTGAATTAAGTCCTAGAGAAAAACTCCAAATAAAGTACTGTCAGCAGGAGAGTTCTTACACAAAAAATTCTTGTTTAGAGAATTATCCCATTTTCGCTAAGTGAATCCCAAAGACTTGGTTTATCACAAAGTTGTGAACTTCGTTGGTCGAATTTAGACTTCACATAGTAGTAATCTACACACAAATCACAGCATCAGATACTCAACCCACTGAGCTAATTCTCGTTGCGGGAGCGGAATAGGACAGGGGTGAAGCACACGATGCACCTTATCTATCTATTAGTTACAATTCTCAGCGTGAAATTGTTTGCTGGTCACTGGGATATGTTCTGGAAGCCCTCAACCTATTTTACCAAACGCGCTACACCGACCATGCGGGGATCTGAAGACTGCGAGTTCGAATCTCAACAATGCAAACTCAGTCTTCCACCATTCCAAGGTCGGTAAACTAACTACGAATAAAAGCGGATAGTAAAATATCAGGTATTTAGAGCGCTAATTTATGGTTTAATTGTGGTGTAAAACGCCATACAGAAAAATATTATTCTTAGCACGGTTGCGGAGCTATGCTGCTCTCCCAGAGCTCCTTGCTGTAGGACATTGCAAGGAGCTGCCCTATTGATGTACTCTAAAATACCGAAGATCCCTTCAACAATAATATCCTTAGTTTCATGCGGCACCTCTAATTCATTTCCACCTCTGAAGGAGGGCTGGAAACAGACATAAAAAGCGCTTAACCACCACCTCAGGAGGAAATAACAGCATGTGCATAACACGCGTAAACGAGCATGAAGCAAAAATGCAAGCATTTGCAATGTAGTGAGTCTCGCGTTTGCTTGAGTTAGAGCTATTAGCTTTGTAAATTCCTAACTGGACTTTTCCTGACACATAAATTGAAAACTAAAAGTAAAACAGTTGACATAAGCAAGTCATTTCATAGCGTCATGGCCGCCATGAACGTGAGCTCGAAGGAGAGACACAAAAGGAAAAAGAAGTTAGCTCGCAGTCAAACATCAGCAAATGTGCAATTATCCATATAGGAGGGTCGGTCCCCAAGGTGGTAACAAAACCGCCCCAAGACGGGACAAATGTAAAGCATTTACCAATGTCATCAAAGGATTTTTGAAAGGCAAGCCCACGACTGAGTGAAAGTGATGGGCGTGAGGTGGGTGTGGTTAAAAGCCCACATAGATACCACTATGGCAGAAAATTTGCGCTTGAGCGCCGTCATGCTCAACATAAAAAGAGTGAACAGAATTACTTCAGATTTGGCAAACAGGACTTTACTCAAAGTGTGTGTAGTGCTTTCCTCTTATTTAGTTTCTAAGCACTAACATAACACAACAGAAATGCACTTCTGAGGTCAAAGAAGACTTTTATTGTTATTTTATTCTTCCCCAACCACAATGTTTATGAATGAATGACAAATTAGTAGCTTTCAAGTCCGCGTTAATCAAACAAAATATATCAGTTTGCAATATACACAGCAGGTTATATTTATAAGATATTGAATGCAAAGCAAAACAAATACTTCACCGTGTGGGAACTATTCACAGCTTCATCTTTCTAAGGTCTGCAAGCTGAGGACCCCTGTCAGCCGCGAGAAAGAGAGATTCATCTACCCACACGGGATTGCTGGCAGCCTGCGCCAAGCTCCAGCACGAGGTCCGGCAGATTCGAATCTGACTCTCTGCAGCCTGTTACATTCGTTACAAAGGTGTGCCCCCTTCTCTCAGACCTGGGAAGCTGAGCAAGCCTTTTGGAGACTGGCCAGGTCTCCAAGACTACTCCTGTTCCCAAGCTCAAGGGAAGAGAAACGACGCCCATGTACTCTCTCTTATCAGGTCTAGTCTACTGTGAGAGCAAAACATCTTGGTTCTCTGGTGCAAAAACACAGCTTGGAAAAATACAGCTTAGATTCTCAACTGCCATGTCTAACTCCACGTTAAAGGCAATGGGCAGCTAACCTAAATATCAAATGCAATGTCATGTTAAAGGCAATAGGCAGCTAACCTAAATATCAAATGCAATGTCTAGTGTCATGTCAAAGCCAATAGGCATCTAAGCTGAATACAAAATACAATGTCTTATATCATGTCAAAGCCCATAGGCAGCTGAGCTGAATACAAAATGCAATGTATAATATCATGTCAAAGCCAAAAGGCAGCGGAGCTGAATACAAAATGCAATGTCTAATATCATGTCAAAGCCAATAGGCAGTTAAGCTGAATATCATGTCAAAGCCAATAGGCAGTTAAGCTGAATACCAAATGCAATATATAATATCATGTCAAAGCCAATAGGCAGTTAAGCTGAATATCATGTCAAAGCCAATAGGCAGTTAAGCTGAATACAAAATGCAATATATAATATCATGTCAAAGTCAATAGGCATGCAATGTCAAAGCCAATAGGCGGCTAGACTGGATACAGCATGTCAAAGCCAATAGGCGGCTCAACTGAACAAAACATACCATGTGCTACTGGTGAACATTGAGCAACTAATATGCGCAGTGGTGAAACACAAAGTCATTGGTCAAAACAAACTTTATCAAATGGCAGGACATTCCGCCCTTTGACCAATGAATTTTTGTTTCACATATCTCATATTTCAAACAAACAAAAAAAAAAAAAAAAAAAAAACATCAGCACAAAAAAAAAACATTATGATCAAAGCAATCCCTGTAAAGCAATAGAAGTGAATTCACACATTGATTTCATAACCTTTCACATCAGATACATCTACATAGAAAAGACTGGGCATTTTTTTTTTCTTTCTGAATGAGTCTCTAATTCAACAGTGTTAGCAATTTGATGTGGCATGAGTTCTGCTCATGTAAAGGTGCACGGTCCACCTGAAAGGTTTTCTGGAAGGTAAGCAAAAGTCAGAGTTCCATACGAGAGGGGAAAAAAAAAAAACACAGCAAACAAGTTGAACTTGAACTGAAGGCGCAGTTTGCGCAAAATGGATCCATGGTGCTGGCACTTTACTCAGCCAGGTTCAGGTTGGGGATTCGGTCCCTTCCCCGACCCCACACGCACACACCGGAAGGGGGACCACACAGCGCACTCAGGGACAGTGGCGAAACGTGGTCGGATCTGCAAAAGAAACAAGTATGACTTTTCTTGCAAATAACATTTTTCATTTAAACTGCACCCTTCCTCTTTCTTTCCCTGTTTTATAATCAGAAGGACGTTTTTGGGGTCCTTTGTTATATTTTCTGCAGGTTCTGAAGGGTCACTTGGGGCTTCAGCCCACACATCAGTAATGAGGTTTTTATCTGCTGCGCCACAGCTTCCTTTTTCTTGCACTGTCAGAAGGGCTGGGGCAGACTCATTCTTTACCAAACCTCCATTCACTGCACTTTTGTCAATTTGGGCCATTCTGTCTCCAATTTGTATGAATGAATCAGATTCTTTTCTAGGTATCAGCATAATTTCGATTTTTCCTTGGTAATTTGCAGCAATCACTCTCCCTTCTAAAACCTGATCAATTTGCCATTTCTGTTCTGGTAACTTTCCTCTCCCCAACTGCTCTGTGACTGCTTGCATGACAGATTGCTTTTGTGCGTGCTGCACAGTTTTTATCAAATCTAGGGGAATGTGCATCTCTCTCATCTCTGCCCACCTGTAAGTGGCCTTTTCACATTTCTGGGGCACCCACATAGCCATCCCCACTAAGGCAGAATTCTGGGTGAACACTTCTCTCTCTGAATTTTTCTGATTAACATCTGCAAGGTAATTGAACCAGTTAGGTACAAGCCATGTGGCTAAAACATTATCAAAGAACCAAAAATCAGCGTAAAAATGACACATCTCACGTAGCTCTTGCTTTAAAATCTGACACACATTATACAACTCTGTTCCTTCTACTGTGCCAGAAAGCAACATTTCAGTCAATGAATCATTAGTAAAACAAACATGCTTTTTATCTTCAGTGGACACAAATTCAAATGGTGCACACAATTTCATCGGTAATTCTTTTATCTGTGGTACTCTAGCCCTGTCTTGCAAGTACCAGATCCATTGTATGATTCTAGCTAGGGGCACTATTTTCTTTCCTTGTTCTTGATTTAAATGTACATAAGTATTTCCTTCTTGCACTGCGCAGAAACCTAAAGTCTGCATTATTTCATTTGCCAAATCACACGCGCGCAGCTGCATATTATTTTTCACAGTGACCATATACAAAAGTGTTAGGATTTCACTCAAATGAGGGCTATTCTTTTTCCAAAAATCAAACAAGCTAATGAAACTCGGTGTCTCTTTCTCTAAAATCTTTCCTTTTACTTGGGCATTTTGCAACGGTAACTCGTAAATCACATTCTGGGCTCTCTCGTCCCTGTTATCAGTTAAGGAATGCATTTTGGCTGCCAAAAACCCTGGCTCACACGGAAACTCAGTGCAGCTCGGAGCTGTCTTAACCCCCTCATTACTGGAATGGGACAAGAAAGATTCTTCAAAAACAGCCTTTTTATAACTTTCAGTCGGGCTAATTTGCTCACGTAAATTCCTATTTTCATGTTCCAACTGCCTACATTTCTCCTGCATTTCTCTGTAAGCAGATAAAGGTATCCAGACCTTTCTGTCATCATTACTTCCAAAACACACTTTTTCTACATATATACAACGGGAATTATTTCTCAAAACAACATCAGGCATTTTAGCTACACATGCATTTTCTTCTGTAATTCCCCAAACAGAAAACAATTCACAGTTTTTCTTAGCACCATCAGGCAGTTCATCAACACATGTATTCTCAGACATGGTCTGCCGTGCTACTGTGATTCTCCAAACAGAAAACAATTTCTGTAATTCTCCAAACAACAAAAAACAATTACACTTTTAAAGTGTGCACTTAGAAATCTACTTACTCGTCAAACCCCTTTAATCACCTCTTAATGACCGACCCCACTTCTGGTACCAATTGTAGTGCTTTCCTCTTATTTAGTTTCTAAGCACTAACATAACACAACAGAAATGCACTTCTGAGGTCAAAGAAGACTTTTATTGTTATTTTATTCTTCCCCAACCACAATGTTTATGAATGAATGACGAATTAGTAGCTTTCAAGTCCGCGTTAATCAAACAAAATATATCAGTTTGCAATATACACAGCAGGTTATATTTATAAGATATTGAATGCAAAGCAAAACAAATACTTCACCGTGTGGGAACTATTCACAGCTTCATCTTTCTAAGGTCTGCAAGCTGAGGACCCCTGTCAGCCGCGAGAAAGAGAGATTCATCTACCCACACGGGATTGCTGGCAGCCTGCGCCAAGCTCCAGCACGAGGTCCGGCAGATTCGAATCTGACTCTCTGCAGCCTGTTACATTCGTTACAAAGGTGTGCCCCCTTCTCTCAGACCTGGGAAGCTGAGCAAGCCTTTTGGAGACTGGCCAGGTCTCCAAGACTACTCCTGTTCCCAAGCTCAAGGGAAGAGAAACGACGCCCATGTACTCTCTCTTATCAGGTCTAGTCTACTGTGAGAGCAAAACATCTTGGTTCTCTGGTGCAAAAACACAGCTTGGAAAAATACAGCTTAGATTCTCAACTGCCATGTCTAACTCCACGTTAAAGGCAATGGGCAGCTAACCTAAATATCAAATGCAATGTCATGTTAAAGGCAATAGGCAGCTAACCTAAATATCAAATGCAATGTCTAGTGTCATGTCAAAGCCAATAGGCATCTAAGCTGAATACAAAATACAATGTCTTATATCATGTCAAAGCCCATAGGCAGCTGAGCTGAATACAAAATGCAATGTATAATATCATGTCAAAGCCAAAAGGCAGCGGAGCTGAATACAAAATGCAATGTCTAATATCATGTCAAAGCCAATAGGCAGTTAAGCTGAATATCATGTCAAAGCCAATAGGCAGTTAAGCTGAATACCAAATGCAATATATAATATCATGTCAAAGCCAATAGGCAGTTAAGCTGAATATCATGTCAAAGCCAATAGGCAGTTAAGCTGAATACAAAATGCAATATATAATATCATGTCAAAGTCAATAGGCATGCAATGTCAAAGCCAATAGGCGGCTAGACTGGATACAGCATGTCAAAGCCAATAGGCGGCTCAACTGAACAAAACATACCATGTGCTACTGGTGAACATTGAGCAACTAATATGCGCAGTGGTGAAACACAAAGTCATTGGTCAAAACAAACTTTATCAAATGGCAGGACAGTGTGTTTTTGTAATTTTGTGCTAATCCATTCAGATGTTTTTTGAGAAAATTTGCCTTTAAAGAGGTGTTGGTTTGGGATTGAAGGGGTTATATAAATAAATAGGTGTATCGGTACGGTTGGTTAATGGGACAGAAGAAAAATAAAAAAAATAAAAATAGGGCCTGCTGATTGGCCTGAGGTAGCTTAGTCTCCCTTCAGTCATATAGGTACCATGGGAGGTACTGCTCTACTCTTTCAGCAGCTGCTGCTCAGACTTCCCGATGGCGGTGTAGTACAATCTAAGTTTCCCTGAGGGAAGGCGAAGCCAGAAAGCGGGTCCTAAAGGAGAGCACAATACCTTCCAAAAATAAAAATTTGACATTATGGGTTGGATGTCTGCAGGGGGGATGGGAGTCCGTGTGGGTCATATATAATATTGTGTATGTATATGTGTATATATATATATATATATATATATATATATATACACACACACACACACACACTATTATAACTGTAGATACAAAAATGATATTCTGAGCTATAAGTTGTCATGCAAAATGTCACATGTTACGTTTTGTGTTTTCAGTGGGCTTGTCTGTAAGGTGAGCGCAGGAAATGACAGTGCGTGCCTTACCTCAAACTATTTAGCTGCCCTAGGAAGATTAGAGCCAAAACTCATTCCTTTGGTGATTGCCTTCAGATACTGGGGAGAGGTGAGTGCACACTCCTTATAATTAATTATATTTATGCAGCATATGTCGTCATGTGAGAAATGTATTTTCCAGTTGAAGAACGTTTATGTTTTTTTGGTGTGTGGAAAATATCTACATAAGAAATATGTTCGAGTTCATATATAAATTATAATAATGGTTGGTTTAATCTTACCATTGACACCCGCATATCGTGCATTTTCTCTTGCTCCTGTTGCAGGTCCCGCACACTACAGCAATTACTCAACCCACAGTCGACTGTATAACATTCAATGCCGACGGTTCTTTCATATTTTGTTCATTTTTTTCATTAACATACTGGCCTATATAGTAACAATAGGTGCTTCTCTCCAATTTTCACTTAAGAGCAGTTCATTATTACTTATCACGTTGTTTACTTTTTCCGTTTATGTCTTGCTATAGAAAATATCGATTATATAATACATAATAGTCTGCAATTCTTGTACAAAAGCCCATCTCTGATTTCCTTTTTACAGGCGATTTGTGAATTATTTAGTCACTTGTAATAAAGAAATGACATAACTGTTCAACAGTAAGAAATATTTACCGTTTACTTCTGACGTCACAATGCCTCCTCCCAAAACTATAATCCAGGTTGAAAAGCTGGCCACGGAGCATATTTACAGCCAAGGGTTAAACAACTTTTCCATTGTCAGATATCTTTTGCTAAAAAGAAAATGGGTACAACCGAAAGTGGAGCCCATGACCTTTTCCTCGGATTCCCTCACTACCACGTAGCAAAAGTGCCCCTCTTCTCTCCATGGACCTCTCTCACTTACATTTCATGGGTTTTAAAGCGCATGGAAAAGCTGGCTTTACTAATCAACTCCACTAGCCAAATAAAATACAGATCTGTACTTTGCAGAAGGCATATTAACCCTCTGCGCTACTCCGATATATATATATATATATATATATATATATATATATATATATATATATATATATCTCTCTCTCATTGATCAGTAAAGATATCTTGACGCCCTAAAAGCTGGATACGCAAGGAACTCTGCAGCAGGTGTTCCAAAATTAAAAGATGTTGCTGAACACAGCACTCGTTCCCACCCTCCCCCACTTTAGAGGTCTGTGCCCCCTCCAGGTCAGCGCCCAGTGCACCTGCACCAGTCACACATCTGTAAATCTGGCCCTGCACCTCGGAGTTCCACAACATTAAAACGGAGCTTGGCATTCAGCCTTGTTTCTCAGTGTGGTCATGGAATTCTTTGGTGACTTGTAATATCCTTCTAATGTACATCAGGGCTTACTTTATCACATATATCATGGCACAGCTGTGGATAATCTGATCATGATTGGTAGCATCCTTTCAAATAAATCCATAGTTACACCTTACTTTGTTTGCTGCATTTGGTTTGGTTTACGCCACTTCGCAACAGAAAATATTAAAATGCCTTTGAGGCAAATTTGCTGATCTGTGTGATACCAAATGGTAATTATTGACATTGTTTCAGAGAAAACTAGATTTGACACCAACCTTGTACTACCTTACTTAAAATACATCCATAGTTACACCTTACTTTGTTTGCCGCATTTGATTTTGTTTAAGTCACTTCATAACAGAAAACTTTAAAATGCCATTGAGGCTAATTTACTGATATGTATGATACCAAATAATAATTATTGACATTGTTGCAAAGAAAACTAGATTTGACACCAACCTTGTGCCACCTAAAGTTTATGATGCTACAAAAGAAAAAAAGAAAAAATATCAATGCCTAAACATGGCATCCATATGCTTGCAATAAAAAGGTTACATTTAACAAAAAGTAAAACGTGTTAACTTTTAATAGAGAGATTGTAGGAAGGCGTACTTAGTACATGTATAGAAGCCTTGTTTTAGCACATCACATAAAATTGTGATTTGTACTACTGCAAAGAAAATATAGTATTGACTTTGAATTACTGTGACCTGAAGACAAAGGTTAAACACCCAAGGCTGACTTAAAAAAAAAAAAAAAAAAAAAAGTTAAAGAAAAAAAGTATATGGAAATAAAATGGTATTGGCAAAGTATTGGCCCACCATCTCTGGTACTGAACTCAACTTCTATTTTAGTAAATGTGCACATGTGCGACATCTGATCATGAAAAATACTATTACAATGAAGGGAGCCAGTTCCGGACGAAAGCTCACCCATTGTCCCATGCTGTGTGCTGTGGTGAGCAAAAGGAAAATATAAATAAGGTGAACAGACCAATGGATGAAGATAACTTGCCTGAAGTCTTCTATTTTTGTATTTGAGGTTTTTCTGATTTTCTGAGGATGATGAGGATGGCGAGCCTGCTAAAGTTATCTCAGTATTTCACCTGTGAAGCTAAATATAGTATCCTGGTATATACAGTATTTTTGCTTTTAACCTCTTTTTTTGAAGAACGTCAGACTAGAGGACTACGAGAACTGCACTCTATCCACAGTCAAGGTAGTGTAAGGCCAGGCACTGCACTAGTAGCCCAAGCACCTTACGTTTTCTCAAATGATTACTTAGGTGTAAGCTTAAACTGATTTTTGATCAAAAATGTTTCTTTGGAAAACTCCATTTTATATTGTTTAATGTAA
The DNA here is from genome assembly GCF_031143425.1 of Pleurodeles waltl. NCBI lineage: Eukaryota > Metazoa > Chordata > Amphibia > Caudata > Salamandridae > Pleurodeles > Pleurodeles waltl. The sequence goes on from NC_090436.1 coordinate 799,121,641, forward strand.
TATATTTTTTTTGTAAGCAAATCTATTTTTATTTTAAGAAAATTCAAACAGTTGTATTCTATCACATTTCGAGCTCTGAGCGTTTCTTCACGGATTTACAGTCAAATAAGATTCTTCAGTCTCTAGTTTGTTACTGGGCTCGTATGTTTTTTGTGTACTGACGCAGTGTGCACAAGTCGACCAAGTAGTGGGTCTGCCCAAGCTTATCTGAATTATTAAGTTTGAAGATGCACAATGGCTTGGTTTTATTAAACAGTACCGGCTACTGAGGTGGCAGTCTTGCGTCTGTCTTCTTCAGTGCACACTTGAACCAGTAATGTGCGGCCATTGGCGAACCATAATTTTAAATTTACTAGAAAATTGACTTACTGTAATATTCTTTTGAGGTGTGCGGTAAATAAGGAAAAGTGGTTCCTAAGATTAACTCGAAAATTACGTTAGCAGTGAAATAATAAGTATACAATAATCATTTGTTTGTAAGTGCAGTAAACAGCAGATGTTATTTTTACACAATTTAATGCTTACCGACCTTTAGGAGGAAGGAAAGCTAATTTGGCTTTTCTGAGATTAACACTTTTGGCCCATCGCCACTTTTTTTTCCAACATCGAACTTTCATCTCTTCTAGCTATGCCTCTGACAGTATAGGAAGATTGTACAATTCATGTTTCCCTACTGGATGAATGGTTTTGACCCCTCATTCTCTTCTTTCTATAGTCCGAATGCTAGCATGGTCAGGACTAGAGGCCCTGTTATGGACATACCAAGATATTTCTTTGTGTCATTGCCCTGCTGAGCGTATTTGTGCATGGGCACCAGTACTCTAAACATAATACTAGATCCAGCAGGAAGCTGGAGAAGGAGCCACAATGGGTGAGCTATAGTATTTTCTTCCATAACCTGTTATCCCCCTGGTCACACAGGTTGTAATCTTTTAGAGCTGAATGAACTTTTTTCAGAGCCCTTTTGGATAGAATAATACATTAAAGAATGTGTGAGACAACAGTAGCATGGCATTATAACGTTTGTGTTTTGTGAGAGAGTTTACCTAGTCATCCAATACAAAAAGAAAATCGAAGTTATACCTTTTAACAAATGACTAAATGCTTTGTTCACATTATGTGCAGCTGGAAATTTCATTTTTTGAACACCCTGTACATTAGCGTTCAAGGATGTTAGAAGTTGTTTTTCTTTGATGGTAGAGGTTTAGGTCTTGAGGTCACTTGTGATCTCTCCTCAGAAAACTACAATACCCATGATATAGACTCCACCTCAGATTGGTTTATTCTGCTATCTGGTCCATATGTAACTTTGGAGCTCTGGGACTATCACACTAAAGAAGGAACATCTTCAGCATTAGTGTACAAGAAGTCACACCTGCAAAATAAGAAGCCAATATGTAACCACTGACTGTTTCAGATCCAAAGTAGACCAAAACTTCCAAGGGCAGATTGTGTTTGAATAGCTGTTTGCTCTTGGGTTAGGGAGAATACACTTTTCTATTTTTGTTCTAAATTAATAAAAAGGTCCTGTGTTCAGACCTTTGGTGGGTCTGCAATCTTTGTATAGTGAGGGACCACAAGGAATCCTCCCGTTTGGCTTGCCATCCCTACAGGTGCAAAAAGGCCATCTAGTATTGAAGAGGACAACGGTGAGTGCACTCTAGAATGAATTGCCTAGGTTCTCCAGAGCCATCCACACGTTCAGCCTTGAAAAGAAAAATACAAGGGCCCTGACATATCCCAGGGCCCATAGTGCATATATTTTCTCCAGTGGTTCAGACTTTGGGGAAAATCTTGTACAAGGCTACCAGTTGTGCTCACTCTCACCACAACCTTGAAAACTGTCTCAGTTAGAGGCTGAGCACTACAGGAGTTGAGCATAGACATCATCCTTCAGGTTTGGCCTCTAGCACCGATAACCTTCCCTTGGCCCCATAGAAGCCTTGAGCAGAGGGCTCCGAGTCTTGGGGCCAGCCAACATTGACAGTATCCCGAAGCCAATATTAGCTACCTTTGGAACTGAAAGACTCTGAAGCCAGCTCAGAGAAAGGCTTCCACACTGAGTTTGTCAATTAGTGAACTTTCATCAATGATAAAGCTTGAAGGGGTGCCCTACGTCAAGTAGCTCATGATTTTTGCTTGCCTATGTCAACATTGACCCACAGGCAGTACTCTAGAAGAAGAGAAAGCTTACTTTTGAGGAGGGAATATTAGAGGAGTTGAGGTTTTATCCCATCCTAAAGAAGAGTATGTACCAGGCCGCCAGCCAGTGGCGATTTCTTTATTGGGGTGCAGGGCATTGCCCCCTTGTTATTGCCAAATGTTTCAATATACAATTATTGTTGACTTGACTCCGTCTTTTTTTTTTTTGCTGCAGCGTGCAGCATGATTGTGACCCAGACATAGAAGTTATAGGAGGGGAGTGGGGGAAGCCTCTGCTCCGAGCCGGTCTGCTTGATGATTGGCAGGTGCCGGGCCTGCTTGGGGTGAAGTGCGCATGTTGGTTTGGACAGGTGCCTTGTTTCAACCAGCCCGGCATGCACACTTGAACCCTCACCAGGCTCTGCAGTGTATGAGCTTGGTTTGATGTCACAGCCCCCAAGGCTCCTAATGAGCGTTTGCAGCCCCTGGGCCAGCCAATCCTCACCCTGCTCAAGACGTGGGGGTGAGACCAGGCCTGAGGGAATGCGAGGTCATACCTTCCATGCTCGTGGCACCCACGCATGAGTGGGAGACCAAGGCGATTGGCGAAGAGAAATATGTTGCTCAAGGCTGAGTGACTGGACGGTCGGTGAGTGTTTTGTTGTGTTTAACTCTGCTGTGACAAATGTACTTACTTAACCAGGAGCATATGATGCAGGCAGACAGGGCTTTACAAGCATTGTCGACAAGCACTGACTCAGCTCTTAACTTTCGTGCCACTGCAGCTGATAGATTTTCTAGTCAGACTCTGTTACCGGTGAAGGGGCTTACAGGAAGGTGGCGTTTGGCAAAAAGTGGGAACTAAAGAAGCCTGAGGCAGCCATGCAGAGATGATTGGGGTATGGGGTGAAGGGTGAGGTCAGTATGTAAACTGCTGTGTAAAGTTTGTTGCAATCACGGACTGCAAGTATAAAACAAGTGTGAGTCTCTTATTTTTCATTTAATTACCTTAAGCTGTTCAGCGGTTAAGGTGCCTTTTAAATAACTGAAAGCAGTGTCCCACTGTTTCCCTAAACACACAGGCCCTCATTTAGCTGCTAATAGACCATCGCCGCAGCAACCAGCCGTCCGCCGTATTATGACCACAACCGGATTTCCGCCAGAAGGATGGCGGAAATCCGGCTGTGTCCATGCCGGCAGATGGCAGTAAGGTGGCGTTGCCACCAGCAGCAGCACCACCCCAATAGACCGCCGCTGGCCGTATTATGAGAATTAATACAGCCTGGCGGTGTTCTGCTGGAGGACCCCCTGGACACAGGTAAGTGGGTGCTCCAACATGGGAGCGGGGTGGGGGGTGTTGGGTGTGGGGGTGTGTGTATGTCTGTGCGTACCGTGTATGCAGGTGTGTTGCGTGCCGTATGTGTGTGCATGTTTGGGGGTGTAAGTGCATGTATGTTGAGTTGTGTGAATGCATGTATGTATGTAAGTGTGTGCTGATGTGTGTGTGAATGGGTGTATGCATGCGGAAATGGGTGTGTGTGTGTGTGTGTGTGTGTGTGTGAGTGAAGGGAGGGGCGTGTATGAAGGGGGGTCTGTAGAGGAAGGGGGGGTGGAGGGGGAACCTGTAGAAGGGAGAGTGTGGGGAAGACCCCTATCAGTGAGAGGGAAGGGATTCCCTATCACTCATAGTGGCTACCGCCATGGTTTTCGTGGCGGTAAGGAAGGCACGAAAACCATGGCGGTAGGCGGGGGTCATAATCCTGCAGGCGGTACAGTGACGCCCGCCGGGCTGGAGATTGATTCCTCCAGCCCAGCGGCCATTACCACTGTGGCGGTAGGTGTGGTACATTGGTGGTTTGGCTTCAGCCAAACCGCCAGTTTCATATTATGGAGGAAAGTACCGCCAGCCTGTTGCCAGTACTTTCCTCCATATTACTGCCGAACGCCGGGGTCATAATGACCCCCATAGTGTGTTCCTGAAACCGAAAGCGTTATTGCGCACTGTTTTCAGTCTCCACATTACCTTGGCTCTAATCTGAAAAATAAAATGGTAAAATGTGCTCTCTGACTTTTTGAAGAGATAATTTAAATGTAGCGATAGCGTGGGGATAGGGTGGATGTGATTCTCAGGCGATACTGACTCGCCTTGAAATGAACAGCACAGCATCACCAATATGAATTGCTTTTCACAAGACTTGGAGGCCTGAGGTAAGCTCTTAGTATTGTCAAAAGAGAAAAACTCTGGTACAGCTAATGGTGAACAGTACATGAGCGCACACAATCTGCATTCGATTTTTGTGTACTGTCTCTGCAAGTGGAGTACTCCATTGGCGTTCTGGAGGGCGGGAAAGTGTCCTCTGATGACAAACTACTCAGATCTTTTTGAAATTATCCCACAATCTTCACAACAGTGACAGTACACCCAGAACCTACTGTAATATGTACAGAAAAGCAACACTTTCACTTTTTAATTTAGAGAGTAGAAAGGCAGCAGACCAGCAGGCTGCTACTCCTGTAGACAGTTTGGGTAGCACAGACTAATGCAACAATTTCACAAGTCAGGTTATAGAAAACCTTTTAAAGGAGCTGAATTAGTGCTTATCTTGGCCTAAAGTAGCCAAGGACTATAACTCATCACCTTAAAATCATTCACTCATGATTTTGCTTTTACAGTGCACTTAATGTGTGTCTGTATGTGAATGTTCCTGATTTTGTCTGAAAATGAAACAAAGGCTCAAGGTGATGAACTGATTTTCTGGGGATCACCCACTTGGTTATAGGGGAAGCTGAGATTAGAATGTTAATGCAGTAAAGTTTTGGAACTAGTTCACCCACTTGTCTACCTCCTTGGGAGGACTCTTAAAGCCAATTTACACCACTGTTGCATGTTGTCGAGGGGCAGAAAAGCTGCTGCAGTGAGCAGGCAGCTATTTAACCTTATAGGTCTCCGATTGTGCTGTGCTATAAATTTACTCCATTTTGCCCTATCATTTTCAAGAGTTTTGTGGGGGAGAACCCCCTGCCCCAGAAGCCCTTCTTGAAAAACATAGCCTTCTTTCTCTGTTTACTTTGGCATAAGTGATTAGCCAAACCACTTTTAAATTTCACCAGCTGCCGCTTCCGCCAGCCCTGTGCAAACACTCCTGCCGACTCTGTCACCACACAGACAACGGCCACTGCAAGAGTCTGGCTGCTTAATACAAATTTTGATCATGAGAGTTGTCATGACCCTCAGGATCCCTATTTAGACCCTGCCCCAGCTATGGATGTAGATGAGCTGAAGGAGAAATATAAAGACGACCCACATGATGGCGATATCCTGGAGCCATATCGAGTGAAGGTTTTACGTGTAGATGAAATCAACCCTCAATAAAAAGGGCAGCTTACAATCAGAAAGATAAACTTCATGTACTAGAAAAAAAAATGACTTCTTGTGTAAATACTATTGAGAACCCTGAGATTGGGGCAGTTTTTGCCAGTGCTCAAAAGCATGGCAAAATACTCTTGTGGAAACTTCATGGAACTTATCAATATCTGTGTGGCGACCCCCAAGGGTCGAAGAAAATGCAAACCAGTCCCAGGTGACCCTCTGTGCATCAAATATCGTGTCTCAGTAGACATCTGGTAGTCAACACAGCCAGGAAGAGAGCATATGCCCAAGCTACTCGTGTTGCCCTTGTTATTGATGAGATGAAGAAAATTGGAGCTGCTGGAAAGCATACTGCTGTGGAGTTGGCAACTCGGTGGCATATTGCCAACCTTTTATGCGTCTTCTACCTTTATGACCATTATCATTGGGATGAAATAGAGTACTGATTAAACACCTGCCTTAGGTACACTGGAGGAGAGTTGGTGCAGGAGGGCAAAAAAATCTGGGTTTCTCCTTGAGGTCCAAAAGTACCTCATCAGTGTGCCATTCAGTGGGGAACATCTCTTCGGACCTCAGGTAGACAATATTCTTGAGAAAATCAAAAATTGTACGACATTGCCAAAGACATGGGGCACTGTAAATCCTGTCTTCTAAATTTGGAGGTGCCATGACTACTACCACAACACAGCAAACAGGATTCCACCAGTAACTATCCTTTTTGGAAGTATGCACTTCCAAGGCATGCAGTCAAGGCGGCTCCAAGAAGAACACATAAACCTTCAAGCAGTGACTTGCCATTCATCCTCTGAAAGCACAGTACCTGTCAGAGGTAGATTCAGGTTATCTCTATCACAGTGATAGAAAATATTCTCAGACAAGCAGGTCCTACCATTCCTCAGCAAGGGTGGTACTTAGAGTTCCATACCAACTTGACAACCCACAGTCAGTCAGTAACACCATTGACTGCCACAAAAGGAAGAACCGGCAAATCTAAGCAAATGGGCCATCAGGTGGTGCTTTTACCCCAGCGGGGTAGTACCCTACAACCTATTCCCTGCATGAGCTTCAGAATCATTGCATCCTGTTCAAGCAACTTTGCTGGAAGTTATCTGGTAGGCCAGTCAGCCTTAGGGGTGGTTCCCTAAAATGTTTTCCTTCACTCCTGTTTTGGTGAATGTTTTTGTTGATCTTTTGTTGGCAGCCAAGAGGTTATGAAACTCTGGTATGACCAGAAGGCCGTTTTGGTCTAGTTTCAACTTGTCCAGAAAGTTAGGGTATGGAGCACATGGACCCCAGGGCCCTCCAGTACAGCGGGTCTTAACTCTATAAGGTGAAGAAGTGAACACAGAAGGTCACCTACCAGGTGGACTTAAACACCCCTAGGAACACCTTATACGTAATCCATGTCCACTGCCCTAAATTCCACCATGACCTGTCTGAGTTCACCATGGTCCCGGTGTCATGATGAGGTGAAAGAGTAGAGTGAAACTCTCCCTGACCTCCTATCCTCTTAGGAGCAGTGTTGGCCAGTAGATTATGTCAACCTCTTCCCTACTCTGATTCCAGAACAGCAGAGGGATAGTCATCAGTTGCTGGGACAGTTTGCCTTTCTGTTTTCCCTCAGCTCTGGGATTACACACCTGTGTACCCATGACATTGATACTGGAGACAGTATACCTGTGAAAAACACATTTACAGGTTGTCAGACAAAGTGGGGGCTAATATAAAGGAGGAAGTCTCCAAAATGCTTGCATTAGAGATGATTGAGCACTTGAGTAGTCCCTGGTACAGCCTTGTGGTGCTGGTACCTAAAGTCACCACACCGGTCACCAACTCGGGGTTCAATTCAGCCACCAAGACAGACGCTTACTCCATCCCCAGGCTGATGAGCTCATTGACAGGCTAGGAATTGCCAAGTTCCTAAGTACCTCCGACTTGATTTCCAGGTACTGGCAGATTGCCCTGACTGAGGGGGTCCAAAGCGAGGTCTGCATTTTCTACCCCAGAGGGCCACTTCCAATTTTGGGTCATGTCCTTTTGACTGAAAAATTACACTGACTCCTTTGAGGTTGGTTAACAAGCTCCTGGCTGGGAAGGAGGCATTCAGTGCTGTCTACTTGGCCGATGTAGCTCTCTACAGCTTCAGCTTGGAGGAATACCTGTTCAATCTCTAGCAAATGCTTCAGGCTCTGCAGCAGGCAGACCTTACTATCAAGGCCAGCACATGCCAGATTGGGTGTATGGTTTGGTGGTGTATCTGGGACACTTAGTGGAGGAGCAAGATACAGCCCCTCTGGCCAAAGATTGAGACCATCCTGGCCTGGGAGCCCCTTAAATCTCAAGACAGAGGTGAGTGCCTTCCTGGGCCTCATCGGTTGATATAGGAGGTTGATTGGGTACTGTGGCACCATTGTAGGATCCTTAATTGAGCTGACTTCTAAGAAGCAGCCCAACAAAAGGTGATCTGGACAGAGATCTGCCAGAAAGTCTTTGATAAACCCAAGGAGGCTATGTGCACAGCATCGGTGCTGACATCTTCCAGGAATTTATTGTGCCGACAGACGCTTCAGAGCATGTCATTGGGGTGGTACTAGCACAATGAAATGAAGAGGACTCAGGAAAACCAGTAGCCTTCATCAGCAACAAGGTATTTCCAAGGTAACAGAGATGACGTGCTTTTGAAAGAGAAACATTTTCTGTGGTCTGGGCACTGAAGAAGCTACAATTCTATATTTTTGGGACTCACTTCCTGGTTCAACCATAGATCCCCTCAGATGGCTAATGCAGATGAGGGAAGAAAATTCTGAATTGTTGTGATGGTCCATTTCCCTACAGGCAATGACTGTTACGGTAGAATTCCGCCCTGAGTCAGACCACCCAGAGCTGGTGGTCTGTCAATGTCAGCTTTAGGGTGGCCTTCCGCCAACATTTTTGCCTACACCCCTTTTGTTTTGCTGAATTAAATTTTGTTGGCCTTAGGACTCTGCACACTTTACGACTGCTAGCCAGTGCTAAATTGCTTATGCTGTCTCCTTTAAACAAGGTGAAATTGTCTTACATCCAATCAGCACATTTAATTTACTTGTAAGTCCATAGTAAAGTGGCCCTGCAGGCACCCAGGGCATGTATATGAAATGCTACTTGTGGGCCTGCAGCATTGATTCAGCCACCCAGTTGTTCTTTACAACATGTCTCAGGCCTGCTATTACCACCTGTGTATGCAGTTTTAAACTGCCATTTTGACCTGGCAAAATAAAACTTTTTCCAGGGCTATAAACATTCTTTTTTGACATATATAACCCTAGGGTAGGCCCTAAACCACAGATAGGGCATGGTGTGTTGTGTTTAAAAAGTTAGCCACTACTTTTAAGTTTTACATGTTCTGGTAGTGAAAATCTATCAAATTCATTTTTCACTATTGTAAGGCCTCTCTCTCCCATAGGATAACGTTGGGTTACCTTATTACATTTATTAAGTGATAATGTTTAATTAGGAGCACATAGGAAAGTCACGTTTGACGTCTGAGCAATTGTAATTTAAAACCCTCCTTCATGGTAAAGTTGGATTTTAAGTCACAAATCTGAAAATACCACTTTTAAAAAGTTGGCATTTTCTTGTCATATTCATTTGCTATCTGCAACCTGTTACCTGAGTCACATGACTCGAAGTTGGCCTTTGATTATGCCTTCCGGACAGCATCACAATGGAATGTGGGTGGTGGCAGGATGGGGATGTGGAGCTGCCACCTAACACGCTTGCATTTCAAAGCACTGTCCCAGCTCACACACAAAGGACTTCAAACTAGCCCATTCTGACTCCAGACAATCTGGAACCATGGCAGGGAGGCAGGATATTTCAGACACTTCTGGGAGGGGAAAACTCTAGATGCCTCTCCCACTCCAAAGAGGGCACCAGGTATTAAAATGGGTCCCTCAGACCCTCTCTTGTGTACACTACTGGACCTATGGATATTGAAGAAGAATGATGGCCTGCAGCCTTGCTGCTTGAGGCCTCCCTTACTGCTGAAAAGGAAGATTGAACCTGCTCCTTCATGACAGGCTGAAGTGAATCCAAGGGTTACTTGATTTACTTCCTGTTCTGAACTACAGGCATCAAATGCTCCAGAGGCCTCTCTCCATCTGCCTACCTCCTGCCTGTGCCCTGCTGGCCTCTGCTGGAGTGAGCTTCTGATTCCCTGGTGGTGCCTCCAGGTCCTGGAGCCTTAGTGTGGCATCAGTTGAGCTCCTGCTTTAAGAAAAGGAGAAATCATGAGGTTTTTGGCTCTTAACGACTGCGAACGGGCCTGTTTGCACACTGAGAACCAACGCAAAGTTCCGGTGAACCAGTCTCTTCGTGCCACAGTTACAGTCAGCAACACGTGATCTGCACTTCGCACTACAGCATTGACATCCCACAGTGACAGCAAACACAGAGCTCTAATGATGAACGTTTATGACGCCCAAAAGGATCTTCGCACTACAGTGACGACCGTCCATGACGCCCAGCCTGCTCTTTGTGCTATGACGACGAATATCTGGGACACTTTCTACTCCCTGCAGCCTCCTCCACTGTGAATGGAACTCATTGCACTGGACTTTTGAAGGTAACCTTTCAGTGGGACTAACCTGGTCCCTGTATACGGCCTGCGCACCATTATGGTTGGGTCTGAACTTGTGACTTTCAACAAGTTTCACACGACCACCTAACCGAGAGTGGTGCTCTTATGCTATATACTGTCCCAAAATCGTTAAAATTGCACATCATCTGATTTACTGTTTGTATTTTTGTATTTTTGTGTAACTTTATTAAATTGTACTGCATTTTTCTAAATTGGTATGGGATTTTTCCAGTGTTGAATGTTTAACTTGTTTGCTGTTTGTGTGCTGCATAAATACTTTACATATTGTAGGTTAAGCCTGACTGCTTGTGTGCCAAGCTACCAGAAGGTTAATCACTGGTTAATTTAGTCACTTCTTATGGTTCACATTGAAAAGGATTGTGGCTGTTGCTTGAGAAGAGCTCACATCCCCCTCAACCTACAACTTAGTTTCTCACACCATCTCTCTGCTCTGCACACGTCACATTTAACCTCATTGACACCTACTTTCACATCCCCGACCGCCTGGCACCTCAGTGCTACCTGCACTTTGTGGAAAGTGGACAAAACTATTCTATTCTTTTGAGGTCTTCACATACTTGGAAAATTAGCTGGTAAATAGTAGTAGCTTACAGCAATGCCTAACACAGACTCAGGCAGTATTGTGTCTATAACACAATTTAGGGTTCACAGTCAATATTAAAATGTTGCATCTCCACCTACTGTGATTCCAACCATTTTTGACAACTGTTTTGTACTCCATCACAAGTAAGGCCTGCTCAAAGCAAGGGAGGGTAATGGCATTCCAAAAAATGCTACCCATTTTCATACATAGGGCCTCATTACGACTTTGGTGGTCTTTTTGGAAGACCGCTGTGGTGGTGGCTGCCAAAAGACTGCTATGTTGTCGGTAATCTGACCGCTGTATTAAGAGTCACACTGTGAAGACCGCCAAAAAAGAGCAACATTCCGACACCGCCAGGACAATGGAGGGCGGGAAAGAGGCGGTCCCACCACCAGCACCGCCAGCCTGACAAAATTCCACCCACCAGATTACGAGCCACAAATCACCACGGTGGTTCTTTCACGGTAGGAAACCACTGGTGGTATGAACCGCCCGGTCAGAACTTACTACCGTAAGAAAACAACACCACATTGGATAGATTGAATACCCCACACCTGACACACATCCATACACCCAACACACGTACTCACTGCACTATACAACACACCCATACACAACCCACAATCCTTTGCAACAAAAACATTATTCACATACACCGAGAGCAGGACAAATTTGAGAGAAAGCACAACAGGCACACATACACATCTCACTCACCACACACCACATAACTGCACAACCAACACAATACACACATCACTAGCACACACAATCCGCGGCAACTGTCTCACCCACGCAACACAGCACCCACACTTCACCAAGTACACAACACTGCACCCTAACACTCACAACACCTCCACACACTGTCTACACAACCACTACCATGTCCCCACAAAAACACCCATGATTTACTGACGACGAGTTGACAATCATGGTGGAGGAAATTGTAGAGACACAACTGTTTGGAGCACAGGCCCAACAAACATCCATTGCCAGGAAAATGGAGCTGTGGCAAAGGATAGTTGACAGGGTCAATTCAGTGAGAAGTCATCCACACACAAGGGAGACATCAGGAAGAGGTGGAGCGACCTCAGGGGGAAGGTGCGTTCCATGGCATCACGCCACCAAATCGCTGTACAGAAGACTGGGGGTGGACCCTTACCTTCTCCCCCACACTTCACATCTTGGGAGGAGAAGGTCTTGGACATACTGCATCCGGAGGGCCTGACTGGACTACCTACGGGGCCGGAGTCTGGTAAGTACCCAAATCAGTCATGTTACACATTTGTCCTGTCCTGCATGCCTCTTTGCCACCCAAAACCTCCCAGTTAAACTAAATGTCCTACTATCCCTCCCACCTATTCACCTAATGCCCCTCTCCTGCATGCCCCACCTCCACTCATCCCAACTGCCCTCACTGCGCTTGCCAATGGCACTTTAAGTACTGGCCAGTGATATACCTACAACTCCCATCATTGTAAAAACCTGGAATGTGCACAACACATCACATGTAATGCATGTAAAATTAAGTACTAGCAACACCATCTAGATTGTACCAGTGAGGACCAGTGCATGGCAATGACAGCAATGCAATGGCACACTCACAATAGCAACCAAAGCAAAATATTGCTACAGCTCACTCAACATTCCAAATGGCCACACTTCAAATAACCAAACCCAGAAATAGACTCACCTGGGTTGGAAAGTAACATGGCAGAGTTGATGCACATTTACAACATCCAGAAACTGGACTATTACCTTTGCATACTCACATACTGTGTTCTCACTAGGACACCGTTGTGCATGGTGCAGCTATCATGTGTGACATCTAGCACGCCTGACCATTTAAAAGGTAACAGAGCTGAACAGTCATGTCAAATATCAAACTGAACCAGAACCCATCTGCAGTGCAAACTATACCAACATTGTATGACTGCTCCACCATGGACAAAAGAAACCAAGTCACTGAGTAGTTTGTACAACAAAGGTATGCCATGCAGCAGCTGTCAATGTCATTCCAGGGAATCAAGTTAAGCCACTGTCTGCATCTCGCAAAGTTGTAATCAACACAATCTAACCTGGACTCTGTGCCTCACTTCCTCCACAGGTAACCCTGCCATAGCCACCATGGATAGGATACCGGAGAATGCCAGTCCCCCCTCAGGATGATGGCCACAATGTGGACAACACGCTAGGACGTCTGGACAGTTACGACCAACCTGGCCCATCTGGGACACCTCGTCAGTTAAGGAGTCTCACCCCTGGGACATCCACATCACAGCCAACCAGTCACCCCCAAACCTGTGCCCCATGGAGTGCTCAATCAATTGTTTGCCCCACGGTACGGGGACCTGAGTCGAACTTTGACACCCCAGACAATGATGGTCCTGCTAACACTGGGAGTGAGCACACCATGGCAGGGGCACAGGCACCCGGGGGTAGGGAAGCTGTGGGCCAGAGGATGGTGCCTCAAAGGGACTCCACTGACCAGGAAACCATATCCCAAGTCCTGGGAGCATACCAATCTTTCCAGGACAGGATAGGCCAATAATTACCATGCTGGGGTAAAATCAAAGTCTGCAGAGGAAATACTACCAGGAAGTCATTCAGCAGTGGCAGGCACATAATGCCACCATTGCTTCCATTGCAGAGATGCTGCAACACTACCCTCATTGGTCTATCCAGACAGCATCGGGCCCCTACCACTAGCACCTTAACATCTGGCCCATCTACTTCTGCGGTAGCTAGTGGAGTGGAGGCCCTGCCAGGGGGACCACAGACCTCAGAAACCACTCCCTCTGTAGCTGAAGAACCATTGCCCCTGCACCCCACTGCCCCCCCCCCCACCCCAAACGTGAATGTCTATCCGGAAATCCAGCTGGATCAGCTACCAAGACCAAACCCACTACCAGGAAGTGAACCTCTCCTGATTTGTCTCCCTTATGTGCCACTGATACACCCTGTTGACTGTTCTGAGTGATTACTCCATTTTCCCATGGACACTGGACCTGTGCAACCAACTGCTGTAGCAGCTACCCTGCTGAATCCACCTGCTGTTACCTCACTCATCACCTTTTTGTTAATGAATGCACCTTTATTTTGACTATTGCTATGATTATATGCACAATAAATCATCATTGAACACAGATACTGTATATGTGTATTTAATACAACATCAACAATTTTCAGGCAATGATTATTTGGTATACCTCTTGGGGCGAGTAGAGGAGGGCTCCTCCAGGTCCAGGCACCTGAATCTTGCCTTCAGGATCCCAAATGTGTGCTCGATTATACGCCTTGTACTCCCTGTGGCCTCATTGTAACGGAGTTCCCCTGGAGTGGCTGGGTACCTCACTGGTATCAACAGCCAAGGACGATTTGGATAGCCGTCGTCACCTGTGTACACAAAGGGACAACAACCCCAATGTTGTATGTGGGACTGGGTAGATTGTGATGACAGGAGACATAACTCACAAACACACACAACAATGCTAACTTACCAAGCAGCCAAGCCCACTCTGTTTGCAGTCGTGCCACCAGATGTGGTACATTGCTGTTCTGCATGATGTAGAAATCATACACAGATCCAGGGAACTTGGCTGTGACTTGCGAGATGTACTGGTTTGCCAGGCACACCACCTGAACGTTGATAGAGTGGCAGTTCTTCCTGTTTCTATACACCTGTTCATTGGTGCTCTGAGAGGCCAGGGCTAAATGGGTGCCATCAATGGCTCCTACCACCTGAGGAATGTGTCCCATTTCATAAAAATCTGCTTTCACATGGGCCAAATCCTCTTGGTGCGGAAACCTGATGTAGCTGTCCAAGTGTTTCAACAATGCAGACAGTACATCCTTCAAGACAAGACTAAACATGGGCTGAGACATCCCAGGTATTAAAGCCACTGCATTCTGAAAGGACCATGTGGCCAGGAAGTGTAGCACTGAGAAGACGTAAACGATGAGAGGTATGCCATATGGATTGTGAATTGCAGGCATCAGATCTGGCTCCAACTGAGTACAAAGTTCCATGATGGTCAGACGATTCAATCGATATGTCTGTACTCCATGGTTTCCAGGTCTAATAGTGGACGGTACTCTGGTGGGTGTCACACTCTCCTCATGGCAGCATTACTATGTTGAGAGAAGGGACTATACTATGAGTTATGCTGTATTTACACATTTATTACACATTGCATAGTACCTGACACATAACATATGTAGAGGATGTGTAGAACTTCTGACGTATACAGTACAGCCCATAGATATTCAACGATTCCTGCCACATTGCTGCACATTGACCTACATGCTAATTGGAATGTGTTAATGTGACTAATGAAAGTGTACAAGTGTGTAACAGTTAGCTGTCCTGCACGTTTCACATATAACTATTGTAAACTACCTATATCTACCGAAGCCTATGTACCTTAGAGTCGCTATACATTGTTGTCACCATATATACTCCGTAATCACGTCATTAAGTAAATATATGACCAGTAGGTGTGCACATACATGATGGCACTACATACGTGAATACTGCTTTTGGTGTGGAATAGGTGTATGACGCAGATAAGTAAACACATCCATCGAAGAAATGTGCACAAAATGGCAGGCGTCTGACCTACTGTACTGGACAGGTGGAAGTGACCTGAGTCGGCCAGCAGAAGTCATAATGGCGGTAGGCGGTTGCAACCGCTGTACAACTTGCCATTGTATAACATTGCTGCCTTTGGCGGACTCTGCATGTGGCAGTGACCGCCGGCGGTGACGGTCCTGTGTGTGGCAGTCGTTACCGCCATTTTTTGCTGTTTTGCTCACTTGACTCCTGACACTGTTGCCAGCAAGACCTCCACGACGTAAGCTGCTGTGTACTGCCTCTGGGAGCCATCATGCCACGTCCTGCGGATGATAGGGATCCTGCCTTCACACCAGAAGAACTAGAGAGGTTGGTGGAGGAGGTCCTACCCCAGTATGGACAGCTATATCGGGCACCAGAGGTGCAGGTGAGTCTTCTGCCATAGTCATGTGTGATAGATGTTCTGTGTGATGTTGCATACTGCATGTGAGTTAGTGTGGGTGCCGATGCATGCAGATGTCATGATGTGTAGGCGTGTGTGCTGAGAGGATGGGAATGAGTGGGAACTTGCTGTGCCTTTTGTGCACTGAACAATCCTATTAGTATGGTGCTAGTGTACATGACTTTGTTCTTGTCTGTGTCACCCATGCAGGCAAACACCCATCAGAAGAAGCGGAATCTGGCTTGCCATCGCCAAGCAAGTGCAGACCCAGGGGGTTGATATCTGGCGGAGCACCCATTGCAGAAAGCGGTGGCAGTACCTGAAATGCTGGGCCCGGAAGACTGCAGAGGCCCAGCTGGGGATGTCCTCCCAATGAGGGCAGGGTGCCCGTCAGACCCTGAGCCCCCTCCACCTCCCCCCCCCCAACCCCCTTTACCCCCCTCCCAACAGCCTGCATTTTGGCAGTGGCCTACCCTGAGGTGGATGGGTGTTTGAGGGCAGCACAGCAGCCACAAGGGTTAGATCTGATAGTTTGGTGCTTGCTGTCACACTTTAGCAGATGAGACACTGTAGTAGGTGCTCCATGTATGTAGACAACTGGAAATACATTGTACTCTATTTGCATGACAAAGAGATGGAGATCTGGCCCTAAGCTAGAGCATACGTACGTTTAGGTCATGTGTGTCTAGGTACATCTATGTCTGCATGTGGAGATGTACACTGGCCAGTGCCACGTGTCACTCCACCCCAGCGTTTACAGGTCTGTAGGCTGCTGTTTTATCCTACCTGTCTTGTATATGCTGGTCCGTATATCGAAATATGAGTATGTAGCTCTATGGTGTCAGCACACTCCCATTTATGTACGTCATCTCTCTTTGCTACAGTGTGCCAGACATGTGTGGGACAGGGCCTAGTTAGCTTTTGTCTTGGTACAGGTGTTGACTCCATGTGAGTCTGGTATCTCATTCAGTCAACAGGTATGGGCAGATGTGAACAGTACATATGGGTTAGTGGTGCTGTCCCCATTGTCTCTTCATGTGCATATTATGGGGTATGTGAAGGTTGTAGCTGAAGGACATCCAATATAAGTGTTTAATCATGTATATGTGGCCTACCCGTGCATTCCCAGGCCATTTAAATGTAATCTAATCACTAGTGTCCTAAGGGCTTTGTTCCAGTGGAGGTAAGTGATTAGGCAGTCCTACCCATAGACAAAGTGCAATGTCCATGCAATATTTGCCAATGCCCTACCAATACTAGTGCATAATGTGGTAATATCTGCCTACATCATGTCACAATGGTTTCTTGGGGTCAGATCTTGTGGAGTGGGACAATTCTTGTTGCCCTTTGCCTAGCTGATGTGTACAAGTTGGACAGGACATATTATGGGGTCATTCCTCACTAAGAGATGTCATTGTTTGGCTGTTGCACTATTTGTCATACAGGTGTTTTAGTTGTGGCATATGTTGCAAGTGCAATAGCAGTCGTGTGGGCCCATGTGTGCGCATCATGTTTATGTGTGTTCCCAGTGGGATATGTGTGTTGTGTGGACCTATGGTAGTAGTGGTGATTGTGTCGTAGTTTGGACTATTGCTTTGGGCAAGACTGCTGGTTCAAGGGTGACAGTACTTATGTTTGTAGGTGACTATGCCTATCCTACAACAAGTAGTCCCAACCCTTCCGGCTCACTGGCAGTACCTCACCAAAAACCCAAACGGTTAGAGGTGATTTGTGGCAGCCGTTACACAGGAACTCAGAAGTATGACATCTCAGGGAGTGTTGTGGTTAAACGGAGATTACCCCTTTCTCACAGATATATCATGTCTCAACCAAACACAGGCAATAACGAAGAGGCAATAATGTTTCAATAGTCTTTATTTAATACAATCAGCAATCTGCGGTAAATCGCATGGGCTGCAATGATTAGGATAATGGACAGTGCAAGAAATAGAATTGTAAAGATGAGTCATGATTATGAAGACCCCCACCATCTTGCGTTTTCTTGGAAAGACATAAAGTATATAATATGTCCTAGTACCCTATCGTGATAGGCCTAACCTTCTACCTAGAAGAGAGATGGGTATGTTAAACCTAATCTGCCAGTGCCATGTCTCTGGAAGGTGCCCCCAATCCTTGTTACTTTGAAATGAGGTCTCGAGTTCAGACTTCGGAACAACACAAAGTACGGGTCAGCATCAAGGCGACGTGCAGCATTGATAGCAGCGATGGTATCTGGTCGGAATCACTCTGATTATCTGTCTAAAGTGTGATGTATTTATACAGATCTACTTGGACCCCTGACGTAGGCTGTTCCCAAAAAATAGATAACACTGCATGCCTGGGATGGTAATTTTTAATGTGAGCACCTAAAGTTTGTTTGTCTTTGTTGCATGAGTTGACACCTTAGCTGGGTGACACTGATAACATAACTCTAAACAAAAGGGCCTAACTGTAAACAAGGCAACCCTCTTGGAAGAATTAATTAAATAAATGGTCTAAGACAGAGCAAGCTAAGTATGTTAAAAGTCATTAGGTGATGGGGGCACAAGTCTGCAAGCCAAAGGCTAAGCCTACTCCTGTTATCCCATTAAAACAAACTAGGATTCACTGCAATTGGTCTGAGTGCTGTGGGTTTACTCATGTTGACATGTGTCAGGTGGCATACGAGTTGGCCTAATAGGTATTAGTTGGCTGTCCTATGTTTAGTTTGGTTACTGTGCTCTTTGTGATTGTCAGTGGGTGTATCATGTGTGCTACGTAGGCCACTGTTGCCGTACATGCATTTATAGTGTGATTTGGAGTATTTGTGTATGGAGACTGCAACTAGGTCTCTGGAATTAGCTACATGTAGTGATGCAGCTGGTCTCCAGACATGTATTGTCAGATGGCATCTAACTGAAACGGCCACATGTTGAGTCTTCGTCATGGATTGTATCCATAGTGTAAGATATGTACAGAGGGTTCAGCTAGGCATGTGATAGCAATGTCAGGAGCTGTGATTGAATTGACCAACTTGGTACATTCCTTATGGGCATGGACATGTCAGGAGTTGTATGTAAATATGAATGATATGGTGTTATCTGTCAATTGCTGTTCCTTATGGTGATATGGGATATATGACCTGGATGAGGACAGTTGTTCAGCTTTAGCAAGGGCATGATATGCATGCTGACATAGGTGTTTAGAGGTCAGTAGATGGAAGGGTCCAGTAGTGGTACCTCACATGGATCATGATAACGGTGAGAGATATGACACGAAGGGATGGGTAGCAGTGACATGTTGTGTCATGAAGTAGGATTGTGGTATTCCATATGGAATTCCACGGCCAGGAGATGTCTACCTACAGTTGTGCATGTTGCTATGTGTGTATGTGAAGAATGTGATGACCCACTCTCTCTCCCCCTCCCTTCCCCTCTCTCTATTTGTGTGCATCAGCACCGGCATGCGAAGGAGACAGGGCACAGGCGAGTGGGGAAGCTGCCGGCCACGGGACCTGGAGTGCTGAGACCACCGACAATGAAGGACCCAGTGACCCGGAGAGCGAGGGGAGAGCCACGGGTGAGACCGGATCATCATCATCATCATCATCATCTTTGGCACTCCCTGCCGGTGGCGGACCGTTGTGGGACCACCCCAGCACCATCCTTGTCCACCACCCCCCTTTCTACCACCGCCCTCCCAATAGCTCCAAACCCAGCTGTCTGTGCCCGCTCACCCAAGAGGGTGGGCGTCTTCTTCACCACAGGCACCTCTGGCCCTGCTCCCCTCAGTGAGGAGCCTATTGACTTCCTGAGGTCGATCTCTGTTGGTCAGTCGACCATTGTGAATGCCATCCAGGGACTAGCAATTCAAGCCCAGCAGAGTAATGCATTCCTGGAGGGCATTCACGGTGCACTGGCAGGCCTACTGAGATCTCTGGCGTCCACACTGACAGCAGCCAGTCACCCTTTGTCTTCTGTCCCCCCTCCAGTTTCCTCTTCCGAAACCCAGCCAAAGCACACAGACGGACCAGCATGCATCCATCTCAACATCCAAAGGTAGCTCGGACAAACAAAAGCACCACAAGACCCACCTCCGGCATGCTCACAAACAACACCCGCCTGCACACACCGCAGCAGTCACTTCCTGCACTGACACCCCCACCACCTCCAGCACCTCTGACACTACAGCTGACATACCAGCAGTCACCACACCCACATTCACCGATCCAGCCACAACTCATATCCTACCCACAGTCAGCACAATAGCAGACCCGCAGACATCCACTCCAGTCACCACATCTGCAGCCACCACAAATACCGACACACCTACATGCAGCACATCCACCATGCCTGCAGTCACCACCCCAACAGTCAGTCACCCATCCACCACAGCATATCCCAGCACCACCCCTCCTCCCAAGACACATAAACTCCCACACTCACCCACCCAACAGACCCCCACCACCCACAAGCATACCTTGCTCACAAAACATCCACCAAGACACTAACTCTCCCTCTACTCCCAAACCCTTTGCCATGACCGTCCCTGTGTGAGTAAGAAGCATTTCCTCTTGGAGTTTTCCCTTTTCCGTACTCCTCTTCCACCCTGTGATGCCCCTAAACGATCAGTGTCCAGCCCTTCCATCTCTCCCCTGCCCCCCTGCAAGTTCCCATGCCCCTCCTCCTGCCAAGAAGTCGATCCCTCCTAAGAGCTTCCAACCCTCCCCTAAGACTCGACCAAAGCCACGCCTCCCAAGCCCAAACCCAAGGATCCCCCTCTGTGGTGGTGCGACTGCGGCAGAAACCTTGGCGGTGTGCAGCTTCATAATCTGTCCTGCAGAAACATGGTCTTCGCCGGTGTGAAGGTGGCTACCATCGTCCGTGTCTGCTTGACCGCTGTGGTGGTGCCGGTGGTGCTTTGACTGTATTCTGTCGGGTAGACCGTCATGTTCATAATATGGCTGTCTTCTCTTTCAGCCTGTTGGCGGTACGACCACCAGCACCAACATGGCGGTCCTGAGACCGCCAAACTTGTAATGACCCCCATAGTGTCCCCTAACTGCAAGAACAGTAATTAAACTATTGGGGATGATGGCTTTGTGTGTAGGTAGAATACTGCACACAAAATTGCACATGAGCCCGCTACAAGAGTGTCTGGTGTGGCAAAGATCACAAGTAGTGGGTCAGCGGGAAGATCTTCTGTTTGTGGAATGTAGGGCTCAGCACAATATCAAGTGGTGGAACTACAAAAATATGCCACTGGGAAGGCCATTCTAATCTTGTGTTCCCATTACCACTGACTCCTCATTCATGTGGTGGGCAATATATCCTAACCACTTGGCTGTTGAGGCTGCCTGGAACCCAGAACAAAGGGGGATTGTCATATCAATTACCTAGAGCTGACAGTAATTCAGTTTTCTCTCAGTACATTTTACAAATGTATTTCAGGGAAAACAGTCCTCGTAAATATAAACTTGACCAGCATGTATCACATTCAGAAACGGGGGAATGTGAGGGTGTCACTCACCTCAGCTAGCAGCCCTACCTCAAATGTCCTGGCATTGAGCCATTCACAATCACATTGCCAGTTCATGGCAAGTATTTCAGTAATACTTTATGAAATGGGGATCATCCACAGCCAACATTTTTGCCACAGTGGAAAATATCACATCTCCAAGCTTCGCCACCCATTACCAGATTCCAAAGACGATTGGAATTATGCAAGGCTTTTCACATCATCATACATTTTCCGCTTCTTAATACATGATCTGCTGCATACTATGCAGATTTAAAAATGTTTCTAACTCAAACGGATCAAAATGTATTCAAATCCCAGCACTCTGTGTTGCTGCGCAGTGGAAGGCCATATGCAAAAGTTGACTGGTCATCATTCAGTAGCTCATTAATGTATTTGGATGTTAAACTGACAATAATGAGGTGAAACCTTGTCTAGACTTTCTTAACGTGAAAAAAATACATAATTATGAAGTCATGCTATCACAAACGGTATTGCATTAGATTGCATAATTTTCCTTCTCATGCCACATAATTTAGACAACCCTGCTGTATACTTTGTTTATTCCCTGCCGTATAATTCCAGTGGCCCTGGCAATGAGGTCACACACTACACTGCTGCAACAAAAGGCACTCTCAACAGTTCTCTCACTCTTTAGGGGAGTAGAGAGGGCACTTTTGGCACTGCTGCAGTGGAGGGTCTTTTTATTCAGTGTTTCCGTGTTTGATGTGGGAGTGCTAGTCTGTGGTGTTGCAGTGAAGAAATGGATCAAGCTAAACAGAAATAAAAAAAAAAGACCACTCTGAAGTGCTACCGTAACGATTCCTACGTGTAGTGCCTTGGTGAGCCACTAATGCAGTGCTTAGTCATGTACAGAGCTGGATGTTACTGCTGCTTTGGGGCACAGTGTAGTTTTTTTCTTTTACTGAAAGCAGTGAAATAGCTTGAAACCAAGAAGTACACTGATTTTTTTCAAGTTTTTCAATAGTTTTTTTATTACTTATTTTGGTAAACACAGATCCCCTTTGTATAATTCGGCATTTGCCTTAACCAGGGTGGGAATTGCATAAGGGAGAAGTTGCACTATTAAGTTTTCCCACAGAACTAGTGTTCATTACCGTTACGTAAATGGCTATCATCATATTGATCTCCACAGCTCTAAATTAGGAGTTTTTAGCATAGAGAGGATAATGAGCAACCTGCTCGACGTTGACGTGTCCTTTACTGTCAACAGCATTCTTTATGGTAAAATCTTTAATGTCTTCCTACCTTACCTTTGAAACGTTACTGAGTCTTATGTCCTTGATGTCATTGAGAGATGACCGCACTGGTGAAGATACAGGAACCTCTAACATAGGTTCTGCTTGCTTATCCAGCTCCTAATCAAGATCAGGGACCTTTTCCATCTCGACAGGAAAGGCAACTTCCTTTAAGAATGGCAGAACCAGTACACTCATCATAGAAAAGTCAGCCCATGGGTACTGGGGAGTACCCAAGTACCCCTCTCACCCACTAAATGGAGGGCCCACTGCTGAACATCCTCAAATTAGTGGGAAAATAGAGTTCAGGTCTCACACTAACGTTGTCACATGTGGTACCTTCGTGGTTGCATTTGCTCATGTATTCTGTTTTGGTGCTAATGTCCCACCAGGTTTTTATTGTTTTTAACAATGTCCTTTCTGTTTTCTTGCCTGGATCCAGGCATAGGTTCATTAAACAAATTACTTTAATTACCACCTTTTGTGTGACCTCCCCAGCAACCTTGCAGTCCATCAGGTTCTCTTGAAGGGGAGGTCCTGTCAAAGCACCTGAGCTGGGAATCCTTGGTTCTGTTTTTTTATTTTTTTATTTTATTTATAGACTAACACATTTTAAACTGAGAGCAGCTTGAGGGTTCAGCTCTGGCTTCATTCATTTTCATTTGTGCTCATGAGGGGCACAACTCAGTCCCCCCAAGCACCGATCTGAAAGGGCAAAGTTATTTTGGAAAGGGGAGAATCCACCTCCCTAGATGACTACGGATATTTTCATGGAGGTAGTAGCCCTCATGTATACTCCTTCACTCCACTACATAAAAGGGCTAGACAGTTTCCTCAGCTCCTGAGGGAAGGCATATTGGGCCGTTTACCCCACTCTGCCTGTCCTTGGGGTACAGAATGCACACTGGCACCAGGGACAACAGACAAAAATATTGGAATGTGTTGGGGGCTGGCCCATCTGGCATCAGACTAACCCATTAAAACCAAGTCCCAGACAGTCTTTCTTCACCCTGGGGTTGAGCAGATTTGGAGAATTGGTGGATGATCTATATTAAATCTTACATCAAAACTAGTGTCTATTTTATTTATAGGGAATTTATAAATGTATTTATTTGTGTGTTTTCAATTAGCGCTGATATTACCCAGAGGTGTCAGAGCGATTTACAGTAGAACAAAAGAAAGTTACATGAGTAATTTAGAGTAATAGCGTAGTGTCAATACATATAGCTGCTGCCTTTACTCATTGTGAGAGCTAAATATTTATGAATTACATAATCATTACAAGAAAAGTAAGAGCAATTAGGGTTACATAAATACTTACTACATATTTACAGAGGTGGAACGACAAGGTCATAATTGCTCTTTAGGTAGTCATGTAACAGTCAGGGTCACACCATTAGATGTGAGGACATATACCTGGTGGGGAGCTTGGCGATGAGTTTTATTGAGGAAAATGCCTTTGGAAGAAAAAAGTTTAAGGTCTGTTTTGAAGATCCGAAAACAGTTGGTGGTGTGAAGGTTTGGAGGTATCGAATTCCAGATTCTAGGTGCCTTACCTGAGAAAGTTTGCACCTTTTGAAGGTTCAAGCAGCAAATTTTCAGCATTTTGCGAAGGTCTAGAGCCACCTGATATCTTGAGTTTGTTTGCTAGGTAGTGAGGGGTGGAAGTGTGAATGGCTTTATGGGTGTACAAGCAGTCTTGAATATAGTCCTGGCTTCAATATGAAGACAGCGAAGAGTTGGCAACATAGGTGTGTGATGGTCATTTCTTTTGGCACTGTAGATGAAATGCGCAGCCGATTGGACGATGGAATTTGAAGAAGATGGGTGGGTTTTGGAAGGCTTGCAAATAGAGAATTACAGTAGTCCAGTCTGGAGAGTACCAAAGATTGGTCAAACGTTTTCAGGTCTTGCTCAGGAATGTAACATTGGATTCCCCAGAGAGAGTGCAGTTGGAAGTGTACATTCTTGGTGATGGGGCTGATTTGGGATTGGAGGTTAAGGGCCTGATTGAGATCAAAGCAAATGAGTTATCCATGAGGGATAGCCCATCTGCCGAACTATAAATCCCATATGAGATAAAGGGATATATATTTTGGCAGATGGGAAATCCATCATCGTTGTGATGAAGTAACTCGTCAGCCAAGATCTAAATCAGGCCCTGAGTCTTTTGTCCATGATGACACCTAGTGATTTGGCCGTGTCAACAATGGTAGGTTTACTTTTACGAATGTTAAAATTCCCCTTCCTTGATTGAACAGGAGGTGGAGCATTTGAGGTACAGATAAGAAGGAATTCAGTTTTAGAGGGATTCAGTTTTAGGTGATGAGACGTCATCCATTCTTGGATGGAGTTTAAGGTGGAGGTGAGAAGTTAGATATTGTGTGGGAAGGATACCTTGAGGTAGAGTTGGTTGTCGTCAGCATAGTAGTGAGAAAGGTCTCTTTTAAAATGTCTCATAGCAGTTAATTTTAAAGATTAATTCGGGTCAGAGCCGGATAAAACATTAAGGGGCATCGTGATCCACCCCCTTTGGAATTGAGAGAGAGTTTTCAATTTTAATCACCAGAGATCTCCCCATGAGTTCAGAGTCCAACTATTTAAGTGCTACGTCTTCAATTCCCATTTTATGTTTTAGTGTGTTTATGATGGTTTACAGTGTCAAAGCCTGCAGAAAGGTCAAGAAGGATCAGGAGGCAGGTGCTTCCTGAGTCTAGGACTCGAAGGGCATCGTCGATAATCTGTAGCAGTTTTGTGCTGCATCCTTGACTAAAGCCTGATTGAAATTTGCCTAGAAGGTTGTTCTGCTGGATAGGATTGGTGAGTTGCTCTGCTACACTTCTTTAATTGTTTTTGGGGAAGAAAGGGAGGATGGTAATATGGCAGAAGTTGTTAAGGTCATTCACATCAGTGGAGGGTTTCTTTAATAGTGGGGTAACCTGACCAGTTTTGAGGGCATCAGGAAAGGATCCTTTTATGGGAACGAGGTTAACCAGGTTTGTCCAGTAGGGGAGCGTGTGGGTGGAGAGGTCTATTGCAATGTAGGAAGATTGTTAGGGTCTAGAGAGTGGTTTGAAGGTTTAGTTTTCAAGATGTTCTTGAGGACATCCTCAGTGATGACATCAAAACTGTGCCACGAGCATTTGAAATTGCTAACCTCATGTGAGGTTGGATGTGTATCATGATCAAGCATCTGTATAACTTTTTCTTTGAGGAATTGTATAAATTATTTTGCTTTCTTGGGTAGGTTGTCAAATTTGATGTTTGAAGATGAGGAAGCGTGGGCTGGTGGTGGTTTTGATTAGGTGAAAGAGTTTCTTTGGTCTGTTCTTGGCAGAGTCGAGAAGGGTTCTAAAGTGATTCGATTTTTCACTAATATGTTTATGATTATGCGATCTTGTGGATCAGAGGAATGCAAGATTATTGACAGAGGGTGACTGTCTCCATTTCTTCTCCAGGATTCTTAGTTATTTCCTTTAGTCATAGATGGACTTATTGAACCATGGGGCAGAGGGTGTGAGCCTTTTGTGTTTGCTTTGTAGTGGAGCTACATTATCTATCAAGACAGACCAACTGGTGCATCAGTGAGTAGTCAGGTCAGTTATGTTGGAGTTGGGGCTGATGTCTTGTAGTACCTACTTAGTGGTGTTGCTGAGGGTGTTGAGGTCACTGTTCTTTGTGTTGAGAAACCAGGTAGTTGCCCTTTTTGGTTGGCCCAGGATTGCAAAATGCGAGAGGTGAAGTGAGTAACGGATGAGGGAAGTGGTCAGACCAGTCTACTTGTATAGGATCATCTACTGTGAGCAGGTCATCTTTCGAAATAAATAGGTCAAACGTGGAACCCCTGGATTGTGTTGGTTTAGAGTTCTGTTGTGAAAGATAATTTCTGGAGAGAAATGTGGCAAGCTGGTGAGCAGCCAAGTCTTTCGAGGGTGCCCCAGTGAAGATTAAAGTTTATCACTTTGTGAAGAACGGTCACTTGCAAAGTTAATGAATTCCTCTGTAAATTTGGAGTTTTCCCTTGGTGGGTGGTAAACGGTGTTAGTCTTGATAGGGGAGCTATGCTGCACACACATGAAGTTCCTGAGTAAGGCATTCAAAAGTAGAGAAAGCTTCTGGGTAGTTCTATTTATTGAAGGGAGTTTCTGAACGTAGCAGCAACACCTCCCCTGACTGTGCCTAGCCTATCATTCCTGATAATGGGATAGATGGAGGGAGAAGATTGAGAATGGTGTGAAAAGTGCCATTGAACCAGGTCTCAGTGAGTTTTAGTAGGTCGATGTTGTAGATAGTGATGGTATTTGAGATTTCCAGCTTGTGTTTTGTTGCAGATCTGCAGTTGTGAACCATACATTGGAGCTCTGAGGTGACTGTTTTGGTGTAGAGGATGGATATCAGAGCATTTGGTGATGAGAAGAATGATGTTCCTATGTGTCGTTGACTGGGTTGTAAGTGGCTGGCATTTGGTTTGGACCAGGGAGATAGTGGGTATAGTGCATTGTTTTGTGTTGTCTAGAGAGGAGATAGTAGGGGAGGTAGAGGTATTATAGCTAGCAAGTAAATTAGAAATTTCAATTTGGTAGAGATTGTGTGCAGCTCTTTTGGGGTGAGAGAGAAGAGTGCTCCTTAGGATTAAGTGTTTGGGGTACTGTGTTCCGTCAGGGGGAGTAAGGAATCCAAAACAGCAGACATTTTAGAGCTTAAGTGGGAAATAGTGACTGACTTTAAGCTGGGAGATGGTGGAGTTGAGGTGGCCTAGTTTGTTTTCAAGGGTGTGCAGAGCGCTGCAGGGAATTGTGATGCTGGGTAGAGGAGGAGGGTTCTGAGTAAAGTTCTTTTTGAAAGGCAGACTGGGGAGATGAGGTGATGAGGGGGGATATTAGATTCTGTGTGGAAGGTGCAAGGTCAAATGGTGTTGGGTGGAGGTGAGTGTGGATTCAGCTGTGATGTAAATTACATTCTCAGAGCATTTATTGAGAGAAACAGATGTATTGTGTAGTGTTTGGGGTGAGGATTTGGTGGTAGCTGTTATGGGTGGAGGCATGTGGGTTGGAGGGGTGGTATGGGAGGAGATGAGGGCAAAAGGTCTGAGTAGGTAGAAACGAAGAAAGGGGGTAGGGTGACAGCATGTGAGCTTGATTGCATGAGTGTGATATGTGGACGATGTGAAAAATTGTCCAGAAGGATAGACCGAGGATGTGGATAGCGCTTAATTGGAGAAAGGAAGAAGCAGAGGTAGTATGGGGAAACATGGGGTTGAATGGCTGTACAGGAATGAAGATGAGGGGAGAGTGGTGTATGGGGAATGGATCGACTCAGGTTAAGAAGAGAGAGGAGGGGAAACTTGGTAGGGTGGATAAGGAGGAAGATTGTTTCGAGGAGAGGGCAATATGTGAGCTAGGTCATCTGTTGATAGTATGGTCTGGTGGGGGAGGGGAATTTATCCCAATTGGAGGGTCAGTCTCCTCGAAGTCCCTGGATGGTGCATAGGGAGAAGAGAGTTCTGGCCGATGGTTGGGACGTAGTATTGCGGGTGAAGTTCTGGCTGGAGAGAGTAGGAGAAGGGAGCAGGTGAGATCAAACATACACTGTAAAGAGAGTCTAATATTGCTTAAGGTGCTGCCAGGGAGAAAAAAAAAAATCAAACCTAAAGACTGAACAAGATTTTAAGGACCTTCCTTAAAAGCAGTATTTGGGGAGAGACCCTGGTTACAGAGTGAATAGAGTACCACATCCTCATTCCTTAGACACTAAATGCTCTACCACCCCATCTTTCAAACCTAAATGTGGGTGTGGTGAATCTGTTCTTGGCGATGGATCAAAGCGCCCCTCCAGATTGATTCTCCTCAAACATTTTTTGAAAATATATAGGAGCATGTTCAGAGATGATTTATACATCAGTTATGCTGCTTTGACAGTGATATGATTGTGAACCAGCAGCCAATAACTTTGACCGAGAGGTAAGCTGAAGCTGAATCGGACTTCTGTAGCTGGAAGTTAGCACGAACCAAGGTGTTTTTTTAAAGATTCTGGATGGCTGATTTAAGTAAACCTAAATAAACAGCATTGCCGTAATCTTGAATACTGGCAACGTTTTATTTTCAGATATGAACTGTTGAAGGCGTATCCCTTCATTTCAAACCCAGGATTTGTGAAAAACATCCCAAGCTGCCCTGTCTGAATTGTATAAATGCCTTGTTGTGGTTTACTTTACATTCTGAAATGTAATGGCACTCCTGTGCTCTCCTTTGCCTATTTTTCATTTCCAGAAGGTCTGTCCACATGTGCTTTGCTACAAGAGCATTTTAACAGATCTATCTAATATTTTGCATCTCTCGTATGCAGAACTAGTTTTTCTTTCAGTGAGTTACATTTGGTGCACTATGCAAATAAAGTCCATTGCTTCTAAATTATATCCCATATATGATAACTTTTTGTTCTCCATAGCATGCCACAGTTATGCAAAATATAACATATCAGAAATCTGCTTATACTCTGCCAACATTTTAAATGTGTTAGAGAGGTCTTTCGAATGTTACAATGTATATATATATATCAAAACTAGGATATGACTTAAAAGGAGAAAGCTTAATATGTGCACTACTTGGAAATAGTCTCCAGTGAAGATGTAAATACTGATAGTGTAACCCATTTTTCATATGACAAATGACTTGGCATAAGATTGAAATGACAAGATTGGCAAGTATTAATTTCTTGTTTTTTTCTAATGCATATAGCTCTGCCATGTCGATAGTCCAGATGAAGGAGGCTTGCCACCTTTTGTATTTGGTTTGATGGCGGTTTTCTTTCTTCAGCAGAGAAAAATTCCTGTTCTTCCCGTTTATTTGGGATCATGGGTAAGTATAACAATGTTTATTTTGTTTTTGTTGCCATATATAAAATATCTTTAGTTACTCCAGCTGTGTGGAAGCATACATTTATGTCAGACAGCATCTTAAGTAGTAGTTGTGGAGCAGCAAGAAGTGACTTGTCAAAAGTGGAGTAGAGTATACATACCCAGATGGAAGCCTTTTATAGGACACGACAGACAGAGAACATTAGGAGCTAGAAAGTGGCATATGTCATAGCAGGCACATGGCTCATGAGGCAGAGAGACTGAGAATAAGAAAGAGAGTAAATGAAGAATAAAAAGACAAAGTAAGATAGCAAATTACCCCCCTCCCCCCCCCTGCCCTGGGGACTGTCACCACCCCGGGGTTATGAACAGCTCCCGCTTGCTGAAAGTGGAGTTTTCATCTCTTTCCCTGTACGGTAACATGTGTATAGGGAAGATGAAAACATTGCTCCAGCAAGCAGGGAGCTGCTACTTGAAGCAGCTCCCTGTGTGCAGGAGCAATGCCGGCTCCCGCAAGACACTGGGAACTGGCTAGCAACGCCAGGGCCTTTAGGCTCCCCCCATGGCCCTATCACTTTCCTTTCTCTCTCTTCCATCCCATAATGGGATGGAAGAGAGAGAGGTTGTTTTTGCAGTGGTCTCTCCATAGAATGACTTCAAGTGGCACACAAGCAAGATGTTTGGTTGGCATGTTATAGTTACCTTTTGATGTACAGCAGAACAGAGTCAAGTCTGGCCTTCTGGTAAAGCTCTTGAACTGTCATTCAGTAGTTTGAAGGTTCAAATCCCAGTACGGCAGCGTGTCTGTTTGTTTACTTGTGTTTTGAATGCTAAACATTCCTAGTGATGGAACATTAAAAACATTTTTCCCCATCACCATTTTTGGCTTGAATATCAGAGATGTCTGTACCCTGCACAGTAAGGAGTCATCTGTGACCTAGTGGTTAAGCTCTTAGACCCTCACACAGAAGGGTTGAGTTTTTATATCATCATTGATCATATAACTAACATTTGATGTAAATGTATTCATTAAAAAAACTGTGCATGGCGGGAGCGAGTTATAGTCACCTCAGGGCACGAGTTATAGTTAAGTGCTGCAAAAACCTTTAAGACTGCAGGCATTCCACTTCTTTCCATCTCAGAGATCTATAGCAATAGGAGCCAACAGGGATCCTCTAATTTATTTGATAAAACACTGATGTTAAGAGTGGGAGAAAAGGAAAACACAGGCACACTAATAAACAAGATATCATACTGGATATGCTTTCAGCATCATTGTGTTTCTCTAATTCATTCAGACATCCTACATGCACAGCATTTGACTAGTTGTCACACTGGTCTTGATGCCATTAAGTGATTTTGTGAACTGTTGACTTAGTGGATGGAAATTGGTCCTGGACGCCCAGACCATTCCATCCTCAGGCTCGTGTATGCAGTTTAAAAGTGGTTAAAGACCCATGGTACCCGTAATATTATCCTCCATAAATGTATGTACGCCCAGTAACATTGCTCCAAATGCCATCCAAATCTCTAGAGCAGGGTTCTTCAAACTGGGGTTCTACCCCCCTATGCAGATAATAGTGCTTTGTTTAAAGCAGAATTTTTTTTAATTGCATTTGTAAAAAAGGTAACAGAACTTAACTGCAATGTTTAAATAAGTCTAGACTTATTTAAACATTGCCAACTTAATAGAATAGTTATGAAAAATTCTGAGGTGGGCCCGATTTATTTATTTTTTCCCACTGGGCGGGCGCGGCATTAACAAGATTGAAAACCACTGCTCTAGGGGATTGGGTATGTCTGGAAATATTGAATCACAGATGTCATCTGCCCACATAAGTCTGTTTTTCACTTCTGTAGTAGAGGTTGATTGATTGTGTAATATTAAATCTAAGAACAGATGGGGAAGGTTAACCTTGTGCACACAACATATTCCTGCCATCCATCAATGATCGTATACCTATCCCGCTATTGGAATTCTCAGCACCCCCTCGTATGCTTGATCTCCCATTAAAAAGAGTATTCAGTACATCTATTATGAATTCATGTATTTATCAGTTGAGCAGGTCCTTATTGGATAGTCCCTTTTTTACCTGTCAGACCTTATTGCTTACTGAGAATAGGAGTTTGTCTTCAATCCAGTTTTTATTGTGGAATTTAGCAGGCTTGTGAGAAGAAATTGTAGACTCTGAGTGGGGTACCGTTACTGATCAACCTTATATTATATTCTTGCAGGAGACTTGGGCATTAGATCCATTTTTTAGACCTGCCTACACAAACTGTAGTTTATCAGGGGATCTCCATTGAAATCATAACCAGTGACTAGTCCCACCTACATGGGGGGATCCCAGATCACTCCTTTACAGTATATCTTAAGTGTAGATGTTCGCCTTTCTTCAGTAAGACCTGGAGAAACACTTAGGAAATTAAACGTTTTGCAGCCTATAAATGAGGCCATATTGGAAATTGCTTTAATTTAATTTAAAAAGCGTCGATATGTATTTAGAGAACCAGGAAAACATTAGCGGGAATTGCTTAATTTGTCTTTATTAACCCAATTCATAAAACATTTTTATTGGAAAAAGATGAATAAGGAAGAGAACAATGTAGACTTAAAGGCTGCAACCCTGCAAATATGAAAAGAGAGTCTGTGCCTTTAAGGGCGCATAGCACACCAGTATCCCATCATGCCCAGTAGGTGTCCGTTACTTCAGTTCTTTTTTTTTTTTTTTTTTTTTTTACTGATCTAGCAGTAGTATTAGCTAGGGGAAACTGTTTATTAATGTTCTGTTTCTTCCACCCGGGAGGAGGCTGGGTTGCTAATGATTTAATTGGAGATTCCCCTGACTAGAATTAAGGGTAAGAAACCATTCCTTCTCTCTCAGGGGATCGCCACTGATAATCATAAGCACTGAACAGAGTAGCAAGCCCATCCCTACAAATTGGGCATGGGCAGGACTACTCAGTGCTTATGATTTCAGTGGAGATTCCCCTGAGAGAGAACTAGGATTACAGGTAAGAAACCATTCCTCCAAGGTCATTCCATCCAAAGCTGGCCGCCCCTCTGGTGACATATTACTGTGAGTCAGGAATTCCGTAAATTTAGTTATTGATGGGTCAGTGCTTGATAGCTTATGTATTACTGGATTGACCAGCAGTGGCCTGCAGATAAACTTGTACCATGTTTATAATCTTAAAACTAAGAAACCCCAATGTTAAGATTACTCATGCATCATTTAATTAATAGACCAGACAAATGTCCTTGATTGCCGGTGATTTCAGTGTTATATTTGAACCAATAGATGGCATTGATTCTGTTACTGATATGGAAGACTAGGTAACAGTATACAGAAGCTGGGTGCCAACCTGTTTCATTATTGGTCTGCTTCAGCTGTACAACTATTATCCCTTACTCTAACCCATGACCTGCGTGCCTGTAATGGTAGAAACAAATCTGACAGCCACTGTCAGTTATGGTATGCTGTGGTGGAATTTGAAGTTATACACAGGTCATATAGCAACCAGAATGCATTAAATCTAACATTGAGGGGTAATATGATCGCAGATGCTAGTGCCATATGCAAATTGTCTGGGGCAGTTTTATTTCTTGAGAACAATACAAAATCCATTAAATGGTCCAATCTTTTAACTAAACCTGACAGATTATTGCAACTATCCACCAAATAAAACTTCCCCTTTTAGGTATTCACAATTGTTTCATTTAGATTTTGCAACAGTTGTGCACCTCTAATTCGTCCGCACTTCCTTTTCACCATGGTTGTCTAGTGAGTGTTGTAAGGCCAAAGGTATATTTATTAAGGCCATTAAATCAGGTGGGTGCGAGGGTATTAGGGCAGCCAGATCCCAGTGTAAGCATATTGTGGTCTATTTCAAGCAAAGTTGTATTAATTCCTACTGGCTTGATGTTGTTGAGACCTTCAAACATAGAGACTGTAGCGTTCTGGCAAAATATAGCCTACGGCAGTTAAATCAATATCCGTCCTTTTGAGATTTATGTTCAACCACTTCAGTAAGTCAAACATTTTACAGAATTGCATACACCAAGCAACGTGGAAACTTTTGCATCAACTGTACCCAGGGCAAATGTTTGTAGACCTGAGAGTGTCCCTAGTTCTACTGATAATTGCCAGTCGGAACACATTCCTCTTTATTTCTCTCTTGATGACACCAATTAGGCCATTCATTGTTTGCAATTCCTGAAAGCTTCTGGTCCCAACAAATTTCTGGGGGAATCTATTTCGATCTGAACACGTCGTATCGCCCTTATATTAAGCTTTTGTCCAATAGGATTATGGCAGGAGAACAATCCCTAATTCTTGGTTTTGTGCTGAACTATACCATCATTTAAACAAGCATTTGCAATTCAGTAGGGCTTGCATTTGTTGAGTTAGAGCTATAGGCATTGTAAATTCATAACTGGACCTTTCTTGCCACATAAAGTGGTCAACCCTGCCTCATAATTTTGTTGTATCCTCCCATATGATTCCAGTGGCCCTGCATATAACGAAAGCCCTTCCATTTACCTTTTTCTTCTATGTGCAGCAAAACAAAAAAATATGTTGCAATTTAGCATCTTAATTTAAATCTGCCATCCTAATCCCAATAGAATACCATTTTCACCACCACACCATCAGAGTTGCTGGCTGGTTAACACAGTTCCCCAAAAAGACACAAAACAGCCACTGAGGAGTAACTAGAGAAATAAACTAGAAGGGTCACCCAAACAAGTTGGCCTGAATTACGATCAGAATTGTAATAAAGAGAGATTATTAAACCATATACAATTATCATATAAACCTTTATCGGAAATAAACTTTAAATTGGCCTGAATTATGGTCATAAGAGAGATTATTAAAACATATACAATTATCATATAAACCTTTATCAGAGATAAGCTTTTGGCATTAGACTTTAATGCTCAAAACAGCCCCTAGAGGGCACCATAACAAAAATATAATTTGTTAGAAACAGGTCATGTAACCACATTGTTAGCACCAAGAAGGGATAATCCCATGAAAAAAATACAGGAGAAAGTAATGCAGTGTAACCATATACTTCCCTGTAACCTTTGTTTTTTTCAGTGAACTTCCACACCGAAGCACAGAGCCATGAAGAACACTGAAAATGGTGTCCCAGAGCTAAGGCCCTGAAAAGGGAATCCCTGTCTCTAGAAATCAGTTCCCAAGCGGGGAGGATAAGTGTGTTGGTAAGGAATCTGCTACTAGAATATGTCTCTACCAGATAAATCATTACCGAAGGTAAGTAACTTGTTCATCTGATACAGACTTCTAATTGCAGATTCCTTATCTTAGAATAGACACCCAAACAGTACCATACTCGGTAGTGGGCTGTGAACCATGATCATACTAAAAAGTCCTGCAGGACCGAACGACCAAAGTAGCTGTCTCTGTGGACCTGACTGCACAGGCAGTAGTGTTTTGTGGCCGTGTGCAGAGATGCCCATGTTGCTGCCTGGCTAATATCCAGATCAGGAACTCCTCGAGCCAACGCTGTGGAAGCAGCAGTTGCTCTTGTGGAGTGACCATGCAAGTCCTCAGGAGGTTGCTTCTTTGCCAAAGCGTAGCACATTTTGATGCAAAGTAGTACCCATTGTGAGATGGTACGCTTCTGTACTGCTTTCCCCTTCTTTGCACCCACATACCCAACAAAGAGTTGATAATTCACCTGGAAATCTTTAGTACGATTGAGGTAGGGAGACAACTCTTTTTGGATCCAGGCGGTGGGGTCTCTCCTCATGAGAAGGATGTGGGAGTGCGTAAAAAGAAGGCAAAGTGATGAATTGGCCTACATGAAAAAGGCATAACAAACGTGGGAAGGAAGGGGTCCCTCGTTCGAAGCACCACTTTGTCAGGGTGAACGGATAAAAATGGGGGCTTAGATGAAAGGCCTTGAAGCTCACTCACTCTGCGAGCAGGGGTGATAGCAACAAGCAATGCCGTTTTAAGTGTAAGGAGCCGCAAGGGGCAATTGTGTAACGGCTCAAAAGGGGCACACATCAAGTAATTGAGGACTAGATTACTAAACCACTGGGGCATAATAAGTGAATTGGGAGGAACCAAATGGGTGAGTCTCTTAAGGAATCTACCAACAATAGGAGATTTAAAAAGGGAAGTTTGATCTGGCTATCTAAGAAAGGCTGAGATAGCCGACAAGTAACCTTTAAGGGTGCCCAATGCAGGTCCCTGCTGGGCTAAAGAAAGGATGAACAAAAGAACCTCCAGAGAGGGGATCAACAGAATTATTGGCACACCAAGCCATAAATTTATGCCAACAACAGGCGTGCAGGGACGCCTGGCTGCCAAGATAACGTCACAGACTTTGGGTGGAAGGTCAAAAGCCGTCAACTGCTGCCGCTCAATCTCTACGCATAAGGGCGAAGATTGGACAGGGTCAGAAGGAGGACCTTTTGCTGTTGCTGCGACAGAAGATCCTCTTGAAGAGGGAGTCTGACTAGAGGATGTGTGGCCATGCTCAGTAGCTCTGGATAACATACTCTCATGCCCAGTCCGGAGCCACAAGGATTACTTGGGCCCGGTTGTTCTTGATCGTCTTCGGAACTCTGGACAGAAGTGGTATAGGTGGGGAGTCGTGAAGGAGGCCTGAGTTACACTTGAGACGAAAAGTGTTGCAGAGTGAGTGCCGCCTTGAAAGCTCCAACGTGCAAAAAAACTGACGTGCATTCCCTCCGGAGGCAAACAGATCTAACAAAGGCTCTCCCTACTGCTGAAAGAGACCTCGGGCCACCTCCGGATGGCGATGCCATTCGTGATTGACTATGCATCGACGGCTGAGCTCGTCTGCTCTGTCATTCAGAGAGAGACAGATGTTGAACGGCCAGGGTAATGCCTTAATGTGCCTGCCCACGTCCAGAGATACAGAGACTCTTAACAAAGAGTCCAGGACCTCACTCTACCCTGTTTGTTGCAGTACCACATGGCGGTAGTGTTGTCCGTGAACATTTGCACCACTTTCCCTTTGAGAGAGGGAAGGAATGCTTTCAATGCAAGCCTGATTGCCCGGAGCTACAGAAGATTGATGGGGAGTCCAGACTCCGCCGGAGACCAGACACCTCTGATCTCCGCCTCTCCCATGTGGCACCCCATTCCAGGAGTGACGCGTCTGTCACTACTGTGAGATCTAGTTGTGGAAGGGAGAGTGATCTGCCGTTGACCCAATCCTGATTCGAAAGCCACCACTGCAGATCTTTTGTTGTCCCCTCTGAGATCTGGACCATGTCGGAGAGATTCCCCTGATGCTGCACCCACTGGAACTTCAAGTCCCACGGTAGGGCCTGCATATGCCATCTGGCATGTGTCACCAGCAGGATGCAGGAGGCCATGAGGCCCAGCAGCCTCAGAGTAATTCTCAACGAAACTCAGGATAGAGGCTGAAACATTGGAATCATAGCCTGAATATCCCTGGACTCGCTTTTCAGGAGGATAGGCCAAAAATGCACTGTCTCCAGAACAGCTCTGATGAAAGGGAGCGTCTGAGAGGGAGTCTGGTGTGACTTCGGCATGTTTATAGTGAACCCTAGCGTGTGCAGAAGGTTCACAGTAGTCTGAAGATGGGATACGACTGTCTGGGGCGTGTCCGCCTTCAATAGCCAGTTGTCAAGGTAGGGAAATACTGAAACCCCTAACCTGGGCAGATGAGCTGCAACCACCGCCACTTTTGTGAACACCCAAGGGGCACTGGTAAGGCCGAAGAGGAGCACAGTAAATTGAAAGTGGTCATGACCTACCATGAATCGCAAGTAGCGTCTGTGGACAGGCAAGGCAGGTATATGGAAGTAAACGCCCTGCAAGTCTAACGCTACCGTCCAGTCTCCTGGACCAAGGCAGACAGGACCTGAGCCAGAGTGAGCATTTTGAACTTCTCCTTCTTGAGGAAGTGATAGAGGGCCCAAAGGTCTAGGATAGGATGTAAACCCTTGTCCTTTTTGGGCACCAGAAAGTAGCGGGAATAACAACTAAAACCTACTTCTGGCACAGAGACCCTCTCTATGGCTCCCTTGGCCAAGAGAGCAACGACTTCCTTGCGGAGAAGTGCCAGATGATCCTCCGGCAACCGGCCATACGATCGAGGCATGGATGGAGCGGGCACTCTCGAAGGAGAGGGAGTAGCCCCTTCGGGCTATCTGCCAAACCTACCTGTCCATGGTGACGGATTCCCAGTGGGGCAGGTGATGGTGAATCCTGCCTCCAGTCGGTCTGAGATGAGGGAATGGACTAGGAAGGCTTGGAGGCTGCAGCAGTGGCGGGGGTGGACTGGGCAGACCTCTGGTTCCCTGTCCCACAAACCCATCGGATTCTGCGTCCCGGGCACGCAGGGGCTGAGTAGCATGGGTGGCACAGTGGCTGGGAAAGGGACGTGACAAGGAGCCCTTCTATGGCCACGAAAGAGGCAAAAGGTGGACTATTGGGGGTGAGGGGCAGAAGAAGGGCCAAGGGACCAAGCCATAGCCTGGTACTCCTTGAACCTCTCAAGCGCGGAGTCTGCCTTGTCTCTGAAGAGACGGGTGCCATCAAAGGACATGTCCAAAAGGGTCTGTTGGACATCCCCCGAAAAAGCAGATGTCCTCAACCAGGCGTTGCACCTCAAGGCCACTGTTGATGCAATCGATCTACCCAGAGAGTCAGTCATGTCCAGACCACAGCGAATAGTGAACTTTGCCACGTCTCTTCCATCAGCAAC
Organism: Pleurodeles waltl; assembly: GCF_031143425.1. NCBI lineage: Eukaryota > Metazoa > Chordata > Amphibia > Caudata > Salamandridae > Pleurodeles > Pleurodeles waltl. Next base: position 799,159,737 of record NC_090436.1, read on the forward strand.
AGCTTGAGAGATGAGAGGGCCTCCTCCTGGATCAGCGGCAAGACTTGCGTGACCGTATCCCACAATGAGTAGGTATAGCAGACCAAAAGGCATGCATTGTTCACTGACCACAACGCCAGACTGGAGGAAGAAAATATCTTCTTCCCAAGATGGTCCAGTCTCTTTGATTCCCTATTTGGTTGAGCGGAGGGGAATGCGCCGGAAGAAGAGAGAGCCTGAATCACAAGACTTTCAGGGTTGAAGTGTTAGGGCAGGAATTTATGGGATGTTCTGGGCGGGCCGATGGCGGCGGGCAATTGTCCTGATCAAAGGGGCCCCTGTGCCGCGTCTGGACCAAGTACCCAGAAGGACATCGGTGAGAGCTTCATTGAATGGGAGTAGAGGCTCCAAAGTGGAAGCCCCAGGCTGAAGCACCCCAGTCAGGAGATTAGTCCTGACCGCTACAGTGGGCAGTTCAAGGCTAAGGACCTTAGCCACCCTACTGCCCACCATTGACTTGGAGGCCCCCTCTGCTGTAGCTACGATAGGAGGAGAAAGCCTGATAGCACCTGGAGAAGTATCCAGACCTCTAGCCTCACCCAATTGCTGTACCTAGTCCATGTTAGGGTCATCTAGCTGGTATTCATAAGGGTACAGTGACCCCTCCAATCCCTCCTCATATTCATGACCATAGGAAAAAGAGTCTGAATCTGACCTGGGGTGAGTAGGCCCCATTGAAGTCAAAAGCGGCATCAGCCAATGCCGTTCCGGGTCGTCTGGAATCAGAATTGGGTCAACATCGGTCGTGGGCCCAACCATCGTCGAGAGCAGCAACGATTTAGCCGGCATCAGGGAAGGTCGCAATGGCACAGCCTGCGTTGGCACGGATTCAATAGCGGATCCTGAGGGGCCCTTGGAGGCCGAGGCCGAAGCCGAAGCCGCCGACGTGGAACCCAAACGATCCCCAGCTGAACCCCCGAGCCCAGACTAACTGCCCAAATATGAGACACATGTCCTCATAAAACTACTTTAGTTGGGCAGGGGTCGCTGTGGCTCCCAGAAACTCGAGGAGGTGCGGAGCGGACCCAGTAGTAGGCTCTGCAAACGGAGGCCTGGAGCGTTGATGCTCCTCCCGCGTCACATCAGCCGAGTGATGGGGTAAAGTTGAAAAATGCCTAGTCTTCTTCGACTTCTTGTTCTTTTTACCCAAGTGACCTGAAGACTTGGAAGAAGACGAGTGGTGGTGACTCCGCGAGCGATCTCGAGACCTTCCTCTCGAACGAGACAGGGAGCAATGTAGAGTCTAGCGCCAGGCCGCCATGAGGGTTAGGGACCGCTCCCTCAAAGCCTTCGGATGCATGGCCCGGCACTCGGAGCATGAGTTCGGGTCATGGTTGTGCCCCAAACACCACAAACTGACCCGGTGCAGATCTGTCACCGACATCATGAGGTGACAGTCCTCACATGGTTTGAACCCATCCTTCAGGGACATCCTCTACGCACCAAAAGTCACCAAAAAACATGACAAAAGTGTCTTAAAATTGGTAAAAAATAAATATATATATGACCAGGGTAGCTCTTTCCGGATCTGCGCGTGGCGCGGAAATAAAAGAACTGACATCACCATGCCGAGGCGACGTCTACCATGACATCATCACCCTGACATCATCACAGCCACAATGCCAACGACGAACACGGAGTGGACTGACTCCACCTAACGGCACACGAGGGTACTGCTCAAATGGTGGGAAGGGTTATTATTTTGGGGTTCCCACTAACCTAGTGTGGAGACCCAAACAGAGCAAGATGTTGTGAATGTTTTGGTGGTGGTCCCATTGTCCACGACCACCACAGGCTGAGTTATGAGCAAACATGTTTTGAAAAAGAATGCTAGCAAAGTATTATAGGAAGAGTTACCCAAGTGCAGTAATTATTGTAGTATCGGCTCTTACCTCTGTGCCGGGAGAGACACTTTCCCTTTGAAGATTTGTGTTTTAGTAAAGTATTCACCAATTGCAAGTGTTTTAAGGGGAGAGCCACAAAAAATGACTGATTAGATAACTGTGAATAATATGACCAGCACTCCTATACCGCCGATCGAGTTCACGCTGTTGTGCCTGTTCGAGCTGTGAGTCCCATGCCTGCCATCAACACGAAGGGGAGAGAAAAAGAGAGAGTTCTCGCACACTGAAGTGTACTGGCAGTCGTGCAACAATCCATGTAAGAGGGGCAGTCTGCAAGACATGACAAAAACAGCCTCAAGGCGGGACAAACGTAGAGCAATTACCAAAGACATCAAGTGATTTTTGAAAAGCAAGCCCATGAACAAATTAAAGTGATGGGCATGAGGTGGGTGTGGTTAAAAGCCCACAATACTTATAACAGGTCAAAGCGCTTGCTTGCTTGACCTAAGGAGGAGACTGGTCTATCCTAGGTAAGTATCAGTCTGATTGATAACCTGTCGAAAGTGCTTTACTGCCAAGTTGTACATAAACTGGAAGATTTGATGGCACAATCTCAGATCATTCCCCACTACATGCTGGGTTCCATACAAATGTGCATGGTATACTCCTTGTGTGTCTTAATTTACTCCAAGGCAGAAAGATGAAGTCTGTCCTTGGACGTGTTTTGACCGATAATCCAAAAGCAAATACAGTAAAAAAAAAAAGAAGAAAAAAAAGAAAAATGATTTTGCGAAATTGCCACATTTTAACACAGTTTGGTATTCCAAAACCCTTGGTTGTATTCAGAAGTGGTAAAAATGTGAGAGATCAGCTTGTATGGCCTAAACGCATGATCCATCATCCTCCTGATTTAACACGACTTTAGGGCTACCTCCCATTACCAGACATTACAGATGTCGGCATCTTGCTGCATGTCGTTTGACGTCAGATACTAAGAACATTGTGGTGAATGACATAAACATCCACCAGTCATTTTTTTCTCACTGTAACACGAGAAATGTAATTCATTGTGTAAAATGTCCATGTAATAATACATATATTGGCTAAACAACTCAACCGGTGAAGACCAGAATGTTGCAACTTCGTTCACGAATCAGATGCCAGACACACGGTGCCCCTTTGACACATCATTACACTGCAGTGAACTACATGGAAGATGACATAAAGTGGTCAGTGGTGTTTGTCTTGAAGCAAGGTTTAGGTGTTCAACGTACAGTAACAATGTTAAACAATTGTGAGGCAAGAAAGATGGAAACATTGAAAACAGTGACATCAGGTCTCAATGACGCACATGAATTATGGGCATTAATTAGGTAGGCACATGGCAGGAATTTTACTATATGCATTTTTCCAGTTATTGATGCATGTACACTGTGATGATAGGATAAATGAAGAAAGTTCTTAGCATTTCTAGTTCTTTATTTTATGTATATTCACAGATATTTTGTAGCAAATAACATCGCCCAGCAGTGATACCTATTCGGTGTTAGATATTGTATTAGACCCTATGTTGAACATGGTGAGATGTACGCAGAATTGAGAGTGCGATCAGTGTACTTTTAAGGATTAATATTGGATTGTGCCAGTACAATCTGGTTGTTAAATAGTCCCTGTTGTCTTCCAGCAGCCTTCATTTGTTGTTTGGAGGTATATGGTAAGATAAGTAAGACCATGGATTGAGTATACCTTTTGTATATTTTTTTCACAAAATTGTGAAATGGTGTCAACAGCGAGTTTTTTGCTTTTTTAATTCAAATAAATACACATTTGCAGCCCCTTTTGAAGATGTCCGCAGCCTTCCCGTCTTCTTTCTGTTGGTTTTAGCCTTTTTTGGTTATAATCTTTAGATCAAGGCAGTTGTGTTGCTACAGTTATATAGCCACCATTGTTCTCTAACATCGTGCATCCGTTTTATCGAAGATAAGAAAAACCTTGTACCCAGTAGGTCTTTTGAACCTTTTTTCCGACATTTGAGAATTACCGCTAGTAGCGTGCTTCCCGCTTACTAAATAAAATGAGAACATATTTGCATTCATTGATGTGGACCCTTTTAAATAAGGATGATTAAGCTTTCTTGCTGTTATTTCAAGATGGCCACAACATATGCTAGCTTTCAGCCTGGGTGTTTTAATTTGTCCTTGCTGTCTTCACCTTTATATCAGGAAGATTACGTATGTGGCGTTCCCGACTTTTGTAACTAATGCGGACCGCCAGAGAGTATAATGCTGATTAATTGGGTATAACACCAGGATTACACCACCTTCATTCCAGTTTGTAGTAAGTGTTTTACATCTTGTTTATTGGCCCGGCAGGGCGTTTTTTTGATAGTGTGTTTTTAAAACTTCATTTACTATTTATTGTTCCACTTTCTACAGGCTAACCCAGTTATGTTTTGCCTGGACATTTGTGCTATTTTAACTACCTGTTGTTAAGCTCAATGTTCCTTAACTAACACACGGGTTATTATGAATAAAGGCATACAGTATGACTTATACTGAATTAAATATTTAATTTGAGGAGAGGCCCAATACTCATTGTGTGGTTAATCATGTTATGCACGCTCAGGTATTTGACACGTTCTCTTCACACAGTGTTGTTTAAAGAGCATTCTTCGCTCTGAGTTAGCGCACTTATCTGAGTAAACACTTTTTGCCTTTCTCTTGATGCATGAAGGCGTAAGGGCACAGACTAATCTTTTTCCATTTTTATGGTGGCGAGTGTGCTTTGCACATGGGGCTTTGCTCTCTCAATGAGCATTGCTTATCGCATGTTCAATATAGAAAATTGTTGTGTTTTTTTTTAACCTATACACCTAGAATTTTGAGTCATTAGAGCTGAACGTGGGAGTACTATTGGTGGAGGTTCAGTTTTTGAATCAAGACTTAGTTAATTATGCTAATTTGTTTGTTTTTAGCTTGTTGAATTGCCTATCAGCCATAGGTCCCGATGAGGCCGAAAAGTTATAAATGCCAAAACACGTTGACACTACCTCTTTTAAGGAGCCAAACCTCAAAAGGATAATGTTAGGGGCAGATGCTCTAGATGTTAAATAAGTTGACACGCAAAAAGAGACATATGTCTTTTGTATGGCGACCTGACCAGTGGATTATATTTTGTAAATTATAACCACCTTGTGACATAGCGGTCCTAACAACATTGGTTTGATAGGCTATAATGTTTTATAAATATAATTTTGTTGGGACTGGTTTCTGTCTGTTTTTTTGTGATTAATGTTGTATAGGATTTGGAGCTTGATGTTTGGTGTTTTTTAAGAGAGAAGATGGATCTTTGAACCCATGTTTCTGATAATCTTTCTTTTAATAAATGTAAAACTGAATACAAAGCTTATGATTTGTGAGTTCAATCAAATAAATATTTGTAAATGATTTTGTTTTCTCACACAAATCAGGAGTTGCCTCACAAACACATTGTTTTTGTTGGATAATTTTTGGTTTAAAATATAAACTCCTGCCCCTTTATTTTCTTATTTTATGTTTTTTTGCTCCAGAGATGCAGTGATTATAGGGGGTACCCCCCATATATTTTCTGACTGTGAGTTCCATACAAACGTCAGCACGATTGACCAGATTATCGCTTTGAATTAATCTTGTGGAAATATTTAAGGCTCACTAAGGGCCAAGTGTACGTGGCCTTTGTAGACCTAGGCGAAGCATTTGACCTAATTCCTAGACAATGCTTGTGTTTTACTTTAAAGTCAATAGGATTTATTTTTGCCTTGTTAGAAATCCTCATCAGGCTTCACAAGGGTAATTTTGCCCAAGGAAATGGAGGATGTAGAGTGAGCTCACAGATTGCATAACTTTCAAGCGGGTGGGTAGTGTGGCAAGGCTTTGTACTGACCCCATTATGTTCGATTTCTCTCACTATATATATATATATATATATATATATATATATATATATATACAGAATATGCATAGCATGTGTATCTGCAGCTACACATGCCGTCGAACATAAATATATATATATATATATGTACTTAAAGAAAGCTATGGAATTTCGGAGGAACACACACAGATGGAGGATATAGATGAAAGGCAAGCCTGAATTCACAAGGACACTGGCAAAATTATACCTGCACCTCCTCTGAAGCCTAAGAGGAAGCTGGCCTTTCAAGAACAATTGGACACTGCTCAGCTACCAGCTAAAGTGCCAAAGACTAAACAAAAATCTCCACCTCCACAATTTTCTCCTCCTCATTCTCCTCACCTGCTGGTCTCTCCACCTACTACTCCCACACCTGTACAATCTCTTGTACATTCTTTTGATCCACAACAAGACAATGTGGATCCATGGGATCTCTATGATCCAGATCTCATTCCTGATAACAGCCCAGACTGCTATCCCTCCAAACCATCGCCACCTGAGGATAGCACCGGATATACTCAGGTTTTAGGTAAGGCGGCATCCTACCACAATGTCGCCATGCACACTGAGCCCTTAGAGGCTGATTTTCTCTTTAACACATTATCCTTTACACACACTACCTATCAGTCCATTCCCATGCATCCAGGTATGTTAAAGCATGCACACCAGTTATTTCAAGAGCCAGTTAAAGCCAGGATAATTACTCCTAGAGGGGAGAAAAAGTATAAACCACCTCCCTCTGATCCAGCTTTCATTACACAACAACTGCCTCCTGATTCTGTAGTTGTAAGCGCGGCCAGAAAGAGAGCCAACTCTCAGTCATCTGGGGATGCACCCCCACCAGACAAGGAGTGCAGAAAATTTGATGCTGCAGGCAAAAGGGTGGCATCGCAGGCAGCCAACCAATGGAGGATAGCCAACTCCCAAGCACTGTTGGCTAGATATGATAGGGCCCACTGGGACGAGATGAAGGATATTCTACAACATCTCCCCAAAGACCAACAAAAAAGGGCACAACAAGTAGTCGAGGAAGGGCAGGCTATTACCAATAACCAAACCAGATCAGCCCTAGATTCTGCAGACGCAGCAGCTAGAACAATTAATACTGCTGTTGCTATACAGAGACCCGCATGGCTTAGGTCTTCAGGGTTTAAGCCTGAAATTCAACAGGCAGTCCTTAATATGCTGTTTAATCAAAAACAGCTTTTTGGCCCTGAAGTAGACACGGCTATTGAGAAGATGAAAAAAGACTCCGACACCACTAAAGCCATGGGTGCTTTGTATACGACACAATATAGGGAATCCTTTCGGAAACCTCAATACAGAGGTGGATTTAGAACGCAAACACCTGAGGCATCCACCTCACAATCAAAGTCAACCTACCAACCTCAATACCAACGAGGTGGGTTTAAAGGTAATTACAGAAGCCAATACCCCAGAGGCAGGGGAAAATATCAATCAACAAAACAAGCTTCACAGCAGCCAAAACAGTGACTTACTCCATCTCTTCCCAACTCACACCTTACCTGTGGAGGGAAGCCTGCAAAGGTTCCACAACAATTGGCTACCCATTACAACAGACAACTGGGTACTATCTATTATCTGCAATGGTTATTGCATAGAATTGGCACAAATTCCCCCAAATATTCCACGAGAACCACACAATCTCTCCACCCAACATATCTCAATGTTGCAAGAAGAAGTAAAATCTCTATTACTCAAACAAGCGATAGAGCCTTGTGCCACAAGATCAAATAGGAACAGGGGTCTACTCACTGTACTTCCTTATTCCCAAAAAATGCGGAACCTTAAGACCAATATGAGATCTCAGAACTCTCAATCTTTACATCCTGTCAGAACACTTTCACATGGTAACCCTACAGGATGTGGTCCAACTGCTACAGCAGCAAGATTTCATGGCAACATTAGATCTCAAGGATGCGTATTTTCACATACCCATCCATCCAGCGCACAGAAAATACCTCAGGTTTGTAATTCAGGGAAAATATTATCAGTTCAAAGTGTTACCCTTCGGGATAACAACAGCTCCCAGAGTATTTACAAAATGCCTGGCAGTAGTAGCTGCCTACCTAAGAAGGCAACACATCCATGTCTTTCCATATCTCGACAATTGGCTAATAAAATCCAACAGTCATACACCGTGTCAAAACCATACACATTATGTAATACAAACCTTACACACCCTAGGCTTCTCTATAAACTACCAAAAATCCCACCTACAACCTGTGCAAATTCAGCAGTATTTAGGAGCCACTCTAAATACACAAACATCACTTGTAAGCCCAAGTCCATGAAGAGTTCAAGCATTTCACAATGTATTGGCACAAATTCAGCCAGGCCAACAGCACACTGTCAAATTCATAATGAAACTGTTGGGCATGATGGCATCATGCATCGCCATTGTCCCACATGCAAGATTAAACATGCGACCTTTACAACAGTGCCTTGCACAGCAATGGTCACAAGCACAGGGTCAACTTCACAATCACAACATTCAAGGACAATGGGACACCAAACACAAACAATTTCACATAAATCACCTAGAATTGCTAGCCATATTCCTAGCACTGAGAGCTTTTCAGCCTCTTCTCACTCACAAGAACATCCTTATCAAAACAGACAACATGACAATGTATTACTTAAACAAACAAAGAGGGACCCATTCATCTCAACTGTCCGTCCTAGCCTAAAAGATTTGGCATTGGGCAATCCACAACAACATTCACCTGGTAGCACAATACATTCCAGGGATACACAACCAATTGACAGATGTTCTCAGCCGAGATCATCAACAAACACATGAGTGGGAAATTCATCCCCAAGTGCTTCAGACATACTTTCACCACTGGGGAACGCCAGACATAGACCTATTCGCCCCCAGCAAAAATGTAAAATGCCAAAACTTCGCATCCAGGTACCCACATCCTCTATCCAATGGCAATGCTTTATGGATGAATTGGTCAGGGATATTTGCTTACGCTTTTCCCCCTCTCCCGCTCATTCCGTTTCTAGTCAACAAACTGCGTCAAAACAAACTCAAACTCATACTTATAGCACCAACGTGGGCACGTCAACCCTGGTACATGACACTGTTAGATCTGTCAGTTGTACCACATATCAAACTCCCCAACAGACCAGATCTGTTAACACAAAACAAACAATTGATCAGGCATCCAGATCCCAAAATACTCAATCTAGCGAGTTTTGGTCCTGAAGTCATAGAGTTTGGATATCTACAACTACCAACTGAATGTGTGGAAGTAATTGAACAAGCAAGAAAACCCACTACCAGGCAGTGTTATGCAAACAAATGGAAAAGGTTTGCGAGTTACTGTCAATCTAAACAAATTGCCCCTCTTTCAGCGTCAATACAAGACATTGTAAGTTATTTGCTTCATTTACAAAAGGCAAATTTAGCCTTTTCGTCCATTAAAATTTATCTCGCTGCAATCTCTGCGTATTTGCAAAATATACAACACAGCTCTTTATTTAGAGTCCCTGTTATCAAAGCCTTCATGGAAGGATTAAAACGCATCATTCCACCTAGAACACCTCCAGTGCCTTTGTGGAATCTAAACATAGTGCTCACACGACTCATGGGTCCACCATTTGAACCTATGAACTCATGTCAGATTCTATACCTAACATGGAAAGTTGCCGTCCTAGTTGCAATTACTTCATTAAGAAGAGTTAGTGAAATCCAAGCTTTCACTATTCAAGAACCGTTCATACAAGTACACAAACATAAAGTTGTACTTCGAACAAACCCAAAATTTCTCCCAAAGGTTATATCACTGTTTCATATCAATCAAACTGTGGAACTACCAGTCTTCTTCCCACAGCCAGAGTCTGTAGGAGAAAGAGCCCTGCATACATTAGATATTAAAAGAGCTCTAATGTATTACATAACTAGAACTAAATCATTTAGGAAAACCAAACAATTATTTGTGGCGTTCCAAAAACCACATACTGGTAACCCTATTTCAAAGCAAGGGTTAGCTAGATGGATAGTAAAATGCATCCAAACATGTTACCTGAAAGCTAAATGGCAGGTATTAGTTACACCTAAAGCACATTCCACATGGAAAAAAGGGGCTCCAATGTCTTTCATAGGAAACATACCAATGGCCGAAGTTTGTAAAGCAGCCAGTTGGTCAACACTGCATACATTTATCAAGCATTACTGTGTAGATGTGTTAGCAACACAGCAGGCCACAGTAGGACAGGCTGTACTAAGAACACTATTTCAAACAACTTCAACTCCTACAGGCTGACCACCACTTATGGGAGGCAAAACTGCTTTGTAATCTATGCATAGCATGTGTATCTGCAACTACACATGCCATTGAACGGAAAATGTCACTTACCCAGTGTACATCTGTTTGTGGCATGTTCCGCTGCAGATTCACATGCACCCTCCCACCTCCCCGGGAGCCTGTAGCCGTTTAAGTTCAACATTCACTTGTACATATGTATGTATATATATATTCCATTTGCATGGACATCTCTTTTCTTTTTACTCCATCACTCCTACCTTACCCTCTGCGGGAAAACAATCTAACATGGAGTTGATGCCCATGCGCAGTGGAGCCGAAAAGGAGTCGTCACTCGATCCCGTGACTCAAAAATACTTCTTTGAAGAAAAACAACTTGTAACACTCCGAGCCCAACACTAGATGGCAGAATATGCATAGTATTTGAATCTTCAGCGGAACATGCCACGAACAGATGTACACTGGGTAAGTGACATTTTCCATATATGATATAAAACACCTTAGTGTCTGTACCTGTGACTCCCCTAAATTGGGAGGGACCCTCATTCCAGCTATTTTATTTGTAGTTGATATCCTCTTGGTTTCCCGTACTCCAGTGAGTTTGCAGAATCTTCTAAACAGGGTTTGCGTATTTTTATGACCTTTGAGCTCTGGGGTGCGAACACCTGTTTTCGGTCAAGAGCTCGCCCCCCACGTCCGCAGCACCACCCTGCTGTCTCTGTGTCCCTGACCCCTGCCCACGCTGCTGCTAGCGTGTTCGAGGCCCTCCTCCACCCGCAGGCCTCCTCCTGCGCCTCATCCCTGGTGTCTAGTGGGCTTCTGGTAAGCATCGCTAGACTCGTGTGCATTGTGCTGTTTCCGCCGTATTTTGAACTGTATTCTGCTTTCTGCGCCTTGCTTCCTAGCGCTTTTCTACCCCCATTTGTGCCTCTTTAAATTGCTGTAATCCGCGTGTGCAGTGTGCCGTTTCACCGTATTTGTAACTGTACTCTGTACTCTGTGACTTGCTTTTGTGCTTTTTCCCCCAATTTGTGCCTTTTTTGCTTTTTTCCGCTTTCTCTCCCCTTGTGCGCTCCCCCGTTGCCGCTGCCTCCCTGCGGCCCTGCCCCCCTCACGCCCCCATTCGCCGCTCCCTCCCGCCTCCCAGCGCCACTCGACCCCCGCACCAACAGGCGCCGCTACTCTCCCAGCGAATTCATCGCTCTCAACACCGGCCCCTGCACAACATGTTTCCAGGCCACACCGAAGAACACCAAAGGACCCTTCTCCTGCCGGGCCAGCAACTTCACCTGCAACAGAACAAGGAAACCTGCTACAACCAGCACAAACCACCTCCACTGCATACTCCTCAACACACGAAAGCACGCCATCAAGCTCTGGGACCTGCTCGACACCACCGCCCCAGACGTAGCCTTCCTGACCGAAACCTGGTGGAACGACTCCTCAGCACCTGACATCGCCATAGCCATCCCGGACGGCTACAAGATCACCAGAAGAGCTCGCCCCAACGGAATCGGAGGAGGAATAGCCATCGCCCACAAATCCACCCTCAAAATCCACACTCACACGGACGACACCCTCAAGACCGCCGAACACCTGCACTTCCGGATCCACACTGACCCCAACACTACTCTCAGGGGAACGCTCATCTACCGCCCTCCAGGACCACGAGCTCCCTTCAGCGACTCCCTCGCCGACCTCACGAGCACCCACGCCCTCGCCTCTACGGACTACATCCTCCTTGGAGACCTCAATTTCCACTTGGAAAACAACAACGACGCCAACACCACAGCCCTGATCAACAACCTCTCCAACGTCGGCCTCAAACAACTGGTCAACACACCCACCCACATCGCCGGCCACACGCTCGATCCGATCTTCTCCGCAAGCAACCACGTCACCTTCAGCCACACCACCGAACTCCACTGGACCGACCACCACTGCATCCACTTCACATTCAAGAAGCACCGCACCCAACTACCTCCTCACCGCCGCTGGAGCAAAGTCACCGAAGTCCAACTGACCAGCACCCTCACCCAGAACCCGCCCACCGACTCCACCGACCCAGACACCGCCGCTCTCAACCTACGACAATGGATCAACGACTGCGCCAACACCCTCGCACCTCTCAAAAGGCCCACCGACAACCAAGGAAAGAAAAAATCCGCCTGGTTCACAGATGAACTCATCACCTCCAAACGCACCTGCCAGAAACTAAAGAAGAAATGGTTCCTCGAACGCACACCAGACAACCTGGCAGCCCACAAGGAAGCCACCCGCAAGCTAATCCGACTCGCCAAACGCTCCCATTTCACAGAACGCCTGAACAACAACGTACGCGACAGCAAAGAACTCTTCTGCATCGTGAAAGAGCTATCCAACCCCAGCGCCAACGACATCCCACCCTCCCAAGATCTCTGCGACGCCCTGTCCACCTTCTTCTATCAGAAGATCGCTGACATCCACAACAGCCTCAACACCACGCCTCCGCCAGACCCCACCTCCAACAGCTCCACCCACACCAACCGCCTGACCGCCTGGACCCACGTAGATGACTCGGAAACCTGCAAGATCATGAATTCCATCCACTCAGGTTCCCCGTCAGACCCATGCCCCCACCACGTCTACAACAAAGCCGACTCCACCATCGCCCCCCAACTTCGAAAGATCATCAACTTGTCTTTCGAAACAGCAACCTTCCCGGAGAGCTGGAAGCACGCCGAAATCCACGCCCTCCTCAAGAAACCCAAGGCAGACCCCAACGACCTCAAAAACTTCCGCCTGATCTCCCTCCTCCCCTTCCCGGCGAAGGTCATCGAGAAGATCGTCAACGCTCAGCTCACCCACCACCTCGAGGACAACTCCATCCTGGACCCCTCCCAGTCCGGTTTCAGACGAAACCACAGCACTGAGACTGCTCTCCTCGCTGCCACAGACGACATCAGACAGCAAATGGACAACGGCGAAACATCAGCCCTCATCCTCCTGGACCTCTCCGCAGCCTTCGACACGGTCTGCCACCGCACCCTACTAACACGCCTCCACGAAGCCGGAATACAAGAGAAAGCCCTCAACTTGATCTCCTCTTTCCTCTCCGGCAGAACCCAGAGAGTCCGACTCCCTCCCTTCCGCTCCGAAGCCACCAGCATCATCTGCGGCGTACCCCAAGGCTCCTCCCTAAGCCTGACGCTGTTCAACGTCTACATGGCCCCCCTCGCTCAACTGGCCTGTCAGCACAGCCTCAACATTCTCTCCTACGCCGACGACACCCAGCTCATCCTCTCCCTCACCAACGACCCACACACCGCCAAAGCCAACCTCCACGAGGGAATGAAGTCCATCGCCGAATGGATGCAAAAAAGCCGCCTGAAGTTGAACTCCGACAAGACGGAGGTCCTCATCCTCGGACGCACCCCCTCGGCCTGGGACGACTCCTGGTGGCCCTCCAACACCAACCAACCACGCACGCAACCTGGGCTTCGTCCTCGACTCCGCCCTCACCATGTCCAAGCAGGTCAACGCAGTTTCCTCCTCCTGCTACAACACCCTCTGCATGCTCCGTAGAATCTACAAATGGATCCTGACGGAAACCAGAAAAACGGTGACCCAGGCCCTCGTCAGCAGTAGACTAGACTACGGAAACGCACTCTACACAGGCATCCCAGCAAAAGACATCCGCCGCCTCCAATGTATCCAAAACGCCTCCGCCCGACTGGTCCTTGATGTCCCCCGCCGATGCCACATCTCCCACCACCTGAAAGACCTCCACTGGCTCCCTGTGGACAAGAGGATCACCTTCAAACTCCTCACCCACGCTCACAAGGCACTCCATAACGCCGGACCAATCTACCTGAACAACAGACTCAACTTCTACGTCCCCTCCCGCCAACTCCGCTCCGCCAACCTCGCCATCGTACCCCGCTTCCAACGCAAGACCGCCGGCGGCAGATCCTTCTCCTATCTCGCCGCCAAGACCTGGAACGCCCTCCCAACCTCCCTGCCACAGACCCAGGACCTTCTCACCTTCAGGAGACTCCTCAAGACCTGGCTCTTCGACCAATAGCAGCAGCCCCCCCCCTCAGCGCCTTGAAACCCTAACGGGTACGTAGTGCGCTCTATAAATACTGTGATTGATTGATTAAAATCGACGTTTATGGCCTTTAATCCTCATAAATCATTCAGAGAAGAGTTCTTGATGAAGGGGCTGTCTTTGGAAATAGTTGACAGCTTTGATTATCTGGGGATTAGAACAAATAAATTACATTCTTGCATATCACTAATACAAAAAAGTGAAATTATACTATTACATACAGACTCAGCTGTCGTCAAGAGGTATAAAGCTACTACTCCTAGATATGTCTCCCCAGCTATTGAGGTCTACTGCGCAAAGGCACAAGATGCACCTTTCTATGGTGCAGAAATCTGGGAAGTTGGGAACACTACTGGGCTGACCCAAAGGAGAATAGGTTTCTAAGGTCCTTATTTAGTCAACCACAAAGTACTCCTTTGATCTCTGTTTTTTGATAGTGGACTCAAAAGCGTTGACGACTTACCTGCCTTGAAACCTCTTTTTTTTTTTTGGTTAGGCTGTGGTCAACCTTTTCTGACATTACATTACAGTCTAGGCCTAACTGAAATTATGAATATGTGAAAGGCGTATTCAGCTCCTTGGGTATTACATATCAAATCTCACTTCCAGGATCTAGGAATGAGAAATTGCTGGAGTGATCTTAATACAATAAATAAAAGTACCAAGGACTCTATAAAAGTGGCATTTTGGAATCACAAGATCGTCTTGTGCCGTAGAAGCTCCGAACTTGGTGGACATACAAAGAGATTTTTATCCCTTAAATCCTTGCCCGTCCTGGAACCGAACCATAAATGGATGCTATTACACCTTGCCAGGCTAGAACATTGTTCATCAAGTTCAGGCTGGGTATGCTGATGGTTGACAAATTACCAGCAATTGGAAGCATAATTTAGATGAATCCGCCCTTTGTATGTCTTGCAACAATATGGTTGAGGATGTTCACAAGCTTATTATTTTTGTGTGCAATGTATAGAAAGGCATTGATCTAGGCTGCTGTGTATAAACGTGGACGTGAGGCATTACAAAGTTGCTACCAGAATTCTCTTGTTGGACACTAGTCATGTTGTAGTCTTTGCACTAAGTCAATATTTATACACTGTTCGATTCAAAAGAAGCAGCTGGGACTATCACTATGAAGTTGGAATCAACTGACTAATCTCACTTCAGCCTTATTTAGTACATTAGGCTTTTAAGGTCAGACTAAGCTAAAAGACTTGAAGTATTATAATGTGTAACTATTTTACATGGCTCTTAACAAAGGTTTTGTATTTATTGCTGCTTTAATATATGGTTTTGTATTTAATGCTGTTTTACATAAGCAGGTTATCATATAGTTGTGCAAGATGAATTGTATTTTTATGCTTTTTTTAAGGGACTGGCCCCCGATGAATATCAATAGGTCTGCACTCCTAAGCATCTGAGCATCAGGCTATCTTGGACCCATACCATTCACACATCTCCGCCCATCTCTCTTACTTGCACCAACACTGATTAGAGAATACTTAGTTCACCGCTTATCATTTCTGACTCTAATGAAGGATTGTTCTTACCACTTGACTATGAAAGTCTTCTGCTTACAAGTCACCATGAGTTTTGTCCAAGGGCAATGGGATGCTGAAATGTCCAACTTTTGGAGTTCCTCTTTAACATCCAGGATGGCTTGTTCCTGCATAATGTTTAAGGCTAAATTGGAAGAGAGGGAAAGGAATGTAGTTTCTCTGTGGTTTTATTTAATTCTCTTAATTCTCTTAATATATAGTAAGGTCTCAACAATCTCAGGTTGTAACCAGAAATAAGATAATACCACACCCTGTATCTCCTTTCCGTTGTCCTCTTGTTGGCAACTGAAGTACATTGAACACTGGATATGACTAAAAGCCTCTTTACTGGAATCTGTGAAAGCCTCTGACATCACCTCCAAAAGATCAAAAGATTGCCTTGCTTATTCTGAGAGGATTCCTGAAACTTAAATGTACAAACCAAGCTTATTATTTTCTAGAGCTTTAATTGTGTCCCCTTCTTTCATAATGCTGTCCCCCACACACTGCTGAAAGCATGTAACCCTCACCAGAGCAATCTGCATTATTGCTTGAAAATATTCAAGGTCCTCAACTGTTTTACCCATTGTAGAAAACACGTGGTACAATCCAGTTAATCTTCAAGTGTCTCATGCTTGGCTTCGGCTCTCTTAAAATTACTTTTAAATCAAATCCATTTTGTCAAGCATCTCCTTGTATATAGAGCTAATGTACCTCTTTATATGTGTAGAGCTAACAGACCACAACGATGTTGGGACGCTTGTCATCAAGCCTAGCCCCATTCATCATTTTAAGTTTTTGGATTAAGAGACCTTATTGTAATATATTGTTTGATGGCATGTATGGCTGTAGATTTGCATGCGATGCATACTTCTGCCATCTAGTTTTGGGTCTGGAAGGTTGCAAATAGTTTTTGTTCTAAAAGTCTTTCGAGTCACAAGGTAGAGTGACTCCTCTTGCTGGCAATCACATGGTCCTGGGCGCCATCTGCAGATTGTTTTCTTCTGCTGTCGGGTCTGGTCGTTTTCTCTCAAGAGCGCTGGCTCGATACTGTTCAGGAAAATCTCGCCAACCCCATTGGTATTGGTATTGTTATTGATCGTATTTCTCTTTATCCCTTTCCATTTCACAATGAAGAAATATTTGTTGTATTGAACTTTTCCGTTCGAGGCCCTCACGGCCATGCCCTTTGGAAGGCCATTTTCTCCATCCTATATCTCTGAGAATGAAAGCCTGAATGAATGGACGCCTTTCCGTTTCTGTCTGAAGTGTCACGCCAAATGTTCTTGACCAATCAATATCAGATCTGTAACCTCTGCTTGTCACCGGAACATAGGGAAGAACAATGTGAAGCCTT
Source organism: Pleurodeles waltl (assembly GCF_031143425.1). Taxonomy (NCBI): domain Eukaryota; kingdom Metazoa; phylum Chordata; class Amphibia; order Caudata; family Salamandridae; genus Pleurodeles; species Pleurodeles waltl. The sequence continues at coordinate 799,176,848 of NC_090436.1, forward strand.
TCGGTCGTTCTGGCCGAAAAAGACTCTGCGATACAGAAGAGCCCATCGCTGAGAAATGCAGAGGCAAGAAGTTGAGGAAACGCCCAACATCTTTGGTATCCAAGACATCATGTTGGACACAGAACAGGAGCAGGACATCCAGGAGGCTTCCACTGCCGAAGAGGAGGTGGTTTCCATTCAGGACTAAGACTAGGAGGAAGAAATAACTCTAGAAATGCAGGAAATCCCTCGAGGTCAACAAACTGAGTAAATAACCCCCTTCTCTGCCCAAAAAAGTAACCAATTCAAAAGCAAAGGTGATCAAGCCGCTCCTGCCTTCTGGCCATGGAAGGCATCTAAACACTTTTTTGGATGCCCCGTCCTCAGGCTCGACACCGAAAATCACAGCTTCCATCCTGAGCCGAACGTCATAGACTCTGGCACCAAAACCTTCTACATCCAATTTGGCACCTACTGTTTCGGTATCGAGAAGACTGCCTGCCTCAGCTCTGACAACTTCGGCACCGAAAATTAAAGCGCTTCAGCACTGAAAAAACTTGAACCCAAACTCTCGGAGCCAAAAACACCAACCGAGCCAATTCTTCAGAGCTCTAAGTTAAGCTGCTGCAGAAACATCTCGAGCCATAAACGGAGAGTTCTGGGTAAAACTGCTGTTTCAACTCCCTCCAAGCGACAGCTCACTTTTGAGAGGCCTTAAAAACACCTATGCCTCCAGTTAAACACAGGAGAATGACAAGGACTTGGAAGAGGTTCAGCCACCTCTGCCTACATCTCCCCCACCACCGCTGCAAACTCCACAGCATTCTCAAGATGACCTTTAGATATTTCCCCTAAAGGCTCACCTCATTCCTTCCAAGATACTCAAGACATGCGGGATGACACAGAACACTTTTAGACCAACATAGACCCTAGGTCTCAGTATGACGTAGCCACCTACACTGATACAGATATAAAGGGTTGCCCAACTAGACCTTCACCACCTGATGTCACCACTTCTTTTCAAGAACTAGTGGGGAGGGCAGCTACATACCACCAGAAATCCCCCATCTATAAGGATCCTGTAGAGGAGGATTTTTTATATGAGACGTGAACTGCCTCACATATGTCCACGCAATACCTCCCCATGCTCAAGGTCATGTTAAGACATGCTGACGATATATTTCAAGACCCGGCTAGAGCCTGTATCATTACCCCAAGAGTGGAGAAGAAATACAAGTCTTCTCCCTCAGATCCCATCTTTATCAAGGGTCAGATTCCAGCAGACTCCCTATTTGTGTCAAACGCTAAGGAAGACAGTTAATTCTCAAGGTGCTCCAGCATTCTGATAAGAAGAGTAAACTAATTGACGCCTCACGCAAGCGTGTGGCTGCTCAAGCAGCAAATCACTGGCATATTGCCAATATGCAGGGACTCCTGGCAAGATACAATTGTGCCCACTGGGATGAAATGGAGCAGTTCCTCCAATACCTTCCAGAGGAGCACCGGAAAAGAGGGCAAGAGATTGTTAGCGAGAGACAATTCATTTCCAACAGTTCCATTCACGGTGCTTTGGACTTTGGACTGCTGATACAGCAGTTAGAGGTATCCATACCAGTGTCCTTTTATGCCAGCATGCATGGCTACGTATTTCCAGGTTCAAACAAGCGGTACAACAAACAATATTAAATTTACCCACAGATAAAGAGCATCTTTTTCGTCCACAAGTCGATCAAGCCCTAGAAAAGATGGAAAAAGGACAATGAGGTGGCAGAATCTATGGGAGGGCTCCAACTTCCTGCTTCTCTTACAATACAAGCCAGCCTCTAAATCTTCTTCAGGTGAAACATCTTCGTTATACAGTAAAGGTCAGCCACACACATCCTCACACGGAGGTTTTTATGGGGGTTCATATAGGGGAAACAATTACAAGGGTAGATCCTCTGCTACTGTCTCTAAACAGTGACTCACTCCAGCTTCCCTCTGATTACCAAACACCTGTAGGAGGGCACCTTCAGTTATTTCTCGTAAACCTGGCCACAAATTAGAACTAATCAATGGGTGTTGGATATTTTCCAACATGGCTACAGTCTGGAGCTCAGTTCCACACCTCTAAACATTCCATCTCGCTGTCACAAACTTTTAAAGGACCTTGTCAATCTCCTGAAACAAGAAGTAGTCTTTACTAGCAAAAGGGGCAATAGAACCAGTTCCTATTCAACATCAAGGAACCTGAGTGTATTCCCTTTACTTTTTCATACCAGAGAAAGAAGGCTCTTTAAGACCCATCCTAGATCTCAGATCTTTAAATCATTACATTATATCAGAACATTTTCATATGGTCACGCTCCAAAATGTGCTCCCCTTGATTCAACAGGGTGATTTTCTGTTAGCACTAGATCTAAAAGACACCTATTTAAAAATATTCCTATACATTCAGCACACCACAAGTATCTCAGATTTGTAATAGAAGGACAACACTACTAGTTCAAGGTGCTCTCATTCAGTCACACCACGGTACCAAGAGTGTTTACAAAATGTCTAGTGGTGGTAGTAGCTCATCTGCTCAAACAGAAAATTAATGTGTACCAATATCTAGATGACTGGCTCATCAAAGCCAGCTCTCTCAGACAATGTCTCAGCCATGTTCAAGCCAAAAGAGACTTGCTTCGCCAGTTAGGGTTCACAATCAATTTTCAAATGTCACATTGCACCCCACTTCAAATACAACCTTACCTTGGGACCATAATCACTACACAGCTAGGCATAGCTTACCCAAATACAGTAAGAATACAGAACTTTCAAGCACAGCTTCTTTACTTTCGCCCCAATCAACAAGTCACAGTGAAATTAATCATGAGAATTCCGGGAATGATGTCTTCTTGCATTGCAATCGTGCCACATTCACGACTTCACATGATCCCGTTGCAGGAATGTCTATCACACCAATGGTCTCAAGCACAGGGTCATTTACAGGATCTAGTTTTGGTAGAGGACCGCATCTTTCGCTCCTGCAATGATCGAACAAAAACAATCTTTTGAAAGGGCGGCCATTTCTGGACCCAATTCCACAATTCATTCTGACAACGGACGCTTCCCAGATGGGATGGGAGGGCTCACCTCCAAGACCTCACAATACAGAGTCTTTGGGATCATATTCACAGACTCTTTCACATCAACTTTCTAGAGTCGCTAGCTGTTTATCAAGCACTGAAGGCTTTTCTCAACAAAGTAGTCCTCATCCGCACAGAAAACATGACAACCATAGTTTATCTTCAGAAACGGGTTACACTCACTACAGTTGTTTCGCCTTGAACAGACAATTTGTCACTGGGCTATTCACCACAACATTTACCTGTTAACAGAACACCTCCCAGGGTCACAACGATTTTGCCAACCTTGTCACCAGGATGTGACAACAAGTCAATGAGTGGGAACTCCACTTTAGGGTCCTCCAACAGTGGGGATTTCCAGACACATCTATTTGCAACAAAGAAAATGCCCAAACTTCGCCTCCAGGTTCCCACACCCTCAATCCAAGGGCAATTTTCTATAGATGAACTGGTCAGGGATATTTGTCTACTCTTTACCACCTCTCCCTCTCATGCCATATTTGGTTCGGAAGCTCAGTCAAACTTCTCACACTAATTCTAGTGGCACCTACATGGGCAAGGCAACCATGGTTCACCACTCTACTAGACCTATCAGTAGCGCCTCAAGAAAATCCTCCCCTCAACTAAGACCTACTCAACTAAGGTCAGATCAGGCTCCCAAATTCCAAGGACTTGCATCTTGCAATTTGGCTCCTGAAGTCATAGAATTCGGGTGTTTAAATCTACTCAAGAATGTATGGACATTTGTAAAGAAGCACGCAGACCAACCACTCGAGCATGTTATGAAACGAAGTGGAAACACTTTGTTCACTATTGCATTTCTAAAAACTGGGATCATTTCCAAGTGTCAATACAAAATATAATTTTGTATCTTCTGTATTTGCAAAAAGCAAACCTGGCATGTACCTCCGTAAGATTAAATTTAGCAGCCAAAGCTGCTTATCTTCAAAATTGATAACATTCTTCTCTTTTTAAAATCTCTGTTATAAAGAGTTTTATGGAAGGACTAAAAAGAGTAATACCTCCAAGATTATCTCCAGTTCCTCCTTGGAATCTTAATATAGTACTCACTAGACTTATGGGACCGCCTTTTGAACCACTACATTTGTGCCACCTGCAGTTTCTTTCGTGGAAAGTAGCCTTCTTAGTTACAATCACTTCCCTGAGAGGTGTAATTGAGGTCCAGGCATTAACATTACAAGAACCATTTTTCCAAATACATAAAGATAAAGTGGTTCTTAGCACTAACCCCAAATTTATACCGAATGTAGTATCACAAACCCGTCTTAATCAAACTATTGAGTTGCCTGGTTTCTCGCAGCCTGATTCAGTTGCTCAGAGCCCTACACACGTTAGACGTGAAAAGAGCATATATGTTTTTATATTGATAGAACTAAAACTTTCAGAAAGACATAAAAGCTTTTTGTTGCTTTTTCTCAGCCACATAAAGGTAACCACCTTACTAAATCCAGCATAGCAAGATGGATTGTTAAATGCATCCAAACCTGTTATGCAAAAATTAAGAGGCCACTATCTGTTAACCTTAGAGCACATTCAACACGTAAGAAAGGTGCATCTATGGCATTTCTAGGGAACATACCTGTAGCTGTCATTTGTAAGGCAGCTACATGGTCAACACCACACACTTTCACAAACCACTATTTTGTGGATGTTTTAGGACGCCAACGTAGGTCAGGCAGTGCTGCATACACTTTTTCAGAGCTCTGTAACACCCACAGGTTAGCCACAGCTTCTCGGAAGGCACTGCTTTGCACTCTATACAGAACGTATACAGGGAGTGCAGAATTATTAGGCAAATGAGTATTTTGACCACATCATCCTCTTTATGCATGTTGTCTTACTCCAAGCTGTATAGGCTCGAAAGCCTACTACTAATTAAGCATATTAGGTGATGTGCATCTCTGTAATGAGAAGGGGTGTGGTCTAATGACATCAACACCCTATATCAGGTGTGCATAATTATTAGGCAACTTCCTTTCCTTTGGCAAAATGGGTCAAAAGAAGGACTTGACAGGCTCAGAAAAGTCAAAAATAGTGAGATATCTTGCAGAGGGATGCAGCACTCTTAAAATTGCAAAGCTTCTGAAGCGTGATCATCGAACAATGAAGCGTTTCATTCAAAATAGTCAACAGGGTCGCAAGAAGCGTGTGGAAAAACCAAGGCGCAAAATAACTGCCCATGAACTGAGAAAAGTCAAGCGTGCAGCTGCCACGATGCCACTTGCCACCAGTTTGGCCATATTTCAGAGCTGCAACATCACTGGAGTGCCCAAAAGCACAAGGTGTGCAATACTCAGAGACATGGCCAAGGTAAGAAAGGCTGAAAGACGACCACCACTGAACAAGACACACAAGCTGAAACGTCAAGACTGGGCCAAGAAATATCTCAAGACTGATTTTCTAAGGTTTTATGGACTGATGAAATGAGATTGAGTCTTGATGGGCCAGATGGATGGGCCCGTGGCTGGATTGGTAAAGGGCAGAGAGCTCCAGTCCGACTCAGACGCCAGCAAGGTGGAGGTGGAGTACTGGTTTGGGCTGGTATCATCAAAGATGAGCTTGTGGGGCCTTTTCGGGTTGAGGATGGAGTCAAGCTCAACTCCCAGTCCTACTGCCAGTTCCTGGAAGACACCTTCTTCAAGCAGTGGTACAGGAAGAAGTCTGCATCCTTCAAGAAAAACATGATTTTCATGCAGGACAATGCTCCATCACAAGCGTCCAAGTACTCCACAGCGTGGCTGGCAAGAAAGGGTATAAAAGAAGGAAATCTAATGACATGGCCTCCTTGTTCACCTGATCTGAACCCCATTGAGAACCTGTGGTCCATCATCAAATGTGAGATTTACAAGGAGGGAAAACAGTACACCTCTCTGAACAGTGTCTGGGAGGCTGTGGTTGCTGCTGCACGCAATGTTGATGGTGAACAGATCAAAACACTGACAGAATCCATGGATGGCAGGCTTTTGAGTGTCCTTGCAAAGAAAGGTGGCTATATTGGTCACTGATTTGTTTTTGTTTTGTTTTTGAATGTCAGAAATGTATATTTGTGAATGTTGAGATGTTATATTGGTTTCACTGGTAATAATAAATAATTGAAATGGGTATATATTTGTTTTTTGTTAAGTTGCCTAATAATTATGCACAGTAATAGTCACCTGCACACACAGATATCCCCCTAACATAGCTAAAACTAAAAACAAACTAAAAACTACTTCCAAAAATATTCAGCTTTGATATTAATGAGTTTTTTGGGTTCATTGAGAACATGGTTGTTGTTCAATAATAAAATTAATCCTCAAAAATACAACTTGCCTAATAATTCTGCACTCCCTGTACCTACAGCCACACATGCCACCACACCAAAAATGGTATTTACCCAGTAAACATCTGTTTGTGGCATGTACTGGTGTAGATCCACATGCGCCCACCTGCCTCCCTGGACTCCTGTGGCTGTTGCAGTCTATTGATATTCATTCTTATGGATGGTTATTTCATTGGCTTATCTTTATACTACACTCCATACATCACCGCCTGCGGGGAAAACAATCTGACTATAGAGTCCAGGACCAAAGCAAAAGGAGGAGTCACTCTACCTCGTCACTCAAAAGACTTATCAAACAAAAACAACTTGCAACCTTCCGAACCCAACACTAGATGGCGGAAGTATGCAAAGCAACAGCACTACATGCCACAAACAGATGCTGACTGTGTAAGTAACATTTTCCTTTGTATGGTTATCACTCTTCTATTTTCATCTTTGTCTGTCTTTTATTTTTTTTTTGAAGAATTAGTTTGCTGAATGAGGGCCTGTTGTAATGCACAGTGAAACACTTGTCGGTTATGGCTCTGATATTTAATTCAACAATAAACTAAAAAATATTCTACAACTTGTCAGAACCCCTTTCAAACATCCCCAGAGCTTTCAGGGACTACTGGGCCTAATTGTGGGGGTTTATGCCTTGTACTCCTGATGACCGGGGCCTGACCGACTAGGAATTCTAAGTAACCGGGCCAAGTACTTCTGCACTTGGCTCTCAGGGTACGCATAGCTGAGCAGTCCAAGGTCTTCAAGGGGAGAGGATTGGGAAGGTATGTTTACAGATTAGTGAACACGGACTGACAACTCAAAATGCTCACAGCAGCAATAAATCATTGTCAAGCCAAAAAATTATTTTTATGAAAACAATAGCAGTATTTCTAAAGCCACCCACACAAAAGGAAAATACAACATTCACAAACAATTACACTGCCTTTCCTGACGGTCATGGCTCTAGTGTGTCTTTGGCGGTTTCCTGTCCCATTCACTCCTCATGTTAGCGATTGTAATTCTTCTCCTTTCACTGCTTGTAATATCAAGAGAATGCCTCACTAGTAGTACAAGTCTCAATAGTCCACTACGACTGATCTATAGTCAAGTGTTCCAGCGCAAACATGCTCAAATTAATAGCTGGTTCTCCGCAAGTAATTAGGCCTGAAACAAGCCTTACCCCCATCATCAGGTGTGGAGTGTCCATTATCCTGGAGTGCTCCTGGTCCATGGGTGCAGCAGCCAATTTAGGGTCAATAGCCACACATGGCCCAGGCGGCTGCAGCGACTGCCGACATTCTGCATCTCCTCCAGCGGGTAAGTGTCCCTTTTGGCTCCGGATAGAGGGTGGGGGTTAGTTACAACAATCCTGTCTTGGGTCCCTCATGTAGGTAAAGGTTTATAGGTGCTCCCACAGCGTCCTCACTTCTCCTGCAGGAGGTGAGAACAAGTCACACTCTTTGGTGCTCCCGGTCGACCCTCTTTGACATACAGGGTCATGCAATTCACTCTCCATGGTCACTGGCCCGGTCAGTATGGTGAAGTTATTCACAGCTGTCCCTCCTGGCATCTGGGGCAACCACACCTCACAAGGCTTCAGTCCTCACTGCACAGCAGTCTTTTCCCTCAGTGGCCCTTCCTGGCATATGGCGGCACCACACCGCTACCGAAAAGGCTTCTGCCGTTACCGAATGGCAGTTTTTTCACACACCTACTAGGGCACTTGTAGATTATATCCACTTGATCTGCAACTTATAAACATTGAATTTATACTACCCTGTGACAACATCATGTTTGCAGCATTTTGTGCTGGAGAGGAAATGTTCTGCCATCTAACACTATGACCTGAATTTTACTTGTTTTCCCTTGAACATGAGCTTTTGGTTTTAAGGCGACTCGTGGTAGTTCCCCCAAAACCCACAATGCACAACAACCCTGACTCCACCTCAAATATTTTGTTTCCCACTGTCGTGCATGTTTCTAGTGCTCTCCTGACCTCAAAAGATTTTGACATGGGAAGACCAGGACACCATTGTGGTACAGAGCACACGATCAAGCACTGACCAAGTGGCTATTACAGTGAAGAACCTGCAGAAGGTCATATGAGAATTACTTCTTTGGGAAGAAGTAATTGAAAACACTGCTTTTGATTCTTGTCCCACTTGCAATAGCAAATTTCCACAGTCGGACCTATAACATCTGTGTACTAAGCGACCATGCTACAACACCTGTTTGGTGTGCAATGCCATCAATAGTGAAATGGGCACATCAGTGGATGTTTTATGACATAATAGAATTTAGCTTAATCTCTTGGCCAAACACAGGCATTTAATGTGGCCGGAAGCATATTTACAAATTAGGTAAGGATTAGACTCACAGATTAGGGATGTATGTTGTAATATATGTGGAACTTTTCTACTGAGTGCTCAGATTTTTGTAAGGACTGTTTTTATCAGAAGAGGATACTTTTTTTTATTTTGGGGCTTTTTATGTGCTGTCCTTAAAAGTGGGGAGCATGAACAGCCTCTTAAAGAATTACATGCTTTGCTCGAGAATCCACCTTGAGTGGATGAAATGCTACAAAAAACTAAAAACTCAACAATATTGTAAAGGCCTTTGGTGCTCATCAGAGCTAGCCACAGGAATTGTCATTTCACTGGTGACAGATGTGACCTGCACTAAAAAGCAGTACAGGCAGTCAACAAAAGTTATACCAACCACACACGTTCCTTCAGCCCGAACGCCAGGAGCAATTTAGACAAGGCCAGAAGGCCCTTCAGAACAATGGGCATGCTCATTCCTCAGGTGCTCCCTCAGGTGAAGGGGAACCTGTGCCTCCAGACAGTGATCTCCCGTGCATCCTCCAAGCATATAACACATATGGGAAAAACCTCAAGTTCTACTTCTCACATTGGGAGAACATTATCTCAGATCAGCGTGTTCTCTTCAGTATTGCCCAAGGTTGTTGCTTGGTATTTTATGCCACACTTCCCAACCACCCTGCACATATACACGAGCTCAACAAGGAACATGTCACCCTCTTGTTGGAAGAGATAAATGCTGTGCTTTACAAAGAAGCAATAAAGACAGTGCCTACTCCACATTAGGATCAATGTACCTTCTAAGAAGGACAAATCTTAACACCCCCTCTTTGATCTATGTGTATTTAATTGTTATCACATCCTGTCACCTCAAAATGACAACCCTGTAGGATGCCGTTCTCTGCTGATGTGGCACTCTTCCTCAAAAACACTTACTTCCCTATTCAGATACATTTGGCTCATTGCCCATACCTAAGGATTCTGGTAAATAGAATGCGTTCCTATTACAAAATCTACCTTTCAGGGTCACTAAAGCCTCAAGAGCTTTAACCAAATGCCTAGCAGCAGTGGCAGAGTCCCTATGGCTCTGCCAGTTCAATGTGTGTACATATCTCAATGACTGGCTGGTAAAGGAGACGGCTATCACACCCATCAAACAGTTCTTCTCCATCAGTTGGGTTTCACCATCAATGTCAAAAAATCACACTTATGTTCTCAGCAGATTCAAATGTTTTTGGAAGCTGCACTTAACTCAGTCACAGGACAATCCTATGCAAGACTTTCAGAGATTGCTTTGAGAGGTTGTCTCTCCTTCCCAAAATGTGGGAACGGTCATGACATGGTTAAGAATGATGGCATCAGGCAGTGAATCAGTCCTGTTACAGGACAGTGGCTACTAGGGACTGTGGACTGGGAGCATCCTAGTGTTGGCGGAGTGTTCAACACAAACTACTTTGGTGGAACAAAGTCTACTTATTACTAGGTAGATCATCTCACATTTCATAGCAGCAGGTGACCATCAGTATGGACTCATCACTTACGAGTTAGAGGACCCACATGAATAATCTCACCATTCAAGATCAGTGATCCTTTTGGATCTCTTGGTGGTTCAATCGGCTTTGATTGTTCCACCCCAGAATTCGCATGGTAATACGAATCAATACAGATAAGTATAGTCCTCACTAATCAAATAATGGCAGCATTTGAGGGACTCCACTGTTTTTAGTTCCTTTCCTGGAAGTGGTCCTTCTTGTTGTTACTTGTCTCCGGCTTGTGAGTGAGCTTCAGGCTTTCAGTGGAGGACCTATTTATGCAAGTCCACAAACACAGTTGTGCTACATCCCCTCCCCCCCTTTTATTTAATTTATTTACGTCCCAGAGTTGTTGCAACTTTTCATGTCAATCTGCCTATTAATATCCCATCTTTATTTCCCCAATGGCACAGTGTTTTGCTGAAAGGGCTCTGAATACTGTACATTCTAGAAGGGCCATATACTATATAGATCATACTGATAATTTCAGGAAAACAAAGCAACTAGTTGTTGCATTTTCCTTAGCTAGAGGGATTGTCCGGTAAATTCAGCTATGGTATGCCAAAGCCAGCCACACTGCACACAGTACTCTTAGAACAAATTCTACATGCAAAAAAGGAGCCACCATAACTTTCCTAGAAAGCATACAGTCAGCAGACACAGGTAAAGCTACTAATCGTCTTCAATTCACAGTTACAAAGAATTACTCTATTCTAATCTGGGCTAGTCAAGGAAGTGAAGGTTGGGCAAACTGTACTTAAAACTTGGTTTCAGACATCTTCTGCTTGCAAGTCGCTGCTTGAGAAGTTAGGGTACTGCTTTTCAGTTAGGGCACAGCATGTGAGCTGCAGGGTCACATGCTGCAAACATAAAATTTGACTAATCTGTAACAACTGTTTTGCAGCTTGTAGGTCTCTAAGTTCATATGTGCTTCAATCACTTTCCTGCATGTGAGATGACAAAAAAGCTTATTGTAATTTAGCTCCTATTTCAACATTTGTTTCTCTGCAAACTGTTTTGAATCAGTTTGCAGACGTTATGGAGCAATGTGCTGCTACACATACTATTACCGTAAGGGGGGAAAAAACAGCCTAAGGTTGAATCTGAGTCTTTGATCTTGGGGGATGTATCACGAGTCCTCTTGAAACCAAAAGCACTTTTTCGTAGAAAAACCAAGTGATAATATTCATGATGCCAGGTGTGTGCACAGCATGTGACTAGAACATTACATGCTGCAAAGAGATTGTTACTGGTAAGTAATGTTTTCCTTCCTTAAACTCAGTCAAAAATTATTTATTTCGGCAAGATATATCTGCCATGAAAGCACAATTAGATAGCATTTAAAAAGTAAATAAATACAATAAATAAAAACGTGCCATAAAAACAAAACATCCACAATCTGAAACGATCAATAGATTAAAATTAATATGCATAACATTTTCTCAATTTGATTGCAGTATAATGTAATTAAGAACCTCCGGATACAGGAGTTTGTAGACGAAAGTGGCTGTAGAAAATAAATGTCTTCTTTATATGAATTACTCGGATTTGAAATAAAAAATGGGCACAAAAAGCATGCCCAGGGCAATCCATATAAAGAAAAAAATAATATAAAGTGCAGGGTGGATTGTTGCAATTCTGAGTCACGGACAACAGGGAACGGAGGGGTGCCACATATTCATAGTCAAAATGCCACTAGGAAATGTGCAGTATTTAGCCAGAAGCGTGTAAGGTAAAACCTATGTTTGGGGTGTTCAAACTAGGCTAAATAGGTTTTGAGTACTGAGGATGGAGAAATCGAGATGTAGGCCGTTATTGAGGGCTTATCTAAGGTGCCTATGATCCTCATCTCCTCTCTGTGAGACATGAAGACTGCCTTCATTTGTGCCTGAGAGTTTTCTTCAATGGTTTCCATTTATTTAAAAAAAAAAAAAAAGTGCTCAAAACCAATGGTTGACAGGTTTTCCTTAATATAAGCTAGCCACGGTATTTCCCGATTTTTATCAGTACTAAGACAGTCAACCAGAACTTGTCACGTTTGAAGTGCCACATAACTTGTACCACAATTCTAGAGGTGCAAAATTGATATCATCCCCAAATACCTCAATCCTGCTTCAGTGTGTAAAATAAAGCTGGCTGTTGCTCTCGGAAGGGCTAAAAGATTGCACAACAAAAGTTGTTTCACTACCTGAAGTTTGCCCACTGGAGTGTGACCCCACCCCATAGCACCATACAAGCCACCCTCAATGCACTTGCTTCTATAAAGTTGGATTAGTTCTCTACCAGTTTTTGTCCCAACCTTTTTGCGAACCTGAATGTGGTGTTCACAGCTGCTTCCATTTTTTGTGCCCAGTTTGCCACTAAAACATCCCAACACCCTCCTGCATCTAATAAGACACCTAAATAAATAAAGCTTTTAATGCTCTTAATTGGATTACCTCCCCCCCAAAAAGTTTTTGCTTTGCTCTTTCTGAGGCCCCAAAAAGTAATGAAGGACTTTCCATGATTTATTTTTTAAACTAAGATCCGACATAAAGACTAAAAAGCCAGATAAACATTTTTGGAACCTGTTACCTGTGTATACCAGCAAAATGGCATCATCCACGTGAAGTAGCACAGGTACTGGACGAGAACCAAACCTGGGGACATCCTCTGTACATGCAACTAAATGGGGTGCAAGTGAGTTAATGTACACCAGGAAAAGGAAAGGGGCCAAAATGCATCCTTGTCTCACTCCCCTTTTCACCCCTTATTGTGTTGGTACAATCACCCATACGAGAGAAACTTTAGTTGAGATGTTCTGATGCAAACTCCTGATTAAATTCAAAAGGGGCTCTAACCGTCTGGCTTTATAGGCTCCATAACCTCTCCCAGATCACTAAATCAAAGGCTCTCGAGAGGTCCATGAAAGCCATACACATTACCTCTTTCTTGGGCAGAACATTTTTGTCTTTAATGAGTACTAAATTTAGAACCTGCTCCACTGTGCCTATGCCCAGACGAAAACTGTACTGGAAGGGACAAAAAAAGAATTCTCCTTCGCCCACGCTTCCAGCCTCCCCATGATGATACGTCCGAGTATTTTCATGATGGAGTCCAATAAGGAGATAGGTCGTTAACACCCAGTCTCCCTTTTTGAAGATTGGGATTATAACAGATTCCCTCCACTAAGGAATCAAGTAATGGCTCACAGCAGCCCTCAGAACATTAGTAAAGAAAGTGGCCAACAAATCAATATTTGACTTGAACAGGTCAATCAGGATCCCATAGGTGCCTGGGGCTTTCCCATTTTTTGCACTAGTAATGGCTTCTATTATTGAGGGTAGATTAGAAGTTCCTCAACCCAGGCCCTCCCACCTGGCAGGGCTCAGAACTATTTTCAGTTAGACAGCTCTCCACCTCAGAATCTGAGCTAAAAATAGATGTCAAAGTATGTATATTTGTCAAAAAGTTTGCAAATGCTTGATAGGGCGCCATCTTGAAGGTAGGCATTATGACACTGTGTTGAGACCTGAACACAGCCATTGCCCAAGCATTCACCATCCTAGAAAAGGCACCCAGATGCCCATTTAAAAAGGGCATAGAAGCCTTAAAGGCAAGGCAAGATCTGCTTAGATGCCTGTGTTTCAAAGAGTGCCTGACCCATGGTCGATGTCAAAGTTGAATTCTCTTTCTACAGGAGGTTGATTTTCTTGTTGAAGATAATCGGTAGCTTTACACATTGAGCACTGTTAGTCCTATACATGGTGCTTGGTCCTCCTGTCACTATAGGAAAGTGCCATTGATGATACGACGAGCCAGTTGCTGTGCAATAGCCATGATGGTCACTTACGTGAGGCATTTTCAATAATGTTTTCTGTCAGTTTCTGAAAATGTCTGTGTATAACTCTGAATGATTTGGAAGGTCCCAAGGCACCAGTTCTGGAAACAATCACACAGTGACATATTGCCTGACTCTGAGTTTTCGCTGGAGCATGACACAGTCCTCTTTATGACGTTGGCCTTAAGGGGGAGTGTTTTGTATATGCTTGGTGTGACCAATCACAAGGCCTTTTTTGTGGTATTGATTTTTTGAGTGGCGGTCGCCCTTCGTACTTTCTAGTCCCTCTGCAGCTCCTGTTGTTTACGAATTTACATCACATTGCAAGCCAACCAAAGTAACCAAACAAATAAGACAGCCATCACCAGCAAAAATCATACACTAACTCAATTAGCATCATACAGCCAAACACACATTATTCGATTCAAGCAACACATCTACCAACTTGCATCAGCACCATAAATATCATGGCCAATTCACTACTCATCATGTGCTCACAGATGCACCAATTTATAGTGATCAAAACATTATCACCCCATCATAGAAAATAAAATGCTTAAATTATTTGTTTATTTCTGACACTGGGAGCAAAATTGTTACCTTACTCAAAAGGAAAATGTCTGTTTTAAGTAACTATTCTCAGTTAACAATAGAATGCAACATTTTGCCTGCTTGCCCATTTTCCGTTCCATTGTTCATAATGGGATATAATTGTTGGTCAAATTGCTTATACACTTTGAAGGGATTACCCAATGATGATTTCACTGATTAACATTGGCTACAATGAGTTGTCATTGATGGGTGGTTAATTTTTTGCTTTCTTTAAACCTTCAACCAAGTTGTCTAATGTTGATTCTAACATCAGAGGCTCCAAAAGGCTATTACTGATTTACACATTAAATCAGACAGGAAGAACCCGGAAATGAGATGGTAACACTTTATCCAACTAGCCGTATCAAAATGCATAGCTAGCATATATTGTAGCGAGAACCCTGGACAAAGACATGATTACAATTCTGTTCATATACATGAAAGAACTTCTCAGACCCATTTTAAGAATTCCAATATGTACTTTGATTAATTCCACTCATAATCTCTCACTAACTAGCTTGGATTATATCACTATTGAAGAGACTGACAAAATCATTTTAGGTATGAATGTTACCTTAACACAGGATCTGAACAGTATACCTGTCACTGTATTGAGAACTGCTCCCGTCATATGGACTCAGTTGCTTTAGCAAGTCTATATTACATTGCATAAAAACAGACCCCATTCCCGATTCATGGAAAGGGAGGCATGTCAATCCTGTTTACAAAAAAGGTTACAGAACCAACTCTTTGTAGTAGTGGCTAATTGCCTTTTCTAGATGCATCAGAGAAAGTATTTGCAAAGTCAGTTTGTTCCAGTTAGAAAACTGGATCTTGGATAACTGGTTGCTGGTTTTGGAACAAGTCGGATTTCATACCTCCAGCACTACTATTGATAACATTTTTTGTCTACAAATGCTATATAAACCTTTTTTCAAAAGTACTATTAAACTTTGTTACATTTGTAGATTTTAGCTTTGCACTAGATTGTGTAGATCGATGCAAATT
This sequence comes from Pleurodeles waltl, assembly GCF_031143425.1. NCBI lineage: Eukaryota > Metazoa > Chordata > Amphibia > Caudata > Salamandridae > Pleurodeles > Pleurodeles waltl. The sequence continues at coordinate 799,192,537 of NC_090436.1, forward strand.
GTGACAGACATTAAATTTTTGGAACATTTTAGACCATATTCAGCAAGTTTTAATCCCTTTGCACTCTATAAATTGGATACAAGCACTGTTAGGGTCTGACCTGGAATGTACCTCTCAAATAAATTGCAAATGGATAAAACAGTAATGTATGTTGGTGTCTTTCTTTTCTTAGTTTATATATCTGATCTTTCTAACGTCATAAAAGCATCTCAGCCTTTCCTTCTGAAATTGGGAGATAATGACATTTCAAATCTAATGTATGCAGCTGAACTTGTTATGATGGATTTCAGTTCAGCAAGGCTGCAGACACAATTAGATTCCCTAACCAAATAGTCCAGTGCACATAACTTGAAGGTCAATGAGAATACAACTGAAATCATGATAATGGGTGCTCATAAATTGACAGCTCCTTGTAATTGGCAAATCTCAACTAGCTAAAGACAGCTTATTTGGCTTGGGTTTGGTCAATTATATATGGCCTTAGGAAAACAGATGTTTTCTCCTTGATCAAAGTACAGTCCTAAAAAATATTTGCCATTACACTCTATACAGTAGAAGCTTCACCTCTAACTATCATTGAAAAGTTGAATAAAATAGCCTCAGCTTGAAAATCCTTCTTTGTTTTGCGTTTGTCTACTCCAGTTAAGAGTTTAAGAATAGAACTGGGGATGATTGCTATGCATTACCGAGCTTATTTATAGGTGATGCATAATTTTTACTGCCTCTCCCCTGCTTCTTCACTTATGATAAAATAGATAGTTTGGAATGACATTTTGCAATAATTGTGATGAAAAATATTCCTTAAGCAAGCTGGTCTCTTTCTGTTTGAAGACATTGAAAACTTCAAAATCAGGAACCAAACTAATGCAATCCATTTGAAACTTTGGTTGGAAAAGATTTTGAAACAGAAATGTTTTGAAAAGTGCGTTTTGCACAAAGTATTAGAAAAGTGCATTTTAAGTGCACATTTGTGAAAATGGGAGACACTTAATTTTATCTTTAATCAAGTATGTTTTTTTAATGTATTTTATTTTGTTTATTATTTTGTCAGATTATGACAATGACAGCATGTTTACATATCCACATTACTTTTATACATGCTCTTTTGGACTCCAGCATGGATTATGGTTCAGCAGAGTTACCAGTTTCCTTTTTCATTTCAGTTAAACATACAAAAATAACTCACAAACAACATTCTCAAGTTTAATAGATCCCCAGTTTTCCTATACATCATTGTAAACATGGATACATTTCTTAACCTCAGCTCACTTTGGTATCCTTTTAGTGTAGGCGAGCACCCCTATTCCCCCTAGGGACATGCTATTGATTCTGACCTATGTTACACAACATCCCTTTCCATCTGCTATGAGGGGGTGGCTTTTGGTCAATGCCAATGCATTGCTGTTACCCTTTTGCCCAATACCAAGGACGAGGTCTTGAAATCTATTGCCTGCTTTTGTTTTGGTACAGGGATAAAGACCCAGTAAGCATAGCTCCATTTTGTTAAGAATAACCCTTTCCAGTGTTCTTTCCATATAAGCTGTAACCCCACCCAGAAATGGGTTATGGTGGGGTTATTCAAAACCAAATGCATCTACCCATTCATGTCTAGGACATGTCTTGTTTTCGGGCCCTGTGATGTGCTTTGTCTTTTGGAAACAATTAAATTGTTTATATTTAAATCTAGTGTTCTTAGCCCTTTTATAGGGATATTCTAATACATTTTCCTGTTCTTTGTCTCTCTTTGTAAGGAGAACCTGCAACACCTCATGTGTCTGACGTTTGGTCTCCCAGGTCTGTCATAGGGATTACATCCCTGTTTCAGATATCAAGAACTGAGTCTCCAGTAGCCCTTCTTCCTTAGCCAATGTAGACTGTCTCTTAATTTAGCCACGTAGCAATCACTCACATTAAGTATCTCAGCGTCTGTCCAGTCTCTCAATCTGCGGACTGCAAAGAAGCCTTCCCTGATAGTTAGGAGTCCAGTCAGCAGAAAGGTTGCTGTGGCTCGTGTATTGCCTCTATCTCTTCTAACTGTATCCCGTCAGGCCAACTAGCCATCCACTGCAGTTGTGCTGCCAGGTAGTATAACTCACAACCAGGGGATCCTAGGCCCCCTTTCTTGGTTGGGCTTTGCAGTATTTTTAGAGACACTCTCACCCTGCACCATCCCAAAATAATTACCTTAGTAATGTTAAACCATTTCAGAGAAACCCAGATTGGGAGATTAGCAAAATAATACAAGATGGTTGGTGATATCACTGTTTTGGGGAACATTATTCTGGCCAGTTTGAGTGTATGCATAAATCTATGTTCCCCTCAATGAACTCAGCGTACTGCCCAGATTCCTCGTTCTTATATTTTTTTCACTGTGGTTGACTCTTTGATAAAAGATCACCTAGGGCTTCCAGTTTACCCAATAGCGATTCATGATGGCTCATGCCTGTGTCTTGCTCAAGGACACTGGGAATGTACATTCTTATCCCAATTTGTTTAATTGCCTGACATCCTTCCGAGCTATTCCAGACCCCTTGTAACTAGATCTATGCCTGAGTAAGCATCCCTCAGGTACAAAACCATATAATCAGCATGTAGTGAGGTAGCTTGCTTCCCACCCCCCTACTCTCACGATATCAGGAAAAAGGTCCACAGCCAGTGAAAAAGAGCATAGGTGAGAGAGGACATCCTAGTCTAGCTCCTCCAAAAACTTGATGCATATTATTTATAAATCAGCCAGGGAGTACCCTTGCCAGATAATTAACTCATGAGAAAGTGATGCAAGTGTTCTCCCCTCTCCATATTCATGTGATGCTTAAAAGCTTGCAGAAATCCCAAATGGAATGTGTTGAACACTTTTTTCTAGATCCATTGAGAGCACTGTGGCTTCCAGCAATTGATTCTTTAGAGTGTCTTCCAGAATCATGAACAGTCTTCCAGTACAAAGATACATATTGTGTTTGGGGGTGAAACCATTATAGTCACTGTGGACCAAATTCCAGGAGATGGGGGTACAGGTGACCCATCAAGATTTTACCTAGAATTTTATAGGCTAAATTTAAAATGGATACTGGTCTACATGACGCCACATCCACTTGGTCCAAACAAAGTTTTGGGATTGGCCCTTTCTGATAGAGACTTGTAGCCACATATATCCTGCCTTTTGAATATCCCCCAGGTGTCAAACTGGATCCAGAAACGTTTGAGCAATATCTCTGCACACTAGTAGATAGGGGCTTGAAACCACGCACTAATTATGTTCCACGCTGGAAATGATGTGCCGAGCCCATATTGGCAAGACAGCTGCACACTGACGTGAGTTCCTTTCTTTCTACAACACCAGACACAGAGCCATTCTTGTAATTGAGACCCTCACCTTGATTAAAAACAAAATTGTTTTATAGTGTGCAAGGGACATGTCACCTCCCAAAATTACAGGTTTTAAGCACTGTAAGGACTGTCTCAAATGACTGTCTGACAGATCCTCACCACATTTGCCTGTGGTTCATTGGAGCGTCAACGAACCCGGAGGCCTTACGGGGCCACAAGTATGAACTCTACATTGCCAAGTACCGGAAGACTCTGCATTGAGACTCCAGAAGCTTCCAGAGTCTTTCCAGAGGTCGGTCTTCCCCCTCAATTCAATTCTGTAGGATGTAGCCCCTTCCCTGCCACTCACATTCACATGAAAAGACACAAGGGCAGCACCATACATCTCTATCTCGCTCCCAAAGTCGTTTGACTTTGGAGCCTATCCCAAAATTTATTGCAGCACAACCTGAGTTTCTTGGGCCATCTAGCACTCTTAAGTAGATCGAAGAGTTCTGCAAGGCCATGCTCTGAATCGTAGGCTCCTTGCTGACTCCTGGCTTGCCTGCAGCCCCACGGAGCCTGAGTTTCTCCACCTGTGTTACAGCCTGCAGGTTTGCCGTCGGCGCCATGTGGACCCTCCAAGCCCATAACGGGGCTGCATCTAGCTCCAGCCTCAACTCCACCTCCGTAGCCATGGCTTATGCCACTTCCTGTCACATCATGCAGGCTCTGGAAAACAAGGCTCCACTTGTCCTCTGAAGTTGAGTCTGTACCGGTTTTCCTGACCGCATTTGAGGCTCCTTTTCCTCCTCCTGATCTGCCTCTATAGCGACAACAGCACACTGCACAGTTTCTGATTAGGATACAGGTGATGACATTGGCCAACCTTAACATGAGAGGAATCGTATGACCACGTGCAAGAGACTGTTGCCCTTGATACCTTCACTGAGTGTGGACCCTTCTCACCCACTGGCCCTGCCACTGAGGAGACTGCTGCCTATGACATGGTTATGCGTAGGGTAGCCAAAGTTCTTGACCTCCAGCTCCTCAGCTTGGTACCTTCTCAGAGTGTGGACCTTTCTCATCCACTGGCCCTGGCACTGAAGACAGTGCTGCCTTTGCCATAGTTATGTGTAGGGCAGGCAAAATTCTTGACCTTAAGCTCCTCAACTTGTAGGTCAAGAACAATGTACTTACAGAGGTTCTTCAGCCAGGGCACATATCTACTGAGCCTCTCTTATTTAACAAGGCCCTTACAGACACCTTGTTGAGGGCATAGGCCAACCCTTGCTCTGACCCCTCCCCTTCCTGCTACCCAAACACCCCCCCACCTCTAGTCAGGTTGCATTTGTGCCACCGCCCTGCCTTCAGCGACCCTGAATGTTTATCTAAGCATCTCTCACCTGAAAGCTTAGTAGTGCAGGCACCTGCAAGCAAAACCACTCCCAACACCCTTCCGACTTCTTGCCCTTTACAGAGTAGAAATTGGTGAAGACTTTAGGGAAGAGAGTTTTTTCATCCGCCATCGTGGTGCTCAGGTTAGTGAATGCCAGCAACCTGCCTGGGTGCTATTCTCATGCCTTTTGGGACTCGGTTGCTCACATTGTCCCAGGTGTCCCTGATGCTCTCCTCCAGGTACTCGGCTAGGTCATACAGGACAGGCGTGTCGTGGCCAAGTTTACAATTTGTTGTGGCTTCATCACCACCAAATTCATCAGGTGGAGTATTAGCACCAATGCCGCCATTCGCTGCAGTGCTTAGCTGCAGTCCACTGGTTTTTCAGGTGATCTCCTGTCATCCCTCAAGGACATGCCATTTGACAGTACTCCGCTGTTTAGGGACAAGGCAGACTCCACCATTGAGCAGTTCAAGGAGATGAACAGGGCTATAGCACACTCCTTGAGCATATTTGCCTCATCTTGGCAGCCGCACCAGCTCTACTGTTCCTTTCATGGCTTTGACAGAAGTACCCAATACTGTCAGCCGGTTCAGCCTCAGCATGTGCCTAGCTGTTTTGCAGTTGTAGTCGTGGGGCCTACTGGCCCTGCAGTCAAATTCTACTGGCCTCCCAATCCACTTTCACCCCTGAATCTCCACCTGCCAAACCCCTTTAATGGGCCCTTAGGGGAGCACAGCAACCTGTTTGGAGGCAGGATCCAATGCTTTTTGCCTGGTTAGCAGGCCATAACATCCAACAGGTGGGTCCTGCAAATTATTCTGGAAGGCCTCGCCCTGCCCTCCCTTTCTGCACTGCTGCACCTTCCACCATCCCCTGCACTGTGGGCCGTCTTTATATTTTGCGGCAGGAAGTGCTATTCTTTTTGTCCAAAGTTATTTTTGAGAGGGTACCCACACCAGAAGTAGGATATGGTTGCTATTCCCACTACTTTCTGGTGCCCAAGAAGGTCAGAGGCTTTCGATCAACCTTAGACCTTTGCCCATATACCTGTCCTGCAGGCCCATCAGCACTACCTGAAGTTCTGGGTGGGACAGGAGAATTTTCAGTTCACTGTGTTCCCCTTTGGTCTCACCAATGCCTCTTGTGTGTTCAAGTAAAGTAATGGTGATTGTGGCAGCACACCTTCACAGGTCAGGGGCGCCATTTTTCCCCTACCGTGATGACTGGCTGCTGAAGGTGAGCTCACCCTAGGCAATTGTTGACCACTTCAGCAAACCTCCTGTATTCTTTGAGTTTTACTACAAGTGTCAGCACACCTGACTCCTTCTTCAATGTTTTCCTTCATTGGAGCTGTTCTGGACACTTCTTCAGCAGTGGTCCTGTGTGCTACTAGTGGGCACAGTGTTACTCTGCATTGGCTCCATACTGCCATGGAAGTGACAGAGCAGGGCTGCATATAAGAGCCACCCCTCCACACTGATGTAAGACTCCTTCTTTCTGCACCTCTGGACGTGGATCTGGAGCTCCACTCCCAATCTTGTGGGTTTTCCGATGACTCCTAAAACGTATTGGCAGTTTTCATTTCAGTGAACTTGGGAATGATGTCCCTACCTAAAACGACAGGTTCCAAGCTATGCCGCCACTCCAGAAAAGAGATGTCAGTCAGGGACCTGCCTGAGATGTGTTTATTGTGTCTGAACTTGGACCCTGACTTGAAGTTGTGCAATAAATGTGCCCTCATGCACCTAATTGTGATCCTGAACCAGGAATCATAGCTGTATCTCAATGAACACTTGTGGCATTCGTGAACATACCAAGGCTCTTCCTGTGATTGTTTCAAATTCATGCTCAAAGTCTTATGGTAAGTCGAAATTGAAGTCCAAGCGCAAATATAAAAAATCAAATCAGGCTTCAACCCCATCTCTGCTCTCTAAACTTAAAGAGAAAGCGCAAGGGCATCATCATGTCAGTCGTACACACTCTCTAGGTCTTTTATCGAAGAGACAATTCTCAATTGATCCCGTGCACCCTGACCTTCTAGAGCCATTGGCAACACTGCAGCAGATTGAAGTATTCAAGGAGGCCATGCTACAAATTTTCATGCGATTCTGGCTCTCTATGGTGTGCCTTTGGGCCCAAATAACGGAGGAGCCCCAGTTGGAGTACTGCTGTTTCATCCATCCTCTGCGTCTGACACCTTGGGACCTGTTACTGGCTCCTACCAATGCCAGTACAGACGTCCAATCAGGCTTCAACACTCATGTCTGTCCCTTCTATGTTGATGTGGACTCCAATGCAACCGGCACCAGAAAAGGATCTGATTCAGAGGAAGGACCGATGAGGCATTGGATTTACAACTGCCTTCAGTTGAAACAAAAATGAAAGTCCTGACCAGGATTTTACATCCTGAGCTAGATACTTCTAAGCCCTTGCTCCCTTTTGACAAAGCACTCTTGAATACCTCCATGGTCACTTAGTCTGAGTCCTCTTCCTGCCCACCTATGAGTAGGCAGGTAGCCAGGTATCACAGACCTGCTTGTGCTGACCTTTATTTTCTTACCAAACATCAGAGAGCCTTGTGGTACAGGTTCCAACCAGTAAACTAAATCCCTACTTATTTCCAGCCATTTCTTTGGGTAGAGAATTCAAGAGGATTAAGGCTTTTGACAAGCCTATGTTTTCCTCAGCCAGTCGCGTACTGAGGTCAGTAAATGCTGTTTTATTTACTAAGATGCTATACTCAAGACCTCTGGGACATGGCCAGCGAGATCTTGTGGGCAGTCACGAAAGACCTTAGGGCCTCTTAGCCCTTGAGATTCGTCTTTGACAGGATGTGACTAAATGTTATCCGTACAGGTCTGGATATAGGAGACTGTCTGGTAATGTCAGTTGGAATTAGTGCTATACTTTTCCGGTGATGTTCGGGCCTCCTTCATGGATATGCCCTTTGATGGGTTACACCTTTTTGGTGAGACTTTATTTGTGTGCTTTAAGGAAAGCAGATTTGCAGCCCTTTCCTCGAGTCTGCTGACCCGATGCCAAATCAATTTTAGGGGCTATTCCAGACAGCTGTCATATAGGGAGAGATAGTCTTTACTCCCAGTACCGCAGTAACCCCAGTCCTTTAGAGGCAGTGGATATGGGGACTGGTAAACCGCGCGTGGGCCAGCAGGGGCATAAGCCCTGTTCCTGTTCCTGTTCCTGTTCCTGTTCCTGTTCCTGTTCCTGTTCCTGTTCCTGTTCCTGTTCCTGTTCCTGTTCCTGTTCCTGTTCCTGTTCCTGTTCCTGTTCCTGTTCCTGTTCCTGTTCCTGTTCCTGTTCCTGTTCCTGTTCCTGTTCCTGTTCCTGTTCCTGTTCCTGTTCCTGTTCCTGTTCCTGTTCCACCAGACCTCTTAAGTTTGCCCTTAGTGATTCTACTTGTGGGGAGAAGAAACCATCATTTCCTCCTAGTGTGAGAATCCATCATGTCCAACAGATGGGTCTTACAAATTGTTCATCATTGGTAGGCCCTGCCTTTTTTTTTTCCTACCAAATATTCCCTCCTCAGCAGGGTAAATTTCACACTGGGTACTTGTCCATTCTACTGTAGGAGGTGTTGTTCTCCACGTATGCTATCAAAGCGTACCAGTCTGATAGATGAGAGGGTTGTTACCGTTGTTGGTTCCTTGTTTTGAAAATGGAAGGGGGAGAAGGGAGCTCAGGACCATTTTGGTCTTTAAGGTCTTTGAATCACGTTCTGCGGAAGGCGGAAGTGCAAATTGAAAATGCTCATGCTGACCTAGATCCTCTTTTCCCTGGGCCGAGGCAACTGTATGGTTTCTTTGGACCTTCCCTGTGCTTATTTTCAGTACCCGTCCTGCGGTCCCATAGACATTACCAGCAGTTCAGGATAGGCCAGGAGCATTTTCAGTTGTACTTCCCATTGGCCTCGCCACAACTCCTCGGGTGTTCACAAAAGTGGTAGCAGTAGTCACTGCCAACTCCGGTGGTGTGGAATACGAGTCTCATACCTCAACTAATAACTGTTGAAAGTGGGCTTGCCCCAGTCAGTTGTGGACCACCTCCAGATGATGGCGAACCTCCTGACATCTTTGGGGTTGACTATGAACAAGCCTCACCAGACTCCTTCGCATAGGCTTCCATTCATTGGAGCGATTCTGTACACAGTTCAGTTACGGGTCTTCTCTCTGATATAACATGTGCAGGATATTGGGGCTATGATCCCTATGTTTCAGCCTTGGTCCTGGATCATGGTGAGAGCAGCTCTAAGGCTTCTTGGCTCAAAGCCTCCTGCATCCTCCTTGTCAACTATACCTGGTGGCTCATGTGAGTACTGCACTGGAATCTAAAGTTCAGTGGCCCTCATCCAGCAGATCTGACAGATGTCACCAAGATCTTGCAGGAGATGCCTCATGATCTGTATTGTTGACCGCTCAAGCACAATTTGTATTTAAGCTGGGTATAGGCAAGTAGAAGGCAGAGAGGAAATCTTCAACTTCCCAGGAGACTAGATCAAGGAAGCAGCTGGAAACACACTTCATGATGGCCCTATTTGGCATCTCCAGCCACCCCAGCCTTATCAGCTTACTAGGACACCATAGCTACCATGCAGAGATAGAGGATCACCTTATTCACAACGAACCACACTTCTCCTGTTCATCGAAGGTATGCAGGTAAGAGGCCAACTTGGAAACTTGCACTGGCTCTTTTGTTGGCAAGGAAGCTTAGCTAGAGGCTAAAAAGGAGTGGTTTTAGATTAGAGAGACTCCCATCCTTTCACGCTATAGAATTCTAAATTCAGAACCACTGTTACAATGTTGAAAATAGAAAAGGCTAGAATGTACCTGCATGCATACAAGATGTTTTTTTCAGCGCTGGGAAAGGTGTAAATCGCTTCCTATTAAATGCTGGAAAATTAGAGTAGTCGTGCTGGTGGCTTTGTCTGCCCTGCCACCTTACTTGCAGATTCAGGAGTTGTGGAAAAAATACTTACATTGACCATGCACTCACCATGTCTCTAAAGAATAACCGCAGGAGCCCAAAAGCATAGCATCTACATATCTGGAAACCCATTATCTGGATATAGAGTGGTGGCCTCTCCAGGGTGTTAAGGCTCCGTCCTCCCTATTTGGACTTGAAGTCTAAATGTTTCATAACGAGGGACAGATAACACACAAACCAGTGTTCACTTGAAAGACAAATTAATGCAACATTTGTGACCAGGATCTGCATCTCTGGCACAATGTTGATTAGCCCCTGTACACTTAAACCATCCTACTTTCCTATGTATGTATTTCTCTTCAATCTGGACAAAAGATTAAAAGGCAAAACATGCAAATTCCTGGGGACCTTAATTACACTGCTGCTAGGGCAATAAGCACCTATGTTTCCATGTGCAGAACAAAGATGAGTTCCTTGTTAGAAACCATATATTTGATCCTGATGGATGAGTAGGTGCACCAGTACAAGACTGCTGTGGCCACTGCCAAATTGTGGAGAGCCATCCATTTCCTACTGGCAGTACCCATACCAAAGAACTGGGCAAAGCTTTCCAGTCTTTCAAGTCTAGGGCCTTATTTTACCCCCAAAACTCCAGCCAGCACCTCCTCTTCCTTTGTTTCCAGTTCACAGTACAAGTAGGCAGGGTTTTGCTAGGAACATGAAACCCACTCATCAGGCCACAACCTTAGGAGTGGGCCACAGACCCAGAGACTGCTCTCAGGTAGTACTGTCTGCAAACAAGTAAAACTGTGTCACTCTCTTGTTGCGGTGGAGGGAGGGGGGCTTCTAAGATTTTTGTCCACTACTACCATTTAACCTAAATCACCTAAATGTTCTGGGTCTTCTCTATTTCTGATAACCACAATTTTTCTGATGATAATGCTGTAGATTAACCTCAGTGGCCAGCAGGATCTCTTCTGACTCTAATTCTGAATCGGAGTACACTCTCATGGCCCGGTAGCAATTCAGATTCAAATGTGTGCTCTGTGGAACTGCAGAACTCATACATTCTTGTTCCCAGTGACATGCCTAAAGTCTGTTTCTCAGGTTTGCTCCAGGAGAACCAACATTACCACACAAATTAACAAAACCAACATTAGCACACATAAGTGGTACAGAACAAGGTCTCTTACTCTGAATTTAGACCTACACGTCTTTTAGAAAATGCTGGCTTTTGGTAGTTGCCTTCCTGCAGTACAGTGGTCTCTTTTATCCACGTGGTCACCAACTGTCTAGTAAGTCCATCTTCAAGAATCCTACCTTTGAACAACCCCGACCATATGATCTTAGAATGAATTACCCACATAACCTGGCACCATCCAAGAGGAAACAGTTCTCAGGGGACTCTGGCTGCACAACTGTCGAGGAGATTCTCACCCAAACCTATGCACAGAAGAGTGACTTCCTGAAAGGACTGATGGTCCCAGCATCCCGTGGGGTGGCAGGTATGCAGTATAGATCACTCAAGCCTGTCTATACGGGTTCTCTACAACTTCATCTGGTGTAACACTTTATTTCTTCTGTGAGATGGTGCAGCTAAACTCCAACCAATATTTGTAATGTCCCTTGAACCTTCCTTGGCTGCACATCAAATGTGCCACAGGTTAGTCCAAGTATGGCCTGTCAATAAGTACGCTGTGATACAAACACAATATATTCAGATAAATATTCTGCAGCTAAGCAAATGGGCTCCTTTGTGCACATGCTTTCCTTCCTGTCTTTGGTTCCAAGATGGATAGTGTTAACACTATTAGTGCTTTTCTACTTCTAAATACAAGCAGAAGCCAGTTATGCACACCGCTGTCACCTGGCAGTGGAATTAAGGAAAATAAACCTCTCCCAACACGTGTTTCTCCTGGTCTCACACATCACAGGTAATCTAAATCACCGTGGACAGGAGGAGTAGGCATAGCTACTTGCCACTAGAATGGGATCTGCATTACAGTCCAAGGTACCTTGTTTAGGTTCTGGGGACAGCAGACAGTGTGACGCCTTTACAGTGGATCTAAAATGTAATGATTTAACATCTTGAATTTTTGTACAGAATCCATAAATAATGGGCTCACACTACACTGTTTGGAGAACTTACCTTCTTTAAGACTTTGATACCAAGAGGCTATCAAAAAATGGAAAACAGCCCTTCACAAGGAGGTTGCCTCACATGTACTAGGGTAAGATTTGCTAGCGATGGATATTAGAGTTCTGAGCCAATCCTTACAAACACTTAGATTGACTGCCTAATTCCCAGGGAGGTAGTCTTGCTCTCCCCAGCCTTTTGTCAGTTTAGAGCATGTGGTAGTTTCCAAAAAATCCAGCATAAGTTCTCAGGGCAAGTACGAATGTCTGAAATTCTCCTACTGGACCTTCTCCAGAGGCAGCAATCCTCTCACTTGCTCTGCAAAAAGTGTTGTGTCCCTTTACCAAGATCCAGGAAGAACTATGTGTTCTTTGTCACTGTCGTCCATCAGTCTGACTAGCGTTTTGGTGTTCCCCCTAAGAAAAATCAGCTGTGAAATGGAATGCCATCATTGTCTTACCCCTTCTCTTGCAGTCAGTGGGATTCTTGTGGCATACATTTGCATTCATGGAACCCAGTTTCCCTCATTGTCCCAACCTCAGCTGGAGGCAAGTCTCATATGATTGTGAACCTGCACCATTAACCATTGAGACATGAAAATGCTTGGATACACATTTTTTCCCCTAGAGATGCTGACTGATGTTAAACTAAATGAAAATATTGTCCTCCTGTCATCTTTCCATTCCCACACTGTTTCTCAGTTCTGAGTGGTTGCATTACATTGATGCAAGTGGCGTACATTTTAAAGGAAAGCAGTTATGTCACATATGGTAGTACAAATAAAGAGAAATATATTGTTTCTTGAATTTAGCATTGTTACTCTCTAGGACGATCTCTTTAACTGAATGTCTTAGCTCAGTGGTTCCCAACCTTTTGACTTCTGTGGACCCCCACTTTATCATTACTGGAACCCAGGGACCCCCGTGGAATCATTTTTGGAATCCGGGGACCCCCCACTGAGTCATTACTGTTAGCTGAGGACCTAATCTGTTAATATTTCATTTTCCAAGCAGTCACGGACCCCCTGAGGAGGCTTCGCGGACCCCAATAGGTCCCCGGACCACAGATTGGGAACTACTGTCTTAGCTTATTCTGTGAGATCCACCAGCATCCATAGGATTCTCCAAGCACATCCCTCTCAGGTTTGCAGGACAGCAATGTAAGCCAGCCCACAGACATGTTCACAAACAATATGCCTGTGAGGCGCCTTTCTGGGGATAGTTTATTGTGTGATCAATATACCTAGTGAGCCAACTTACTAAATTCTCTACCACTCTGTACTGCTGTTCCTACTCCCTTTCTTTTTCTTTTGCTTCAAGACTGAGAATAGGAGAAATTGGGGATGTAGAAATAGCTGCGCGAAGCAGCTCCTCCTCCCGCCATTAGCTGGCATGGTACTCACTTACAAGATGTAGGAGGAACCTCAAAATAGGAGTTAACAGGTTGTGGTTCCCATGCAAAGATATCACATCTCTGGGTTTAAAGATTCCTAAACATATTTGAGTTCTCGATGTTTGTTATATGCAAACCTTTATAAATGTTAATATCTTAACTAAAATGAATCGTCTAAACCTACAGAGGGTTATGCCAGTAGTGTGTCATTTTATTTAAGGATGAAGCAGGCTAGAAAAGGCCTGTGTTTGTTGGTTCAAGTGTTATGCTTACATTTTGGTACAAAACAAGTACTGTTGAGGAAAAGCTGTTACTATGCTCTATGCACACTGATGCCATTGGCTTTTGGTTTCAGAGTTTCTTGCTAGCTGTAACTGAAGTGATTCTTTGTGTGGGTGAGTGCAATGGGATGTTGGTGCTCACACCAGAAGATGCTTATGATAATTTTACCTGTTTGGCTTGCACATTTGGTTGTACTTAATTGGAGTGGAAAAGGGGACTCACCTTTTTATACTTTTTGGGGTTGTATCTTTGTCCAGCAAAAAACCACTCTGAATGGATATATTTTATGCAGTGAACTTCTGTAGAGAAACCAAAATTGAAGCAGTTTTCTGCTTCCAGTTTCAGAAAGATAGACAAGCTAATAAACAAAACACAGCAGGCTTGTTTTCAATATGAGTTAGTCGATCTCCACAAAATCTGTATCAAGATCTCATGCTAAAAAACACATTGCACTTACTTTGGTAAAAAGAAACACATTATAGAACACACTTCTGATCATTTAAAAAAATAAAAATATATCTTCACACTTCCTTATGCAGTTCTTTATAACTTTTGATGTTAATCAGTAGTCTGCATCCTTCCTTCTTCAAAGACAGAATGGAAATTACTTCCTTGCATGCCAATCTTGAAAAGAGCTTCCGGTAATTAATACTTTCAATTTTATATAAAGTGCAGTGTCCATTATTTTTCCCTGGCAGTCTGTCTGTGATTTGATGGTTCCCTTCTTTGGGCTTCTTCACAAGTCCTTCTTGATGTTGTTTATTCATATTAATAATATTGGTTTATTCATATAAAAACAAGTTGTAGTTTATCCCGAAGCACTAAGGGCCAGATGTTCAACCTTTTATTTTGTGACTTGCAATTTGTGATCCATTTGCAAGTTGTAAAACAAAATGTATAGCATTGTTAAGTACACTGTTTGCGATTCCCAATAGGGTCGCAAATGACCAGCCTCATCACTATTCATGGGGTGTGTTGCAATTAGCGACCCCATCGGACCCCATCGGAAATGTCTGCACTACAGGGATGCTGGGGGACAGCAGACCTCCATGTCTGTGACTGCTTTTTAAATAAAGCAGTTTTTTTTTTAATGCAGCTTGTTTTCCTCAAAAGGAAAACGGGATGCATTTCAAAAAGAAAAATTAAAAGTTTTCTTTTCATTTTTTCGCTACCAATCACGAAGTGGAAGGGGTCCTTCCCGTTTAAGAATGGGTTAACACCAATTTGAATTTGGTGTTAACTGCACTGTTCACATTCTGTGCATTCGCAGTTGCAAAACAATCATACATACCATTCAGATTCGGTATTTGGAAGGGACACCTGAACACTCCCCTTCCTAATACTGAATGCCAAAACACAAATTGCGATTCGGTTACAAGTTACTGAATCGCAATTTGGGTTTTGTACATCCACAAAAACATTTTTTGTAGTCGCAAATGGGCCGATTCTACAAATTGACCCGTTTGTGACTAGAGTACATGTGGCCCTAATTTCTGGAAAATTAGTGCAAATGCTAGGTTTTGGGGTGAAGCAATCATTGTTTTTAACTGGTATTTGTATTTTCCCCACAGATTGAAGGATTTTCACTCAGAAAAATTGCCAAATTTAAACTTGTAGATGTTGAAAATGATGAGGTGATATGGGAATACAGTCCAGCTGCTATTGATGACACACATCCCAGAGAGGAAGATTCTTCCAAAATGTGCAAGGTGTGTATTTTGTAACTTTACTATACATGAATTAAAAAAAGCATTGAAGCCTAGACCAGAGCGTGCTAAGTCCTTTGGTTTCAGAGGATATGTAGGATTTTCCCTTGAATTTCTGCTCCTGAAAATGTTATTTTATTATCTTCGTATTCAGATTAAAGCTTTTGGTGTGTGTTCTTTTATTTTACATTGCACTTTTAAACTGTTGCACACGGTGGGTTAAGTGTTGTACAGTGTTTATTGAAGAAGTGAGTGATTAACTGAAACAAAGATAAGAAACAATCCACGTAATAAGATTAGACTTAAAAAAAACTATACAAGAAAAGGTACCAGACCCTAAGATGCAGAGGTTTTCTTAGACTTTACAATGTATGATGATTCTAGTGTATTTTTTATGCTTAGTTGTTTTGTATGAGATGTCTGCAACTTCTAATTTCCATAGCACCACTGTGGTGTTCCAATATGATTGTTGCAATCTCCAACCAGAAAAACTTGACTTCTGTCTTCCCATTGAATTTTCTTGTTGTCTGGGAAACAAAATTGTTCCAATAATAGCTCTTTCATTGTTTGGGTGCTTGCTTTCCCCCAGCAGCATTACGGTTTACTCCAGTATTGGAACTTTCAAAGATTCACATGCTTGAATCATTCCCCGTCGTCGAGATGGGAGTCCCGGTACAAATTTCACAAGTAATGTTAAAACATATTGAAGAGAAAAAGGCCCTAGGCCTCTTCAATTTCATAGTCTATCAGAGTCATTTTGTGAAAAGGACCAAACCTGATCCTCCACCAATCAGGCGACAGCACCCTTCAGAACCTCCTGAGAGAAGCTCTAGCACCTCAGATTTTCTACTGCACGTCGTGCTAGGGAGTCTCCTCAGAGCTCTGCTCTGTCTTCACACCTCTATTCAGCTATTTTCTCTCAGAGAAACTCATTTATTTGGATTTGTCAGCTATTTTCAACTATGTCTGACAAGGAAAAGAAGAGTCTCTTCAGAGACTGCAAGACTTGTGGGAAGAAAAGACTTCATTCTGAAGACCCTCATTAAGACTGCATTTACTGCCTGTACCCAGATCATTCAGCCAAAGACTGTAAGATTTGCCGTACTTTTTCTTCTAAGACATTAAAAGATAGAGAAGGCAGATTATTAATATGGCTGCAGAAACTAAAACATAGGAAGGATCCAGTTTCTGGTTCTGGGAGTGAGGAGTCCTCAACATCTAAGAGATCAGCTAAAAGGGCAAGATCACTCTCTAGATCTCCCTCACAAATCTCAAGGAAAGCCCTCAAAAAGACTGCTTCAGGGTCTTATTAGGGTCGCAGCCCATCTTCTTCCCCAGCTAAACTCTCAAGTAAAGAGGGGAAAAGACATTCTTCCAGTTCTGAGAGGCACAGGAAATCTTCATCTGTTCCACCATCTGTGCCTTTCAAAAAGCCATCCTCTGTGACTGGAAAAAAGGCCTCGTCGACGGATTCCCCGTCGACGGCACCGTCGGTGAGTGCATTGCCGACGACAACAGCTACTTCGGGATTTCCATCGTCAACGGCTCCGCCTGCGACATCGTCGACGAGAACAAGTACACCACCGTCGACGAGAGCTGCAACGACGACATCAGCGTCGTCGACCGTATACACCACGTCATCGTCGACGGCGCTGATGTCAGTGTCAGCCCTACCGTCGCCGACGGCTTCGTCAATGGTAGACTCGACGGCGAAGCTTTCTGCTATAAAAATAACTGTGCGTCCAGCGTCGACGGCACCGTCCATGACAGTCGATATACATGTCGTCTACGACACCGTCGACGAGGGAAAAACATCAAAAAAGAGAAGAAAAGTTAACTCCAACCCACACATCACCTACTAAAGTAAAGTATCCTCCCTGGTCCAGTACATCTTTTGGAGGGAGATGAAGATTCAGATGAAGACTGGCCTTTTGGAACAGCCCACAGTCCTTCTGAATTGAATGTAAAATACCAGGAAGAGGAGGAATATGAGGAAGCTTATGATCCCCAGGCTTACTCGGAGCATCACCAATATCAACAGGGAGCGTATATTCCTTCCGACCTGCTTACTGGCCTTAGAGCGATGTTAGTGGATTACAACAGAAGGTTTCCTCCTCAAGGAGAACAGCCTCCTCCATCGCCTATTTCTGGTGTTTCTACTCCACATCAAAGACCAACGTCTTTGCATCTCACAGATGTGGCCACTCCGGACATGACAATTCCCCAAGACACCGACATCTCAGAAGGGGATCAGGAAGAAGGAGAGCTCATAGACACTCACTCAGAGTGGTACGAGTACATTATCCCTGCTCCATCTTCTCCTTCTCATTCAAAGGTGGAATCCCCACCTGAAGACATTGGAGGTTTTCACAATCTCCTAGAGAGGGCAGCCAAGCATTTTGCTTTACCGCTACCTACGAAGCAAACAGACTGTTTCCTATATGATTTTAAAGAGCCCTGTCAAAAGTCTGTGCGCTCTATCCCGATGGTGAACTACTTGTGGGAAGAGGGCCTTAAAGTCATGAATAATCCGGCAACAGTCACAGCAGTTTTGCCACGTCTTGATAAAAAATACAAAGCTCCTGATGATGCACCAACATGCTTAACAGGACATCCTGCTCCGGATTCAGTAGTAGCTCAGACAGCTCAGAGAAGATCAAAAAATCCTTCTGCCCCGATTTCCGCACCCCAAACAAGGAGGGTAGGTGGCTAGACAACATAGGGAAACGATTTTTGTCTATGGCCAGCCTAGTGCTTAGAGCTGCCAACTCCTTGGCTATTTTGTCTCGATACGACAGACAGCTTTGGGCGGATATTGCACCTTTTATTAACCAGCTGCCAGAAGACGCAAAATCGGAGGCAAATAAAACTGTACAAGAAGGTCAACGCACGTCTGCAGAGCTTATAGACTGCGCAATGGATATAGCGACCACTGCTTTTAGACAGCTTGCAGGTGCAGCCGTATTAAGAAGACAGGGCTGGCTTAAAGCCACCTCATTTCGGCCAGAAGTCCAGAATAAAATCCTAGACTTACCCTTTGATGGCCAAGCGCTATTTGGGAAACATGTGGATGAAGCCCTACAGTCAATCAAGACGGACACGGACACGGCAAGGTCATTAGGGACCCTGCAATATCGAAGATCGTCCTTTCGTCCTAGGGGGCGTGCCCAACCCTCTTACAAAGGGGGATATCAACAACAGAGATATTCTTCCTATCCATCATCCTCACAACAGTATCGTCCATACTACTCCCAAAGGCAACCGACTCAACCAGCCTATAGTAGACCGGCAGGCCGTGGACGTTCAACCCGCCTGGCCAAAGATTCAGCTTGTAGAACCTGATGTTTTCGAGGCGCCGGCTACGCTCAGTCCTCCTCCTGTCACCCTGGGCGGGAGAATTTCCTTATTCCTCAGTCAATGGCAAACCATTACGTCAGACAAGTGTGTCCTACAATTAGTGGAACGGGGCCATACTTTAGAATTTATCCAGATACCTCCTTCCAACCCTCCCCGCAGGACTCCTTCAAGATATCCTCAGCAACTCAAAGAAGAGGTCGACAAGCTGCTTCTCAAGGGAGCTATAGAGAAGGTGTCTCGGGCTCAACGAGGAACAGGATTTTATTCTAGGTTCTTCATCATTCGAAAAAAGTGGAAGGATTGGAGGCTGATCCTCGATTTAAGGGAACTAAATGTATACCTAAAAAAGCAATCGTTTAGAATGTCAGCCTGCGAGAAGTCCTTCTGCCTCTCAATCAAAGAGATTTTATGTCATCACTAGACCTCAAAGACTCATACTTCCACATACCCATCCACCCTGCCCACAGAAAGTATTTGAGATTCACCGTAGCCGGGAGCCACTATCAATACCGCGTCCTTCCCTTCGGACTCAAATCAGCCCCAAGAATATTTACCAAATGCCTAGCACCAGTCACAGCCTTTCTCAGGAGAAGAAAGCACCAGGTTTTTCCATACTTAGACGACTGGTTAATAAAGGCAAAGACGTACACAGGAGCACACAAGTCAACAAGAAAGTGCGTTTCCTTACTGACCAATCTCGGATTCACAATCAACTGGGAGAAGTCCAACCCTCTACCAGTACGCAATATTACTTTTCTGGGAGCAAAACTGAACACAGAATCCGGCATGGCATGTCCCACGTTAGAGAGACAACAAAGATTACTGACCCTAGTGAGTTCCATACAGAGAAAACAAAAGGTTACCGTTCGTCTTTTCAAATCACTGTTGGGCATGATGTCTTCATGCATACCTCTTATCCCTCTGTGTCGGCTAAAGATGCGCCCCTTGCAGGAGCAGCTAAATCATCAATGGATCCAAATATCAGGCACTTTCGAA
This sequence comes from Pleurodeles waltl, assembly GCF_031143425.1. NCBI lineage: Eukaryota > Metazoa > Chordata > Amphibia > Caudata > Salamandridae > Pleurodeles > Pleurodeles waltl. The sequence continues at coordinate 799,212,056 of NC_090436.1, forward strand.
GACCAGGTACAAATAACTCCGATAATGATCAAAACTCTCAAATGGTGGTCTCAAAAGCATCATCTCTCAATCGGCCTCTTGTTTCTTCAACAGCCAGCCCCGTGGACTATAACAACGGATGCCTCACTGGAAGGCTGGGGCACAGTGTTACAGGACCTGAAAATAAGTGGCAAATGGCCAATCCATCTGGCATCAATGCATAACAATTGGCTAGAACTCAGGGCAGTGCACCTGGCCTTACAAGCGTTTCTCCCAAGAATCTCAGGATCGCGAGTGGTGATAAGAACGGACAACACCACTACGATGCACTATCTCAACAAACAAGGAGGTACAAGATCTCTCACCCTCTCCAGAGAAGCCCAAGCGATCTGGAACTGGGCCTCGCAGCAAGGCATCACACTATCAGCAGTACACTTGCCGGGAATAAGCAACAAGACAGCAGATGCACTCAGCAGGCAGAAATCGGACTGCCACGAGTGGGAGCTAGATCAGACAGTACTGAACCAGATTTTTTCCCAGTGGGGAACACCAACAGTGGATCTGTTTGCGAAGAAGGACAACGCCAAATGCCGGTTCTTCGCAAGTTGGCATCACCAAAAGGGATCTTGGGGGAATGCGTTTTCGATAGTCTGGTCAGACATCTTTGCTTACGCCTTTCCTCCCATTCCGTTGATCCCAAGGGTCCTCACGAAGATGAAAACAGAACCATGCACTCTCATACTGATAGCCCCGTACTGGCCGCGCCAACATTGGTTCACGGAGCTCCTCATTCTGTCAGTCAAACCTCATATTCCACTGTAGCCGTTACCTCATTTACTAACAATGAACAACTGCCAGGTTCGGCACCCCGATCCGCAGTCAATGCGGTTATCAGCATGGCTCCTCACCACAGAGAGTTTGCGCATTTGAACATCCCTCAGGACTGCAGGGATATTTTGTCAAAGGCCGGAGCGGATAGCACTAACAAGACGTATCCGTGTAAATGGAAAAGATTCTGTGCCTGGTGTCATCAGCTACAGATCGACCCTCTACTCTCACCACCAGAAGAAATATTGCCGTATCTCTTACAGTTAGCTCAATCTGGCCTAGCACACTCGTCCATTAAAGTTCATGTAGCAGCTATAGCTGCATACAGATGTTCAGATGACACACCCTCGCTCTTCTCTTCTCGGCTGATTAATAGATTTCTAAAGGGGCATTTCAGGGTTTACCCTCCTTTCAGACCACCACCTCCTTCGTGGAATCTAAATATTGTTTTGGCACAACTGATGAAGCATCCATTTGAACCGATCCACCGTGCTTCCCTCAAACACTTGTCGTGGAAGGTTGCCTTATTGATAGCTCTTACATCAGCTAGGCGGGTCAGTGAGGTGCAAGCGCTGTCCATCCAAGAGCCATTCCTGCAGCTTAAACACGATAGACTATTAATGCGCACTAACCCGCATTTTATTCCAAAGGTTCCGTCAGACTTTCACATGAACGAACCTTTAGTCTTCAAGTCTTTTTTCCCTCATCCATCTTCTCCGGCGGAGAGGGCATTACACTCTTTAGACGTTAAAAGATGCGTTCAATTTTATTTGGACAGGACTAAATCTTTTCGGCGCTCTAATCAATTATTTGTGGCGTACAGTGCCCCTAGGAAGGGGTGCCCACTGTCCAAGCAGAGTATTTCTAGATGGATCGCCTCTGCCATTCGATTTTGCCATCAGGCAGTGGGCAAACCTTTGCAGTCATCTGTCCATGCTCACTCGACGAGAAAAGTATCATCGTCAGCGGCACTGTTTGCCGGAGTGCCACTACAAGACATATGTAGGGCAGCAACATGGAAGAGCTGTCATACCTTCACTAAGCACTACTGCTTGGAGTCCCTCTCTCACGGAGAGGTAGCAGTGGGCCAGGTGGTTCTCAGGAATCTCTTCAGGTGAAGGTGAGCCATTTCTCCTACATCCCTCCATCCTAGAACAGGTATGCACATTGTTTACTAAAAAAACAAAAAAAACAAAAAACAAATGTATATAAGGATAAGAGAACGCTATCATAATCACATAAGTAAGCGGGTTTACAGACATTGATCATGCTACAGTAGTGTCTTATGATAATTTTGATTACTGTTTTCTTCTTTGAATTTCATCATGTATCTTCACAGGTATATCTGTATATATATATATGTATTAGAGATAAGTAGATAGATATCTTTATATGTATATATATACATATAAAGATATCTATTTATAGATTTAGACATATGTCAGTATAATTATATACTTCATCATTTTAGGCATGATGATAATAAGGTTTTGTGGTTCTAGATATTTTATTAAAAGTGTTGTAATTTTACAATGTGCATAGTTATTGCTTTCTACTCTGATTCAAGCATGTGAATCTATGAAAGTTCCAATACTGGAGTAAGAAAATAAGTTACTTACCTGTAACTGTAGTTCTCCAGTATTGGAATCTTTCATAGATTCACATGCTACCCACCCGCCTCCCCGGAGAAGCTCACTTCACCTCTTTCTTTCTATTTATATATATATATAGTCAACATAATATACGCACTTGTGCTTGGAAAATCTGAGGTGCTAGAGCTTCTCTCAGGAGGTTCTGAAGGGTGCTGTCGCCTGATTGGTGGAGGATCAGGTTTGGTCCTTTTCACAAAATGACTCTGATAGACTATGAAATTGAAGAGGCCTTGGGCCTTTTTCTCTTCAATATGTTTTAACATTACTTGTGAAAATTGTACCGGGACTCCCATCTCGACGACGGGGAATGATTCAAGCATGTGAATCTATGAAAGATTCCAATACTGGAGAACTACAGTTACAGGTAAGTAACTTATTTTCTTATGGCACAATTGTCAGTGTAAATTTCAAAGTTCAAATGCCGTTGAGGCTTTGTAGAAGCAAAGCCATTATTCCATGTTTGCTTAATTTGTATCTGACAACAACTGGTATGCTGGAATTTGCGGCTAGGTTTATTTTTTCCTGAAAAAGTTCTAGGATTATTTCTTTTTTACATTTAACAATTTATTGTTGTCTATTCGTTTTGTGCCTTAATCAACCCAGAAGTGTTTGTTTTTCATCTCCTTGACACCCTGGTATTGTCACTTATAGAACTGACAATCATCTAGAGGTCCTCTTAATGAATCAGAAACTAATCATCTGAGTAGCAGATTAAATAAAAGAGTTTACAGTGTAGCTGAAGCTGAACCAGACTAAAGCCAAGCTACAATATTTTGCAGAACGTAAATTGTGTTACAGAGCCTTGTTCCGTGCACCAAAGCCTCTCCACCTGATGTATTTAGAACTTGATAGCAGAAGTTTGGGTGACGACCTGTGTTAGAAATAGGGTCTTTGGTTGGCAGTCAGGTTACCTCCTGTCCAAGCAAGGACCCTCACTCTAGTCAGGGTAATAGAGAATAACCCTCAGCTAACCCCTACTTACCACCTTGGTAGCTTGGCACAAGCAGTAGGCTTAACTTCAGAGTGCTGTGTGTAAAATATTTGTACCAACACACACAGTAACGTAATGAAAACACTGCAAAATGACACAACACAGGTTTAGGAACTAGGAAATATTTATCTAAAAAAAACAAGACCAAAACTACAAAAATCCACAATACACAAGTCAAGTTATCAATTAAAAAGCAAAAAGAGTCTTCATGTAGTTTTAAACACACACCAACACTGTTAGCGTGAAAATGTACCTTGGGTGCGTCAAAAATAACCCTGCACGGGCGAGTGTGCATCAAAAAGGGAATAAACGAAGTTGGGTGTTTCTGATAGGAAATGGCACTCACTAGAATCACTTCAGAATTTCACAAATAACAGGTTTTGTTTACGGTGCTCTTGGAAGGGAAGAAAACACCCCAAATATCCAAAGGAAAAACTTAATAAACAAACTCCAAGTCACTCGTGTAAGAAGTTAAAGATCCGATCCGTAGTCACATAAATAATCAGTCCGGTTATATTTATTGTAACATATCTTCAAATTCCATCCGTTCCAGCCAACACATGTTTCGTCATGCGACAAATTTTCGCTTTGACTTCATCAAGCCTGTAATTAACAAAAATTGGTTCTTAGATAATCTCCATTGTTATTCAAATAAATTCAGATACATAATGTTAAATGTATTCCCCAGTGATCAAGTCATCAGATGTCTAAAGTAGTACTATACCCATAACTTGTATTAAAGTGCTTCATTTTAGTAGCTTATCCATATAGACCAATTGTAGTGAAGTATCAACGTGCGTCAAAAAGGGCTTGCGATGCGTCGATGTCACTCACAAGCGAGACCTTGCGTCGTTTCTCCTTTCGTCGGGTCGGGCGCGTCATTTCTTCTCTCTGCAGGAGAGCGATGCGTTGATCAGGTCAGCACTCTTGGATCCGGGCAGGCCTTGCGTCATTTTTACACGCCCAGCGGTACTTGTGTCGGAAATCCAGCTGCTCGATGATCCGAAAAGCACGCATCGCAGGTTGCGATCTCCTCAGCCTCTGTCAGCGATGCTGCGCGTCGTTTCCCCAGATCCGTGCGTTGATCTTCCGGTCGCGTTGCAGGTGAGCGTTGATTTTCAGCCGCAGATCAGAGTCGCGATGATCTTTTCCCCACACAGCGTTCTGTGCTTGGATTTCTTCCTCTTAGACTGCCAACTTCTCCCTTCAGGGTCCCAGGAACTGAATGGGCACCACAGGGCAGAGTAGGAGTCTCTCCAGAGACTCCAGGTGCTGGCAGAGAGAAGTCTTTGCTGTCCCTGAGACTTCAAACAACAGGAGGCAAGCTCTGAATCAAGCCCTTGGAGATCTTCACAAGATGGAAGGCACACAAAGTCCAGTCTTTGCACTATTACACTGGCAGAAGCAGCAACTGCAGTATAGCTCCACAAAGCACAGTCACAGGCAGGACAGCTCTTCTTCCTCGGCTCTTCTCCCAGCAGAGGTTCCTCTTGGTTTCCAGAAGTGTTCTAAAGTCTGTGGTTTTGGGTGCTCTTCTTATACTCATTTTCTCCTTTGAAGTAGGCCTACTTCGAAGCAAAGTCTCTTTTGGATGGGAGATCCTGCCTTGCCCAGGCCAGGCCCCAGACACTCACCGGGGGGTTGGAGACTGCATTGTGTGAGGGCAGGCACAGCCCTTTCAGGTGTGAGTGACCACTCCTCTCCTCCCTCCTAGCACAGATGGATCATCAGGAAATGCAGACTACACCCCAGCTCCCTTTGTGTTACTGTCTAGTGTGAGGTGCAACCAGCCCAACTGTCAAACTGACCTAGACAGGGAATCCACAAACAGGCAGAGTCACAGAAATGGTATAAGCAAGAAAATGCTCACTTTCTAAAAGTGGCATTTTCAAACACACAATCCTAAAATCAACTTTACTAAAAGATGTATTTTTATGTTGTGAGCTCAGAGACCCCAAACTCCACATGTCCATCCGCTCCCAAAGGGAATCTACACTTTAATCAGATTTAATGGTAGCCCCCATGTTAACCTGTGAGAGGGACAGGCCTTGCAACAGTGAAAAACGAATTTAGCAACATTTCACTGTCAGAACATATAAAACACGTTATTATATGTCTTACCTTAACCATACACTGCTCCCTGCCCTTGGGGCTACCTAGGGCCTATCTTAGGGGTGTCTTACATGTAAGAAAAGGGAAAGTTTAGGCCTGGCAAGTGGGTACACTTGCCAAGTCGAATTTACATTTAAAACTGCACACACAGACACTGCAGTGGTAGGTCTGAGACATGATGACAGAGCTACCTATGTGAGTGGCACAACCAGTGCTGCAGGCCCACTAGTAGCATTTGGTTTACAGGCCCTGGGCACCTCTAGTGCACTCTACTAGGGACTTACTAGTAAATCAAATATGCCAATCATGGATAAGCCAATTACATACACATTTTGTTTAGCACTGATTAGCAGTGGTAAAGTGCCCAGAGTAACAAAAACAGCAAAAACATCAACAACCTGGGAAACGGAGGCAAAAAGTTAAGGGAGACCACGCCAAGGATGAAAAGTCTAACAACCTGATACTTAATAAATGTGTATGGTACTAGAATTTCCTGTTACGACATTTATGGCCAGTATTGTACTATATATGATGTTTTGAAACATATTTTCTTTACACTGGCAGTAAATGAAGCTGATTTAGTTAATCATATATATGGCCAAATTGCTTCAACCCAAAAAGGGCTCTTGCCGCTGTATTATATAGGTGCTGTGCCTAAAGATATTGTTGTTTGTGATCGCAGGTTATATGGCATTTCCAAGATAATGGTGTAATTGGCAAATTGCTTTTATCATCAGAATCTTTAGAGGGGCAGTCAAAAAGAGGGGTAGTCTTCTCGGTATCCTCAGGTACTAAAAGCTGGCCGTGGTGGGATAAAGATAAATCCGAATCAGTGATCGCTCTGATATATCTTACTGCTCAGGAAGATCACGGGCTCTACCCTGTTTAGCATGTGATGTTTAACATATTTGTACTCCAGATTATGACCGTGCAAACAAATACCCTTATGTACTGTTTCGTTAGAAAGAATGGTGGAGGAAGGCAAGGGGTGTGTTCGCTAACACTCTCATTTATGAGAGACAAACAAATATTGTAAGAAGTAGGGGCATTTGCATGATGCACAATCTTTTTGGATGGGATTTGCACACCTTGCCACTTTCGAGACGGGGGCTGTACTAACTTTATGGTACCTCATTGCTATGTAGCTGATGTCATAATATTATCACTAAAGGGGAAGTGAAGCAGGAAAACAAGGATGCCCTCAGCTTCCTAATAAATACAAATCCTATCAAGGCTAGAGGGTGATCCTATCCCTTTCATCCCCTGAAAGAAGAAGAAGGTGGTGAATAGCGGGACTCTAAAATCTTAGATTTATTAGAAGGATCCTGGCCCCCAGGTACCACCTGTGGCATGCTTCAATGGATCCTTACTCAGTGCATGTAGTCTGAGTGGGTGGGCTCAATGCAATTTGTACGTGGAACTTTTACTATGAAGGGATTGGTAATTAATGTTGCCTGCAGTTTTTTCTGATCTATTGCTTATTACGAGCACCTTTGGCAAGGTTAAAAATAGGCTTATAAAATGATGTTATTAGGGTATATTATGACCCAAACATCAGAGGTCAACAAGTTTCAGCCCTACTAATTGCCCCATCAAGGTCACTGGGGTTTTTCAGGAACGAAATTCTCTATAATCCATAATCTCAGTGGTTAGTTACCAATCTACTCTGTAATATAGCAATGCAAAATTATCACACTCAGAAGCATGCATACATGTACGAACCATAAAGCATGAACTTGCCTATCTATGAAAAAAGGAGACCTATTTATCATTCTTCGTGTAGTTTCACAAACCTGTGCCATCGTGTACCATATTCATTATTTATAACCGTGCATGTTATGTTATCAGTGGTGAGATGGAAGGGAATGTGAATAAGAATGTTATCAATTATGCAATTTGTAATGTTTTCTGTGACAGTAAGTGTGAGGTCATGGGCATTCCATTAGGCGTAGTTATAGACGCACAGCTACTCCTAACCAGATCATTTTACCGGCTTTATTTAGGCTGAAAATCGTAACCTTAAATTCACTTTGATTATAATTTGTTCATTTAATTTATGCAGTGCTTTTAATGTGTTAATCCTCAGAGTAAAATTACCCATAGCATACAATGTTTTTGCTGTCAATTCTTTTTAAACACTGTGTCCACCTTCCCTACTTGCAACCAATGTGGCACAAAGCCAGCTCAAACAGCCAGGCATTGTCCCCTTTAGGCAAAAACATAAACAACCCCAGATCATGTCATGTATTACCAAGGTATTCCGTCATCTAATGCTAGATTAACTACACTGGTTAGAATCAGAAAATACATGGCTTGGCCTTCTCACCTTTCGCACATGTTTGCTCTCACAGTATACAAAAATGTGAGGGAATGCAGGGAGCCCAAAGGTTTAGGTGGGAACAGTCATTGCGCACAGGTAGTGTCCTGAGCTGTCCCCCCCCCCCAATCATACAATGTTGTTTTTGAGGGAGATTTTGTTTCCCCCCTGCAACCATGCCTCTTATAGTCTTATTATGCCCATCTGGTGACAATAAGGCATCCTCTCTTTGCATTCTTTGCCTTCTGCATTCTCACAGTGAGGAAAGTGCCCTGTCTACTAGAAAGTTTAGAAAAATACATAAAATGTTTCACAGACCGCTCTCAAGAGGGGGATACATTTCTGAGTTTCCTTGGAATGTGTACCAGGTGGTTCTTTGACAAAAGATATGACTGTCTGTACAGTGTGCTTTCTACCATGCATCTTACCTAAATGAGCACTGAGCATGATATTCCTGCTTCCCACTTGCCAATGATGTCAAAACACTTCATGTCAATTGCATTGATGTTGAAGAGGAAGTCCTATTCAATGTCAACGCACACACCAGCCGCAGCCGTGATTTTCATTAAAGGGCACAGCATCAAGGGAATCTGCACTATTTGACGTGAGCATTCACCAAGATGCCTCCCAGGAAAGAGGAATTTCTATTCTGTTCTTCTCTTTTTAAAACCTTTTATTTATAGAATTTTTGAATTATGGAAACTGAACAAAAAATAAAAGGACAAGGAAGGGGTGGGGAGAAAGGAAGGGACCATTTTCTTCTCACAGCACCATATGCGACCAAAAAAGAAAGCAAGGGTGCAAGGGGCAACAGCCATACAAAGGCACCTACAGCAGTGCATCGCAGCCAAGAATTTAAACATGTACAGTGATGACAAACAATTGAATGGGCTATCGATACACAGATCACTCAAGTCTGGGGGAAAATGCAGCTACTCATCAACCCTCCCACACCAGCTCACTTTCAGATGTTGAAAGGCCTATCATACAAGCATATTATAAGGTAGCTGGCATAGTAGTGGTTGGATTATCACTTGCTCTGTCCCTCTTGATACATGTCCCAATGGGTGACCAGGTACATTCAAATTTATTCATCATGTCCATAGCCATAGCAGTCCAACATTCCATTGAATAAATGTGCCACACCTTGGTCCACCACAAAGCAAGGCTGGGAGGGAGGGGGCCCTTCCAGGGTTGAGCAATAGTGAGCCTGTCCAGTAGGAGGAAAAAGGTGAGTAACTTGCCCCTGGGGGTACTATATGGATAAGCAAAGTCTTCTCCAGCTGCTCCCTGCAAAAGCACCAAAGGGTCGATTGGAAGGGTTGATTAACATATCTGGGAAATAAACATAAGCACCTTGCCCCAAAAATGCCTAGTGTTCATGTTCCCACCACATGCGCAAGTACTCCAGAGTCACAGCCCCACCAGCAGAGATCTGAGGTGCCAACCATAGCGTGCAGCCAAACTGGAGTAAAGTACCATCCAGTTTATAAGAATTAGCCTTGTGTTGTAAGCAAATAGAGGTCTTACCCACTCGCCCCCACACCTGCTGCCAGGTTACATCAGGAATGGATGTGTCCAAGTCCTGTTCCCACCATGACTGGTATGAATGTCGTTGTGGTTTGAAAAGTTCGCAGAGAGCCCAGATCAGGCAGGTTATGCCTTTCCTCGTAGACCCCTGCATGAAAAGGTGTTCAGGGGTTGTCTTGTTTCTACTACCTTTGGTTATTACAGGGGATGAGGTAGCCCAGTGTAATAATTGGGTGAGGAGGAATTTATCGGAGGAAGTCAATTAGAAGCATTGTCTACAAGGTTGCCTATGTATAGTGACTCCATCGTGATCTAGGTCTCCCAGTAAAGGGGCACCCACCTCCCCCCAGTCCAGAAAGCGGGAAATAATAGAGCCTAGTAAAAAATCTGAATTATGCACTCTAGGAGACAGTGGGGAGGGATCAGTAATGGCCTCCCGACTGCGGTTGACCCCATCCCAGAGCCAAAGTAGGGCTGCAGTGGCATAAAGAGGCAATTGGTGTGATGGAAAGCAATCATAAGGTCTCAGCCACAGGATGTGTAATAATGGAAGGGCCAAGCATCCCTGCTCCAGGAGCACTGAAGGCTTTGTGAAAGGGGAGTGGGGGAATATGCCAATTAACGCAGATTGCTATTGGGCAGGGTGTATGTAGTTATCTACATCAGGGAAGTCTAGCCCATCATTCAGCGTTCGTTTATAAAGTGTGGCCTTCGATATGTCGTGGGGTAGACCACACAAATTGCAGTAACTGTCATTGGGCTTGCTGGATAGTCTATCAGGAGATCCAACGGGGTAGGGTAGCGTTACATACAGCAGGCGAGGTCAGTAGTTCATCTTTACGACATTAATTTGGCCTAGCCAAGAGAGCTCCATCTTGCCCCAGCGATAGTGGTCTTTAAGCATGGCGTCCAATACCAGTGGAATGTTATAATCATAAAGCTTATGGACAGAGTTGTTCAGGTGAATGGAGGTAGCCTCCCCCAAAGCCAGACTGAAGGAAAGAGTAAAGCATGAATCTTGTGGTTTGGATTAGCTACCCCTGTTCCCGTAGACTTGGTGTAATTGATATGAAAACCTGAGACTTCCTGAAAGCGATGAATTATCTAATAACTGAGTGACATCTGAGAGTGCGTGTGGAAACATAGAGAATCATCAGCAGAGTGCCAATTTATACTGCTCGCCATCTACCTCAAGATCCTTGATTCCTGGATTTGATTGAATGCGCTAAACCAGTGGGTCCATCGTGAAAGCAAAGATTAGGGGAGACAGAAGGCACCCCTGTCTGGTGCCTCTGCCAAGTGATATTGAACTTAGATAGGACACACACAGAAACCCACAATCCACTCGATCAAAGGCTGCCTCGCCGTCATGCGAGACAAGGAGAGTGGTTGTTTTGGAGAGCTGTGCTACATCAATCATGTTTACTGCTAAGAGAACATGATTGTCAACTTGTCGATTGAGGATGAAAACTGTTTGCCAACTAGATATCAATAGTGACCAGATGAAATAGAGACTAGGATGCAGTTGAAGATCTTGACGCCAAATCTTAACAGGGCAATAGGTCTATAGGAGGAGAAGGCTAACAGATCTTTACCTGGTTTCAACAGTAAGATTACCGTAAATTCTAACATGGTCCGCATGACAGATCTGGTTACGAGGAAATAATTAATTAAAGACCTTGGTGAGGGGTTCCGCAGACAACTCACAAAAAGCTTGTTAAAAAGACACTGAGAACCCATCTGGCCCGGGGGCTCCGTTAGCTTTTAATTGGTGTAAAGCCTGTTTACCTCTTCTGGGGTTATGGGCTCTTGTAACACCTACACCAGCCCAGGGTCCAGATGCGGGAAGGAAAACTATTGCAAATATTGAGATTGGGATGCTATTGATGGTGGGTGAGCATGGAAAGACACTGAGTAATAAGTCTGAAAGAGACCAACGATGTTGATTGTGTCCATATCAGAGACCATCACCTTGTCTCTAATAGCAGAATAATAGTTTGCTTCTGTCTCAACTTATCCTCTATATCATAATATTTCTGGTTGATGTACAAGTTTACGCACCTGTCATATAAAGCTGCCCCAACTCCACCCAAGCCCGTTGCAGTTCCCAATAGACATTTTTTAAGCTCATGGCCTTGTATTGAGCATCAACTGAGACAGTCGGATCTCCAAGTCTGCTTTCTCGGCCTTAGCTAATCGGATAAAGGTGGCTGTGTGATTGATAATCTCTCTCCTCAGTACTGCTTTTGCGGCATCCCAAAGGGTAGCCCAAATAACCTTCCCGGTATCATTCTCCCGTAAGTAATTCCCCAAGGACTCTTGGACGAAGTCAGGCAGCACTCTGTTGATGTACCTCTGTGGGGTTACTTGCTGTGGAAGTGCAGTAGCATCTAAGACCAGCAATACCGGTGAGTGGTCAGAAAGGGTCTGGACACCCGCAGAGGCAGAAAACACCCTTGAATGGAGAGACGCACCATAGAATAAATTCAATCTGTCTATGTGTTTTGTGGACACGGGAGAAGTGAGGGTTTCTCTCCAGATGTCCAGCAAGCAGAGTTTACATAAACAATGCGTCAGGGTCGAGGCAACTGGGTAGGTATTACAGTGGGCTACAAAGCGGCTCAAGTTAGAGGCTAAGACTGTATTGAAGACCCCCCTCTAAGATAAGTTCACATTGAGCATAACTAGCCAGAAATGGAAAGAGGGGACCATAGCATAGAAATCCTTCTTTTTTATCATTGGGGCAATAAATGGAGAAAAGGGTGACTGCCCAGGAGCCCATGCGAGCCCGTTCTCCAACCACTCTACCCTCTATCGCCGTAAGTGGGATCTACCACCAGTGGTAAACTGTGGTAAACTGTGCCTAAATAAAAGTGCCTAAATAACTTCCCACCTCCCCTATGGTTTTCTGATGACTAGGAGCATGAAACTGTCCTGGGTGCAAGTAAGAGTGGAGTCTTTTAGTGTCTGACACTGATGGATCTCCTGTAACATGTCCACGTCTACTTTCTTGGTATGGAGCCAATTAAGAGCGCTTTCCACTTCAGTGGGGAACTAAGACTCCACCCTGCCCCCAAACAAGGGATCACATGCCCAGCCGAAAAAAAAGTCTTAAAAAAGTTTCTGAGCGCTGTTTCAAAGGAAAAAGACCGAAATTGTGGTGTTAAAAAGAACTACATCAAAAGAAGCAACATTGCAAACAATATTGAAAATAAAACAAAGATTACCAGCCGAAGGATGATCATCGGCCGCAACAAAGGGGGCAGCTCTCGAGGATCCTTTGGGGTCCCCACCAGTCCACAATGTCTACTATAGGAAAAAATGCCTCAACAACGCCTGGGTGGGGGATATAGATTGGAAAGGAGCTGCCACACCAGGAACCAATGTTATCAAGAGGGGCTGTCATGTCCGCGAGCAGCGTGCCCCTGGCCCAGACTCTGGTCTCAATAGTAAGATTCCTCTAGGAGTACCAATAAAAGTATTTACAAAAAAAAAAAAAAAAATAGGTAAAGGGTACCACCCTTGAAGGAGATGGAATCTGGCTTACGAGCCGCTCTCAAATTGTCCTTCTTTACCTTGTAGAAATGGACCCTGGTGAGCACATCAGGATTCAGTTTTTTCTGCTGCTGATACTTTCAGAATATGCTGCAAGTTCCATCAAGGGTAAGGTCACAACAACCCAAGTCTTGGAGATTGTGCTGTAACACCTCGATGTAGCTTTCAAGCTCAGCGTTTGACACAGAGGTGCTTACACCTCTTATCCAGATGTTATTTTAAGGAGAGTGATTCTCGTAGTCCTCTAGTGCCTATCCCATTGATGAGTTTTGAGTGCTAACACCCTCTCTGTTAGATCGCCCTGCACCTGGTCCTGCTGTGGCACTATTGCCTCCACCATGTCGAAATGAGACTGTACCCCTTTCCTTGTTTTGTCCAGCGATTTGAGGATGTTGTTGGTCATAGACATGATATCCCTTTTCAACTCCTGGAGGAGGGCTTGGATATCCCCCTTTGTGACCAGCGAGGAGAGATTGGGGGGGAGGGATACACATCTCCCTGCACTTCCTCGCTAGTCTCCCCCACATACCCACCAGTTTTCTGGGCCTTAATGGCCGAAACCTACCCTCACCAGGGGATAAGTAAAATTTGTAAAGGAGATCTGGGAGTACTAGAAAACCAGAAAGGTAAGTTCCCCTATCCCCCTTCCCCACAACCCCCGCCGCCATCTACCAGGAATGCAGGAGTGAAACACTGGCTTTTCCCCAAACCACCTAAACGGAGTAAAAGAAGAAAAAGAAGACATCCAGACAAGACTGCAAGAAAACAAGCAGTGGATTCCTAAAGAAAGAAGACCTGTGGAGAGAGTGGATGAAGTCCAAGAGTCACAGTGTAGTCCAGGTACAGTAGGAGCTAATACCCACCCAGCTGTCTATGCAGGAGTTGGTCGGCGGTGATGAAGAACAGGTCTGCACTGCAGCCCTGGAGCTAGAGAAGAGTTCTTGATGGTTGCAGATGATGTCCTACGCTGGAAGGAAGATTCAGACGGGGGTTGGTGCAGCAATTCCACCAACAAGCCTTGGCAAAGGCAAACTCTGGGTTAGTGGAAAAGGGGTGCTGCCAGGGACCAGCAAGGCCCAGGAGGGGGAGTCACAGGGGACCCTTGTTGTCTCAGAGAGTCTACAGGAGGAGAGGCAGCACCCACAGGAGTCCCCCAGGACAGGGACACAGGAGTCGCAGGCACAGGAGTCACAGAAGAAGCCCACGCAGCACTACAAAAGAGGATCCAATGCAGCAGGAGAACCACGCAGGAGGCTGTGCTTTGCAGGATGGCGTGCTGGAGCTATAAATCACCTGAAGATCCCTTGGAGGCGATGCAAGAGACGCAGTGCACGTGGGTACTGTCCTGCAGGGGAAGGCAAAGGCTTACCTCCACCAAAGTTGGACAGCTGTCAGAGAGGAACAAGAGGACTACTCCGGACCACCACCCTTGATGCAGGATCCACTCTGTTCAAGAAAAGAGCAGATCCACGCAGCTGGTTGTTGCTTGCTGTAGGTGCCTGTGTTTGCAGGGCAGTAACTCCTTCACTCCAAGGGAGATTTCTTATTCTTGTGCAGGCTGAAGAGTTGCAGTCTTCTGAGGAAATGTTGCAAAGCTGGCAGGAGACATGGAGACAAAGTTGCAGAAATGCCTTCTTCGTTGTAGCAGTGTTTGTCAGTTCCTGGAGGGTCCATTTGCTGTTCCAGTGGCCCGAGGTCAAAGCAGAGGTTGCAAAGGAGTCCTGCTGGAATCTTGCAAACCAAATCTGAGGACCCACCCAAGAGAGAAGACCATAAATAGCCCTGAAATTGGGATTGGTCACTTAACCAGGTAAGCTCCTATCAGGAGGGGGCTCTGATGTCACCTGCTTGGCCTGGCCACTCAGATGCTTCCAGAGTTCCCTGCCAACCTTGGAAACAAGATGGCAGAACCCAGGGACACTCTGGGGGAACTCTGGGTACCACCCCTGGGGTCGTGATGGACAGGGGAGTGGTCACTCCCCTTTCCATTGTCCAGTTGCGCACCAGATCAGGGACTGGGTCCCTGAACTGGTGTGGACTGGTTTATGCATGGAGGGCACCAAATGTGCCCTTCAAAGCAAAACCAGTGGCTTGAGGAGGCTACCCCTCCCAGCCAGTTACACCTATTTCCAAAGGGAGAGGTTGGTACCTACCTTTTCCAAAGGGAATCCTTTGTTCTACCTTCCTTGGCTTGATCAGATGAAGCAGCAGGAGGGCAGAAACCTGTCTGAGGGGTGGCAGCAGCTGGGCTGGCCGTAGAACCCTGTAAGACTGGCGGTAGCAATCCTGAGGGTCCTCTAAGGAGCCCCCAGAGTGCATGGAATCATACTTCCAATACTTGCAACAGTATTGGGGTATGATTCTGACATGTTTGTTACCAAACATGCCCAGGTTCAGGGTTACCATTATGTAGCTGGACATAGGTAGTGACCTATGTCCAGTACATGCATAAAGTGGCATCCCCGTACTCATTAAGTCAAAGAAAATGGATCTGGCGTTTGTGGGGGCACCTCTGCTAGTGCAGGGGTGCCCTCACACGCAGGTATCTGCACCCTGACCTCTGGGCTGAGAGGGCCTACCATAGGGGTGACTTATTGACCTGGTGTAGTGACCTGTAGTGAAAACGGGTGCATGCACTCATTTCACACAGGCTGCACTGGGAGACCTGCAGAACCCTTTGCATTGGCTCCCTATTGGTGGAAGAATAACTGCTGCAGCTCATAGGGATCCCATGGAACCCCATTGCCCTGGGTACCTAGGGACCATATACTAGGGACTTACCGGGGGGACCAGTATGCCAATTGTGCAACGAGAAAGGTACACTTTAGAGGAGAGAGCAAAACTACTGGGGTCCTGGTTAGCAGGAACCCAGTAGACGCAGTCAAACATACTGACTACAGGCAGAAAATGTGGGTAAGTATGGCAAGAAAGAGGGTACTTTCCTACACATTTGTATCAGCCGCCTGCTAGGAGAGAGAATCCGGCGATGCGTTTGGCCGTCTTGGATCTTCAGTGGGACAACAAGCCCTCGCATGGCTGCGTGGTCTCACTCACTGCCGTGACCAACTTCTTCTGCAGGTGGAGTGACCACCCCCAGCTACAGCGGTGGGATCAGCTGGCTTTTGCCCCTCTGGCCCTGTTGTAGTGCTTTAATGAGCCTTAGCGGGAGCCCCGGCTCGGGAGCTCAGGCAAGAGACACCATCACAGGACCTCCTCCAAGTCACACCCCCTATTCTGTTGTTCTAAAAAAGGATCCCGAGGAGCATGCACAGTCACCATGACCTGGAAAATGAAAATATTGCCATTATTTATTATATTTTTTTATATAATTATTTTTGGGTCCCCCAACCTAGTATGGGGACCCAGAGATGACCTAGACCGAAACAGCATGTCGTGCTGAACATTTTGATGGTAGTTCCATTGTCCTAGAGCACAACACAGAGTTATGGTCAAAAATGTTTTGTAGAAGGAATGCCACAAATATTTAGTAAAACAAATGTCCCGCAAAGCATTATGGAGCGAGTTTCCGAGTGCAGCGAATATTGTTGTATCTTGACTGTAATGCTAAGAACAGCCCTAGAGGGCAACACAATAAAAATAGAATAAAAATAAGGACTGTTCACCTGTACCATCAGAACATTGGACTTTTCTTCCTTTCCTTACACTATACATTTAATTGTTTTTCGTTGCAGTGCACCGCCTCTTTGAGTATTTTCCAGTGGGGCTGCTTCAGCCCTGTTCAGTTCCTCTTTGCAGCAGGAACTTTGGTGTAGTTGCACGCTCATTGTAACCTAACACTAGCATTGTTGTTCTCTATTTTGCATTTCTTACTATTGGATATTAACAGGGATGGTGCGTTGCCTATGCGCTTGCTGCAACTTTTATCTATATGTTTTTGTTTTTCAGGTAATGTAAACAGAAACCAACAAAAATTGATAACATGCAGCGGCCATAGATCGCTATGAGAGGCAATCTCATGTGCAAAACAAGTGCAATACATAAGCAGGATGGTGGGTGCAGCGGCGCCATTGTGCAAGTCAACATTTTAGTACTGTGTAGTGTTTGAATCACCCGTCCCCTCTCCTTCTCCTGTTTGGCCTCGCAAAGTGGACCACCTTCTCCCATTTTCTGGGACACCCCTTACTTAAGTATTTGTGTTTTCCACCAACATACACCAATCCATGTCTCTTTGCCATTCTTGTAAATTCGATGGTTCAACTTACTCCCATTTTTGCCCCCTCTTTCTCTTAGCGACTCCGAGACCATGGGACAACCACAGTTTGCTATATATAGGTGGTGGGTTATCTCCCCACGCATTGAATGTAAAAAACATGGGCGAGTCTGGTATAGAGTATCACTTCGTTTTTCATTGTATCACTAATGGGCGACCAATAAGGTTGTATACATGAGCAGCCCCAGATCACATGTAAGAAGGTCACTTCCTTCCCACAGCCCCTCAGGCAGGCATCTGCCCATGGCATATAGAGCAGTACATGGACAGTAGGAGCAATGTTATATGCAAAGTTTAACCAGTCTAAAGGTCAGTCAGTCAGTCAGTCAGTCAGGTTTTGATGGAGACGTTGGATAAATCTTTGGAAGAAAATTCCCCAATAGTGTGACAGTGAGACTTTGACAGATCAACAATACAAAGACTTTTCAAGAGGGCTAAAGGAAGGCACCAAGTTAAGCCTCTTTGAAATACTCCAGACCTGGTTTTCCAGAATATTTTAAACTTTGAAGCACAGAGAAATGTCAAAATCACTGGTTCTATTATGAACATTCTTAAAATGGATCTTCCTCCACACTCTAATTGTCTGCAGTCAAGAAAAGAATATCTTTCTTGTACACATATCCATTGATGATCATCAGCAAATTTGGACCAGATTCATTCCTGTTCCAGAATAACTGAAGGAGACAAATGCAGACTCTGTGGGAAAGGAGAGGGAAGGATTATTCATATCCTTTGCATATCTCTGGCGCTACTCTTTGAAAGAAGACAATTACTGAGAGGCTCCGTTATCCAAGCTGGAATAAGAACTTTTAGATAAGCACTCATGCAAGGCCTCAACCCAGTACACACACCTGAATGAGTTGTCAAATTTGTACAGCTATTTGTGGCAAAAGTAAAGGCCCATAGTGGTGAGAGCAAAACTGAGAATTATATATGAAATTAGTCTGTTGGAACCTGGTGACATTTCTAACATCTGCTAGACCATGACATTTTAGCATTTTGACGACCTGCCATGTTGTTTGTATGTGTAATGGTTTTCATTACCTATATACTTTATTAATATACATGAAACCTGAACCTATCATCAGCAATGAATAGTCCTGCCCAGGTGCAGAATCCCAGTGCGTCTTTTACATACTACACAAGAAACTACTTTTTTATTTTTTTTAAACGACTTTTGTTAATATTAAAAATCTGTTTGATTGCCTGTTAACACACCACCATTGTCCCATCACGTCTTGTCACAGGCAGTTAGTTAAGTTCATTTTGTCTTGAAACTGTACAGAACACAGGCAATCATTTTCTTTCCACTGTTGAGGAGGAAGGGTTGCTTACAAATTCAGTAGAGATTCCCCTTAGGGAGAACTAGGATTACAGGTAAGTAACTTTTTCCTTCTCTTTCAGGACATCTCCATTAATAGCCCTAGGCACTCTATAGATTGGCAAGCCCATGACTTGGAAGTGAATCAGAAAGAAAGAGAAAGAATATACTTTCCTTAAAAGGTTTCCTGAAGAGGTCAGACCTACTTGCCAATTGTATCTTGTGACAGTATGGACAGACCTCCAAGTGATTGCTTTGCAGATTTCTTAAACAGGGATGTTTCTTGGCAAAACAATTGCTGCACCGCTCCATCAGCAGTGTGAGCTTTTGGTGTACCAGATAAACTAAACTTAGATTTATTTTAAGATAGTAGGATGGAAGAAACCATCAACCTGGAAATGGACTGTTTGGAACTAACAACACCTGTATGAATGTGCTCATTCTTAACAAATGCTTAGCCTTTCTTAACACTTTAGTTTTACCTACATGAACTTGTATTACTCTCTTAACATCAAACATATCTCTAAGTGAGAGAGACAAATTAAAAAAAACAAAAGTTGATAATGAAATAAGCCAACTTCTATGTTAACCAGAGGCTAACTTGAAAAGTAAACATGGATTGCTACTTAATGTTGCTTGTATGTTTTCATTTGCCTTTCCACACACCAGCTTATAGTACTTTTATTTCCCCTCTTAAGTCCCACTTTTTCTTTAAAATAAAGACATTTGCTCCCGTGACCTGGGCCTTTGAGTAACCTCACTCTGCCCCGCCTATTATTAACTTCAGAGGGGCCTTGCTCAACTATAGTTTCAGTGTAATATACATTTTGCTCTGCACATGATCATATAACTTCCCTGTTACCTCTTCTCCAGGTTCCCTTCCCTCATACATGCAGCAGACCCCTGCCCAGGACTGCTGCTTGGTGTGTTGGTAAGGCTTTGAAAAACCAGATTAGAGAATACATTGCCTGCTGTAGTTTGCTTTCCTGCCTTGTGGCCTCGCTTCTCCATGTCTCGCCAAATTAATTGAGTATAGTTAAATTCAGATAATCTTTATTAGCTTGATATGCCAGTAAAGATGCATAAAATAAAAACATTTCTAAACAGCTCATTAATACCATGTTCATAATAATAAGCATTAAAACAATTCCACAGTCATTATAAAAATATGGAATAGTTTGCAGTATTATAATTATTCATTTTCAGTTGCGAACCTAATCCTAATAAATGATGGCTTACATTAAAACATAAAAATTATGATATTAGAACAGTATAGGTCCAGCACAAAATATACTCTATAAGATTCATATAATTTTTCTTATTCCGATACAATATTGGCTAAAATTAACAACAGAAATGCATATAAATTCTGAACAAAGTTGTAAAAATAAAAAGGCTAATGTATGATATCTAAGATCTAACCCATGTAATACAGGTAACAAAAACCGTTTCCTGAGAACTTTGTCAAAATGGTAAAAGATTAAAAAAAAAAAAAAATCATTCTTTGTGCCATGTGTTATCACATGGACAACTAGACAAATCTTTCCATTCATTTTTTTCAGGAAAATGTAACCACATATGTACTAAGTTAAAGTTAAAACGTGTCAAAAGAAATCTATTATAGAACATATGGTTCAATATTTTTTTACCAGTAAAAATACTAAAGTTTGACGTCCCAGAATCATTGGAGAACTCCAGCGAGATCCTGTCTTCAATGCTTTTCTCTAAAAGTAATAATTTCAAACAATCTTTTGGGAAAGATTATCTAGAGATGGTGTATAAAACATTTCTTGCTTCCTAGCCAATCAAACCCACCTTTAACATACTTATTTCAGGAGTTTCAATGCCCATATGCTACAGGTAGGGAAAGGTAGAGACATTCTTTAATTGCTTAATTATTTCAGATTTTCTAACTGGAGAGCCTAAGTGCCAAATAATCAGTTCCCAGTTTTGCATGACAGGTGAAAGAAGGCATCGTTTTTGGGACAGCAAGCAATCCACGAAAAAAAGTGTTTTGATCATCTGAATCCCCTTGAGGTTTGTAAGGCCATACATTTTCCCTGTAAACTACAGCCAAAAAATGTGTACTTTTATAAATTGCAGGGATCTCTGAGAGATTTGGACCCCAATTTCCTAGCAAATATAAAGACTGCATTGATGCTTCCTCAAACTGTTACTATCTAGTCTTAATCCCTCCATGTTAAACCTGAATCGAATGAAACCCCAAATATTGAAATGTTTTATCACTGTAAATAGGGGTACCATTAATAAAATAGTATTTAGTTGTAATAGGTTTTTCGGACCACACACCATAATGTGGGATTTACTTGTATTTGTCCGCAGATCCAGATCCTTCATGAAACTCTTTAAAAAAAAAAAAAAAAAAAAAAAAAAAAAAAAAATCTGGAAGTTTTTACAACCTATTTGTTGAGCAGACTACATGGTCTTGGTAAAGAAAAACTGGGACCGAGTGGGATCCTGTCTGGGGCCCATCCTGACCCATTGTCAAGTAGGAACCTTCCAGGTCATTGATAAAAAGACTGAATAAAAAGGGGACCAGGACACAACCCTGTTTGACCCTCCCCCCTTCCCACTACCAAACAGTTTAGTACAGTACCCTGACGGGTCATATTACTCCCATGCTGTGGTGTTAGACTGTAGCTATGCAAAGAAATATACAATTGCTGGATCAACTCACATGAACAAATTCCTTTGCCACAATGTTGACCTTTTAACTCACCCAAAGGCACAAGATAAGTTCATGAAGACCAGAAAATTGCCCCGACTTTAGCCACAGTGTATTTGGTCAGAAAATAAAGATGAATACACTGACCTATAGTTCCCAACCCATGGTGGAAGCCATACTACACCTCTGATACACTAGCATTATCTTGGGCCCAAGATTCACACTTAGCTAAACATGACCCTCCCCACCACTTCTACTATAGTGTCTGGGTGTGAGATAGGCCATCTACACATTTAGCTAAAAACTGTCACCCATAGCCCATCATCAGCCTTTTAAGACCATCACAAATCATTAAGAAGGCATTTTTAATAAGTGGTGACTCTGTCAGCATTTAACTTTCTGAACACACCCTGAAATGATCTCTATGGGCTTGTACCAATTCAGTGAGGTCTTTAGTAGCATTAATATTGTTCTATCTTGGAAGCAGTCCTTTCTTCTCCACCATATTCAATTCCTGGTGATCAGGCAAGAATTTAATAAGGCCACTCCTACACATAAAGGTCAAAATTAATGGGCAATGATCCCTTATACAGAGGAGAACAGTTGTAAACTCTAAAATGAGAGTACACAGTTACTCCAATGGAATCATATAATCAATAATAGAAGTCAAATCTCTACCTGTGAAGTTTGAAACTGCTGTGGAGGCACAATTAAATTTATCGGAAGCAAAAGAAAGTTTAAATTCCAGAAAACTGTCATTTAGAGTGTCTCTCAATGAGTCATGCTCAAAATGAGTTAACCGAATGAGAGATGAATTCTCCAGCCCACAGCCCTTTTTGGAAGGCAATTTACATAAGCACGCATTGAAGTCCCCAGCCATATTAGGGACCCCTCCTCAGTACTATGAGCAGAAACATTTTGCAAGTAGCAACCCAGTTCAGTGATGGCTTCATTTTTCATATGACTGAAACTATAGATTTAAAGGTTGAGCAATAAGGTTTTATGCTAACCAAGACCTTCCAGCCGTACTGCAAGTAGTGCGGAGAGTCCATGTAGGACTTTGACTGAATCAACCCATTTTAAGGAAATCAAGATGGCCAAGCCTCCTTTCATACTCCTCCTGGTTGATACAATTGAAGGTATTACAGTAAAAAGAGATATGCTACCCACCTCTATTGTAGACAGAGGCAGTCAAATTGCTCAATAACAATTACTCACTATGGGTTTAACAACGTCAAATTGATTCCAGCCAGGTTGCTTGGAGGCCTGTCTTTTGCAAAAAAAAAAAAATAGCACGTTTTTTTGATGGCTTCATTGTTCCTATGATTGAAACTATTAATATAAAAGTTGAGCAATAAGGATTTATGCTAACCAAGACCTTCCAGGTGTACCGCAAGTAGTGCAGAGAGTCCATGGAGGATTTTGCCTGTATCAGTCCATTTTAAGGAAATCAAGATGGCTAAGCCTCCTTTTACCCTCCTCCTGTTTGATACAATTTAAAGTCCTAGAATAAAAGGATAAGCTGCCCACTTTTCTTGTAGACGGATGCAATCAGATTGTATAATAAACATTATTCACTCAGGTTTTAATAACTTTGAATTGGTTCCAGGCACATTCTAGGAAATACATTGAAAAACTGTTGGCAACACCAAAGGTATATTCTGACTACATGGGAGAAAGGTGAAACGATTAGATGGGTTCTCGGGGAATATAAACATCTCAGTAATGGCTTGCTCCTCTGTATGTGCCAATAATTACACACCCTGACGAGGATGGTCAATCACTTTCATCAAAATACTGCAGTGGGACAAATTAATTTATCAGGGGAACTCTTAAGATAGGGAGTGGCTTCTGGGGACAACTGGAGCCTAGAAAGCTCAACTGGGTGATGAAGCATCTGTGCTCTCATGAATGTTGCTGCCAATAATCTGTCAAACTCCTCTTCCCCTCCCTTAACAGTTTTCTTACAGCCCCTCATTGATCTCTTGATTGTAGCCTTTGTGGACTTAAAAACCTAACTCCTAGCCTCAGGTTAAGCCCTCACCTCATTCTGACCCATCAGGCATTCCACCTACTCCACCATCCAACACCATCTCAGCACCAAAGCAGCCACTTCGTCTGCAGTTTTCACAAGTGAGTTTGCTGTCCCTTATTTTTGAAGAAATTGACTCAAATAAAGAATTTATACATTTTCCCAAGAATGATGTTGTATTAAACGAGGAGTGAACACCTGGACCTGTAAAGACATCCTCCATTTCTTCCTGAAGAGTAGGCCCTGATCTACTGAAAGTATTACTATTTAGAGCCCCAGATTTTGGCACTCATTTCTTCCTCAAGTTGTTTTTCATAGACGGTGGTGAACTGTGGAGGCAGAGAAGGTGAGTCAATCAATAGTGGACCAGCAAAGACACCCTTTGTTTGACCAAACCCTAAGCAGATTGTAACTAGTTGTATCACCTTTAGTGTTAATACTCTGTATGGGAAGAGGGGCTTTGCTAATAATAATCTTTACTATCCCCAGCGTTTCCTCCATTAAGTTATTGTCCTAATTAAGTGCACCTATGACATTTATCAAAAATGTTACAATGGAAGGAGAAGTGGTGGAAATCTTACAGTTGGAGAACATTGATGGTTTTCTTCTCACCATAATCAGAGTATTAAATACTTTGATCATGAAGTAGTGATAACTTATAAATGATTTGCCACTGTGCCTTGTAATCTCTTTTCTACTCCCACACCTTTTTAGGATAGCATTTTCTGATGATGATCATTTTAGATTTGGGCTTAGTTGTTACTATTTGCCCCAAGTCTTCTATGAAGAGCTCTGATACCAGATGTCATTTTTTTCAAGTGTGCTGTAACTGATTTACAGTGAGGAATGTCATGGTTGTACTGTCCAGCTTGTATTATTGTGCCTTTTCCATGGGCTAGAAATTGATTTAGTGAATGAAAAATCGAACGCCTTAATACTAAATCAATGACACTCATTACTAGTGGCATTTGTTTCCATTAATACTATTGTTCAAGTCAAGACTGGCATTTTGTACACTTATTTGTTGAATTAGCTCTCATCTGATTTCCTTAAGTTGCTGTTGAACTTCCATGTTCCCAACAACCTGGAGTATATCTGTGACTAGGAGAAATGTGGTTAAACTAAGCTACGTACTCTCTAGTCTATGAACTAGCTCAAAATCAGAAAACATGATAAAGAGATGAGGGGAAACAAAAGTGTAACCCAATACTGCCCGCCTACCACAATAGTTGTGCATGTATCAAAATGGTAGGTCAGCTTTTGTGTGACCATTCAGTGATCTGAGGCATAGGGCATAAAAAGGTCACTAATAGTCTCCACCTGAATCTAGACTCTGTTGAATGTAGTGCATGCTAATATTATTAAAATAGATGTTCTCAATGCTATTGAGATAATCAATAATACTCCATCCAGCTAAGTTTCAATTAAAGTCACCAGTTACAATTAAGTTGATGTTTGTGAATGAATTTCATTCTCAATCTCTTTGCAAACTACTACAATAACTTTTTCGATCAAATATACGAATATTTAAGTAAATGTTGATCAATAGGATAGATGTATTGTTAATGCGGCCCAACAATCCATC
The DNA here is from genome assembly GCF_031143425.1 of Pleurodeles waltl. Lineage (NCBI taxonomy): Eukaryota > Metazoa > Chordata > Amphibia > Caudata > Salamandridae > Pleurodeles > Pleurodeles waltl. Next base: position 799,236,875 of record NC_090436.1, read on the forward strand.
AAGAATTATTGTTGGTCTGCTGTGTGTGTGTGTGTGTGTGTGTGTGTATATATATATATATATATATATATATATATATGTATGTTCAATGGCATGTGTAGCTGCAGATACACATGCTGTGCACTGTTCCTGCCATCTAGTGTTGGGCTCGGAGCGTTACAAGTTGCTTTTCTTCAAAGAAGTCTTTTTCGAGTCAAGGGACCGAGTGACTCCTCCCTTTCGGCTCCATTGCGCATGGGCATCGACTCCATCTTAGATAGTTTTTTTTCCCGCCATCGGGTTCGGACGTGTTCCTCTTCGCTCCGTTATTCGAATCGGGAAAAGACTAAAATTCACCGAAAAGAGTCGGTATTGTTTGCAATCGGGAAACATCTTGCATTGACACCTCAACACCGACGAGACACAGCTTTTATGGCCCTTCGGGGCTTCCGCACCCAGCTGGGGCCTGGTCAGCCCGACCACAGAAGACGTCGAAGCCTAATGGACCGGACCCCCTTCCATTTCTGCCCACACTGCCACACCAAGTATCCCTATCCAGACCAACATCGGGTCTGTAATCTGTGTTTGTCACCGGAGCACAGGAAAGATACTTGCGAGGCCTGCAAGTCCTTTCGATCGAAGAAGACCTTGAGGGATCAGAGGGTGAGACGGATGCAAATGGCATCGAAAGTTCAGAGCACCTCGACGTCGAAGAAGAGGAGATGGCTATCTCCATCCAAGGTTCGGACTCTGAAGACTCCGACGCAGACCAACCACCTACAGCAGGGCAACACGTGAGTACGACTGCCCCGACCCAAGCCCACAGTCAGCCTCAGAAGCATTAGGCCTCGGGGACGCCACTGCCTGAAGGCCATGGCTCGACCCATAAAAAACAAAGCGGTGACCAAGCAACACCTTTGGCACCGAAAAAGGCCAAAATCGTGCCAAAGTCTTCGGACTCGAGCTGAGAACTCGTCATCGAAAAAACTCGACATCGACTTGTCGAGTCGACAAAGCCTCGAAAAAGTCTTTCGGAGCCGAGGCCTTCCATCAGCATGGGCATTTCTGTGCCCAAAAAACTGGCTTCAGAGCAGAAAAAAGCCTCGTACACCGAGGAGCATGGACTCTCTAAACAACTAAAAGAGAGACACAGATTTGAGGAGGAACTTCAAATGGAGGAGTTTGATGAAACTTAGGCAAGGATACAGATCCATAAGGATACTGGGAAGATCCAAACTGCACCTCCTCTCAAATTAAAAAGGAAACTGGCTTTCCAGGGACGATCAGAGACTGAACAGCCAAAGGCTGAAGTGCCCAGGGAAAAATCGCCGTCTCGCCATTTTTCACCAGAACTTTCTCCTCCACATTCACCACAAATAAGAGTCACGTCTTGCCACGCCCACTGCACAGTCACCCACACACACACTGTGCAGTCGCAGGAGGATGCAGACCCCTGGGACCTCTACGATCCCCCTGTGTCGGACAATAGCCCTGAGTGCTACCCTTCAAAACCCTCTCCACCCAAGGATAGCAGCTCATACACCCAAGTCTTGGCTAGGGCTGCTGCATTCCATAATGTAAGCATGCACTCGGAGCCATTGGAGGACGATTTTCTCTTTAATACCTTGGCCTCCACGCATGCTTCCTACCAAAGTCTGCCGATGCTCCCAGGCATGCTTAAACATGCCCAACAAGTCTTCCAGGAGCCCGTGAAAGGAAGAGCCATTACACCACGGGTCGAAAAGAAATACAAGCCACCACCGTCAGACCCAGTGTTCATTACACAGCAGCTACCCCCAGACTCTGTAGTGGTTGGAGCTGTGAGAAAGAGAGCCAACTCACAGTCATCTGGAGATGCACCACCTCCAGATAAGGAGAGTAGAAAGTTCGACGCGGCTGGAAAAAGAGTAGCGTCACAAGCTGCCAATCAGTGGCGCATAGCAAACTCTCAAGCCCTCCTTGCACGATATGACGGAGCTCATTGGGACGAGATGAGCGATATCATCCAACATCTCCCCATGGAATACCAGAAACGGGCTCAGCAAGTGGTAGAGGAGGGACAAGCAATATCAAACAATCAGATACGTTCGGCATTAGATTCCGCTGACACTTCCGCAAGAACAGTAAACACGGCAGTCACAATTAGACGACATGCTTGGCTGAGATCCTCAGGGTTCAAACCAGAGATACAACAGGCAGTACTTAACATGCCATTCAATCAACAACAACTGTTTGGACCACAAGTGGACACAGCCATCAAGAAAATGAAGAAGGACACTGATACGGCCAAAGCCATGGGCGCGCTCTACTCGTCCCAATATAGAGGGACATTCAGGAAACCGCAATATAGGGGAGGTTTCAGACAACGGCCTTCAGAAGCATCCAGCTCTCAAACAAAACCCACCTACCAATCACAATATCACAGAGGGGGGTTTTGTGGGTCCTTCAGGGGACAATTCCCAAGGTCAAGGGGGAAATTTCAGCCCACTAAGCAGGCCACTAATAACAAGCAGTGACTTGCCCGTCAGCTTCCCCTAACACACATCACTGGTGGGAGGAAGACTGAGATTTTACCACAAACATTGGTCAGACACAACCACGGACACATGGGTCCTATCAATTATCCAACATGGTTACTGTATAGAATTCACACATTTTCCTCCAGATATTCCCCCAAGAGCGCACAAACTGTCGGCGCAACATCTGGAAATGTTACAAACGGAGGTGCAGGCACTATTAACAAAACAAGCTATAGAACTAGCACCTCACCAACAAAAAGGAACAGGGGTTTATTCCCTATATTTCCTTATTCCCAAAAAGGACAAACACTAAGACCAATTTTAGATCTCAGGACTCTCAACCTATTCGTCAATTCAGAACACTTCCACATGGTGACACTACAAGATGTAGTCACCTTACTAAAACAGGGAGAATACATGTCAACACTGGATTTAAAAGATGCGTATTTTTTTGATATACCTATCCATCCATCTTACAGAAAATACCTCAGGTTTGTCATACAAGGAAAGCATTACCAATTCAAAGTATTACCCTTCGGGATAACAACAGCCCCCAGAGTATTTCAAAAATGCCTCGCAGTAGTAGCAGCCCAAATAAGGAGACAACACATGCACGTATTCCTGTATCTCGACGATTGGCTAATAAAAGCCAACATTCAACAGGAGTGTCAACATCACACACGTTACGTAATAGATACCCTACACACACTAGGGTTTTCAATAAATTACCAAAAATCACACTTGCAACCAGCCCAAGTGCAACAATACTTGGGAGCAACACTCAACACTCAAAAAGCGATTGCCAGTCCATGCCCGCAAAGGGTACAATCATTCCACACCATGGTACCAAAAATACAACCAAATCAGCGCTAAACAGTCAGATTTGTGATGAAACTCCTAGGCATGATGGCATCCTGCATCGCAATTATCCCAAACGCGCGGCTACACATGTGGCCCTTACAGCAGTGCCTTGCAAAACAATGGACGCAGGCACAGGGTCAACTCCAAGATCTAGTGTTGATAGACCGCCAAACACACTATTTGCTTCAATGGTGGAACCCCGTAAATTTAAACAAAGGGCGTCCTTTTCAAGACTCTGTGCCTCACGCCATTCTCACAACAGATGCATCAATGATGGGGTGGGGAGCACACATCAACAATCACAATATACAAGGACAATGGGACAGTCAACAGAAACAACTACATATAAATCACTTACAGCTGCTAGCAGTCTTCCTAGCACTGAAAGCATTTCAACCTCTTCTAGCTCACATACACATTCTTGCCAAAACAGACAATATGACAACAATTTACTACCTAAACAAACAAGGGGGAACACACTCATCACAACTATGCCTCCTAGCACAAAATATTTGGCATTGGGCAATTCACAACAACATTCGCCTAATAGCGCAATATATTCCAGGCATTCACAATCAATTAGCGGACAATCTCAGTCGAGATCACCAGCATACTCGCGAGTAGGAAATACATCCCCAGATACTACTAAATTACTTTCGTGGGGGACACCAGACATAGATCTGTTCGCCACAAAACAAAACGCAAAATGCCAGAACTTCGCATCCAGGTACCCACACCCTCAGTCCAAGGGCAGTGCTCTATGGATCAACTGGTCAGGGCTATTTGCTTACGCTTTTCCCCCTCTCCCGCTCATTCCATTTTTGGTCAAGAAACTGCGTCAAAACAAACTCAAACTCATACTTATAGCACCAACGTGGGCGAGCCAGCCATGGTACACCACACGTCAAACTCCCAAACAGGCCAGACCTGCTGACACAGAACAAACAGCAGATCATACACCCCAATCCAGCGATGCTCAATCTAGCAATCTGGCTCCTGAAATCTTAGAGTTTGGGTATCTAAATCTTCCACCAGAGAGCATGGAAGTCATTAAACAGGCAAGAACACCTACCACCAGGCAGTGTTATGCTAACAAATGGAAAAGATTTGTTTTCTACTGCCAAGCAAAACACATAACCCCTTTAGATGCGTCCATACAAGACATCGTAGGTTTTTTACTCCACCTACAAAAAGCAAATCTAGCTTTTTCATCCATCAAAATACATTTCACAGCAATTTCTGCTTATTTGCAAAATAAACTGACCAAATCCCTATTTAGGGTACCAGTCATTAAAGCTTTCATGGAGGGTCTAAAACGAATCATACCTCCAAGAACGCTACCAGTACCCTCATGGAATCTTAATATTGTACTTACACGACTCAAGGGTCCACTATTTGAACCCATGCACTCTTGTCAGATTCAATTCCTAACTTGGAAAGTAGCATTTCTAGTGGCAATCACTTCATTACAAAGAGTTAGTGAGATACAAGCATTCACTATTGAACAACCCTTTATACAAGTACACAAACATAAGGTTGTACTCTGCACAAACCCTAAATTTCTACCAAAAGTCATCTCACCGTTTTATTTAAACCAAACAGTGGAACTCTCAGTCTTCTTCCCACAGCCAGACTCAGTGGCAGAAAGAGCACTGCATACATTAGATATTAAAAGAGCTCTAATGTATTACATCGACAGAACAAAATCATTTCGTAAAACTAAACAGTTGTTCGTCGCATTCCAAAAAACCCATACTGGTAATCCTATATCAAAACAAGGCATAGCCAGGTGGATAGTGAAATGCATACAAACTTTTTACCTAAAAGCTAAAAGACAACTGCTAATTATGCCAAACGCGCACTCCACTAGGAAAAAAGGAGCAACAATGGCATTTCTAGGAAACATACCAATGACAAATTTGTAAGGCAGCCACTTGGTTGACACCTCATACATTTACCAACCATTACTATGTAGATGTGTTAGCAACACAACAAGCCACAGTAGGACAGGCTGTACTAAGAACATTATTTCAGACAACTTCAACTCCTACAGGCTGACCACCGCTTAGGGGAGGATTACTGCTTTGTAGTCTATGCATAGCATAGCATATCTGCAGCTACACATGCCATCGAACGGAAAATGTCACTTACCCAGTGTACATCTGTTCGTGGGATGTTCCGCTGCAGATTCACATGCGCCCTCCCTCCTCCCCGGAAGCCTGTAGCAGTTTAAGTCATATTTAAAATTTGTACATATATATACATCTCTATTCCATTGCATGGACACACCTTTATTTAAACTCTGTATATACATCTCTATTCCATTGCATGGACATCTCTTTCTTCACACTCTATCACTCCTACCTTACCCTCTGCGGGAAAACAATCTAAGATGGAGTCGATACCCATGCGCAATGGAGACGAAAAGGAGGAGTCACTCGGTCCCGTGACTCTAAAAGACTTCTTCGAAGAAAAACAACTTGTAACACTCCGAGCCCAACACTAGATGGCAGTACCTGTGCATAGCATGTGAATCTGCAGCGGAACATGCCACGAACAGATGTACACTGGGTAAGTGACATTTTCCATATATATATATATATATATATATATATATATATATATATATTTGACTGCTTGAGTAACACAGTCCTAATTCCCACTTATCATCAAGGATAATAATCTCCTGGATTCTTGAAAATACAGCATATCCCATTTTGCAAGAAATAAGACTGTTTCACCGTCCTCTAGCAATTTATCCAAACCTGCAACATTCCAAGACCGTTGTGTGCAAAGGGGTATACATGTGGTGCTGTTGAGCAGCTGTATATGATTGGGTTAATCATGAGAGCTCTTTGTAGTAGCACACAGGTGCTCAGACTAACCAGTTTCAGTCCCCTATTCCCCTAATCAGTCCTCTATTTTCTCATATCCAACTCTGTTCATGTAAGGCTGTTCCTACTCAGGAGGAAAACAGATGTACTCAGTACTCCTTTTAATATTGTGGTTGTGGTCGTGTGGATTTGATTCATGGGTCTTTTCCCTTGGTGATTTTTTTTACACTGGATGACAAAAACCACTGGGTATGTTTTAGCTTCCTTTTTCAGAATTGTATTGCCCCATTTGGTAAAGGTCTTTTTAAAGCTCAGCACAAGGTTGGCAGCTTCACTAGATCCTTATGATATATGAACTACACTTATACGTTGAAGAAAGCAGATTCTATACATGAACAAAGTACCCAGTTTGTTTAGGACCATGTTTTGTTTCTTTATAGAAGTTGTCAATGATAACTGTGGTTTATTTTATTCCAGAACCATCCAGGTTCTTTTATTGAATTATTGATTTTTTCAGATGAAAAGACTACAATTGGAAGCAGTCTTGTTTTATTTTCTTCCACTTTCAAATACATTTGTATTGTATGGGTCAATTAAATTAATGGAGTCTTCTACTTCTGCACTTTGCTAGACTGCCTCTATTTTTTTTACAGGTTGGAGCCTATCAAATGGTGATTTATTTCCAGGAAGAACCAAAACAACTCCTGTGGTGGTTAGCTTATTTGTAATTTGTGATGTGGCCCATGAGCGGCTAGTAGGTTCTGATGCCTTTGTAATTTTTGGTGGCAATTTATCAATTATAGGAGATTTTTTATGTGGTAGGGCAATCTAGCCAGGCAGGTGATTTGGGGCACTCCTTACCTGATTTAATTTTTCTGTAGTATAAGAATTTCATAGTAAATAGTGACAAAATCTCTGTTTCCTTCCCTTGTGATAGTGGTATTTTTTTTAATTCTTTAGATGCATTATCTCTAAATAATGTCTTATTCTTGGCCATATTTTTCTTCTCTTTTCCTTTAAGTGGCTCGAAGGTTTCACTGAATTGTGACTATGGTAGAGTCTGTTAACATTATGTTTTTAACTGTGGAATTACCATCTGTAGTTCCATCTGACCCAGCTGTGTTCTTAAAAGTTTGTATTAATGTTCAATAAACTGTTATTAACTTGTTCGTTTCCTAACCCTCTTTTTTGTGGAGCTTTCATTCTTTGATATCACTTCATGATGTGGAATTAAAATCTTTACTTTATTGAATAATGACTGCAACAACCCTGGTACTGTAGAAAGCTTGTCCACAAAGGGGGCTCAATACAATTTAGAAAGGAGTTAATGTGTTTCCAAGAATTCTGCTTTCACCTTTAAAGTGGTTAATTTCACATCTAAGCTAGCCATTTAGTTTGCAACAGACTACTAAGAATCCGTCTGTAACTGTAGCTTATTATTTGACAAAACTTGGGACTCCCCTCATTTATTCAAATTAACAGTAAACTAATCTAACTGAGTAAGATGATCTGTAGAAAAACGAAGTCTTTGGAAACAGCTATTAGACAAAATGCGAGATGATCCCATGTTGTAGATAAAATCTGATAAAGACATCTAGTTGCAGATTCCTTACCTTAGAATTTCTATAGGTGTCAGCCTCGATCCAGAGACTGTTAGGTTGTGTAGATTGGCTCTGTGTCCGTTTTGAGTTGCTAACTCCTGGTGCCTTGGAGGATGTCATCTAGAAAGAAAGGGTTCAAGCCCTGTGGTTTCTGTCATCAGGGATGTCCCTGAAGCTGATGGCAGCTCGATGCTCAACTTACATGCGCAAGTCGAGGTCCCGGTTGAGCGGAACGGTTCTGGAGCAGTTGCGGAGTCCTCCATCGTCATTGTCCCACTCCAAGTCCTTGGGACGAGCGGGTAAGTCGAGGCATTAGGAGAAAGCAAAAAGTTCTTGAACTTCACCTCGGCCGACGAGATGACAGAGGGGGAGTTTCGTAGTTTTAGACCTCCATCTGCAGAGCCTGCGTCTGAACCAGCTCTGCGCTTCTCTGAGTTTCCGGGAGCCGGAGTGACCCCTCCCAAACTAAAAGAATTGTATGAGGCCATCTGCCTAATTTTTGGGCAGTTAAGCACCGCTGGAGCGCCTTTGGACCCTGCAGAGTCGGAAAGAGCCCCTTTGGCTCCATGCAGGTGGCTTCAGCCTTGACTCCGAGGGGCATCCATGGATCCATGCTTGGATCCAGGATGGAGTCATCGTACCATCTTGACCTTCCCTGAAGCTGTTCCTGATGCCGATGCTTCTGGCGCCACCTGTGCCCCCGGACGGCGCCATCCCCATCCTCATTACTGACTCTGACACGGAGCTGGATGTGCGTCGTACGATGCTGAGTCCGGCACAGACAGGAGCTGTGTCCCTTTGATCCTGAGTCTGTTTCTTATGGGCTAGGGTACAGTGAGGAATGAAAGGGATTGCTGGGCCCTTTGGAATGCCAACTCTAAGACCCTATGGACTGGTGTACAGACTTGGGTGAAGCCTGTGGACTACACACCTTCCCAGATACTGGCATGCTTTCTCCTCCTACCATGTCTACGGAGGAGGGTGCTTCATGTTCAGAGGTGGTGCAAAGAGCAGCTGAAGTCCTTGACCTTGAGTTGCCTGCAGTGGCAGTCAGGACTAACCTTATGATAGAGGTGCTTCAACCTGGAACTTCATCCTCGGAGCCCCTGCTCCCCTTCAATGAAGCCCTTACAGATGTCCTACTTGGTTCCTGGTCCAATCCCAGCACAAGGGCTTCTGTGAACAGGACGATTGCCCGCTGCCATTATCCTGCTCTGGGCGACCCAATTTTCCTTATGCAACACCTCACTCCTGAGAGCTTGGTTATCCAAGCCTCCACTTCTCAGGGTGCGTTCCCTTCTGCACCCCTGGATAGGGAATCCAAGATGCTGGACACACTTGGGGAGATGTTTTCTTCCCCCAATCTGGCATTGTGGTCCGTGAACACCGCATGCCTCTTGGGCCATTATCTCCACACCCTGCAAGTGCTGCCAGAGGTTCCAGAGGAGGCCCAAAATGTACTTACTCAGGCTCGGTTGCTGTTTGGAGAGGTGCAGCAAAGTTCACAGTTTGTCATAGGCTTGGCACGACTGACTTGCTCAGCGGTTTCAACGAAAGTTGCCCTGTGGCCCACCTGGCTGAGGACGCCTGGCTTTTCAGGGAATGTCCAGGCTTCTTCGATGGACATGCCCGTCAATAGCACCTGTCTCTTCAGAGACAGGCTTCAAGGATTCTTGTGCTACGGGCAGGTCTTTGGGCCTCACGGCAGCCCCTTACAACCCCCCCCCCCCAGACTGCCAGTTGTGGCCACAGAAAGGGTTACCAACTGTGCCAACTCCTGTGCAGCGCATGCTGCCCAACTTCTGCATGCACTGGGGCCGCAGGACACACTCAACCCCCCTGCAGCGGCCTCTAAACCCTACTGTTCTGCCTCCTCCCAACTTTCGGCCAGTTGGCAGCAGGATTCACTCTCACCTGCTCCACCTGGAAATCCATTAATTTAGACAGGTAGGTTTTGCAGATCGTCCAAAGGGGCTACTCCCTCCCCTTCAAGACTACACCTCCATCCATGCCTCCAGCTTACGATCAGATGACAGAGGATCATTTGTCCCTTCTCTGCTAGGAAGGTGCAGCCCTCTTGGCCAAGGGAGCCATTGAGAGGGTTCCACTGCCAGAAGTTGGCTGTGGTTGCTATTCCCACTACCTTATGGTTCCCAAAAAGGACAAGGGCCTTCGCTTGATCCTAGACCTACAATCTCTTCCTCAAGAAAAAGAAGTTCAGGATGCACATACTGGCTCAGGTCTTGTCTGCCCCGATTCCAGGAGACTGGATGAAAGAGTTGGATTTGCAGGGTGCTTATTTCCACATCCCTGTCCACCCTGCCCTTAGATGTTACTTGTGGTTCATGTTAGGCCACAATCACTTTCAGTTCACCATAGTTCCTTTTGACTATACCATCCCCCCCTCAGGTGTTCACCAAGGTGATGGCAGAGGTCGCAGCTCATCTCCGCAGGTCAGGGGTTTCAGCCTTCTGCTGCCTCAAGGACTATCTGTTGAAGGAGAGCTCACCCTAGGCTGTTGTTTCCCACCTCTAGACTAGGTTCGATATGAACGTGCCGAAGTCCCACTTGACTCCCTCTCAGATTCTCCCTTTCATCGAAGCTGTTCTGGACACGCTGTGGTTTCGGGCTTACCCTCCCAGGCGGCAGGTCCAGTATATTTAGGGTGTGATACTGATGTTTCAGGCTGTATCCTGGATTTTTGTGAGCCTAACCCTGAGGCTACAAAGCCATTTGGCCTCCTGCATCCTGCCGGTGACACATGCCAGATGGCATATGTGGGCTCTGCGTTAGTACCTGCAGTTACAGTGGGCGCAGCATCAAGGTATTCTCTCCAACATGGTCCAAATCTCGGAGGGAACTGCGAAAGAGCCAGAGCCTGTCCTCTCTCCCTTCCCCAACCATATATGACGATTGTGACAGACGCGTCACTCCTGGGCTGGGGCCGCCATCTGGGAAAGGTGGAGATCAGAGGCACCTGGTGTCCGGTGGAAGCAGCTCAGCATCAGCATGCTGGAGCTCTGTGCAATCCATTGAAAGGCTTTCTTGCCTCTGTCAAGCGGGAGATGGTGCAGGTGCTCATGGACAATACCACCACCATGTAGTACTGCAACAAGTAGGGCAGTGTGGGTTAATGGACCATTTCTTAAGAGGCTCTACGTCACTGGACATGGCTGGAACAGCAGAGCATATCCCTGATGGTTCAACATCTGGCAGGCTCTCTGAATGCCAGAGCAGACAAACTCGGCCTTAATTGCCTAGTGGATCTCGAATGGCGTCTCCATCCAGAGGTGGCACAAGGTCTCTTTCAGCAGTGGGGAGAGCCTTGGTTAGATCTTTTCACCTCCGCCAAGAAGGCACAATGTCAGCAGTTTTCCGTGTTAGAGTTTCCAAGCTGGCAAAAAACTCTGAGACGTTTTTCGTCTCGAGTGGATCTCATACCTCCTGTACGCCTTTCTCCCCATGCCTCTCCTGCCCAGAGTTCTCAAGAAAATTAGGAACAACCAGGCCCAAGCCATCATTGTGGCTCCGAACTGGGCACGCAGAGTGAGGTATCCTGAGCTGCTGAGCTTGTGCATAGATACTCCGATCAGTCTGCCCCTTCGGGAGGATCATCTGTTGCAGCAGCATTGCAGGGTTCGTCACACCAACCTGTCCATTCTCCTCCTCCTTGTGTGGCGCTTGAGTGGTTTCAGGTGACAGCTTTTGACCTTCTGTCTGAAGTCTGTAACATAATCTTGGCAGCCAGGTGCCCCTTCACCAAAACTGTATATGCCTGTCATTGGAAGAAATTTGTGGCATGGAACTCAGACAAGTCTGTTGACCCAGTTTCTGCACCTCTTTCTGAGGTTCTATTGCTCATTCTTTCCCTTGTCCAGCAGGGATCTACTTTGGGCACTTGCAAAGGATATTTGTCTGTAATGTCTGCTTTTTTTGTGGTTGCCTAATCAATTTTACTTGTGAAAGTCTCCTATTCTACATAGGTTCCTCAAGGGTCTTATTCATATGTTCCTTCCCTGTAAATTCATTATGTCCCAGTGGGATCTTAATTTGGTTCTGGCTCTCTTGATGTGCCTTCCCTTCGAGACCCACCACAATTGTCCTTTCATGCTTCTCACATTGACGCCTTATCATCTAAGCCTCCCTACCTCTCTATATATCCTGACAGTGGTGCTTCGCTCAAGGGCATCTTTTCTGCCAAAAGTGGTCACGCGCTTTCACATAGGCCAATCCATCACATTGTCTACTTTTTACACGCCACCCCAAACATCCTTCTAAGGAAAAGGAGACACTCCAATTCCTGGACCCAAAAAGCACGTTGGCATTCTACCTTGATCATGCAAAAGAGTTCCTGGTAGATGACCAGCTCTTTGTAGGGTAAGTGGGGGAGAAGAAAGATCGGACCGTGCTGGGGCAACCCATCTCTAGATGGCTCATGTTCTGCATTAAGATAGGCTACGCACTGGCCAAAAAGCAACCCCGAGGATTTGCACTCTCATTTTACTGAGCTAAAGCAGCGACCACTGCATTAGCACGTGGAGTTCCAGTCCTGGACATCAGTCAGGCTGCGGCGTGAGTATCTCTGCACACGTTTACCAAACACTACTACCTGGACAGCCAGTTCTGTAGTGACGGGCACTTTGCCCGTTCAGTCCCTCAGTACTTTCTTGTTTGAACTTGGTTTGCAGACCCACCTCCGGGGATGGTATGAATCTGCAGCTAGAAGTCTCTATCATATGGACAAGTTACTTACCTTTGATTACGCCTTATCTGGTAGAGACTGTATCTAGCTACAGATTCCTTACCGATCCACTCATTCTCCCTGCTGTATAAACTGATTTCTAGGGGCAGGGACTCACTTTCAGGGCCTTAGTTTTGACACAGTCACATAGTCAGTGTTTTTCATGGCTCTGCGATTCTGGCATGGAAAGTTGTGAAAAGAAACTGTGTTAGCAAATGGAGTTACAGTCCTGGACATTTGTCAGGCTGTGACGTGGGCATCTCTGCACACGTTTACCAAACATACTGCCTGGACATTCAGGTCCGTAGGGGCGGGCTCTTTCCCTGTTTGGTCCTGTGGGACTTTCTTCTTTGAACTTGGTTCGCAGACCCACCTCCCGGGAGTGTATTCCTTGGGTAGCTAGTCAAAGGTAAGGAATCTGCAGCTAAAAGTCTCTGTCAGATGGACAAGTTACTTGTCTTTGGTAACACCTTATTTGGTAAGGACTATGTCTAGCTGCAGATTACTTACTCACCCACCCATCCTCCCTGCAGTGCGAACTGATTTCTAGGGGCAGGAGCTCCCCTTTCAGGACCTTAGTTTTGACACACCAGTAGTCAGTGTTTTTCATGGCTCTCCGCTTCTGGTGTGGAAAGTCGTGAAAGAAACGGACATCATTGCTCCTGGGTGGTGCCTATAGGGTGACAACACCGCCATTTCCAACGGGGACGACAGACACGGAGTCGAACACCACCTACCGGCGTGCAGGACTCCTGCTCACAAAAATCTTCGGATCAAGTCTTACACCTGGGGAGAATTCAAAGGTAAGGAATCTGCAGCTAGATATAGTCTCTACCAGTTAAGGCATTACCAAAGATAAGTAACTTGTCCATTTATGATATTCAGTTGACAGCAAGTCCTTGCCCCCTTTGCCCTGCTAGCTGACCTAAACATATCAACTAGCTAAATAAAAAACTTCAATAAGAATTCAGTGTGTGTTGTCAAAGTTCTCATCTTGGGCTTTGGACAGTAATTTGTTTCAAAATTGTTTTTTGAATTTGAGCTCCATTGTTAATTTAGTAGAATATTTTCCCGATAAACCCCCATTCACCCCTACGGCAAACACTTATTAACTTGACCACCGAAAACACACAATTTATGACACTTCTCTCTCAGCTTACATGAAGAGAATGTTGGGCACATAACAAAACCAACTAAAGACTGATGGGCATTTTATGTATTGTTATAAGTTACTGGCACTATTTTCACCTCCAGTGCACATGCACAAGAAATCGAGACTGTTATTTTTAAATGTTTATATAAAAACAATGTTAATGCAGAATAAATGTTAATGCATTTTTGGAGATAACAGAACATTTGTAGCGAACCTGAGTGATATAGTGTACAAAAATTATGAAGACAGGTAATATGTTACTTGGTAGCGATCTCTGCTCATCTTATCTTAGCTAACAAACATTTGCATAAAAATTATGCCGTTCTGTCAATGTCCAGTTTTACATGTTGTTGGTGCATATTTAAACTTAATTACCAGTCCTCAGCCTTGCTGCCAGAAAGACCAGACTACATTTTCTCTGGCTCCTCTTTTGTCCTATAATGGCGTTGGTGTGGTCACACAGAGTGCTACTCTGCTTTTTCTGAGATCAAGAGTTTCTCGTTCTCTCTTTGAGAGGGCTGTAAATGTTCGTTTTATATCATTGATCACACAGATCTCTTGGGCAGTCAATTTCAGGTTTGGTGCTATCGTCCATGAGTCTACTTCAATCTTTGCAGTGGTGCACGTGGTTGTGCCAGTGAGATGATTGCACACCTCACCTGACAAGACGCTTCATCTTCAAGACTTTTTTCCAGACTCTCACCCGTCTTTGGGTAATACATTTCTACATAACATTGATGGTATGACCGTTCTCATGTTTAACAGAGCAGGACAAGGGAACTATTTTTAACTGGCCTACTGTCATGGCAGCTTCCATTAGTTGTTTGTGCACCTCCTTCTAGTGCTAAAGTAGACATATTTATGTTCTTTTTGGATGTCTGCAGTATGAGTATGTGCAGCATGGTTATCTCAGCAGCCTTGAACATATTCTGTAGGCATCATGCTGTCAATGCTTCTCTGAAAGCACTACAAATTTGACCAAAATGGCTTAACAAATGTATTTGCTTACGTCTTTGGTTGGCTGATACTGTTTTTCCACCTCCCTTGTGTACTATTCCTCTTGCTGTGAAATCTACCCATACCTTGGGAATATACTTTCCCCTTTTCCAATCCCAACACCATCCTGCGAGCTCTGCTGCCATCAGTCTGTACTATTATGCTGATAGATTCCTCATTCATGATACTGGTGAGGATTTCAGTCAGTGGAGGGTAAGATGGTGTAGCTATGTACTGTCTATGCATACATTTGTGCTACTGATGAGATGTTTCTGAATATGGCACCACTAAGCAACAGGCTACACATGGATTACCTGTATTGGAAACCCTGCAATCCAGGAGTAATATTCTCCATAAAGTTATATATCTTTTTATTGCTTGTTCTGGGAATACCTGTAGAATTGACTTCCATGAATGTTGTTTCTTTATATTTGTTTCAGCTGAATTATGTTGTTTTTTTTTTTTACTATAACTTACAGTCTCCATTGATGAATGAAAGAGTACATCCCTGTTCCATTCCTGTTGGACAGTTGTGGGTCGAACTGCTTCGTTTCTATACAGTAGAGTTCAAATTTGAAGACCTGGTTATCAGTGTACGTTTTAAAGGGCCAATTACTCGGGATATGAAAGACTGGCCGAAAAAGCGTATTGCAGTTGAAGGTAACACTGAGGTTTATATCTCAATGATAAGGCTGTTTGGGTTTTAGTTTAGGAAATGGCAAATTTTGTATGTTATTTCGTCTTTGCTCTCTTAGTGTATGAGATCTTAATATATATCAAATCCCAATGGCTCATAAAGACAAAAAATAAAGTACATAAGGGTCAAGAGAGGCCATACTATAAAGATGTTTTCTTTGCAGCAAAGGAAGTTGTTTTAATTGAATAGAATTTCATGAGAATTGCTTTGCTGTTTGATGCAGTTTGACTAGCCGACCATCATAGTGGAAAAATGTGTAAGTATCGCTGTGTGCTTTTGTGTTTTGAGAGGCCGGGTGAGAAAATATATATATTTTTATGTTCGATGGCATGTGTAGCTGCAGATACACATGCTGTGCACATCCCGCCATCTAGTGTTGGGCTCGGAGTGTTACAAGTTGTTTTTCTTCAAAGAAGTCTTTTCGAGTCACAAGATCGAGGGACTCCTCCACTTTCGGCTCCATTGCGCATGGGCGTCGACTCCATCTTAGATTGTTTTCTTTCCGCCATCGGGTTCAGACGTGTTCCTCTTCGCTCCGTGTTTCGGTTCGGAAAGGTAGTTAAATCTCGGAAAATTCGACGGTATTGTCTGCGTTCGGTATCGGGTTAGTTAGAACAGATCGACACCGAATTTTGAACAGCTCCGGTAGCGCTTCGGGGTTTTCGATTCCCCGGCGGGGCCAGGTCGGCCCGACCTTGTGCGTCTTCAAGGCTAATGGAACGGACCCCATTCCGCTTCTGCCCCGAATGCCACAACACGTATCCTTACACAGATCAGCATCTGGTCTGTAATTTGTGTTTGTCTCCCGAACACAAAATGGATACCTGTGAGGCCTGTCGAGCGTTTCGGTCGAGGAAAACGCTAAGAGACCGGAGAGCAAGAAGACTTCAAATGGCGTCGGCGCCGGCAGGACAACAACATTTGGAGGAAGAAGAAACCTTCTCCATCGCGGATTCGGACTCGGATGAGGCCGAAACCGAACCAACGCCGAAAACCCCGAGTAAAACACCCCTGCCCAAAACTCACCGAAAGTACATAAAAGCCCAGGGGACGCCACCGCCAGCAGGCCATGGCTTAACCCGAAAATCATGTGACCGGCCATCGGCATCGAAAAAAGGGCACGCACGTGTCGAGATACCGGCACAGAACAGGCTCGACACCGAGACACCGGGTCAGAGCAATCTCGACATCGAGAGAGCGGCACCGAAACGAGTCGGCACCGAGATATCGGAACACCGAAAGGCAAAACAGTGTCTTCGGAGCCGAAAAAGACGGTCGAAAAGGTTTCGATACCGAAACATCCGGCCTCGGAGCCAAAACCAAGTTCCTACACTGAGGAACAGGGCCTATCCTCACAGATGCAAGGACACAGATTCGGACAGGAGCTAGAGGCAGCGGAGCCAGATTACACTCGAAGAAGGCTCCACATTCAAAAGGACACAGGAAAAATCAGTACTCTTCCTCCAATCTGAATTAAAAGAAAACTTGCCTTCCAAGAGAAAGACAAGCAACCACTAGCAAAGGTGGCAAAACAAATAACTCCGCCACCACAGCACTCACTACAACCATCACCGGTAGCCACTCCACCAATGATGCAGTCTCCAACTCATACAGGAAGGAGTCACGATGATCCTGACGCATGGGATCTTTATGATGCGCCAGTATCAGATAACAGTCCAGACTGTTATCCAGCGAGACCATCACCACCTGAGGACAGTACCTTCTATACACAGGTGGTGTCAAGAGCAGCCGTGTTTCACAACGTCACCCTGCACGCAGAACCAATTGAAGATGACTTTTTGTTTAATACTCTGTCGGCCACACATAGCCAGTACCAGAGTCTCCCTATGTTACCGGGAATGCTGAAACACTCAAAGCAAGTGTTTCAAGAGCCTGTGAAAGGCAGGGCCATCACTCCAAGAGTGGAGAAAAAGTATAAACCTCCACCAACAGACCCTGTGTACATCACGCAGCAATTGACACCGGACTCAGTGGTAGTAGGGGCAGCTCGCAAAAGAGCAAACTCACACACCTCGGGAGACGCACCACCACCCGACAAGGAAAGTCGCAAGTTTGACGCAGCGGGGAGAAGGGTCGCGGCACAAGCAGCCAACCAATGGCGCATTGCAAATTCACAGGCCTTGCTGGCTAGATATGATAGAGCTCATTGGGACGAAATGCAACATTTCATAGAACATCTACCCAAAGAGTTCCAAAAGAGGGCACAACAAGTGGTGGAGGAAGGCCAAAGTATCTCTAACAACCAGATACGGTCAGCAATGGATGCAGCAGACACAGCTGCTAGGACTGTAAATACAGCCGTCACGATACGGAGACACGCATGGCTACGCACCTCAGGATTCAAGCCGGAAATTCAACAAGCGGTGCTGAATATGCCTTTTAACGGACAGCAGTTGTTTGGGCTGGAGGTGGACACTGCTATCGAGAAACTTAAAAAGGACACAGATATGGCCAAAGCCATGGGCGCACTCTACTCCCCACAGAGCAGAGGCACATTTCGAAAAACAGTTTAGAGGGGGGTTTCGAGGACAAAACACAGAACCCTCAACCTCACAAACAAGACCCACATACCAGAGCCAGTATCAGAGGGGAAGTTTTCGGGGACAATACAGAGGGGGGCAGTTCCCTAAAACTAGAGGGAAGTTCAAAAATCCCAAGACACCGCAAAATAAACAGTGACTTCAGTGTCACAAATCCCCAACACATAACACCAGTGGGGGGGAGACTAACAAAATTTTACAAAAACTGGGAGGAAATAACAACAGACATGTGGGTCCTAGCCATTGTCCAACATGGTTATTGCATAGAATGCCTACAATTCCCTCCAAATGTCCCACCGAAAACACACAACATGCCCAAACAACACATGGATCTATTACAACTGGAGGTACAAGCGTTGTTGCAAAAAGATGCAATAGAACTAGTACCAATTCATCAAAAAGGAACAGGAGTTTACTCCCTGTACTTTCTCATACCCAAAAAAGATAAAACTCTAAGACCCATTCTAGATCTCAGAACACTAAACATTTACATCAAATCAGATCATTTTCACATGGTGACACTGCAAGATGTGATCCCATTGCTCAAACAACAAGACTACATGACAACACTAGACCTCAAAGATGCGTATTTCCATATACCCATACATCCTTCCCACAGAAAATACTTGAGGTTTGTAATCCAAGGAGTACATTACCAGTTAAAAGTGTTGCCATTCGGAATAACAACAGCGCCAAGAGTTTTTACAAAATGCCTTGCCGTAGTGGCAGCCCATATCAGAAGACAGCAAATACATGTGTTCCCGTACCTAGACGATTGGTTAATCAAAACCAATACGCAAGAACGGTGTTCACAACACACAAAGTATGTAATAGAAATCCTTCACAAGCTAGGGTTCTCCCTCAACTACAACAAATCACACCTACAGCTGTGTCAAATACAACAGTACTTAGGAGCATCAATCAACACAAAAAAAGGGATGGCCATTCCAAGTCCACAAAGGGTACAGGCATTCCAAAACGTAATACAGGCCATGCACCCAAACCAAAGATTCCAGGTAAAATTAGTAATGAAACTACTAGGCATGATGTCCTCATGCATAGCCATTGTCCCAAACGCAAGATTACACATGCGGCCTAGCATCACAATGGTCACAAGCACAGAGTCAACTTCAAGATCTAGTGTTGATAGACCGCCAAACATACACCTCGCTTCAATGGTGGAATAGTATAAATTTAAATAAAAGGCGGCCTTTCCAAGACCCAGTGCCTCAATACGTAATCACAACAGATGCTTCCATGGTATGGTGGGGAGCACACCTCAACCAACACAGCATCCAAGAACAATGGGACACTCAGCAGAGACAGCTTCACATAAATCACTTAGAACTACTAGCAGTATTTCTAGCGTTGAAAGCATTTCAACCAATAATAACCCACAGACACATTCTTGTCAAAACAGACAACATGACAACAATGTATTATCTGAACAAACAAGGAGGGACACACTTGACACAATTGTGTCTCTTAGCTCAAAAGATATGGCATTGGGCGATTCACAACCACATTTGCCTAATAGCGCAGTTCATACCAGGAATTCAAAATCAGTTAGCCGACAATCTCTCTCTGGATCACCAACAAATCCACGAATGGGAAATTCATCCCCAAATACTAAAAACTTACTTCCAAAGATGGGGAACACCGCAAATAGACCTATTTGCAACAAAAGAAAACGCAAAATGCCAAAACTTCGCATCCAGGTACCCACAGACTCACTCTCAAGGCAATGCGTTATGGATGAGTTGGTCAGGGATATTTGCGTACGCTTTTCCCCCTCTCCCACTCCTTCCGTATCTAGTAAACAAATTGAGTAAAAACAAACTCAAACTCATACTAATAGCACCAATTTGGGCACGACAACCTTGGTACACAACACTACTAGACCTTTCAGTAGTGCCTCATATCAAACTGCCAAACAGACCAGATCTGTTAACTCAACCCAAACAACAGATCAGACACCCGAATCCAACATCGCTCAATCTAGCAATTTGGCTCCTGAAATCTTAGAATTCGGACACCTAGACCTTACACAGGAATGCATGGAGGTCATAAAGCAAGCTAGGAAACCAACCACAAGACATTGCTACGCAAATAAGTGGAAAAGATTTGTTTATTACTGCCATAATAACCAAATTCAACCATTACACACATCTGCTAAAAACATTGTAAGCTACCTACTACACTTACAAAAGTCCAAGTTAGCTTTTTCATCCATTAAAATACATCTAACTGCAATTTCGGCTTATCTGCAAATTACACACTCAACGTCATTATTCAGAATCCCAGTCATAAAAGCATTTATGGAGGGTCTGAAAAGGATTATTCCACCAAGAACACCATCAGTTCCTTCGTGGAACCTCAACATCGTATTAACACGACTCATGGGTCCACCATTTGAACCCATGCACTCATGTGAGATACAGTACTTAACATGGAAAGTAGCCTTTCTAATAGCTATCACATCTCTCAGAAGAGTAAGTGAAATTCAAGCCTTTACCATACAAGAACCCTTTATACAAATACACAAACATAAGGTAGTTCTACGCACAAATCCTAAATTCTTACCTAAAGTCATATCACCGTTCCACTTAAATCAAACTGTGGAACTCCCAGTGTTCTTTCCAGAACCAGATTCTATAGCTGAGAGAGCATTACATACATTAGACATCAAAAGGGCACTAATGTACTACATTGATAGAACCAAACAAATTCGAAAAACAAAACAACTGTTTGTTGCTTTCCAAAAACCTCATACAGGGAATGCAATATCCAAACAAGGCATTGCCAGATGGATCGTTAAATGTATTCAAACTTGTTACATAAAAGCAAAAAGAGAACTGCCTATTACACCAAAGGCACACTCCACTAGAAAGAAAGGTGCTACCATGGCCTTTCTAGGAAACATACCAATAACTGAAATCTGTAAGGCAGCCACATGGTCTACGCCTCATACATTTACCAAGCATTACTGCGTGGATGTGTTAACAACACAGCAAGCCACAGTAGGACAAGCAGTATTACGAACATTATTTCAAACAACTTCAACTCCTACAGGCTGAACCACCGCTTTTTGGGGGAGATAACTGCTTATTAGTCTATGCACAGCATGTGTATCTGCAGCTACACATGCCATTGAACGGAAAATGTCACTTACCCAGTGTACATCTGTTCGTGGCATGAGACGCTGCAGATTCACATGCGCCCTCCCAGCTCCCCGGGAGCCTGTAGCAGTTTTAAGTTGACAAATAATTAATCTTGTATATTTGTAGATTTGTAAATATATCACTTTTTAGCTACATTATGTACATACATACTTACTCCATTGCATGGGCACTATTACTATACACACAACTCCTACCTCACCCTCTGCGGGGAAAACAATCTAAGATGGAGTCGATGCCCATGGGCAATGGAGCCGAAAGGGGAGGAGTCCCTCGATCTCGTGACTCGAAAAGACTTCTTCGAATAAAAACAACTTGTAACACTCCGAGCCCAACACTAGATGGCGGGATGTGCACAGCATGTGAATCTGCAGCGTCTCATGCCACGAATAGATGTAAGTGACATTTTCCATATATATATATATATATATATATATATATATATATCAAAGTGTCGGTCCTGGAACAACGATGTGCCTAACTGCCGGTGCTGCGTTAGGGTAAGGACCAAACCCTAAATATAACACAAGGAGAAGAAAACGCTGCACTCCCGGAGATTGCAATCAACTGCACATTTATTCCTCTTAATGCTGGTTGAGGCTATATCTGGCACCACGACGCGTTTCGACATCCGTCTTCTTCCTGGTGGTTTCTGCCATCTTTATAGACGAGCAGGATGCTGGTATTTATAGTTCCCATATAACTTTCAGCTGTGAGCCAATTGGAGAGGCTTCTCCTTCGCCGCACGTTCATTTTACTGCTAATTGAAAACATATGTGAAATCCAAAGTTTCAAAAATCAGCAGATTAGCTATATGCTCAAAATGTCACGTTTTTGAAAATACGCCATCCTCGGATCCAAAGTTAGACAATGTGCTGATTTGGTTGAATTGTTTAAATACAACGATGGTGCCCGGCATATGGTTTTGATTCTGAAGATAGCAAGGAGATACTTCTCTTGCCTGTGTACATACACTGGAAGATTTTATGACAAAGGAGTCGGACTTCCAAAGTGCCTAGTGCTCTTTTCACTTAAAACATTACCTATTTTGCTGATGTGGCCCTGTTTCTCGGGGCCCGGAGACTTTGCTCTTTCTACAGTTTGTTTACTTTACGAGGCATGGTGAGCACAAGATAATTTGTAGATCTCATTTTAACTGGGAACATGGAGATTGTGTTTACACACGAGGATTTGAGATGCACGTTCGGCATTTCCATTTAGAAGAACTGTGAATTCATGCAGGAATGCGCTTAAACATCATATGCTCGACAAATCAGTATATTGTTTTTTTTTTAATCCGAGGATGTAATATTTTTTAAGAACGTGACACTTTGAGCATGAAGTCAACCCGTATATTTATAACCCAGTATTTCACAGCTTTCATTCAGCAGTAAACATGACGTGCAGTGAAGGAGCACTGCTTCCTTTGGCGTGCAGCAGAAAGTTATCTGGGAGTTACTAACATCGGCAAAGAACTGTGATTTCATTCAGGAATGTGTTGTATTACCACATGCTCTATAAATCAGCACATTGTCTAACTTTGGATCCGAGGATGGCGTATTTTCAAAAACGTGACATTTTGAGCATATAGCTAATCTGCTGATTTTTGAAACTTTGGATTTCACATATGTTTTCAATTAGCAGTAAAATGAACGTGCGGCGAAGGAGAAGCCTCTCCAATTGGCTCACAGCTGAAAGTTATATGGGAACTATAAATACCAGCATCCTGCTCGTCTATATATATATATATATATATATATATATATATATATACACATAGATAAATAGATATTACACAGTTGGCACTGTCTAGATATGGCTCAGCCTCTTTTCATTGAAAATGCATTTTTGATTTGCTTATAACTTGATCCCCTGGATGAATCTGCACAAAATTTGCCCATCTACAAGTCATTTAGCTAAGTTTCAGTATGCCAAGGTTTGTCAACGAACCACCTACTGACAAAAGAAAGTTAGCGGGGAGGGGAAAAAACAAAACTTTGTGAAAGATAGAGCAAATAGCTGACCAGGGTTGCACCAAACGTGGCATGAATATGGGACTTGCCTCAAATGAAGCTTTTTTAAGATGGTGTAAGTCTGTTTTTGGGATAATCACATTTATAAAAAAAGATGCCTCAATGGATTAAAAGGATTTACACTTTTGTATGTCTTAATATTTCTCCTTCAGCAGTTTGGTTGAGTAGCATTTAGCTGTAGTAGGGCCAGACCAAGCATCCTCCAAACTAATTTCCCTCAGACTAGATTCCACACACACAAAGCACTGTTAGTGCTTTGAAGTACAATACTATTACTGTGCACTTCGGCATGGGGATTCTTATGCAGCCTCAGCCACTATAGGATGAAACACAATGCGATTTCATCAGGACCTGAATGCTGATGAAATGCAGTTTGATTACTACGCCTGAAGTTTGTAAGACATAGTACATTCAGATAACACATTTTTGCATACCCATAAAGGGGGCCCGGTTAAAAAAAGAATGGTGAGGGGGCAATTTTTTTTTAATTTACTGATATGTTTGGCACTGTGTGACACATCTGAAAAAAATAATCCCAAGATAGAAAGGGTTAGTGTTCTATTAGTGTGACAAGTTTTGCGTTAATCCCTTAAGGAGGGCATCAATAAAGGGGCGGGGTTTATAAAATTGTCATCTGCTTATTACTTTATTGCTGCTTGATCTCTCTGTGTTGTGTGGTAAGTAGTTAGCAAATGGTACTGAGTGCAGGTATATTAGATTTTAATGAAGATCTTATTTGGGTGAGGGGGGGCAAAATTAAAAGGGAAGTGCAAAAATATTTTTCATTCGCTGATGAACTTGACACCATTTGATGGATCTCCACAAAACCTGTGAAGGACTTGTCACTTATTTCATGAAGATCTACCAAAGAGGTAAGGTAGACTTTAAAAAAAAAAAGGGGGGGGGGGGGAGAGAACAAAAAGGTGCTCATTTGCTAATATTCATGCCACTGTGTGATGAAGCTGCACAGAATATGGCAGAAGCTTAGAAGGCTTGGTTTTTGATTGGTGTATCAAGATTTGTGCCTAGCCTATTCTTCAAGGCAGCACAATAACATTTCCTGTTGCTTTTAACTTAAGCTCTGTTTGATGAATCTGCATCCTATGTGCCAGGCAGTTAACAAGTTACACCCAGTGCAGATATCACACACATCCAATGTGGGGTGTGGGGGGCAAAAGTTAAGTTAAAGAACAGGGGTCAAACATTTTTGATTTACTAACACCCACTCAATAAATTTGGTAATGACTTAGCAAGTTTAGTCTACTCTTGGTTTTCTCAATTTCATGCAGGCCTATTAATTCAAGGGGCATGTGGGGTGGGAGGAAGAAGAGTTCATCTGCAAATACATGTGGCACTGTTTGATTAGTCCACACAAAATGTAGCAAAACATTTAGTGGGTTTAGCTTGCTGTTACTAACATCAAGTTTTTAACAGATGCGTTTTACCAGATCAAAGATAAATGAAAACCCCAGTATCGGAAAGGTACAGAAACGAAAGAGTGATCAAGAAAACAACATGGCACTTTGTGGCTTTAATTGAAAAAAGCACTGTTAATGAGTTAGTTATGTTTGAGGGTCAAATGCACAGAATCACTCAAATTAAACAGGTTATGTTCAGTAACCTATTCACCACACAGAGTAAAACTCATGGTCAACTGCCATGTTGTTCTGAAGTTAACTGTTCTTTTATGAGTTGTTTCTCTGAACATAACCAGTGAATTCCTGTGATTTCACACGTTTGAGCCTAAAATATGTCACATTTACCTTCGTTTTTTTCCAGTGGGGGAGGGGGGTGGGGGGGTGGATGTGTGTGTATACACATATATATATATATATATCAATAAAATTAATACAATTCGGAGGTGATAGGATACCAATATAAATACTTTTACATAAACATCCAAAAATGTATTTAACATCTTAGTCCTTGGAGCACAGAGAAAAATGTTTGATTAATTTATCTTCACAAGGTTTATTCTTCTCAAATTGCCATCAAATCATCTGCACAGCCAGCTGACATCCCACTTTTCAAAGCTAACAAAGGATAATATACAGTTGTGAGGTATTAAAACAACTATAAATGAGTCAATAAATTTAAAGACATATTGTACATATTTATTATACATATATAATCCTTTGCATTATACATAATCAAGTTCTCATTATAGAAACACTATCTTAACTGAGGAAAGAAACATTGATGTAAAGTCCATTGTTACTAATCTTTCTGACAGATCACTTATGGTTGATGAAGTGGTGGTACTAAGCAAAGGTTTGGAGCTTTGCAACCATGAATAATTAGAGTGACTTAGAAGCTAAGGCAGATCCAATGAAGTTTACTAGAACATTAGAACTTAAAAATTTTAGTCAATCAACAAGGAGTCTGCACACCTGTGTTGATGAATGTTAAACCTAGACTATCAAGGAACTATATGATGTTAAAGTTCTTATGAGTATTTAGGTGGAGAGGCTGTAGATATTGAGGATTTGGCGAAAGAACTAGACATTTTATCTGATATCCCTGGAGGTAGTGGTTTGTAGCCTTAATCGACTCTTGTTGTCCATTTGATATTGCACAAAGACAATATCATTGATGTTTTTCATATTCCTGTTTTGAATGAATTGGATTGTGCTAAGGTTGGACAATTTAATCACAGTCTTAATAAAGCATAGAAATTGGCACTGTAAGATTTGAGGTCTGAGATTTAATGTTTATGGGAAAAATAAATTGTCGTTATCCTATCACGTTTGTATTGCATCTAATTTTATTGATCAGTACTACCATCTCCCTAGCGGGTTAGTAGGGATTTTGAGGGTGAAGTGCCAGGCTTTTTCTTGGTGACATTTCCCCTGAGAAATCTTACTTTTCAGTGGTGTGTGTGTATATATATAAAGTTGCTCCTCTGTAGTTCAGATCGACAACTTAGTAAAGTATTTTTTTTTTATACTTCACAACTTTGTCATCTCTTCACTAATCTGGACAAAATAATGTTTTGGATGATATCCGACAGAGTGCCATATTTGGTGCAGGTCACTGAAAAAGTTCTGAAGTGTTAAAACGCGTCCAGAGTGTGTTTTTTTCTCACCTCTAAGATGAGATTTCAGATCAGAGCTTTTTCTCTCCGCATACCTCTGAAATCGATTTAAACTAGGCCTCCAGATTTTTATGGCATGGTGGATATGGTCATTCTTATCTTAGTTTGTGGAAAATCTGGGGAGCTGTTTCAGAAGGATAAACCAAAATGTGAGGATCTTGTACGCACGTCAAAATATGTATAATCTTTAAAATGTTTGTTAAACTTTATTGTGCATGGTCAGTAAAAGACATGACAATGAAAATTTGTGAACCAAAAATTAAAGGGAACAATGCGAAACATGTTTTTTCTCCCCATTGTTGCTATGGACAAAACTTAGTGGGGTTTCCACTGAAAAATCTTACTTTTCAATTGGACATATGGAGATTTATTTTGCAACAAAGGACTTTGACCCATCGCTATGGTTCACAAACAATTTGAATGTATACACAACAGACAACACGCATACCAAAGTTGACAGGACATATATCCGGCCTTTAGAACATTAATACAATCCCTCAAATACAGGGAAGACCTTTTTAAAGCATGTGGAATTTTAATCTGTACCAAAGATTTTTTTAAACTTTTTGTATCTATGCAGACACCCAAGGAAATACACACACAGCACATACCACAAGTCAGCTTGGCAAAAGGCTTGCCAAATAAGAATAAGCGCACATTGCTGAGGGAGGGTAGCGTAATTGACGTATTTGAGGCTTGCCTCTCATTACTCACAGCCCCTTATGGCACTTAACAAGGGCAAAAAAATGCCATATTGTTCTGTGCATCTGCATATATGCTGTTAATAAAATGTGTGTTTTGTTTTGAATAAGAGTAGCCTGTAATGAATACTAGTAGAAATTTTGGTATTTGGAGTTTCAAGGGACGTGGTTGGATGTATATAGCATTCTGATAAAAATTGTTGCCAAACAGCATGTTTGAAACAAGTGTACTTATAAACATGTATTCACCCTTTATTACTGATATGCAAATGTCCATATTATTGCCTTAATACAGCCTAAGTTGTGTGAAACAAATGCTTGTTGATTAACAGATTGCCCATTGTGGAAGTTATGCAGAGAAATGCAGCTTTTCTAAGACTAGGTCTGTTAAAATTATTTTTTCTCACCCCATAGGCATGAACTGTTGTGACACGGTTCTAGTTAAATACCTTCATTAACATTTATTAAGCAATGCAAAACAGCATATTGTAAACCATATATGCAGATATTTAGCTTTTTGTCATTTTTCAGTGATTCGAGGAGCATCATGACCCACTTGCTTACCCTCGTGTGTAGAGACCCCTTCCTATACTCACCAATGGTGATAAACATCATGTTATACTTTACACACATTTTTACCCTATAGCTAGGTCAGCGTTTCCATAGGAGATGCATATTTTGTGTCGCTAATAACATTGGCACTGTTTGACTAATCTCCACAAAACTTTCCAAAAAACTGTTGTTTTTGCCTTGTTTGTGCATGCAAAGTTTCGGGGTGATCAGTCAAGTGGGGCAGAAAAAAAAGGAGGCTCCAAAACGCAAAATCCCCTCGCATTTTCGATAGACTTCTTTATGCAGGACTACAGCAAAAACTGCTAAATGGATTTGCACCAGATTTGGAAGGAGGCTAAATCTTGGTATGCAGACTGTGTTTTTTGTGACTTGGTGTGAATCTGTTCCATGCCCTCGCCACGCGCTGCTAGTTACCCAGGCTGTACCACGTGATGGCCCTCCCGGAGCACCAACGCCGACGAAGACGACGATAGTGAGTACAGCTGCCTAGCACACAAGGGAGGGAGGGGAGAATGACACACGCACAGCACACACCACACACCCAGAACTATCTACAGAGTAACTCGACAGCAACAGAACCCAGGAGCAAAGAAAGATAGGACACATACCTCTGGTCCAATCACTGTAATCATGTTGGATAACGAGCGTATATTCAAATAAATAAAAAATAACATATTTACAGGCAGGGCCATAGGCCAGTCCAAAGTTCGCAAATGGCCACAGGGCAACGTCCAAGGCCCAACTTGACAGTGTGCGTGTGTGAGGTGGATGACTGTTGGGTGTCTGAGTGGGAGCGTTTGTGTCTATGGAGGTGGGGCCGACCGGCTGGGGGAGGGCAAACAGGACGTGTGGATGCATGTTGTGGTGATGTCTGCAAGTGAGGTGGGTATGCTGCATGAGGTGGTGGTGGTGGTGATTGTGCATGTGGTGTGTGTGGGGTGCATGTCTGTGGGTCTCCTGTTGTGGTGACTGGGCAAGGCTGTACAGGTGGCAGGATCTAGGACTGTTTATGCAGTGTATGCAGGTGTGCTGATGTGACTGTGAGACAGGAGGAGGATGGGGAGACAGTGGCTTTTGTTGTGTGTGCATCTGTGTGTTGGCTGTGTGTGTGCTTGTGGAGTGAAGTGTGGTGCCTATGTTTGTCTGTGCAAGTCCTGTCTGTTGTTTTGGGTGCATGCTTGTCAGAATGTGTGCGTGGGATGGGTTGGGGAGAGGAGACAGGGACAGGGAAGAGGTAGTTGGAGGGGGGACGGAAGAAACAGGGACACTGGCTCCAGTCAGAGAAGAGGCCAGGCCTGAAACGATCTCTGTAGAGCCGCCAAGCCACTGTGAATGCCCTCCAGGTTGGCATTGCATTGCTGCATCTGGGATGCCAGCCCCTGGATGGCATTCACTACGGTTGACTGCCCTACGAAGATGGCTCTCAGGAGGTCAATAGCCTCCTCTATGAGGGCAACAGGGCTGACTGGGGCAGGGCCTGAGGTGCCTGAGGCGAAGGAGACACCCACCCTCCTGGGTGAGCGGGCATGGGCAACTGGGTGGGGGACTACTGGGAGGGTGGTGCTGGTACGGGGGTGGGAGAAGATCTTGTAGCTGGGGTGGTCCCAGAGGGGTCCACCACCACCAGGGAGCTTCCATCGTCATTTGTATTAGCTCCAGTCTCCTCCGTGGTGCTCCCCTTGCCCTTCAACCCACTGGTCCCCTTGGCGTCGGTGGATTCTGCCTCCTGGGTCCCGTGGGTTGCAACTCCCTCACTTGCCGGTGCCCCTGCTCCTTTGCTAGATGATGCTAATGCACACATGGACAGGATGACAAAAGGAGAGAGGGTGGGGGAGAAAGGAAGGGAGCACAGGGTCAATCACAACACCAACAGCAGAGATGGATACACATCACAATCTCTCACTGGGACTTAAATTGCACAGTATGGACCACAGTGGCAAACCATTGCCTAAGTAATACAGCAGGAAGGAACCCAAACACTACTATCTGCACACCTACTGGGACCAATTAAGCCCTGTCTGCCATGGCATGCTAGCTACCTAGCAATACCAAAAATGCATGCCACCCTACATAGCTAAGCGGACCACGCAGGAATGGCTAAACCGGCATATTGGGGCATGCACTGACTAGAACCTTGCACCCATATCCCATGCCAGGCAACAAAAAATGAATACCACACACTCTGTGCTCGCCCCCTTGTGCTTGCTGTGCTGCCCTCAGGCACCCATCCAACTCAGGATTGGCCACTGCCAGTATGCGGGCCATTGGGGGGGGTCAGGCTCCCATGGGCACCCCTCCCTCATTGGGAGGCCGTCCCTAGCTGGGCCGCCGCGGTCTTCCTGGCCCAACGTCTCAGGTCCTCCCACCGTTTCCTGCAGTGGGTGCTTCACCGGCTATGGACCCCCAGGGTCCGCACGTCCTTGGCGATGGCACACCACAACCCCATTTTCTGATGGGCGTTGACCTGCAGAGGAAACACAGACAGAAGGACACCATTAACCATACAATGCAGCCTGTCAAACAAATGGATCACATACTGCATTTGCCCCTCGTTAAGCTCACACGTGACCCGTACCTTTGCGTGCACATTGCCTGCAGCCATACTCCCCCCAAATGACACACTGCTAGAACACACATACATCTACATGCAGCCATGTCGCATACAACGTACCCATGATGTACTCACCTGTTGGCCTGGAGGCCCAAACAACTGCCCATACAGGGGTAGGACACCATCCAAGAGTTTCTCCAACTCCCAACGAAGTGAAGTCTGGGGTCCTTTCCCCTTTGGCAGGAGCCATGGCAGGTTCCAGACACAGGTCACAGCAGCACAAGCAGTGTAGATGTATCACTGTGGAAAGTCAGGAATCAAGTGAAGTTGTAGAAAGAAAATGGCGGTCACGTCTGCGGTGGTGAACATCATTGGTTCCTGTACTCCATAGAGCCTCATGTTAGCCAATGAGGAATAGCAGGGCGGTGCAGACTGCGTACTGCCATGACGCCTAATGCCGGTGGAGTGCGGTCACTTACACCTGTCCCTGCATACAGGACAGGCGATTGCCATTTCCTATTGCTGGTACTCATGTTTTGAATTCATATGTGCATTATTGGAGTCAACTGTACACACCTAGACAAATGTGATGTCCTACATACATACATGCTCTGTGTACTATGAAGTTGTGTGTCCATAGGCCCTGTTGTCACACCCTTATTACTTTTGGCTCACTTAGATACCAACCACTGCGGAGGAATAGGAGGATGAGGCAAGCACCCGTGTACAGACCCCTTGTGTACTCGGCTACACTGGAGGACTGGCACATCATACTCGCCTATCATCTGGACAGAGCCACAATCACAGAGCTGTGTGCACAATTGGATCCTGATCTGATATTTTCTATCCGTAGCACCACAACAATTCCCCCTCTTGTTCAGGTACTATCAGTGCTCCATTTTCTGGCAATTGGTTCTTTCCAGGTGACTGTGGTTTTGGCTACAGGAATATCACAGCCAATTTTCTCGAATGTGCTTGGAAGGGTTTTGGCTGCCTTGCTCAAACACATGAGCAGCTACATCGCATTCCCCCATGATTGGGCCACAGTGAAGGCTGGATTCTACACAATGGGACGCATACCACATGTGATTGGGGCCATTGATGGGACCCATATTGCCTTAGTCCCTCCAAGGCAAATGAACAGGTGTACAGGAATAGGAACAGTTTCCACTCTCAATGTCCAAATGGTGTGCCTTGCTGACCAGTATATCTCCCACTTCACTGCCAAGTTTCCTGGATCTGTGCATGATGCCTATGTGTTGAGGAATACCAGCGTCCCACAGGTAATGGCTGAACTGCAGAGGCACGGAGTGTGGCTTATAGGTGACCTTGAGTCCTCACCCAATGTATGTCAGTGTATGGCTACTGGAGTCATACCCCATGCCATTGAGCATGGCTAATGTGTGTCCCTCACTTCTTCCAGGTGATTCCGGCTATCCAAACCTGTCCTGGCTGTTTACCTCTTTTAGGAATCCAAGAACAGGGACTGAAAATTGGTACAATGGTGCACATTGGCGTACCATGAGGATTGTGGAAAGCACTTTTGGTCTCCTGAAAGCCAGGTTCAGGTGCCTCCATTTGACAGGTGTATCCCTATGCTACTCCCCTAAGAAGGTCTGCCAGATTGTGGTTGTCTGGTGCATGCTTCACAATTTGACCCTCAGATGCCATGTGCCCTATCTGCAGGAGGAGGGGGTGACAATGCATCTGTGGCAGCAGTGGACACTGGGGAAAGTGAGGAAGAGGAGGAGGATGTGGACAACAGGACACGTATCATTCGGTAGTACTTCCAATGACACTCCGGTAAGACTGATCTATACGTATCTCCATTTTAGTAATGTGCTGTGTGGCTGTTGTGTTGTACCAGCAACTACCTTTGCATCCCAATTGACTGCCACCTATGCCTTCCCTTATTGCAGATGTTAGTGTGGTCAGTGGTGTACTGATGTGATGTCTACAGACTGCTGGAACACATTTGTTGGATGGATTAACACATTGCAGTACATTGCACAGGTTAATGCAGTTCAATACATTTCTAACTGATAAAGCACTTATTACTCTAGTTGTGTACAAGGGTGTTTATTTGACTTACAAAAATACAATGGAAAGTGCAATAGAGTGGGGTAATGGTCGGGAAACATCCATTGTAGTGGGCCAGTCTGTTTGTACCACAGGTCCAGTGTCCATGGAGCCATAGAGGAGCAATGGCAGTCCAAAGTGAACAAGGTGAATTAGTGGAACACAAGGGGGACATTCTGGAGGGGCTCATTTCCTGGTCTTGGCAACTGTCTCTGGTGTCTGTCTCTAGTGTCTGTCTGGTTTGCAGGGAACGTTTGCGGGGTGGTTCACCTTCTGCAGGGGGAGGGTTTGCTAGTGACCTGTGAGTCTTGAGGCAGGGCCTCCTGTCCACTTGCTGCAGCAGATGTGGAGGGTTGGTCAGTGCACTTGCTGGTGGAAGGGGCTCGCTGCTGTGCGGTGTACTCACGCATGATGTTCGCCATGTCACTCAGCAGCCCTTGCAATGGAGGTCAATGGTGGTATCCAAGGCCTGTAATTGTTGCACGACCTCCTGGTGGTGTACAATCTGCAGCCTCTGGTTTACCTGCATGATGTTGATCACCTGACCCATCCTGTCCTGGGATTGTTGGTATGCCCCCAGGACATTTGTGAGTGCCTCCTGGGCAATCGGTTCCATGGGCACCCCCCTGACACAGCTGCCCTCTTGACTGTCACTGGCCCCCTGTGCCTGTGTCCCCCGAACAGTGTGCCCACTCACACCAGGACCCTCATCGTCTTGCCTGTGTGGTGTCGACTCGGGTCCCTGTACAGGTGGGCACACTACTGATTGACGTGTCCTGGGGAAGAAGGTTTGGAGGGGTTGGCTGGCTGCTGTGGTGTTTGAGTCTAAGAGGGGGGGGATCCTTTGGTGGGCTGGGTGTGGGATGTGGTAGCCGACTGACCTGTGGTCCCAGTGAGTTAATCCAGATCAAGTCCTCCAGAGTTGCTGTCATCACTGAGGGCATCTTCTGGTGGGGGACTGGGTTGCCGGGGCAACTCCTCACAGCTGACATTGGCTGGTGCACCTGTGGGGATGTAAGTGATTTGTTAGGATGATTGTCTGTCACATATTCTGCATTTCTACCTTTCCCAGTGAAATTGGTGTTGTCCTCCCACCTTTGGTAGTGTATGGAGATGGATTGTGGGATTGGTAGTAATACATGCTGTCCATGCATTGCTGGTGGGTGTGCATGCAGAGCTGGGGGGGATGTGCATGCATTGGGTTGGCATGCAGGGGTAGACATTTAGGTGTGGTAATTGGGGTGATACACTGTGTGGGATTGATTGGCGTGGCGGGAGTCAGGGTGAGGGGGTAACATGGCATGCAGGTATGGGTGGTGGTGGGTTGGTAATGGTGACTCACCAGTGTCCAGTCCTCCGGTTACTCCAGTGAGGCCCTCAGGATGCAGTATTGCCAAGACTTTCTCCTCCCATGCTGTCAACTGTGGGAGAGGAGGTGGGGGTCCACTGCCAGTCCTCCTGATGGCGGGCTGGTGCCTTTCTGCAATGGAACGCACCTTCCCCCATAGGTCGTTCCACCTCTTCCTTATGTCGTCCCTTGTGTGTGGGTTTGTTTCCATGGCGTTCACCATGTCCACAATCCTACGCCATAGCTCCATCTTCCTGGCAATTGAGATCTGCTGTACCTCTGCTCCAAACAGCTGTGGCTCTACCTTGACTATTTCCTCCATCATCACCCGCAACTCCTCATCAGTGAAATGGGGTGCCTTTTTGGGAACATGGATGTTGTGTGGTGTGTGTGTCGTGCAGAGTGTGATGTGTGATATGGTAGGGTGTGTGGTGATTGACGGATGAATGGGTAGTTGTGGTGTGTTTGTGTGCAGTTATCTCTGGGATTGGCGTGGCAAGGTGTAGCGGTCTTCTTGTGTTTACAAAGAATTGTGGGTGTGTGTTTTATAGTGCTGTTGGGTGTGTGGGGTGTGTGTATTTGTGCCAGGTACGGGTTTTTTGTTCTGGCCAATGTTGTCTTGTTTTGATTTTGGGTGGCCGTTTTCACTGCGGCGGCGTGCACCGCCAATGGTTTACCGTCACTGAATGTCTGCTGTGGTGATTCGTGAGTAATTATTTGGAGGGCGTTGTTTTGGTGACGTGACGTAACGGTATGAGTGCTAGTTCCGACAGTTTATCGCCTTTGTTAGGTCTGGCGAATTTGTTGTTGTGGCTGGTTTCTGTCGGTTTTGTTTGTGTATGTCATAATTTGGGGGCTGGATGTTTGCTTCCGCAGCGGTATGTTGGCAGCCTTCACTGCGGCGGTATTCGGAATTTACCCCCAGTGTCATAATGAGCGCCATAATTTATGACATCACTGATGACATCTCAAATGACTTTTGTACACATAGCTCTATAAACGGGTATGGCATTAGAAATATGAAAGTAAGTGCAAAAAAGCTCAGAATAATATGAAGCATCATTACCGCTATCATACATACAACCCCCATAGGTGAAGCAAGCTTGGGTTATGTGAAACATTGACACTAAACCATACACTTCATGAGTAGTTGGGTTCACTTTGACTATCAACCATAGATAAAAGGGTAACCTGTATTGCACATGGTGTTCAATTTGTATATGACTGTTCAGGGAAAACCAAGCTACTCCAGATACCTAAGCCCTGTTA
Organism: Pleurodeles waltl; assembly: GCF_031143425.1. Classification (NCBI taxonomy): domain Eukaryota; kingdom Metazoa; phylum Chordata; class Amphibia; order Caudata; family Salamandridae; genus Pleurodeles; species Pleurodeles waltl. Next base: position 799,271,644 of record NC_090436.1, read on the forward strand.
TAACTAATGCTCTATGGACATTCTTTGCCTGTATCAAACCGGTCAGTCACTGAACCTGCATTGATAAATGAAGCTGATACAAGTAGAAAAGTGGGCACTGTTAACACACTTTTCTCTATGGAGAGAGTTTACTCTGTACCATACTGCAGACAGTGAAACTCTCATAAATACTATGCAAAACGTGTCCAAAGAGAAACTTTTCACTTAAAAATAACGAAGGTCTTAAAAGGTCATGCTGCCTTCATACTGTATAGGTTTATTTTATGAAATGTGATTTTACCTTATAGGATATAATGTTTTTATCATTGTAGATTTGTGACGATTATATGCTGATTTAATGGTAACATTGTTGGGTCACAATACATACAGCTCTAATGCATCTATTTATAGTGATACTGGACAAACAATATGCATTAGGAAAGAGGGATTATTGGATGAGATATTGCAATAACTTATAAATTGCACTGACTGTTACTTTTACCTGAGGATGATGGGGGATAAATGGCTATTACATTTGCCTGGTACTGTTATTTAGCAAATGTTGGAGGAAAAGGGGCATAGCTTTGCTCTACATTGGATGTGTGTTCCGTTGCCACTAAATCTATTTATTTAGGAATGTATTATGATTGTTCCAGGGAGGAAATGGGGATAAGGATTTCCTACGTTGGGGATTGCAGGAGTTAAATAGCTATTACTAATGCCAGGTGTTATTTAGTACATAATGTAGGTAAACCGGCATGGCTGTGTGCTGCATGGGGGATTAATGGTCTTACATGGCCAATGAATATATTTGGCACTTTGCTAGGACAGTTCCAGGTTGGAAAGAAGGATAGGGATTTTGTTAATCGAGGATGACTGGCATTAAATGGCATTTACATATACATACTGTATTTTCATGAATACTGTAAGGAAATACTGTAAGGAAATGGAATTGCTATTTTACTCACAGGGCATTATGGGCTTTAAACAGCTGTTAAATGCATTTCCCCTCTATTATATTGTTCCTGGTAGGAAAATGGGACTAGGTAATGTGCAAATGGGGGCCTACAGGGGGCAGGGGCTGTGAATGGTTGCTTCATACCTCTGGCATGGTGTTTTACTTAGCCAAATTGGGATAATGGCCATAACAATTTTTACATGGGTGTTCAATGGCTGTTACTTACACCTGCCACTGTAGTAGAGTGACTTGTGTTGAAGAAATGGGCATACTTATTTTTTACATGTGTATGATGGGGGTAAAATGGCTGGTACATACACCTGATACTGTTATTCAGTAAATGTTGAAGGTAAATGGACATTGCTGTTTTTGCCGGTGTTATTATGGGAGTTATATGGCCATTGAATATATTTGGAAATGTATTTTTGTTCTAGGTAGGAAATAGGGATAGGAATTTTCTATATCGGGAATGATGGGAGTTTAATGGCTTTTAGGTATGCTTGCTAACTGTATTTTTGTACAAATACTGTAAGAAAATGGTGCCAGCCCATTTACTCACAGAAGAATATGGGCTTTAAACAGTTGTTGAACACATTTTCACTTATATTGTAATGGTCATGTTAAGAAAATGAGAATAGATGATGGTTAAATGGGGGACTACTGGAGAGGGGTGCTGTAAACGGCTGCTACATACCCTGGGCATGGTATTTCACTAGTTTAGGGGGCCCTCTTGAGACAATGGCCATAATGATTTCTGTCCTGGGGATGATGGGCGTTAAATGGCTGTTGCATACACCTGCCACTGTAGTGTAGTGGCGTGTGTTTAGGAAAAGGGCATACATATTTTTTATGTGGGGATGATGGTTAAATGGCTGATACATGTTCCTGGTACTGTTGTTTAATACATTTGGAAGGTAAATGTCATAGCTGGCTGTGTTCTGTTAGGAGGATTGTTAGATTCCATGTGTAGTGAATATATTTGGGACTGTATTAGGATTGTTCTAAGTCAGAAATGGGGATTTTTTACTTGAGGACAATGGGTATTAAATGGCTGCCCTGTATACCAGGCACTATATATAGACTATTTATTAGCTGATAAAGTAGTTAAATAGTTGTGACCTTCTGCATGTGTGTTTTGCCTCTGGTAAATGGCTATCATATATATCTGGCACAGCATTTTCCTGAAATTGTAAGAACTATTTTATGTATGAGGGATTAGGGGCTCTAAAAGGCTGTTAAGTACTTTTGCCCTTGTACGAAATCACTGAGAGAATTACAATGATCAAACCTTGTTCCTAAATAGCTAAGGGGTGATTTATAGCTTGATGATATGTATACGGCATTGCAACAATGATGTTTATACGTACCACCAAGATGTTGATCTGCCTGCCAAATTTAAGAGTCATCGAGCCTTAGGTTTAATCATGGTGGATACTACTCTGTCCCTGCCATGATTAAACCCCTCTAAAGTCCCTGTGAAGTAAGGGCTGTTAGAGGCAAACCTCTAATTCCACCCACCTAATTTAGATTTATGGAATTAGAAGTTAATTTTCACTGCCTGTCACCACCAGGAAAACCTAAATGCTCCCCTCACCATGAAAGCAGACTCCCATGGTTAGGGGAGCTCTATTTAATTTAAAAAAGAAAATCCCACTGCTGAATTTTCTTTTTTAAAGTAAAAGGTAAGAGTTTGGTGCAATTCTTTGTCATGTTGATGGAGCCTTAAACCAATCTGTAAACCGCTTTGACATTAACTGCTGTGATGGCAATTCATACCAATGCTATAGATATGACTGCCAACTTGGCTAACGGCCTACTTAAATATAAATTAGGCCCTAAGTCTTCAATGCTTTTCTGTAGGTGAAATGGTCCTCTCTGTGGTTCAGAAATTAAGGAAGTGTGTTCCAGAGCCTGGCCACTGCATAAAAGAATGCACAATCATCTCTTCTGGATTTCTCAATTTTCTAACAACAGAGTAGTCCTTTTGGAGGAGAGGTTTATTGCGGATAGGGTTATAAGGAGCTAATGTCCTGTGCATGAGAATTTTACTGTACATAACCTTGTAACAGATGCAGAGGCATCATTATTCAGGACAATGAGTTCTCAAGTCTCAAGGACTCCATGCTGCCAGTCTTCGCTACCAACACTTCTCCATTTTAGAGGTGATTCAAGCCCAGTGAAGGAATTTAGCACTCAGCCTTGAGACCCAGACCACATGCGCCTCCCACTACAGGCTGATTGGAGCCCCCCTCATCTTTAAGAATACAAGCCCTATATGATTGTTGAGAACTATCTATAATGGGTTGTACTGTTCATATGTTTGTTTATACGTTTGTTGATCATGATTTATCACCTAAGTGTATCACCTCTAAAGAGAGCCCCAAGCATGTTTATTTTGCACCAAATATTCACTGTGCCACTATGTGTCTTGCAATTGTTTTTCATAAACACCTTTTAATAAATGTTATTTGCTGTTTGTTTTTTTTTACATCTAGAATATTGTTACTACAGATCAGTGTGTTTTTTGTTATAGTTATTACCCCATCTCCCAAGTGATTCTTGGGTCTTCCTTCTTGAAGTATTATTTACTATTCTGCCTGATGACCTTACATACCCATCAAGTGTAATCCATACCAGAAGAAAACCAATTGGGTCCCTGGGAATCCCCAGGGATCCCTAGTGTCTGGGGTCCAGAGGCATGATAGTAATCATAAATATGATTACCATGCTGTCTTAGTGTTTGGCTGTGATTGAGGCTATCTCTGTCTCCTATGAAACCATTAAGGATTACATAGGCCCACAGATGGGGGATGATCTGGGTGCTACTGTCACCACTGAGCTTACATACCCCAGGTCACCCCTCAATACTTCTGCCTCTCAGTCGGGCCACGTATAAATTAGCCTATGAATGTCTCAACTAATGAGGCTGAAGGCAGGGATTCCACTATCTGCTCAACAGAATTCCCACTATCACCAAACCTTGTTATTGGCAACTGGGAAATGGATCATTAGCAGAGTGATACTACTGCCTCCCTTTCCAAACTTTAAATAGGGGCCTAGATTAGCTATTCATATTACTGCTACAGAAGACGTTAACCTCTTATGGTTAAAGAAGTGATATGGTACTGTGCTTGTGACATAGAAACACTTCGTTTTAGTATATCAGCCTTCTAAGACATTAGGTCATAGACACTTTTAAGTATAAATGTAGTGCATGTCTAGCGCCTTAATTACATGCTATGAATTCAAGTGAATTAAGATAGTTCCACGTGCAGATGGACAGAAACTAAGCTGCATATAGGTGTGCAAAAGGCAAGTCTGTCTGTGCCCGTCCGGGCCTGGACCACACCCAGCTCCACGGCCCCCTTTCCTCTCTCTCCCCCCCCCCCTTCTCCCCCCCCCCCCAAAGATACACCATCGCCGAACTCTACACCCTTGACCCTGGGCACCGCAACAAACACTGCCACTGCACCGATCCACGTTAGAACCTCTCATCTGTACCCACTGCCATTCACCTGCCCCAAGGCACACACCAGCTCACCGACCAGCCCTACCCTGAACACACCACAGACACCACCTGAACAAAAACACCAACTCCCATGCGCCCTTCTCAACACATGCTCACTATGCAAGCATTCCACCGAATTTTGAGACCTCATCGCTACCCATGCATCTGACATCATCTTTCTCACTGAGACCTTGCTCAACCCCACATCCGCCGTAGAGTTTGCCTCAGCAGTCCCCGACAGATATAAAATCACTCACCAGGACCGCACCAACAAGCTGGGAGGAGAAACAGTGTACCTCCACCACCGACAACACCACCACCCCCATAGAACATCTCAACTTCAAACTCCACATAGATGACAAACCAACCATCAGAGGCATCCTTGCATTTGGACCCTCAGGCCCGTGCTCCAGCTTCTGCAACACCATCACACACTTCATTGTGCCCCTAGCCTTAGACTCCAAGGACTTCATCTTCCTCAGCAATCCTAAATTTCAACATTGACGACCCCAACTAGGACAATACGGCACACCTCCTTGACAGTATGAGCAGCCTCGGTTTGACCCAGATCATCCGCTACCCTACACACACCGATACTGGCCCCCATTTTCACCTCCAGCAACCATGTCAGATACAGCCATGTCACAGAACTCACATGGACTGATCACTCCATCGTCCACTTCAGCATCTCCAGTCCCACACCTCCACCCCCAAGATGACCTGCCCCTCCCCCTGTCATTCCCCTCCCTCACCCGAGGTAGAACAAAATCTCAGACACCAGGCTGGGTGGAGGCCCTCAACACCTCCAACTCTGCTACCACCACCAACCTCGAACAGGGAGTGAAAAACTTCAACGCCTGGATCACCAATTGTGCCAACAGCATCGTCCCACCCAAGAGCAACATCCAGAGAAAATCTTCCAAAAAGCCATCTGGTACACCCAAGAACTCAGAACAGCAAAACGAGTTAGTAAACAGCTGAAGAGGAGATGGCGTGCCTGCATCTGAGCACAGACAAGATGGAAGTACTGATCTTTGGCCTCAGCAGCAACGCATGGAACGACTCCTTCAGACGTAGGACCCGCACCCACTCCTTCCAACCATGCCAGAAACCTTAGAATTATCATTGACAACAAGCACACCATGAAATGACAGATCAACACCATCTCTTCCACCTGCTTCCTCACTTTGCGCATGCTATGTAAGATCTTCCAGTGGCTACCCCTTCACGCGAGACTCACCATGACACAGCTTCTCAACTTAGTTTGAGACACAAGTCTGAAGGTGAGATCCTTTCTTCAGTTGGCTAAGAAAGCACTGGAAGTATTTTCTTGGGATGCAGCATCCTGGAAATCAACTTCACGGGAAGGACACGGTAGAGGCTTAAATCCTGTAGCGTAGTACTTATTCACATATTGCCATTTGGTTGGAGGAGGCATGTACTGCACAAACCATTCATGCAGTTTCCCTTTAAAGCCAACACATGGTAGAACAAGAATATGTACTGTCACAAGTCTTTTCAGTTAATTAAGGGTTTGTATACAGTGGTTATGATGTATGGGAGAGTTTGGAAATCAGCAGGAAGGTATAAAATTCCTACCACTCAGCACTCCTACACTTGATGAAGATGTCATCCCACCTATGGGGACTGGCCCTGGCACCTTTGAAAGTAGAAATCCTAAAACTGTAATAAGAGCTACTTGTGTTCAATAAAAATCATCCTGAGCTACTTCTTTTATCCGAGCTGTAGTAGTAACCACTTCAGACAAGATGACATTGGTTGTCACAATATACAAGATTACTAGCAATGATCACATTCGTGCATCAGGCCTGCTTGCCAGAAGTAATATAAAATGTACGAAACATCATTATTATAATACAATGGCAGGTATATTCAGAGCCACTGGAATTAAAACATTTTGTGGTTACTGCATTATCAGCAAAAATATTGATTTGCTGCATTTGTCACACAATCATCATTTTCTGAATAGTCTGTCTTTTCTAACCAAAAAAAGTTTTTTCCTACTCCCAAGAATAAAAAGTTACTAAAATGTTGCAGCACATGATGCCGCATTGTGAAAGGCCTTTTGCAAAAGTTGATTGGACAACTTTCTGTTGCTGTAGTTAGGTGCCAAGCTGGCAATCATGAGGTGAACCCTTTTTCCCAGATAGTGTTAACGTGTAAAAATGACAAAACAATGAGGTAATCAGGTCACAAAATGTGGTGCATTACATCATATAATTTGCTTTTTCTTGATATATAATTTAGTCAAACCTGTCGCATAATGTAGTCCTCCCCTACCGTATAATGCCAATGGTCCTTGGTATATGTGACAGCCATTAAACATGTGTTATTCTACATGTAGAAAACGGCTGCACTAATTATCCCAAAAGGAATAAGTAAAATCCTTTGACCAGGATATGCAGTGGCTATTTGCTAGCCATCATCCCTCATGTGAAAATTAGCAATACCTGTTTTCCTAATTGAATGCATTCGGGTACTGTGGCAAATGCATTCTTCAGACTTTAAAAAAAAACATAATCCCTGTGCAGCAAATATTTATTACCATTTTCTTACAGAAATAATGAAAACACTGTTGCAGGGACATGTAACAACAATTTAACACCCATCATACCCCATGTAGAAAATCACTATCCCTATTTTCTACCAAGAACAATTCTAATACAGTCCCAAATATATTCAGTGGCCATGTAACCCCAATAATCCCCCATGCCCATTTACCTTCAACATTTACTAAATAACAGTAGCAGGTATATGTAAAAGCCACTTACTGCCTATCATCCCCAATGTAGATAATCCCTATCCCTATTTCCAACCCTGAACAATCCTATTACATTCCTAAATAGATTCAGTGGCAGTGGAATCATCCCCTACGCAGAACAAAGCTATGTTCATTCCCCATCAACATATACTAGATACCATTACCAGGTACATGCAATAGTCATTTAACCCTGTTAACTTTGTACATGTAAGCCTTAAACTACACCGCCATGGGTGGACACTTAAGAGAATGCAGCCCATCATTCCGAATGATCCTATCTGATAGACTTCTAGCTGCAGTTTCCTTACTGTAGAATATCCCCAGGCATCAGACTCGATCCCAAAACAATTTCCTGAGCAGTACACCTGCGCTCTGGTAGGTAATGTTATTCAGCTCTGCGTGGTGGCAGCATCTGCGCTGGAAGTGACGTTCGCTGTGCCTATATAGGCACCACCTAGGTGCAATAACGTCAGTTATTTCCTTTCTATGTGAGTCTGTGCAGATCTGGGAAAAGCTATCCCGTAGTCCTTTTTTGACTACATTTTAAAAAAAGTTTTTGGAGGCTATTTCCTCCTAGTGTGGCAGGGATGTTGTCTAGAAAGGCCGGCTTCAAGCCGTGGAGCCGCTGTCATCGATAGATGTCAACGACAGACCTGCACATTGTATGCCTCTGATGCCTTGAGCCCGACAACGTCCTGATGACCTACGCCCATTGTCATGCCATGAATCCAAACGCCTTGAGGGAGTGATCCCTCAACCTCCTGGCAGCTCATCGTGCTGATGCCACGAGAATCCAGATCCCAGTTAAGGTGAAGGTCCTGGGAGAGGTCGCGGAGCCCAAGATCTTCATGGCACTTGATGTCGTCAAGCCAGTTAGGTAAGTCCCACCACCACAAGAAGTCATTGTCGAAGAGGTTTTTGACTTCACCTCAGCGGACGAGACAAATGTGCGTCATACATATAGTCCAGGTTCCACAGTAGAGCCAGCGCATAGGCCATCGCCACACCTCCCAGAGTTTCCAGGACCTGGGAGCAAACCCCACCCATCTCAAAGAGATATGTGAGGCCATGAGCCTCATCTTTGGCCAGCCGTTTCCTCTGGTGCACTTTCAAGCCCGGAGGGTTTGGAAGGGCCCGCTTCTGGTTCAGTGCCAACGGCTCCAGCCTCAGTGCCAGTTGGGCCCCTAGTATCCAATCTCAGATCTGGACCAATGGCAGTTGTGCCATGTCACCTTCCCCAGCGCCAGTCCTGATGTCAACACCCCTGACACCTCCCGGCGGCGCCGCCACCCCAATCCTCATCCCCGACTTTAACATGGAGCCGGGAGGTCGTTGACTGATGCCGCCTACAGCGCCGACTGGAGCCATGCCTTACAGGTCAGACTTGTAGACATTCCGTAGTGCTAGGACTCTAGAAGGATTCGGGGGGGGCAGGTCTCTGGACACTGAAAAATACCAGCGTTATGAGGACCCTAATGTGGATGGGTGTGTGGATCTGGATGAGACCAGTGGACTGGATACTGAGAAGGGAGTGTCCTTTGCTGTGGTGGTGTGGCGGGCGGGGGAGGACTTGGAGTCTTGGTGTTGCAACCGGGAGTCTCTCCCATCAGAACCTCTACTCCCTTTCAACTAAGCCCTCATATATGTCCTTCTAAGGCCATGGTCCAATCCCAGCTCAGGGGCTCCTGTGAATAGGACAGTTACCCGCCACCCTACTCCAGAAGACCCAAACTTCCTCATCCAGTGCCCCACTCAAGAGAGCTTGGTGGACCAAGCCTCTACATACCATGTAAATCCTGGTGCATTCACTACTGTGCTCTCGGATAGGGAATCAAAGAGACTGGATGCATTAGGGTAGAAGATGCTTTCTTCCCCTAGCCTGGCATTGCAGTTTGTGAACACTGCATGCCTATTGGGCCAATATTCACACACTCTGTGAGCAATGCCTAATAGAAAATTACTTTCTTTTCTGGGGATGTCCAATCCTCAGTTATTGACATGCTGTTTGATGGCTTCTGTCTCTTATGAGACCAGGAGGATTCAGTGCTGGAATGCTTTATGGGCAGTAGGGCTACAGCCAGGTCCTTGGGCCTTTCCATGGCCCCTTATCACCCACAATCCTTCTTTCGTGGCCATGGAAGGGGATTTCAACTGCGCCTTTCCCCTCTAAGCCACCCCATCGCACATGCTCCCTAGCCTTTTTATGGCTGCAGGGCCCACAGACCTCATGGGTCGGCAGCCAGCGGTCGGGCCAGTCCACCACCCCTCCAGGAGGCACAGCCTCCAATACCTCCTAATCTGCCCTCAAACCATCATGGCACGCAGTTGGTGGCAAGATTCACCGTCACCTGCCCCACTGGCAATCCATATCATCAGACAGGTGGGAGGAGCTACTCCCTCCCCTTCGTGACGACCAGCTTACTATTCCCACTACTTTCTGGTGCCCAAAAAGGATGGAGGCCTTGGTGGACTGGACCTTGGCCCCCTCAATTTCTTCCTCAAGAAGGAGAAGTTCCAAATGCTCACTTTGGCTCAGGTCTTGTCTGCCCTGAACCAAGGAGATTGGATGGTAGCTTTAGACGTGCAGGACACATACTTCAACATCCCCATCCTGCCTGGCCACAGACTTTACTTGCGGTTTACTGTAAGCCACAAGCACTTTGTGTCATTCGTCCTTACCAGCGCCCCTCGGTTGTTCATCAAGGGGATGGTTGCAGCTTATCTGGGGAGATCAGGTGTGCCAGTCTTCCACTATCTCGACAACTGACTGTTGAAGGTGGTCTCCCACCTCTAGGCTATAGTGGACCGCCTGCATTCACTGGGGAATTACTATAATCATGCCAAAGTCACCCCGACTCCCTCTCAGATGCTTCTTTTCATCAGAGTTGTTCTGGTCATGGTGAAGTTTTGGGCTTATCCTCCCGAACGGCAAGTCCAGGATACTCAGGCTATGATACCGATGTTTCAGCCTCTGTCCTGGGTTTTGGTGAGACTGACTCTGGGGCTGCTAGAACTCATGGCTTCCTGCATCCTGCTGCCCAAACCCATGCCCGCTGGTATATATGCGGGCTCTCCAGTGGGCCCTGAAGTTCCAATAGGCGCAGCATCAAGTGATTCTCCCAGACATGGTCCAGATTTATGAGAGAGCTGTGAAAGAACTGTAGTAGTGGCTAATGAACCACAACGCAGATCCCTCTCCCTTCCATAAACAGATCTGACAGTACTGACAGATGCGTAACTCCTGGGAATAGTTGGCGTTCAGGGGGAGGTGGAGATCAGAGGACTCTGGTCTCTGGCGGAATCCGGACACCACATCAACCTCCTGGAGCTCTGGGCAATCTGGCAGGCATTAAATGCCTTTCTACTCTCCATCAAAGGAAGGCTAGTGCAGATGTTCATGGACAGTACCACCTCCATGTGGTACTGCAACAAGCAGGGCAGGGTGGGGTCATGGACCGTTTGTTAAGAGACCCTTTGTCTCTTGACATTGCCAGAACATTAGGGCATTTCCCTGATGGTTCCGCACCTGGCTGGCTCACTGAAAGTCAGATTAGATTAACTCAGCTGAGTGAAGAAAGCGCGGGTTGTGCAGAAGCAAATGATGGATCGGCCTCTGTATTAAAACCTGCTACACATTGGCCAAGAAGCAGCCTCCTGAGGGCTTGCAAGTTCGTTCCACCAGAGCTAAAGCTGCGACCACTGCGTTAGCTCACGGCATTCCAGTCTTAGACATCTGCCAGGCAGCAACACATGCCTCGTTGCACATGTTAACAAAACACGACTGCCTGGATGGTCGGGTCTGTCGGGATGGACATTTTGCCTGTCCAGTCCTGAAGGACTTCCTTTGTTTGAAACTGGTCTGTAGACCCCCCTCAGGGGATGGTATTGCTTGGGTATCTATTCTAAGGTAAGGAATCTGCAGCTAGAAGTCTCTATCAGATGAACAGATTGCTTACCTTCGGGAACGCCTTGTCTGGCTGAGACTATATCTAGCCGCAGATTGCTTACGGAGCCACCCATCTTTCTCCATGTGCGAGTGAATTAATAGGAATAGGGCTTATTCCCTTTCAGGGCCCTAATTTTACACACTAGTGATCAGTGTTCTTCGTGGCTCCATGCTCCTGGCATGGAAAGTCTAAAAAATAAACTGACGTCAGTGCCGCTGGGTGGCACCTATATAGGCACCGCATATAAGCACCGCAAATGCCACCTGAGATACGGATGACACCACACTGAGCCAAATGATGGCAGGAACCGGTGTGCAGAGGTACTGCTCTTGAAAAAAATTCCAGTTCCAGTCTGTTGCCTGTAAATATTCTAAGGTAAGGAACCTAGGGCTAGAAATAGTCTCCACCAGATAAGGTGTTACTGAAGGTTAGTAACTTGTTCGTTAGTATGCCCTCTTGTGTGTGAGTTGCAGACATTAGCTGCTGAACCACTGTTGTGTAGGCTCTCATTATGCTAATGAGGCTACTGGATTTGGGTGGCAGAATTGCATAGATTGTGGGGTACTAAGTACAATTCCACACCATGTGACGCCTGTCAGCCTAATCCGGGTTTTGCGGCTATCTAGCAGCGCCTCATCTCTGCCCAAGAGCAGGGATGATTGTGGCAACTGGGTGCATGACAAGGAAGACTCGTCAGGAGAATCGTGGTCGATCAGATCTCATCCTTTTCTCTCAGTTAAAGTGCACATTGGTCTCACACAGTCAAAGACAACAGAGGCAGAATATAGTTCAATAAAGGTTTATTGAAGTAACTGCATCTTAGATAAAATGGCATGTATTGCAATAACTAGGATAATAAAACACAATAAAAGCAATAAGGTGACGAGGAGAGTGAAACACAAATATAGTTCCACCATACTGTCACTAGGAGTAAGATATGGTTATCCACCTACACTATGTTCGAGCACAGCATAATAAGCCCAGTTCTCCCCCTGGGAAAACATCATCCCTCATACCTTAATAAGGAAGCCTGTAGCCTAGAAAGACACCGTCCCCATTAGATCAGGGGTTCGGCCGTCCAAGCAACCAGCTGTAGCGAGGCAATAGGCAATCAGCATGCAGTCGTGGTCATATGACTGGAATCTCCCTCTAACATGTATGGGACAAAGGAGTGTTGAGAGTGTATGTTTATGTGAATGTTGGAGAGACAGCGTACCACTTTTGCCAGCAACCTATCTGAATGTCGCCTTGAAGAAAGCACAAAGTGAAATTAATGTCCTACTGAGAACGTAATGCTTTTCTGGGTGAAAGAACACTTAGATAGAAATAAAACACCACCCCAAATGTGGCTATTGCTAGAAAAATAAAGTGATGCTGAATAAAATGTAACTGGGCTAAAGTGCACAACGGCAGGCCTAGTTTGCTAAAATAATGTGTCTAAAATATGGCTAAAATAGCTAAACAACAACATGTTGCTGCTGAGCAGTTGTTGTCTGGGCTAAAAAAAATGGATTTCTGCTTATCTTTAGTAAATAAAGGTGCCTAAATCAGTGTCAGTGGATGAAGGTGAAAAATCGGTCTCACTTTGGACTGCTAGGTGAACTGCTTTACTTAAAGCTTTTAACTTTCTTACGCATTTTCTTTTAGTAGAAGTCTAACTGCCAGTCTTCTGTGTGAGACAATTTCTCCTAAAGGCTAGCAGTACACTTCCCAATACCCTAAGGTAATTTCTGTTATAATACCTATTTTTGCAACATGGCAGTAGGAAGAGAACCGATAGAGTAGGATTGAGACATCAAACATCCATGAATGTCTAGCATGAGCTTCTTGCCGCATCTGCCTGCAAGGCAGTGGCCAATTTCCTTTCACTTATGCTTTATTTTGGTGGTTTGGGGATTCTACCATATTTCCCAAAGCTGAAGATTTCTTAGTGATAGAGTCTGTAACTTTCATGGATCCTTAAAAGATGTGTAAATGCCAGTTGTAAGTAACCGTATTAATAATAATGTTGTCATGTGAATCTGCTGACTAATTTCAAGCAAACATGTGGATCCAGAAGGTGCCTTAATTTTCTTTTTACTGCTGAGCTGGGCTTGAGTTCTGACATTTTCCGTACAAAACTTGTCCAGGGCAGACATAGTGATTTCACAGCTAACTTAGCAACATTTCATATGCATAAACATCTCACCTCCCCTTTCATTTAGAATCCCAGGATTTCCTGTCCCACAGTGTGAGAAAGAACATAAACTTAAATTGGCAATTCAGAGGCGCACATATGCCCATTCCTGGTCCACCACTGCTTTCCCTATACCATTCCATTTCTCTGGGCAAAATGTCAGGATTTTTCAGTTATTTGCTTATCATATGACTCCCAGAGGTTGTCAACCTGACTTTAGAGGCTAGTGGGGCATTTTTTTTTTATTGTCCTAACTGATGCAGGTTACCAGCTTCATGGACTGCTGTGACTTTACATTTTTCTTCTCTGGAGTAAACTTTCACTGATTTTTCTCAGAGTACTTAGGGCACTGCACCCTTGTTCCGACCATGATGTAAACATTTGTGGATTCTGCCAAAAAATGCATCCAAAAGCCCTTAAGGAAAGAAAGGGCAAGGTGTTTATGGGTAGAGCTCAGGAAGAAAAACTGAGTTGCAGGAAATTGCGTGTTAGGTCAAGAATACCATCTCCTCCATCTTTGAAATCATCACAAAGAAAACACAAAAAATAGAAAAGACAAGGATCCCAGCGACTATCTTCTAAAAGTCAGTAACCATCTGCTAGACCAGGGACTTCACCTCATCCACAATCAGATTGTCGCAGCAAGAAGGAGATAGACCGACGCTCACTTGCTCATCTTCTACCCTGGCAAATAGAGAATCAAAAAAGATCAGCAGGCAGTATGGCATTAAAATCTCTCAATGCTACTTGCTTGCTAGAAAGATAAGTTCACCCTTTATTAGACTCTGCTCATGTGGTCACCCCTAATCTCTAGGAAGATTTTAGAGGATACTTTTCAGAGTTGGTTACAGACTGACAAACCTACGGCCAGGCAGTTATTCCAATCAGGCCTGGATACAGCCTATTCAGCAGCTAGTGCTCTGGGTGCATCAGTATCCCTTCATCAACTTGCTTATTTCAGGAATTCTTGATTCTCCCAAAATGTCCAGTCTACTAAAATGGACATTTCATTTGATGGTTCCTGCCTTTTTGGTGCAAAGGCTGATTCTGATCTCAAAAGATTCAAGAGCAATAAGACAACACCTAGATCCTTAGGATTTTAAATTCAGATCAAAGAATACAGACAATACAGGAAATTCCAGGGCTTTAGCCATGGATTTTCCTTTAGATTCAGACAGCAATACAACCTGCAGCAGCAGCAATACTCTAATCCACTCTACAGGCAGCAAAGAATGGGGTCTGGAAAGAAAGCAAACCCTTCCTCTTCCTCCCTCCTCCTCCTCTTCAAACTCTTTCTCAACCACAGTTAGGAAGCAGCCCTAATTCCTTGATACCAGAGGGTAGTCTACCAGTTGGAGGACGAGAGTCCACCTTTCTACAAACATGGAAGGCCATCACTTCAGACCTTTGGGTATTTCAAGTTGTAGAAAAGGGGTATGACCTAACCTTACAACAACCGTCCCCACACCCCCAATACCAGTCAGCTTGGAGTCTCTTCCTTGAAACCATTTCAGAGTTCTTCAATAAGGATTTCAATCCCTCCTTCTCAAGAGTGCAATGGAGTGGTTCCAGAGTGGAGAAAGGGGCAGGGATGCTCCACGTATTTCCTGATATCCAAAAAAGGATGGTGGTCTGCATGTGGACCTCAGGATTTTGAGCTGCCTCCTCAAAAAGGAAAAGTTCAAAATATTGTCCCAAGCTCAGGTTCTGCTTGTGCTCAACACAGAAGATTGACAGACACCATCCAGTCTTCAGGATGCATATTTCCACATGCCTATTGTGCAGTTACACAAGAAGTATCTCCACTCCACAGTTGGGTCCGACCACTATCAGTTTACGCTTCTTCCGTTTGGTCTCACTTGCACACTGCAAGTCTTCACAAAGGGGATGGCAGCGGTAGCAGCTCACTTCAGAAAGAAGGGAATTTCTATATTTCCATATCTCCACAACTGGCTTTTCAAGGCCAGAGTTAGTGTCTTAATACTTACCAGAAACATCTAAACTTTTGTTTGACTCATTTGGTGCCCTCTCAGCGCATACTGTTAATAGGGACAGTATTGGATACCACATTGAATCAAGCCTTCCCTCCTCCGTGGATTCTGAGTAGAGTGCTTATTCCAGTACTTATGGTCTTACGCCTGCTATGTCTGTGTGATTCCTGCTTTCTGTTGGTCACATATGCACATTGGCACATGAGGGCCTTTCAATTGTGCCTCTGCAAAGTGGTTCCAGAACTATGGAGCTCTACAAGCATGCATCAAGATCTCAAGGGACACTGCAGCAGATATAAAATGGTGGAGCGTGACCAGCAACCTATCTCAAGGATCACCAGTGGCCACAGTGATCACAGATGCCTCTACTGTAGGATGAGGAGCTCATCCGGAGGAAGCGGAGATCAGATGTCTCTGGTCTCTAGAAGGACAGACATTGCACATCAATCTGTTGGAATTACGACCGATATGTCTACCTCTCAAGGCCTTCCTCCCTTCACTTCAAGGTTTGTCTCTCCGCATCTTCTCGGACAACACAACTGTGATGGGGTACATCAATAAACCAAGAGGAGTGGGGTCGTTTGCTCTCTACAGAGAGGCTTTACGAGAGTCGTCCTTGGCTCAGTACCATTATATTTGCATGGTAGCAAATCACCCTGCTGTAGTGCTCAGTGTGCAAGCAGACAGGGTCATCTGGTGTCATATGGACGACTGCAAGTGATGGCTTAACCCAGAGGTGGTCCAGGACATCTTTCAGTTATGTGGAATCCCTCATGTTAATCTATTTGCTACCCCCGAGAACACTCACTGTCCAAAATTCTGTGCCCTCCAGGGTCCGATGCAGGGAGCATTGGGATACACATTTCACCTCAAGTGGATTGCTGCTCCAATCTGTACGAGTTTCCCCTCATCCCTTGATTCCCCAAGTACTGTGTAAGATTTGCCTAGATAGCCGATGTAATTCCAATCACCCTGGACTGGCTGAGAAAGGTGTGGTATGCAGACCTTGTCCACCTCTCCCTTTGCCCTCCACTTCATTTCCCTCTCAAGGTAGACCTCTTGTCTCAGTCACCACAACCTCCAGAGCCTGCACCTACATGCCTGGAGAATGATTGAAATATCCTGAAATCATTCTCTTTACCCCCTGAAGTGGTGGATATTATTCTCTCCCTTAGACACCTTTCCATCAAACGACTGTATTATAGCTGATGAGTCACATTTGTCAAATGGTGTGCTGAACAAAAATCCCCTCAAGGCCCATTCATCTGATATCCTTTGCTTTGCCCTCAATGTAACCCAAGGGGGCTGTTCTGTTGCAGCAGTTAAAGTTTGTCAGACTTGACAGCTTTTCTACATTTACCTGATCGAGCATCTGTTTTAAATCCCCCATTGTTTTGTGATTCCTGAAAGCTCTTCCAAATAGATAAACTCCTACTCACTTTATCATGCCTTAGTAGGACCTTAATTTGGTCCATACTTTCCTAATGTCCTGATAACCATCACATTAGTAAGACGTGTCAGCGAACTACAGGCTCTAAGTATAAAGCCACCATTTACTCCTTTTTCCCAGATAAGCTGTTATGCACCAGGCCTGCTTTCCTTCCGAAAGTGGTTATTCTCTCCCACCTGGGTCAGTCCACCACCCTTTCCACCTTCTGTCCTCCTCCTCCTCCTCCTCACCCTGCGCAAGAGGAAGAAAGACTCCATCTGCTTGATCTCAGAAGAGTGGTCCTCTTCTATACCGACAGAAATTGGGAGTTCAGATTTGATAACCAACTCTCTGTGGGATATATTGGAAAAATGAAAGGCAAGGCTTTTCACAAACACTATCCAGATGGATCGTCTTGTGCATCTAAATATGCTACTCAATGGCAGAGAAATACCCGCCTGAAGGTATTCAAGCTCATTCTGCCAGAGCCAGATCATCTACCAACACCCTAGCTAGAGTGGTTCTAGAGGTACTGTTTAGATTCTGAAGTGAGAAGTGATGATCACTTTGCCTGCTCAGTTCTTCAAAACATCTTGATCTAGTAAGCCATTCTCCCACCTCCGGGTGTGTTACTGCTTAGGGAATCTATTCAAAAGGTGAGCAGTCTGAAGGTAGATATATCCATCAGCATAACAAGTTACTGACCTTCTGTGACATTTTTTCTGGTGGATACAATATCTACTTGCAGATTTCTCCCTGACCCACCTTCCTCCTTGTTGCATGGCTTTTTTGTGGGAAGACTTCTTGTTATTTTTGTGTATATATCTGTTTATAAATACATACACATATATCTAGATGTTCGATGGCATGTGTAGCTGCAGATACACATGCTGTGCACATCCCGCCATCTAGTGTTGGGCTCGGAGTGTTACAAGTTGTTTTTCTTCGAAGAAGTCTTTTCGAGTCACGAGATTGAGGGACTCCTCCCCTTTCGGCTCCATTGCGCATCGGCGTCGACTCCATCTTAGATTGTTTTCTTTCCGCCATCGGGTTCGGACGTGTTCCTCTTCGCTCCGTGTTTCGGTTCGGAAAGGTAGTTAAATCTCGGAAAATTCGACGGTATTGTCTGCGTTCGGTATCGGGTTAGTTAGAACAGATCGACACCGAATTTTGAACAGCTCCGGTGGCGCTTTGGGGTTTTCGATTCCCTGGCGGGGCCTGGTCGGCCCGACCTTGTGCGTCTTCAAGGCTAATGGAACGGACCCCATTCCGCTTCTGCCCCGAATGCCACGACAAGTATCCTTACACAGATCAGCATCTGGTCTGTAATTTGTGTTTGTCTCCCGAACACAAAGAGGATACCTGTGGGGCCTGTCGAGCGTTTCGGTCGAGGAAAACGCTAAGAGACCGGAGAGCAAGAAGACTTGAAATGGCGTCGGCGCCGGCAGGACAACAACATTTGGAGGAAGAAGAAACCTTCTCCATCGCGGATTCGGACGAGGACGAGGCCGAAACCGAACCAATGCCAAAAACCGTGAGTAAAACAGCCCTGCCCAAAACTCACGGAAAGTACATAAAAGCCCAGGGGATGCCTCTGCCAGCAGGCCATGGCTTAACCCGAAAATCAGGTGACCGGCCATCGGCACCGAAAAAGGGCACGCACGTGTCAAAGTCATCCGACTCCGGTCGAGATACCGGCACAGAACAGGCTCGACACCGAGACACCGGGTCAGAGCAATCTCGACATCGAGAGAGCGGCACCGAAACGAGTCGGCACCGAGATATCGGAACACCGAAAGGCAAAACAGTGTCTTCGGAGCCAAAAAAGACGGTCGAAAAGGTTTCGATACCGAAACATCCGGCCTCGGAGCCGAAACCAAGTTCCTACACTGAGGAACAGGGCCTATCCTCACAGATGCAAGAACACAGATTCGGACAGGAGCTAGAGGCAGGGGAGCCAGATTACACTCAAAGAAGGCTCGACATTCGAAAGGACACAGGAAAAATCAGTACTCTTCCTCCAATCCGAATTAAAAGGAAACTTGCCTTCCAAGAGAAAGACAAGCAACCACCAGCAAAGGTGGCAAAACAAATAACTCCGCCACCATCACCACAGCACTCACCACAACCATCACCGGTAGCCACTCCACCAATGATGCAGTCTCCAACTCATACAGGAATGAGTCACGATGATCCTGACGCATGGGATCTTTATGATGCGCCAGTATCAGATAACAGTCCAGACTGTTATCCAACGAGACCATCACCACCTGAGGACAGTACCGCCTATACACAGGTGGTGTCAAGAGCAGCCGCGTTTCACAACGTCACCCTGCACGCAGAACCAATTGAAGAGGACTTTTTGTTTAATACTCTGTCGGCCACACATAGCCAGTACCAGAGTCTCCCTATGTTACCAGGAATGCTGAAACACTCAAAGCAAGTGTTTCAAGAGCCTGTGAAAGGCAGGGCTATCACTCCAAGAGTGGAGAAAAAGTGCAAACCTCCACCAACAGACCCTGTGTACATCATGCAGCAATTGACACCGGACTCAGTGGTAGTAGGGGCAGCTTGCAAAAGAGCAAACTCACACACCTCGGGAGACGCACCACCACCCAACAAGGAAAGTCGCAAGTTCGACGCAGCGGGGAAAAGGGTCGCGGCACAAGCAGCCAACCAATGGCGCATTGCAAATTCACAGGCCTTGCTGGCTAGATATGATAGAGCTCATTGGGACGAAATGCAACATTTCATAGAACATCTACCCAAAGAGTTCCAAAAGAGGGCACAACAAGTGGTGGAGGAAGGCCAAAGTATCTCTAACAACCAGATACGGTCGGCAATGGATGCAGCAGACACAGCTGCTAGGACTGTAAATACAGCCGTCACCATACGGAGACACGCATGGCTACGCACCTCAGGATTCAAGCCGGAAATTCAACAAGCGGTGCTGAATATGCCGTTTAACGGACAGCAGTTGTTTGGGCCGGAGGTGGACACTGCTATCGAGAAACTTAAAAAGGACACAGATACGGCCAAAGCCATGGACGCACTCTACTCCCCACAGAGCAGAGGCACATTTTGAAAAACACAGTTTAGAGGGGGGTTTCAAGGACAAAACACAGAACCCTCAACCTCACAAACAAGACCCACATACCAGAGCCAGTATCAGAGGGGAAGTTTTCGGGGACAATACAGAGGGGGGCAGTTCCCTAAAACTAGAGGGAAGTTCAAAAATCCCAAGACACTGCAAAATAAACAGTGACTTCAGTGTCACAAATCCCCAACACACAACACCAGTGGGGGGGAGACTAACAAAATTTTACAAAAACTGGGAGGAAATAACAACAGACATGTGGGTCCTAGCCATTGTCCAACATGGTTATGTATGTATGTATGTATGTATGTATTGGGCATTAATAAAGCGCATTCCGGCCCTCGGGCATCGAAGCGCTAACTGGGTGAGGCAGAAAAGACCTAAGCAAAGGAGCTCCCAAACTTATTGAGGAAACAGCCATGTCTTGACCAGTTTCCTGAAAGTTAAATGGTTGTGTTCTTGCCTTATACTCAGTGGAAGAGAGTTCCAAATTTTAGCAGCTGCAATAGTAAAAGCTCTGTCTCCCCATTTTACTTTCCTAGTACGGGCTATTTGAATTTGATAGGCACCGGCTGAACGCAACAAGCGATTAGGCTTATGCCATTTCAGTTTGGTGGTTAGTGTTGTAGGTCCCATGAGCCGCTTTGTGAGTGATGCAGAGGGCCTTAAAAGAAAGCCGATGGATGATCGGAAGCCAGTGTAGATCTTTAAGGCCCCTCTTAACAGAGGCCCCACGAGGTAATTTTAGTAGCAGCCTGGCAGCCGTATTCTGCATCAACTGAAGTCTGTGCAGAGATTCTTTATTCAGATTAAGTAAAAGCGCATTCCCATAATCCAATCTGGAAATGACCAGGGCCAAAATGACAGTGGTTCTACTGGTCTGAGGAATAAAAGGGAGAATTTTTTTCAATTTCTTCATTGTCCACACACAGGACTTAATTATCAGATTCACCTGAGGTGTAAATGACAATTGCTCATCGAACACTACTCCTAAATTTCTCGAGTGAGA
Source organism: Pleurodeles waltl (assembly GCF_031143425.1). NCBI lineage: Eukaryota > Metazoa > Chordata > Amphibia > Caudata > Salamandridae > Pleurodeles > Pleurodeles waltl. The sequence continues at coordinate 799,292,520 of NC_090436.1, forward strand.
CCGTGGAACAGGAAGCGTCCCACACTCTTCCGGCCACCAGCTAGAGGTCCAATGTACCCTGTCAATTCCGAAGCACAAAATCTCGTTTTTTTCGCAATTGAGTTTCAACCAATTGGACTTCATCCAGTGACTGACTGCCGTTATACAGGCATTGAAGCGAATAGCTACTTCTTCAAGATCATTATCAATAGGGATAATGATTTGAGTATCGTCAGCATAAGAAGTAGGAATGAAGCCAAAAGACCGAACCAACTCCGCCAGAGGTGCCACGTACAAGTTAAACAACGTCGGGCTCAAAGAAGAGCCCTGAGGGACCCCACACGGCAAAAGATAGGGAGGAGACCTAAAATCGCCACAGCTAACTGTGGCCCACCTGTCAGATAAAAGGTTATTGCATAGAATGCCTACAATTCCCTCCAAATGTCCCACCGAAAACACACAACATGCCCAAACAACACATGGATCTATTACAACTGGAGGTACAAGCGTTGTTGCAAAAAGATACAATAGAACTAGTACCAATTCATCAAAAAGGAACAGGAGTTTACTCCCTGTACTTTCTCATACCCAAAAAAGACAAAACTCTAAGACCCATCCTAGATCTCAGAACACTAAACATTTACATCAAATCAGATCTTTTTCACATGGTGACACTGCCAGATGTGATCCCATTGCTCAAACAACAAGACTACATGACAACACTAGACCTCAAAGATGCGTATTTCCATATACCCATACATCCTTCCCACAGAAAATACTTGAGGTTTGTAATCCAAGGAGTACATTACCAGTTCAAAGTGTTGCCATTCGGAATAACAACAGCCCAAGAGTTTTTACAAAATGCCTTGCCGTAGTGGCAGCCCATATCAGAAGACAGCAAATACATGTGTTCCCGTACCTAGACGATTGGTTAATCAAACCCAATACGCAAGAACGGTGTTCACAACACAAAAAGTATGTAATAGAAACCCTTCACAAGCTAGGGTTCTCCCTCAACTACAACAAATCACACCTACAGCCGTGTCAAATACAACAGTACTTAGGAGCAACAATCAACACAAAAAAAGGGATGGCCATTCCAAGTCCACAAAGGGTACAGGCATTCCAAAACGTAATACAGGCCATGCACCCAAACCAAAGATTCCAGGTAAAATTAGTAATGAAACTACTAGGCATGATGTCCTCATGCATAGCCATTGTCCCAAACGCAAGATTACACATGCGGCCCTTACAACAGTGCCTAGCATCACAATGGTCACAAGCACAGGGTCAACTTCAAGATCTAGTGTTGATAGACCGCCAAACATACACCTCGTATCAATGGTGGAATACTATAAATTTAAACAAAGGGTGGCCTTTCCAAGACCCAGTGCCTCAATATGTAATCACAAAGGATGCTTCCATGGTAGGGTGGGGAGCACACCTCAACCAACACAGCATCCAAGGACAATGGGACACTCAGCAGAGACAGCTTCACATAAATCACTTAGAACTACTAGCAGTATTTCTAGCGTTGAAAGCATTTCAACCAATAATAACCCACAAACACATTCTTGTCAAAACAGACAACATGACAACAAAGTATTATCTGAACAAACAAGGAGGGACACACTCGACACAATTGTGTCTCTTAGCTCAAAAGATATGGCATTGGGGGATTCACAACCAGATTCGCCTAATAGCGCAGTTCATACCAGGAATTCAAAATCGGTTAGCCGACAATCTCTCTCGGGATCACCAACAAATCCACGAATGGGAAATTCATCCCCAAATACTAAAAACTTACTTCCAAAGATGGGGAACACCCCAAATAGACCTATTTGCAACAAAAGAAAACGCAAAATGCCAAAACTTCGCATCCAGGTACCCACAGACTCACTCTCAAGGCAATGCGTTATGGATGAGTTGGTCAGGGATATTTGCATACGCTTTTCCCCCTCTCCCACTCCTTCCGTATCTAGTAAACAAATTGAGTCAAAACAAACTCAAACTCATACTAATAGCACCAATTTGGGCACGACAACCTTGGTACACAACACTACTAGACCTTTCAGTAGTGCCTCATATCAAACTGCCAAACAGACCAGATCTGTTAACTCAACACAAACAACAAATCAGACACCCGAATCCAACATCGCTCAATTTAGCAATTTGGCTCCTGAAATTTTAGAATTCGGACACCTAGACCTTACACAGGAATGCATGGAGGTCATAAAGCAAGCTAAGAAACCAACCACAAGACATTGCTACGCAAATAAGTGGAAAAGATTTGTTTATTACTGCCATAATAACCAAATTCAACCATTACACGCATCTGCTAAAAACATTGTAAGCTACCTGCTACACTTACAAAAGTCCAAGTTAGCTTTTTCATCCATTAAAATACATCTAACTGCAATTTCGGCTTATCTGCAAATTACGCACTCAATGTCATTATTCAGAATCCCAGTCATAGAAGCATTTATGGAGGGTCTGAAAAGGATTATTCCACCAAGAACACCACCAGTTCCTTCGTGGAACCTCAACATCGTATTAACACGACTCATGGGTCCACCATTTGAACCCATGCACTCATGTGAGATACAGTACTTAACATGGAAAGTAGCCTTTCTAATAGCTATCGCATCTCTCAGAAAAGTAAGTGAAATTCAAGCCTTTACCATACAAGAACCCTTTATACAAATACACAAACATAAGGTAGTTCTTCGCACAAATCCTAAATTCTTACCTAAAGTCGTATCACCGTTCCACTTAAATCAAACTGTGGAACTCCCAGTGTTCTTTCCAGAACCAGATTCTGTAGCTAAGAGAGCATTACATACATTAGGCATCAACAGGGAACTAATGTACTACATTGATAGAACCAAACAAATAAAAAAAAAAAAAAAAACTGTTTGTTGCTTTCCAAAAACCTCATACAGGGAATCCAATATCCAAACAAGGCATTGCCAGATGGATAGTTAAATGTATTCAAACCTGTTATATAAAAGCAAAAAGAGAACTGCCTATTACACCAAAGGCACACTCCACTAGAAAGAAAGGTGCTACCATGACCTTTCTAGGAAACATACCAATGACTGAAATCTGTAAGGCAGCCACATGGTCTACGCCTCATACATTTACCAAGCATTACTGCGTGGATGTGTTAACAACACAGCAAGCCACAGTAGGACAAGCAGTATTACGAACATTATTTCAAACAACTTCAACTCCTACAGGCTGAACCACCGCTTTTTGGGATGTAACTGCTTATTAGTCTATGCACAGCATGTTTATCTGCAGCTACACATGCCATCGAACGGAAAATGTCACTTACCCAGTGTACATCTGTTTGTGGCATGAGACGCTGCAGATTCACATGCGCCTTCCCACCTCCCCGGGAGCCTGTAGCCGTTTTAAGTTGACAAATAATTAATCTTGTATATTTGTACATTTGTGTTCGGTGGCATGTGTAGCTGCAGATACACATGCTGTGCACAGTCCGCCGTCTGGTGTTGGGCTCGGAGTGTTACAAGTTGTTTTTCTTCGAAGAAGTCTTTCCGAGTCACGAGACCGAGGGACTCCTCCCACTTCGGTTCCATTGCGCATGGGTGTCGACTCCATCTTAGATTGTTTTTTTTCCGCCATCGGGTTCGGACGTGTTCCTTTTCGCTCCGTGTTCGGGTCGGAAAGTTAGTCAGAATCTCGGAAAAATTCGTATTGTTTCGTTCGGTATAGGGTTAGTTAGAACAAATCGACACCGAATCTTGAAGAGCTCCGGTAGCCCTTCGGGGTAATTTCGATCCCCCGTCGGGGCCTGGTCGGCCCGACCACGTGCGACTTCAAGACTGATGGAACGGACCCCGTTCCGATTCTGTCCTAAATGCCATAATAAATATCCCTATACGGATCAACATTTGGTCTGTAACTTGTGCCTGTCCCCCGAGCACAAGGAGGATACGTGCGAAGCCTGTCGCGCGTTTCGGTCGAGGAAAACGCTCAGAGACCGAAGAGCCAGGAGATTGCAGATGGCGTCCATGCTGACAGGACAACAACGGTTCGAGGAGGAAGAAGAAGAAACTTTCTCCATCCACGAGTCTGATTCCGAAGAACTCGACGCCGAAGAAACGTCAACCGTGAGTAAGACGTCGAAACAAAAAGCTCACGAAAAGACTGACAAAGCCCAGGGGACGCCACCGCCAACAGGCCATGGCTTAACCCGAAAAGTAGGTGACCGTCCATCGGCACCGAAAAAGGGCGGGCTGGTGCCGAAGTCATCCGACTCCGGTCGAGATACAGGCACGCAGCACTCTCGGGCGCGAGAGAGTGGCGCAGAAAACATTCGGCACCGACACAGCGGCACCGAGATTGGTCGGCACCAAGAGGGCACGACGCACAAAAGAAAAAAGATTTTGTCGGAGCCGAAAAAAACAGTAGAAAAGGTTTCGGTGCCGAAACATCCGGCATCCGAACCGAGAATCAGTTCCTACTCAGAGGAACAAGGACTGTCCTCTCAAATGAAAAAACACAGATTTGAAGAGGAATTACAAACAATAGAGCCAGATCACACGCAAAAGCGGCTCTTTATTCAAAAAGATACTGGGAGGATCAGCACTCTTCCCCCAATCAAAATCAAAAGGAAACTTGCCTTCAACAAGGAGACAAGCAACCACAAGCAAAGGTGGTGAAGAAAGTAACTCCACCACCTTCTCCACCACCATCAACTCATGCATCACCGGCGCAAACTCCACCATTAACACACTCGCCAGCTCATACCACAATGAGCCAGGATGATCCAGATGCATGGGACCTCTACGACGCCCCAGTATCAGACAATAGCCCAGAGTCGTACCCAACTAAACCGTCACCACCTGAGGACAGTACATCATATGCACAGGTGGTCGCTAGGGCAGCCGAATTCCATAATGTATCACTACATTCGGAGCCTATTGAGGATGACTTCCTCTTTAACACCCTGTCCTCCACCCATAGCCATTATCAAAGCCTTCCCATGCTCCCAGGAATGCTAAGGCACTCGAAACAAATATTTCAGGAGCCAGTTAAAGGCAGAGCTATAACTCCAAGGGTGGAGAAAAAATATAAGGCACCACCCACAGACCCTATATTTATTACAACACAACTCACACCGGACTCAGTAGTTGTGGGGGCAGCTCGTAAGAGAGCCAACTCGCATACATCAGGCGACGCACCACCTCCGGACAAGGAGAGCCGCAAATTTGATGCAGCGGGGAAAAGGGTTGCAGCACAAGCAGCAAATCAGTGGCGTATCGCCAACTCGCAAGCACTCTTGGCGAGATACGACAGGGCTCATTGGGATGAAATGCCTCATCGAACACCTGCCCAAAGAGCTCCAAAAAAGAACGCAACAGGTGGTGGAAGAGGGACAAAGTATCTCGAACAATCAGATACGGTCTTCCATGGATGCAGCGGATACAGCTGCACGGACAATAAACACTGCAGTCACAATAAGGAGGCACACATGGCTGCGCACATCTGGGTTCAAACCTGAAATACAGCAGGCTGTGCTCAATATGCCGTTTAATGAACAGCAATTGTTTGGGCCAGAGGTGGACACTGCCATTGAAAAACTAAAAAAGGACACCGATACAGCCAAAGCCATGGGCGCACTGTACTCCCCGCAGAGCAGAGGCACATTTCGGAAAACACCTTTTAGGGGAGGGTTTCGAGGTCAACCCACAGAAACCAACACCTCACAAACAAGACCACCTACCTACCAGGGACAATATCAAAGGGGAGGTTTTCGGGGACAATACAGAGGAGGCCAATTCCCAAGAAATCGGGGAAAATTTCAAGGTCCCAAAACCCCTCAAAATAAACAGTGACTCACAAGTCACACAACCCCTTCACACAACACCAGTGGGGGGAAGACTAAGCCAGTTCTACAAATCTTGGGAGGAAATAACAACAGACACTTGGGTCTTAGCAATTATCCAGCATGGTTATTGCATAGAATTTCTCCAATTCCCTCCAAACGTCCCACCGAAAACACACAATATGTCAAAACAGCATATAGATCTTCTAGGACTAGAAGTTCAAGCATTACTGCAAAAGGACGCAATAGAATTAGTACCAAGTCTACAGAAAAACACAGGAGTTTACTCACTGTACTTTCTAATACCAAAAAAGGACAAAACTCTGAGACCAATACTAGATCTCAGAACACTAAATACCTACATCAAATCAGACCACTTTCACATGGTCACATTACAAGACGTAATCCCACTGCTCAAACAGCAAGACTACATGACAACATTAGACCTAAAAGATGCGTATTTCCATATACCAATACATCCTTCCCACAGGAAATACCTAAGGTTTGTATTCAAAGGAATACATTACCAATTCAAAGTGTTGCCATTCGGAATAACAACCGCGCCAAGAGTCTTTACAAAATGCCTAGCAGTAGTAGCTGCACATATCAGAAGGCAGCAAATACACGTGTTCCCTTACTTAGACGACTGGTTAATCAAAACCAACACGCTAACAAAGTGTTCATATCACACAAAGTATGTCATACAGACCCTTCACAAGCTAGGTTTCTCCATCAACTATACAAAGTCACACCTTTTGCCGTGCCAAACACAGCAATACTTAGGAGCGACAATCAACACAACAGAAGGGATAGCCACTCCAAGTCCACAAAGGGTTCAAACATTTCACAAGGTAATACAGGCCATGTATCCAACACAAAAGATACAAGCAAAAATGGTATTAAAACTCCTAGGCATGATGTCTTCATGCATAGCCATTGTCCCAAACGCAAGGTTACACATGCGGCCCTTACAACAGTGCCTAGCATCACAATGGTCACATGCACAGGGTCAACTTCTAGATCTGGTGTTGATAGACCGCCAAACATACATCTCGCTTCTATGGTGGAACAGTACAAATTTAAACAAAGGGCGGCCTTTCCAAGACCCAGTGCCACAATACGTCATAACAACCGATGCTTCCATGACAGGTTGGGGAGCACACCTCAATCAACACAGCATCCAAGGACAATGGGACATACATCAAAGGCAGTTTCACATAAATCACCTAGAACTGTTAGCAGTATTTCTAGCGCTAAAAGCATTTCAGCCCACGATAACCCACAAATACATTCTTGTCAAAACAGACAACATGACAACAATGTATTATTTAAACAAACAAGGGGGGACACACTCAACACAGTTGTGTCTCCTAACACACAAAAATATTGCATTGGGCGATTCACAACCACATTCGCCTAATAGCACAATTTATTCCAGGGATCCAAAACCAGCTAGCAGACAATCTCTCTCGAGATCACCAACAAATCCACAAATGGGAAATTCACCCCCAAATACTGAACACTTACTTTCAAATTTGGGGAACACCCCAAATAGACCTATTTGCAACAAAAGAAAACTCAAAATGCCAAAACTTCGCATCCAGGTACCCACACCAGCGATCCCAAGGCAATGCTCTATGGATGAACTGGTCAGGGATATTTGCGTACGCTTTTCCCCCTCTCCTTCCATATCTAGTAAACAGATTGAGTCAAAACAAACTCAAACTCATACTAATAGCACCAACATGGGCAAGACAACCTTGGTACACAACACTACTAGACCCGTCAGTAGTACCTCATGTCAAGCTACCCAACAGACCAGATCTGTTAACACAACACAAACAACAGATCAGGCATCCAAACCCAGCATCGCTGAATCTAGCAATTTGGCTCCTGAAATCCTAGAATTCGGACACTTAGACCTCACACAGGAATGTATGGAGGTCATAAAACAAGCAAGAAGTCCTTCCACTAGACACTGCTATGCAAATAAATGGAAAAGATTTGTTTGTTACTGCCATAACAATCAAATTCAACCATCACACGCATCTCCAAAAGATGTAGTAGGATATTTACTACATTTGCAAAAATCAAATCTAGCTTTTTCTTCCATAAAGATACATCTCACCGCAATATCTGCTTACCTGCAAATTACTCACTCAACTTCACTATTCAGAATACCAGTCATTAAAGCGTTTATGGAAGGCCTAAAGAGAATTATACCACCAAGGACACCACCTGTTCCTTCATGGAACCTCAACATTGTCTTAACAAGACTCATGGGTCCACCTTTCGAGCCATGCATTCTTGTGAAATGCAATACTTAACGTGGAAAGTTGCATTTCTCATTGCCATCACATCTCTAAGAAGAGTGAGTGAGATTCAGGCATTTACCATACAAGAACCATTTATTCAAATACATAAAAATAAAATAGTTCTAAGAACAAATCCAAAATTCTTACCAAAGGTTGTCTCACCGTTCCACTTAAATCAAACAGTAGAATTACCAGTGTTCTTCCCACAGCCAGATTCCGTAGCTGAAAGAGCACTACAAACATTAGACATCAAAAGAGCACTAATGTACTACATTGACAGAACAAAACTAATTAGAAAGACAAAACAACTATTTATTGCCTTTCAAAAACCTCATACAGGAAATCCTATTTCAAAACAAGGCATTGCTAGATGGATAGTTAGGTGCATTCAAACCTGCTATCTTAAAGCAAAGAGAGAGCTGCCTATTACACCAAAGGCACACTCAACCAGAAAGAAAGGTGCTACTATGGCCTTTCTAGGAAATATTCCAATGAACGAAATATGTAAGGCAGCAACATGGTCTACGCCTCATAAATTTTCTAAGCACTACTGTGTAGATGTGTTATCTGCACAACAAGCCACAGTAGGTCAAGCTGTACTAAGAACTTTATTTCAAACTACTTCAACTCCTACAGGCTGAACCACCGCTTTTGGGGAGATAACTGCTTACTAGTCTATGCTCAGCATGTGTATCTGCAGCTACACATGCCACCGAACGGAAAATTTCACTTACCCAGTGTACATCTGTTCGTGGCATTAGTCGCTGCAGATTCACATGCGCCCACCCGCCTCCCCGGGAGCCCGTAGCCGTTTACAAGTAGATCTTCAACATGTGTACATTTGTAAATATATTACTTTAACCTTCATTTTGTACATACATATTCATTCCATTGCATGGGCACTATTACTAGCATACACAACTCCTACCTCACCCTCTGCGGGGAAAACAATCTAAGATGGAGTCGACGCCCATGCGCAATGGAACCGAAGTCCCTCGGTCTCGTGACTCGAAAAGACTTCTTCGAAGAAAAACAACTTGTAACACTCCGAGCCCAACACCAGACGGCGGACTGTGCACAGCATGTGAATCTGCAGCGACTAATGCCACGAACAGATGTACACTGGGTAAGTGAAATTTTCCAAATATATCACTTTTTAGCTACATTATTTACATAAATACTTACTCCATTGCATGGGCACTATTACTATACACACAACTCCTACCTCACCCTCTGCGGGGAAAACAATCTAAGATGGAGTCGACGCCCATGCGCAATGGAGCCGAAAGGGGAGGAGTCCCTCAATCTCGTGACTCGAAAAGACTTCTTCGAAGAAAAAAAACTTGTAACACTCCGAGCCCAACACTAGATGGCGGGATGTGCACAGCATGTGAATCTGCAGCGTCTCATGCCACGAACAGATGTACACTGGGTAAGTGACATTTTCCCTATCTCTCTCTCTCTCTCTCGCTCTCGCTCTCTCTCTCTCTCTCTCTCTCGCTATATATATATATATATATACACACACGCACACGCACACACACACTCTCTCTCAATCATTTAATGGTAATCTTCTGTAGAAAATATTGAGGACTGCACCTATCTTACTAAGTTGGTATCATTCGTAGCCTCGAAGGCACAATGAAAAAATAGATGGTAAATGAGGTCAGTGCACCAACTGGGGCCCTCTATGGCTTTAGTGACGCCATGCAGTCCTGCGTACAAACTGTTTTGGAGCCGGCGCCCTGTATCAGCGTGGGAGAGTTATTGGAGAAAGGTTTCTGGACCCACTCTGGCCCCAGTGATATTTAAATGGTGAAGAATCTGTAGGTATCCACCAGAAAAACCGTTACCAAAGGTAAGTAACTCTGTGTAGATTTCGACGGAATTAAGTTTGAGATATGACTCCGTCTCCTATCTAATCACTTCTAAACCATATTATTTGCACGTGCATAGTCGAAAATGGTATATCTTACAATAAGGCTATGGTTAAACATCTGTGCTCTTCATTTAGTAGCAATATTGGCCCTTCTAGAATGCGTCACCATCGCATTGAATCACTTTAACACTCATCTGCTTTTGCCAGCAGTTAAGCTATGAGCTTCATATTTTAATTAGGATTAGGTTTCTTTTGGCCCTTGTTGGAGAGTTTAAACATTTGTGGCCTGCATTGGTTAACAATACTTGGGCGTCTAGGATGTCTCAACATTGCAATGAATCGCTTCAACACCTGTTTGATCTAGAGTACTGTTAGGAGTATTCACTATAATGCAATTAACTTTGAGTTCAATACCTTGCCTGCAAGTGTTAAAAAGGGGGTACATTTGGCATGTTTTCAAATTGGCTGCGTATTTCACTCCCCTTTATGCAATTAGAATGCTCAGCTTTCACGAATTGATAGTTAGTTAAAAAATGCACAGTAATTATTCTAAGAGATTTTTGTAACTACTCTTGCAAAGTTCAGCTAACACTGGTCCTTATTCCAAGTAGAATGTTCAGATTTTGATTAGCTTTCACACATAGACTGCTAATTGCACACTTTTCTCTGGCAAAGCACAGAGGTGCTTACAGCTTCTCCCCAACACTCAGCTAACATTGGGTTCTGGTTGCAATTTAAATGCTCTGGTTTTTCTTTAGCGTTCATGAAGAGGTGACTAATTTAACAATGGACAACTGTAAAGTTCTGCCGAGGCTGTCAGATGTAATTTCGTCGGAAAATGTTTAATAGATCCCTTTGAAATATGGGTTTGTACAAGGCAGGGGTGAAATGTTAATTTTGCTGGTGAAATCTGAGTTTCACATTACGTGAAATTCACAAACTTGTTCATTATGCAGTTTCACTTAATGTTTGACATGTAGGAGGTTTGCTTTTGCTAGAAAGGTCTTACAATATTTTCTTTTCAAACAAGTCTCCTACTGATATCTCACAAACTCTTGTTTCTGCAAAGATTGCACTTGTCTGAAAGGTGATGCAAGATACTTGCAAACCGCATTTCACTTTAAAAATGTAATTATGTGAAAATATATCCTACAAGATTCAATTAATTAATAGTATTTTATTACCTATAATATTTTCAGAATCAACAGTGACACTCTATTGAAATCTCCCTTCATGCTTCTTTGTGTTTATTCCTTAAATAGAGATTAACATTTACACATTGTTTTCTTCAGATCCATTTTCTGTGAAGTGGAATGCAGCAAGGTGTCTAAACAGTCAGTTAGTGTTTGAATACATCCTTCACTGTTTGAGGGTGACCTACAAGTATTTTGCTTTGCCCCACATAAAACCATCAAGCTGTGTTGAAGGAAAACCTATCAACACTAATTTAACAAGCACGCAAAATCAAGAAACTGAAATGAACACAAGAAAAGATATGTGTGATGGCCATGTTGACAATGACATACATGCCATAGATATATTGAAAAAAATGGCTCTTGAAGATCCTGTCAGTACAATAATGTCACCCAGGAACCAGGAGAGTAATTCTTACAATGTGTTTGATAGCTGTGACAGTCAAACAGAAGAAAATCTTGCCGATATTGAAAATCTAGATTCTGATTGTGTTACAGAAGATGTGATTCAGAACGACTTGGATAAATATAAATCCAATTATGACGATATAGAAAGTGGTAATGAGGAGTATGATTACAGAGAACAAACCAAAGCTTTTGTTACCATTGATCAATCACTGGATGATAGTGAAAATGGAGAAGCAGTAATTCTTGATCATGATGGTGAGCTTGATAGCAGTTCAGATATCGAGAGTTTTCCAAATCCAGTACTGATTGAGAGTGATGAGGATGGTGCACAAGATGTCAAAGTAGACCTGGAGGAGGGAAGTACCGAAGGGACTGATGAATTGGAGGGGCCTGTGAAGCACATTTCACTATCAAGATGTGAACACATCTCAAAACAGAATAATTCAGAGGAGGAAGTTGATGAGGAGGAAGTAAGTGTTGTCACAAAGCAGAGAGACCATTTTGACAGCTTAAATCTGGATGATGAAGTGGACATTACATACACTGCATCTGGAGATGAAGAAATACTGTCTGATGAAGAGGAAGAAGAGCTGTCAGATTGTATCACGGCTAAATATCAAAATCCAGAGGAACATATTAAACCTGTAAATGAACTTATACAAGTAGATTCTTTGAGTGAAGAGGACTTTACTTTGGTCAGTGATACTGTGAGCTTGGAAACGCATGCTAAGAATGTCATGTCAGACACCCTCTCGGAGGAGTGGGACTTTTCATATAAATTCAGCAGACGCATCTTCACAAAAGGCAAGGTAAGATCATGCAGATTTAAAGATCTTTGTGTATTGTTTAGAAGTAGCAACATAGGTTTGTGATTGCATGATTTGTTTTCTGGTGGTAGACTGAAGAAACTGTTTGGCACTAATCGTAACAGGCAGAGCCTATTTTAGCAAATGCCCTGAGCCTATTATACATGTTGTTTTCCAACCAACTAATTCTTCTGTTCTTTTTTCTTCATGCAGTCCCCTACAGTTGTATGCAGTTTATGCAAACGGGATGGTCACCTAAAAAAGGATTGCCCAGAAGACTTCAAAAAAATAGAACTTGACCCTTTACCAAAAATGACCTCTAAATTCCAAATGATTTTGGATCAGGTTTGCATCCAGTGTTTCAGTAAGTTATCCTTAACATATTTGTTTATGTAAAACTAGACCCTCTTTTAACCAATAAGCATGTGACCCTTAACTTCTGGGCTGTCATTGGATGAAGGCGAGGGAATGTGATTAATAAGTGTGTATACCACAATCTGAATACAATCACAGGGATGATTTGTACCACATACATTGATAAGCCATAAAGAGGTGGGTGTGCAGAATACAATAATTATGCAAAGTAAGTTGAAATCTAGGCCTGAATGGATGAGCCCTTGAGTTTAAACATTGGTTGCAGTCGCTCTAGTACACAGGTTTACGTTCACTTTTTGATGATGCTTTAAGGCTAATTGTTCAGTGGAACTAAGGTGTCTCATAGATCACAATGTGCTGTGATGTCATGTACTGTTCATTTATAATGTCTGTTTATTGAGATTCACAGCGTTGAGGTTGAAACACTGGTTATAGTTGTCTGCTAACAAATTTGATAAGAATGACCAGACTCCTTGTGTTTTTTTAGACTTGTTGCTTTCATTAGTTTATTCTACTTTGTCATTCCTCTGTGCAGTCCATTGTGCTACAAAGGTCATATGTTAGTTACAACAATTTCTGGTGAACATTTTGTTGGTGTTTAAGACTTCTTCATAGGACAGCTCTAAAATGTTAACGATGTCTTGCCTTTTAAAATTCATAATTTTAAGTGTGTAGGTCTTTTTTTTGTCTCAGCTGTTTGTATTTCTTTTAAAAGTGCTGCTTGTAGTTTTATGAGGCAAAATAGATTATTTATTTAAGTTGTAATTCCTGATTAAGAAGGAGAAACTATGTCATCTTTCATATCTTTGAAATGGTAGTGATAAATCCTCTTTAATGGTTAAGTCAGATTTAACATTACTATTTTAGAAATGACACTTTTAGAAAGTGGACACTTCTCTGATCTTACAGCTCTGTGTGGCTGCAGCTTGTCTCTAATACATGTCTGGGATGGGTGACAGCTATACTTTGTGCATTCCCTCTAGACAGACACAAACACAGAAAGATTAGGTGTGTCAGAGTACTCATCTGCATTCTGACTGGTTTTCCTGGGCAGGAAGGGCGGGGGGGGTGACACTGATATCTGAATAGGCAGTGCCTGCCCACAAACAATGGACTGATTACCCCCTACTGATAGTCTGGAGCTAGGACTGGTAAGAAAGGACATCTGTTCACTTCAAAGACCCTTCTTTGAAGTCTCCCCCACTTCAAAGGCACAACTGGGTATAAGTAGTGGGTCCATGACCCCACCAAGGCAGTACACTTCTGGAACTGTGAAGACTGCCTGGAAGAAAGGATGCTATGCTGCTTAAAGGGCTGCTACTCTACTGGATCCCTGCCTTGCTGTGCTCTTGTCTTGCTGAGATGCCCTGCTGCCTTCTCTTCCCCTGCCTGGGTGAGAAGGACTGGCCCTGCATCACTTGAACTTAGAGTGACTCCAGGGGCTTGCTGGCTTGCCTTCTGTTTTCTAAGTCTCAGCGACACAAAATTCTTAGAGATGCCTATTCCAACCCTTGGGCCCATCATTTGCTTGTGAGTCTGTGGTGCCACTTCAGTCCTCGACCCTTGGAAGAGGTCCGGGGGGTTTGCTTCAGTGGAACTGACGCATCCTCTGCTGCAAGAGCAGAGTCAACGGCTCAAGGCTGTTGCGGGAACCATATTGGCTCAGTGCATTCAGAACTACTGCTCTGGAACCAACACGTTGCTGCCGCTGTGTGGAGAAGATCAACACATCACTTCTACGGCGTGGAGAAACCCAGTGCATTGCTTTTGGAACCGCTGCACTTTGGAACCAATGCTTTGCTCATGGACCCAATACATTGCAACAGTAGAGTTAAGAAATTTGGTGCAACACCTCACCTGCATGGAAACTAACAACGCATCTTGCTGTTGTGACTACGATCAAACTTCTTTTGCACCGGGGCCTGTATTGGCCCTGTATCCAGCCTGCACTCCTTCACGAGCAGTCTGAAGTCTTGACTTTGTCCTGGTCCAGCGCGACCCATTAACTCTTTGACCGATATTCACTTTTGAACGCTATACTTGCATTTAATCTTTTAAAAATCATATCTCATCTTCTACTGGATGGATTTTTCTGTTTTGGCCTTGTTTTAATTATAAATTCCTGATTTGTTTTTCTAATCTGGTGTGGAGTCTATTTGTGGTGTTTTCGTCATGTTATTGTTAAAGTAGATCACAAATACTTTACGCATTGCCTCTTAAGTCAAGCCTGACTCCTGAGTGCCAAGCTACCAGAGGGCAAGCACAGGATAATTCAGGGTGTGTTGTGCCATACCCTGACTAGGACTGTGATCCCTACTTTGATAAGACGTGTACCTCTGCCAAAAAGAGACTTAATTTCCAACAACCTCCCAACCTGAACTACAAACAACCAAACCTCAACTTTTGAGACTGCAGACATGGCATTAACAGAAACCATTGAAATCACCAGGGACAGCGATATTTCAATTCTTCATCCCCTTTTTCAGGAGCTACCTAGCTCTTGTCTGGCCAGTAGGTGGCAGAATGCAACATTTGTCCTCCCTGGCTGAAGAGCCATGGAGTCAAACTGGTGTGTCTTATTAATTGTTCAAAAGGGTTATCCCCTGCCATTTATCTCCTCACCACTCACATTCTTCTCACTCCGCAGTCCTGATGCTGAAAGTCTGCCTTCTGTTGTTTAAGGTTTTCATTTAGCGGGTACTGGATTTGAAAAAAGGAGAAGAATGCTGACAAAGGACTGGTTCAAAATGCTCGTTTTGAGTCATGTCCAGGAAACGAGATGGCATCCTTGGACTTGCAGGATATATTCCTACTTCAGTCTCACAGGCATTACCTGTGGTTCAAAGTGGGCAAGGAACCTTTTTAATTTACTGTGCTTTCGTTTGGCCTTACCTTGACCACTCTGTCATTCACAAATGTGATGCCCGTGGTCACCGCCCGCCTTCGAAAGGCAGGATTACATACATTCCCATACCTCTACCACTGACTGAACCAGCTGATAAATGTGGTCTTGCTTCAGACAGTTGTAGACCACCAGTGAATGACAACTGAACACCTGAAATCATTGGGTTTCACCATCAACGATCCGAAGCACTTCCTGAGCCCCCACTGAATCTTTACATTTTTTAGGGGCTATTCAGGCATTTGGGAGAGGTGGAGACTAGAGGCCTCTGGTCTTCAGCAGAGAGGTATCAATATCAGTCTTCATGAGTTGATACTGATCAGTCTGAACTTAAAAGCTATCTTGTCATCCATCAAAGGGAGCCTCTGTTCAGGTCCTTACAGATAACACAGCCACCATGCGGTAGTGCAACATGCAGGGTGGAGTGGGTACAGAATCCTGCATCATTAGGGGCTATGCCTCTAGTGGTAGCTAAGTCAGCATAACATCTTCCTGGTGATCAACTGCCTGGTTGTTATGCCTTACCGAATGGGAAGTGCGTCTTCAGACACTGTGAAATGAGGACTTGAACCGTGAGTGTTCATAGACCCCACTGAGGTGCCTTGAGCAGAGGGTACATGAATCCTATATGCCATATAGAAACCCTGTTAACAAAGGCAAGACTCTGGGGGAAAGAGGCATACTTAATTGTAGATGACATTCTAATTGAAGCCATGTTAATTTGAACAATGGAGAAAGGAAGAGAGGTATACGATTAGTGTATTTATAAGGTTTGGGGCATTTATTGGTTGGAAAAGAAAATAACATGATTCTCAGTAACCGAAAAAAAATAATGTTGTTTTGTGTGTCTTGCACATACAAAATAGCAACATTCTATTTCTTGGCTCATTGGAGGTGCTGGAAGCACTGTCTTACTATATTTAAGGACTCAGTCTAATCCCCCACGGGAACAGAGTTCAAGGATTCGCCTTTACTGTGTTCTTCACTCACTGCACTTCATCCCCTTGTTTCTGCTATCAATGCTCTAATTCAAATTATTGGATTAGTATTTTGTTAGTCTTTTCTTCTGAGTTCAGGGTAGAATTCTTGTGTTAGAATGTTTGTTGTTGTTGCATTTTTGCTGGTGTATTTCTAGGAGTTTTTTTTTTCTGCAACATGTTTTCTTTTCTTTTCTTTCTGGCCATCTTGTGCAAGGTTCTTTGTGCCTTGCTTGATATCTCTTCACATTCCTCTCAGCACATCTGGTAGACAGTGGTGAGACTTTGAGGGAGATTGCCCCTTATCCCTCTCTCCAAAAGGAGGTGTTAAAGGAAATGCGACCAGCCGTTAACACTGATGAGGGTCTCTGAATATAGAGCAAATTAAATGAATAAGCGTGTAGCAGACCATGAGTGGCGTCTTCATTTCGAGGAGGCGCACAGTGTCTTTGAGCAGTGGGGTGTAGCATCGCTTGAGCTATTCACCATTGCCAAGAATACAGTGCCAACAATTCTGCACACTGGTGTTTCCATCAAGGTACTCGCTAGGGGACACCTTTCCGCTGCAATGGACAGAAAGATGTCCTGAGCATTTTTCCTCTGACCAAGCTTCCACTTAGGAATGATCTCCTGTCCCAGCAACTGTGCAGAGCCCTACATCCGAGTCTCCACAGCCTACACCTTAATGTGTAGTGGTAGAACGGGGGCAGTTAAATGTGCTGGTGATTGATGTAGTTGTTACAACTAGAATCCCATCCATAAAGTCGATCTTCTCTGGGGCAAACTTGTTCCCTGATATGGTGCCCAAAACACCACCCTCTTACAAGCCAGACTTTCTGATGTTATTGTGCCTGTTTTTTAAGTTAGCCCAACAAGGCTTGTAGCTGGAACAGTGCAAGGTTGTTTTATTGGCCTAAGCAGTCTGTGTATGTTTACCTGATAAACATTCTTTACGTCACCGGTTGTGATGCTTGCTATAGATAGGATTCACATTTTCACACAAAACCATTTGTTATGCCTCAGTGGGATCTGAACTTGATCTTGACATTTCTCATGTGCACTTTCTTTGAGCCTGTGTCCAGCTGTTCCTTAAAGCATTTGACATTTGAAACAGTTTTTCCTGTTGCAGTTATGTCACCATGCTGCGTGAATAATCTGCAAGCACTTTTGGTGCATTCATTTTCAACCTCCTTCTTTTCAGGCCAATTGGTACTGAGCAGTTAAGTGGTCTTCCTGCCAAATGTCATGACTCCCTTCTACATTAGCCAATCAATCACTCTACCAGTTTTTTTGCCCCACCTCCTCCCTTGAAGGAGGATGATAGGCTCTAGCGCCTAAAGCCCAAGGAGCCTCCAGTGCCTAAACCCCAAGAAGGCAGTGAGTTTTTAAATCAACCATACAAAGGATCTTTGCGTCTGTGATTTAATCTTTGAAGAGTTTTCTGTTTCAAAGATGGGCAAGATGGTGCAAAAGAGAACACTTTCATGGAGGATAGTCCCCTTCTTCAAAAACTGCTAAGCAGTGGCCAAGAAGCAGCAAACTGAAGGCCTACAAGTCCCTCCAATGAGGGCTTAAGCCACTCCAACAGCATTGGCAAACGTGGTACCTGTTCTTAACATCTGCCAACCTGCAACATGAGTACTGAGCATACACTCATAAAACACTACTGCTTTAACAGCCATTCCGGTGAAAATGTCTCTTTGCCTGTTCAATTCTACAAGACATTTTAGTCTGACTCAACTCCTCAGACCATCCACCACTGGGAAGTACTGCTATAGTATTTTGTTTTTAAAGATAAGAAGTCTGCGGTTAGAAGCTACTTCCTTTTGGTAGCAAGCTTACTGGTAGATACTGTATCTAATCATAGATTCCTCACTGCCCTCCTATCTCCCCATTCTGTCTGCTGGCACATTCAGTATCTAAAGGGTTCGCAATTTTGACTATCAACACACTGCCTCGGTCCTATTCTCTGTGTCTGAGGTTGCGAAGACGAAAGATACAAAAAATTTACATCAGTGCACAATCCTTTGTCGCTGGCTGCACAACTTTCACCTTAAGTTTTTTTTTGTTCAGCATCTCCCTAGATGGCCTTTGTTAGATAAGCAAATATGTCTCTCGGTGATGTTGGAACTATAATATTTTCCGCTCTCAGCAGTTTCTCATTGAGCTTAACTCATTCCTTACATTCCACTACTCCTTCAAATCAACATCCATTGTATATGTTCCTGACCACCCTTTGCTTTACCATTACTTTCAGCTGTGAAGTGTCCTGTCCTCTTTTTCAAACTACTCCCACTCCTCTTGTCTTATTTCATCCACTATCAAATCTAACACAGTCCTATTAACCCTTGTATTGTCTCCCTCCTCTTTAGGAGGCAACCAAGAAAGCCAATATATAGCAAACTCTGGCAGGTGCTCCATCACTAAATTGTATCCTTCTAACCCCATCCTCTAACCTCAATAGCTACCTAATTATTCTGGCTATGGTACAAATCAGATCCCTTAGTAGTGATGACTTGTTTTCAGTGCATAATACAAATGGTCAGTGTCGTAACTAAAACTGTTATATAGCCCTGTAGCAAGTAACAGCCTCATGTTCCCCTAGCAGAGTAATTTCTTTTCTCTCCCTTAAATGATAAAACACCACGACCAGACCTTTTGCACTCTAATCAATCGTTAGGATGATACTCTAAATTAAAAACCCTAGGGTAGAGGCTCTCGGAAGTTCTTCTAATGATCTTATTGAATACACGTAGACACTTATCGCTTTAGCTGTAATGTGTACCTTTTATTATTATTTTCTTGATAATCCTTAGAGGATGGGGAAGGTAGAAAAGTTACTTACCTTAGAATTATACCCAGGTGTCAGACTAGATGTGTACATGTTTTCGTGAGCAGTACTGCTGAGCGTGATAAGTGACGTTGTTCGGTTATGCGTGATGTCATCAACGCCGGAAGTAATGTGCGTGGTGCCTATATAGGCACCACCCCAGCATGCTGATTAAAGTTCTTTTCTTTCTGCGCCATTCAGCACAGATCCAGAGAATAGCTGCCCCTTAGTCAATTTTCGAATAACTTTTTTGTTTACTTTTTGTAGGTGTCTTTTTGAGATTTTCCTCTTGGTGTGGCAGGGATATCATCTAGGAAGGCCAGCTTTAAGCCCTGCAGCGTCTGTCATCGCTCAATATTGGTGACAAACCAGCATCTCGTCTGTCTTCAGTGCCTCAAGTGCGATCACGATCTTAAAGACTTCTCTGATTTCCACACCCAAAGGCCTTTAGTGAGCAATCCTCCAAGCTCCTGGTGGCTCTATGTGGGACTCATTCAATGGTCAAGAGCCCAGTCAAAAAGAAGGTCCAGGAAGCGTTTGCTAAGTCAGAGATCCTTGTCGAATTCAAAGTTGTCAGGTCATTAGGATAAGTCCTGTGGGAGGCTGGCTCAGTATATGCTGTACACCTATAGGTGAGGCACCCTGTACTGAGTCCAGGCATCTCTTAGTGATAGTGTGAGAGGTTCTAGATAACAGAGCTCTCAAATGGGTAGCTGTTGAGAGCAGCTAAGGCTTATCCAGGAGGATGTAAAGCAATTGCAAATACCACATAGGTCAGTCAGTGATGTACACACAGGAAAGAACAAGCATTAGAAAAATGTCTTATTTATCACAACACAAATGCTAAACTAACTTCTGTATATCTCCTAACTGGAGATATGAACATATGAAAATATACTTAGAAACAGGTAAGTAAAGGCATAAAATAACATGGACCCCTATGAGGGGACTAAACCATATACAAAAAAAATGGAATGTGAAAATCACTCCCATCCCAAATTACCATTCAAGGCCCCTTAGGACTGTGGAAATACTGAAACACCAAAGGTAAGTAGAAAGGATTCCCCAGGTGCCCGTGTGCAGTGTTGTAAACCTCGGCCAGTGCTC
The DNA here is from genome assembly GCF_031143425.1 of Pleurodeles waltl. NCBI lineage: Eukaryota > Metazoa > Chordata > Amphibia > Caudata > Salamandridae > Pleurodeles > Pleurodeles waltl. The sequence continues at coordinate 799,313,145 of NC_090436.1, forward strand.
ATAGGATAACATAAGAAAGACCCGGTTGGAGTTTTTGAGTTTTAGGACCCTTCTCAGAGGACCCCAAGGAAACTGTTCGGGACAAGGGAGGTTCAGGAGTGCCCCCATCTATGGATACCCAGAGAAGTGAAATATCTACACCAGGGAGCCCAGGTGCAAAAGGGTGAAGTTGAGTCTGAAGCTCCTGTTGAAGTAAGTGGGGGACCGCAGGTGTCCAGCTACAGTCCCGACCTGTGGACCAGGTCGGTGGAACCCAAGCATGGATTTTGGAAGAAGAGGACCTAAGGAAAGACGAGATAGAGTCCAGACCACCAAGGGGTGCCCAGGCAGTGCAGGGGGCAGTGCCTACCCTTCTTAGTGATGCTTTCCTGTAAGACGGTGGTCAAAGAAGTGCAGCTGTGGAGCCCAGGCGATGCAGGAGGATCCCAGGAGTCATCCACAAGCTGTCCCATGCCGATCGTTGAATTGCAGAGGGATCAGTGGTCAGCATGACCACCAACAAACCTTGGCAAATGCAAGAAAGCGTTGCGCGGATTGTTGCAGAATTTTGGGGGCCAGCAAGGTCCAGGAGACTCTACCTTTGCAGGTAAGTCAGGGCCAGCCCTCAGCATGCAGGTGAGCTAGCAGGAATAGATGGAACCCCCCGTTAGGACCATCTGGCAGCAGGCACAGAGAGTTGAAGAAAGGCCTCAGCAGCACAGCAAAGAGGGATGCCCACACCTCAGGAGCTGCAGGGAGGACATCGTTCTTGGAGCTGTGTAGTGCTGGTGGCTGGGTCTTCTTGGAGCTAGGAGTTTTCTGGACTGGAGAGTCAACAAGCCTTATGAAAGACAAACAGATGTGGTGCACAGGGGTTCCGGCCAAGTAGCTGCAATGAGGGACCACAGACTTCTCAATTGCAAAGAAGACAGATCAGACCTCTGAAGAGCTACATAACTATCACCTGTGTTGTAGAGTCCGTGGGACAGCAGGATCCACAAACTTGTCGTTGACCCTGAGGTGCCTGCGGATGCAGGGGAGTGACTCCATCACTCCAAGATTAATTCCTTGTTGCTTTCCAAGTGCAGGCAGAGTCCTTGTGACTCTGGAGGATGCACGGTCATGGAGGTTGTAGAATTCTTGCAAAACTCTGAAACAAATTTGCAGTAGGAGCCCTCCTACTGCTTACAGTCTTGCTCTAAGTCCCAACAAAGTCCAGCAGCGATTTTGGTGTCCAGGTTGCAGACGTGTCTCTCAGGGGAGACTTGCAGATTAATCTAGTGTCCCACCCTCAGGGGAGCCCTTAAGTAACCCAGGAAGGGTGTTGGTCACTTAATGCAATGACCCACTTATCGGGGTCAGAAACCTCACCCAGCTGGATTAACCAGTCCGATGCTCCCAGGTAGAATCAGGTGGCAACCTCGCAGAGTTCTGTGCACCTCCCTATGGGGGGAGGAGCTGGACAGGGTGGTGGTCACTCCCCTGTCCTTTGTATGGTTTTATGCCAGAGTAGAAGCCAGGGCTCCTGCACTAGAGTAAACCAGTTTATGCAAGTAGGGCACCAAATTTGCCCTTCAAAGCAAGTCTGGTGGCACTCCGAGGCACCCCCAGCCCAGTGACACCTATTTCTAAGGGAGAAGTGGTCACACCTCTCTTCTACAGGAAATCCTTTGTTCTGCCTTCTCCTGTCTGAGTTAGACTCAGCAGCAGGAGGGCAGAACAGTGTCTGGGTGGGCAGCAGCACGGGCTGGCATGAAGACTCTGCAAGGCTGTACAGGCAGACCTAGGGGATCCCCTAGGGAACCCTCAGAGTACATGGTATCATGCAACTAACACTGTAGTCATTGGTGTAGGTCCATGGTTCCCACATGTTAGATACCAAACATGCCTAGGTTAGGTGAAGTCATTATATAGTTGGATATCTCATGTTGACCAATGTCCATTACATACCTTAAAATGGCTTCCCTGCACCTACAAAGCCCAGGAAATGGGGTATTGGGTTTGTAGGGGCAATGGTGGTGAAGAAGGCAGACAAGGTACTGGACCTTAGCTTGCCCTCGTTGGCAGTTAAGACGAACGTCTTGGCAGAATTGCATCAACTGTGAGTGTCCCCCTCAGAACCGCTTCTCCCATTTAATGGAGCTCTTACTGATGTCCTGCTTAAGACGTGGTCCAACCTCACCACAGGGACTCCTATGAACAGGATGATTGCCCGCTGCCATTCGCCCACCCCACAGGACCCCAACTTCCTCACACAGCACACTACCCACAGAGAGCTTGGTGCCTAAGACTCTACTTCCTACTTAAATCCTGGCACATGCCCAAAAGCACCACTGGGTTGGAAATCCAAGTGGCTGGACAACTTAGGAAAGATGATGTTTTTTTCCACCAGCTTGGCACTGAAGTCCATGATCACTGCCTGCCTTTTGGGCTGCTATTCCACACTCTTTAGGATACTGTAGCACAGGTGCTGACAACATTTCTGGAGCAGGCTTGGGCCATACTCTCCCAGGCTGATGTCGACAGGAAAGACGCAGCTAACTTCACAATAAGATATGGACTGACACCTTCGACTGACTGGACAGAGTGGTTGTGTCGATGGTGCATTTAAGGCACCTTGCCTGGTTGAGGACATCTGACTTTTCTGGGGATGTCGAAGCATCGCTTATGGACATGCCCTTTGATGGCTGTCGTCTCTTTGGATACAAGGCAGATTCATCGCTGGAGCACTTTAAGGACATCAGGGCTATGGCCAGGTCCTTGGCATTTCTATGGCCCCTCATCACCCCCATTCTGCCTTTTGCTCTTTTTGTGGCCAAGGAAGGGGTTTCCAGCCATCTTTATACCCTCCCAGTCACCACACTGTGAAAGCTTCTCATCCTCCGGGTGGCCGAGGACACAATACTCAGAGACCCTGTGGGTCAGACAGCCAAAAGTCGGGCAAGTCCACCCCTCCCCCAGCAGTCACAGCTTCCAAACCCTTATAATCTGCCCTCTTACCATCATGAGCACCCAATGTGGGGTAGGATCCGCCAATACCTAGTCTAGTGGCAGTCTTATAACATCAAACAAGTGGGTTTTGCAGATGGAAGGTCTACCCCTCCCCTTCATGAATACTCCTCACTCCATGCCACCTACTGACGGCAGAATGATAGGGGACCACCCAGGGCTTAATTGGTGCCTATTGTTTCCAGTGCGAAGCACCAGCACTTATTTTTAAGGGCCAGCACTTATTTTTCTGCCTCAAGCATTTAGTGCAAGCAAAAGACACATACACGGAGGAAGAGAAAAAAAGTGTTCCAATGGGAGAAAGAAGAAAGCTGCAAGAGTGAGCTGAAGGGGCAGGGAGTGACTGTAAATGGACTAAAGAGGCCTGAGATGGCTTCAGGATTACGCTGCCTCAGTATTCTGTGTTAACACATTTAATTACCGTAGCCGCATGTTTAAGAGGAGGGCTTTTGGGCACCGGCATGTTTTTATTTCACAAATTAAGCACTGGGACCACCTATCTCTTCTCTGCCAGAAAGTGTCTGTTCTCTTGTCCAAAGGAGCCATAGAGAGGCTGCCAAGGCCAGAAGTAGGTCACGGTTGCTATTCTCGCTACTTCCTAGTGCCCAAAAAGGATGGAGGACTTTGTCCTATTCTAAATCTGCTTCATCTCAATTTCTTCAAGAACGAGCAATTCAGAATGCTCATGCTCACGCAGGTCCTGTTTTTCCCAGAACCGGGAGACTGAATAGTACAGTTGGACTTACAGGGCGCATACTTTCACTGCCCCATCCTGCCTGCCCACAGGTGTTACCTGTGGTGCACAGTAGGTTCAGAGCACTTTCAATTCACCCTGCTCCCCTTTGATCTTACTAGCGCCCTTAGGGTGTTCACCATGGTGATGTCTGTGCTTACAGCTCATCTGCAGAGATCAGGGGGTCCCGGGTAACTGTCTGTTAAAGGCAAGCTCACCCCAGGGCATTGTCTCCCACCTACAGACTATGGTGGACCTCCTGCATTTGGTTTCACTATCAACGTGCCCAAGTCACACCTGACTCCCTCTGAGACGCTTCCTTTCATCTGAACTGTTTTGGACACAGTGCAATTTCGGGCTTATCCTCCCGAATGGCGAGCCCAGGATATTTAGGCTATGATACAGATGTTTCAGCTTCTATCCCAGAATTTGGTGAGACTGACTCTGAGGCTCTGTGCTATCCGGCTGGCATTAAAAGCTTTTCTACCCTCCATCAAGGGAAAGCTAGTGCAGGTGTTCATGGACAACACACCACTGCCATGTGGTACTGCAACAAATAGGGCAGGTTGGTGTTGTGGACCCCTTGTCCGGATGCTCTGCGCCTCTGAGAACATCCCTGGTAGTTCAACACCTGCCTGGCTCTCTGAAACCCAGGGCAGACAAACTCTGCGAATCACAAATGGCATCTCCATCCAGAGGTGGTGCAAGGTCTCTTTCAACAGTAAGAAGAGCCTTGGTTAGATCTGTTCGCCACCGGCAAGAAAGTGCAATGTCAGCAGTTCTGAGCACTGGAGTTTCCAAATAGGCTTTTGCCTGTAGACAATTTGTGTCTTGACTGGAGTTCAGTCCTCCTTGTACGCCTTTCAGCCCATACCACTCAAGCACTGAGTTCTCAAGATCAGAAACGACGGACCCAAGTCATCCTTATGGCTCCGGACTGGGGACGGAGAGTTTGGTATCCCAAGCTATTCATCAAAGCCATCAGTCCTCCGAAAAGGCTGCCCCTTCGGGAGGCTCTTCTGTCGCAGCAGCAGGGGAGGGATCGACACCCGAACCTGTCAACTCTTGGCCTTCTTGCGTGGAGATTGAGTGTCGACAAGTGACTGCTTTCGACCTTCTGCCTGATGTCTTATCTTTGCAGCCAGGTGACCCTCCACCAACATGGTAAACACCTGCTATTTGGGAAAATTTGTGGCATGGTGTCCAGAAAGACCGATCGATCCTCTTTCCGTTCCCTTCCACCCCCCCAATGCTTGGATTCTTCCCTTCATTCTTTCTCTTGCCCAGCAGGACACTGCTCTGGGCATTCTCAAAGTCTACCTTTCTGCTATATCAGCTTTTGTGCAGTTGCCTGACCAGCCATCCCTCTTCAAATCCGCTAGTGTACATAAATTCTTGAAAGGTTTGCACCATCTGTCCCCCCACCTTCTCCTTCCAGTATGCCTCAGTGGGACCTTAATCTTGTCCTCACTTTCCTTAAAAGTGCTCCTTTTCAGCCTCTGCACAGTTGTCCTCTCAGGCTTCTAACCATCAATACGGCCAGCGAGCTTCAGGCTTAGTCAACCAAGCCTCCATATTTAAACATCTACCCAGACTAACTGGTGCTTCGTATGAGAGCTTCTTTTGTACCTAGAGTAGTCACTCCCTTTCACATAGGCTAATCGATCACTTTGCCTACTTTTTACACTCCGCCACGTCCGAGGAAGAGGAGCAACTTCACTGTCTGGACCTAAAAGAGCACTGTCGTTCTGCCCTGACCGCACACAAGAGTTCTGGGTGGACGACCAACTCTTCGCAGGGTACATCGGAGCAAAGAAAGGAAAGGTCATGCAGAAGCATACCATCTCTCGATGGATCATGCTCTGTATCAAAATTTGTTATGCATTGGCCAAGAAGCAACCCCAGTGATGGTTTGGTTTACGTGCTCATTCCACCCGAGCTAAAGCTACGACCACTGCGTTAGCACGCAGAGTTCCAGTCCTGGACATCAGCCAGGCAGTAACGTGGGCTTCCTTGCACACTTTCACAAAACACTACTGTCTGGACAGTCAAGTCCGTTGGGACGGGCTCTTTGCCTGTTCAGTCTTGCAGGACTTGATCAAATGAAATTGGTCCACAGACCCACCTCCAGGGAGGTATCGCTTGGGTATCTGTTCTAAGATAAGGAATCTGGGGCTAGAAATCTCTATCAGCTGAACAAGTTACTTATTTTCAGGTAGGCCTTATCTTGTAGAGACTATATCTAGCCTTACCAACCCACCCATCCTCCCCGCTTTGTAAATGGATTTCTAGGGACAGGGCTTTCCTCTTTCAGGGCCCTAGTATTCCACATCAGTAGTCAGTGTTCTTCATGGCTTTGTGCTCCTGACATGGAAAGTTGCTCAAAGAAACTGACGTCCGTGCGCTGGGGGGACACCTATATAGGCACCGCAAATGTCACTTCTGATGAAGGCAACACCTCACAGAGCCAAACAATGCCACCGACGGGCGTGCAGGGGTACTGCTCACAAAAAAATTCCAGAATCCATTTTGATGCCTGGGATAATTCTAAGGTAAGGAATCCGCGGCTAGATAGTCTCTACCAGATAAGGCATTACCGAGGGTAAATGAGTTGTTCTTCTGTAAGTACTTGCGGGGTATGAATTTCAGACTTCAACCCAATCACAAACCATTACTGAAGGTATTACAGCAAGATTTGCATCTAGGCTACAAGAATTGCAATATCACTTTTTGTCACAGGTGGGAAAATATACAAGCCGACTGTCTCTCTGGTTGCCCTCAAGTGGTGGAATATGGATAGTAAAGCATTGTAAAGTGACCTCTTGGACTGTGTGGCAGCAGGTGTGGAGGATGCAATAGAAGAAGGTCGAGCAGTTTCATGTGGTGAGTGGGAGAGAGCCACGCTGAAAGATATTGTAGATACTGTAGATATTGAAGCCCTGCAGGTCATTTTAAAAGCTGATCATCTTCACAGAATCCTGTGGCTATGATACATCAAGGGGTCATTCTACTCACTCGGGCTCAGTGAACTCTCGGAATTCACCAACCACCTCCGTCTTTCCCTCGAAAAGCGAATTAAAGAAACTATATTGGCAAACAGCAGATCACGAAGATATAGGGGCTGCACTTCACACTACATTATCCTGTGACTTTGTTAACTTAAAAGAGGCATCCCAGTATGAGGCTTTTTCGGACATAATCACGGTCCCAAGGGAAAGGAAACTGTACTTTCAGCTCCTCATTGGAACATTACCATTAAGACTTTTCACCAGCCGCTGGTCACACAATGAATCAACTGCCTGTCCAGCCTGCAAAGCCCCCGTCGAGAATCTCCCTCACGTCCTTTTTGTCTGCCCTTCGTACACCGCCTCACGTAGGAAATGGCTGGCCCCGGCATGTAGACTGCTGGGCGTCCGCAGCTCTGAAATAGCCCTGCAAATCCTCAGATCAGACACTAGGCCAACGCTAGTGATCACCATTGCCAAGTTCCTCGGAGCTAGCTGGTTTGTCAGAGGGAAATTCTTATCTGTTTAATGATTCCAACTAGACTGTCCCATCGCACTGTGTGAGTGTATTTTATCTTTATTCCATTTTTATCATTTTATGTATTGTTATATTTATTACCTTGTGTATTTATTTGTATTTATTGCTGCTATGCGCTTTTGTGGCTCTTGTAGCCAAAATAAAGTTTCTTTGACTTGAAAGATATTGTTTTGGAGGAAGTGGCAAAGTGCATAAAAATGGAATAGAAGAGTTAAGGAAATGTGAACCCTAACAAATGGTATTATGGTAAATTGAAGGATGGGTTGTTTTTGAGTGTGATGGAATGATGTTGTATTAAGAGAGGAGAGAGATTTGTTCTTCTCCAAGGTGTGAGAATGTGATTTGTAGAGATGATCCATGAGGGGCATCTAGGTTAGACATTGACTAAGAGACACCTGTCAGAAAGGTTTTGGTGGCCATGTTTGGATAATGAATTGGTTTTAGAACTGTAGTTTTGTGCTGAGAGTGAAAACTGCTAATGATGGATGGTGATGTGTTGTCCATTATGATTCTGATGATGGAGCTTGGCAGAAAGTTTAAGTATATTCCATCTGACCAACGGATGATTTGAAGGTATCTTGTAGTAGTAGTGGATGTTAATTTCAAGATCAATGGAGGCGGATTTTGTGAAGGATATCATGACAGCCAGCAGGACCCACACATATGTTTGAGAACAAATGAAGTTAAGCATATTAGGACGTCCATCTGTAATCCATAAGGAAATTAAAAGTAAAGCTTTGAAGGCGATAATTCATACAGTACTGAATGGCAAGAAACGTATCAAAGACGCATCATACTACACAAAGTGAAATGACCAGCAGAACATCTTTTCAGTTAATGCAAGTGAGGGAGCCAAGTTCATTCCCGATTGGTTGGAGACATGGGGCAGAGACAGGAGAAAAGGGAGATTCATGGCAAACATAGGGTGACTGTAAATATAGTGCGGATTGCTGATTCGTTCAAGTTGGGTGCACAGCAACCCAAACATTTTCAGAACCACTGAAGGCAGATGGGGTGCACACATGGCATGTGTTGAAGAACAGATTAAAATAGAACAAGGGGAGGGTGGCTTTGTATTGTAATAAAGGAGAAAAAAAGGTGAGAGCTAGATCAGAGAGGGGCAGTGCAGCAGTTTCATGTTGATAAAGAACTAAGGGCCATATGTACAAAAGCTTTTTCCCATAGACACAGAATGGGTAAAATCCTTTGCTACATCTGGCCCAAAGACTGTGAGGGGTGGAGGGTTGTTTGCAACGTGATGAGTAGAAGTGTGGGAACAGATAGGGAGCATTTTGACCATGGTGAAGGAGATGCTGGTCTGGTGGGAGGAGTTCTAGAGCATAGGATGAAAAGGGGAGAGCATAGTATATGACATATTCAGGTTCTTCAGTTCAATTCTTTATTTGGTTTATAAACATAATAACCCATAAAGGAACAAGCATCATGTAATACAAATATAAAACATATAAGTTATCCTGAGTCAAAATCAGTTAAACAAAACTACAATAAATCTTGATCCAAAAGAAGGAAAATTGCTTAGACACATTTCATGAAAATGAAATAGATGTGTTAAACATTTTCTTTTGTGTATGACATGTACAATAAACATATCAACTACATTGTATACTAAAACATCATTTAATATAGACAAATACTTAAAAGCCACACAAAAAAGGGAGCACACTGCCTCACACTCCAGCATAAAATAGCCCCAATGCATCATGGTAAATGCAGTCATTTGATTTAAAGATAGAGACATTTTTCAAAAAGTCTTTCACCTTAAGTAGGTGCAGCAAGTGCTGTATCTCTGGACGTGTGTTTCTGGCTTTCGGCCGTCATCAGCAGAGAGAAAATATATCTGAAGGGGTTGCTTGAAATGCCGCTGAACGTCTTCACAGGTTTCTGTACCACTCAGTAGGCGCACAGGTGCATCACCAGAGCTCAAAGGCTCACGGGAGCCGTCAATTAGACACACAAAAAAAGGGAGCACACTGCCTCACACTCCAGCATAAAATAGCCCCAGTGCATCATGGTAAATGCAGTCATTTGATTTAAAGATAGAGACATTTTTCAAAAAGTCTTTCACCTTAAGTAGGTGCAGCAAGGGCCCCAAAACTTCAGTTTCAGGAACAGAAACAAGTGATGAACAAGTCCTAAATGAAAATGTCTTCAAATATACCTCTGGTATGTATTAGAGACCATGATCAAATATGATTGTATCCCCATTTGCTCATAATTGGACATGTTACTTACAAAGGTAACTTTACTCAAATCTCTTGGGTTTCTTTTGTGTACTCTTATGCTATTAATGTGCTCTTTTAGTTCCCTTTTCGAGAACCAATATTCTGAAGAGTCCTTCAGAGGTGACCATCTAGATCACGTATTTCACTTAGTGTCTCTAATATGTACAAACCATGTTATTTTAAACACATGATCCAAGACTAAGCAGTCATTCAGAATGGCTTTATTAAACAAGATCTCTGCTTCATTCAAATTTAGTGTCATAGCAGCAAGGGTTTTACATATGCTGTTTCCGCAATATGGGAGAGTCCTAGTTCCTTATGAATTAATGTCTTTGAAGTCGATTTTGAGACAATTAAAAGTAGTCTCAAAAATGTATTCTCTTGTCTTTGCATCAGTGTATTACTTCCAAGACCCCATACACCTGGGCAGCGTAACACTGCTGCAACAGATTTCATGCTGTAGAGGGCCAGCATTACATTGATGGGTTTAGTAACTAGTTTAGTGGTAAATTTAAACTCACCTTCAGTAGTTCTTGTCATATTGATGCTGCCAGCTCTCTTTTGTACATTCCAGTTATCCTGTGATGAAAATTGTCAGCTAAAGCTTTGGGCGTTTGTGATCTGGCCACCCTTAGTATGGAAAGGACCGATCTTGAGCCTTCCCCTACCACTGCTCATTGTGAAAGTTTTTTTTTACTTTTATCCTCAGATCTTGCTCCTCCATATGTTCAGTAAAAATATTAATAAGTCTCTGTACACCAAAGGGGAATGAGATAGTAAAACTGCATCATCAGCGTACAATAGTCTGGGTATGGGCCGTTGTCCAACTCTCGGAACATAATTTCCAAGGGCTTGAAGTTTTTCATAAACACCATTTATGTATAGTAAAAAAAGTAAAGGAGCAAGGAACATCCCTGCCTCACTCCTTTCTGTATCTTACACGGTTGGGTTAGGTATCTAGATGGCCCCTAACACACCCTTGCAGCTAAATTCCCTAGAAGGGAAACTATGTCCTTTGGTGCACCAAGTTGATCCATGCAAAGCCACAATTCATTAAGTTTCACCCTTTCAGATGTACTGCTCAGATCAGTGAAGCATGTTTGTAGACTACCATGCTTAGCCCTTGTGTATTTCCCCCAGCAAAAGATTCAAATTGTGTGTCATTGCCCATTGATCCAGTCTATCAAGGATAACTCTTCCTTATAGTGTTGCCAAAGAATAAAGGGCATGAAATGGGTTGAAAACATTTGGGATCGCTTTTGAATCCCATCTTGAAAATTGGGGCAATTGATTCCAACCAGGAACATGGTATGTATCCAGCACCTGACACATTTAGAACCCTAGTAAGCAGAGGTTCCCATATGGATGGTAAATACTTGTAGGTATCTGGAAGAACACCACTGGGGCCTGGGGCCTTTCCCTTTGTGCATTTATCGAATGCTTTTATTATCTCCTCTAAACTAAAAACAATGGAGGGTGGCTGAAGTGCCAGATTTACCACGAGTTCTGAGTGAGAACTTCTTGGTGAATTAAAAATAGAAGTAAAATGATCCACCTATACGTCTGCCGAAATGGAGTAGTCATTTTTGGGACTGGTTTATTACTATCGAAGGGAGCATTTATAATTTCCAGAAAAATTACTTATCCCTAGACTCTTCTGTCTGAATTGGGTTTTCCATGCCTCCTCTTGTATCTCTTTTTTGCTTTTAGATACAGCCTTTTTATTCTGCAGTCTTCAGGCCTGAATAGTGGGTATATCACAGGGCTATGAATGGAGGCTCTCGAGGAGTTCAGTGTGTGCTTGTATCCACCGTTGGTTGAGCAAGCACTATTTTGGTTTTCAGTACCTTTCACTCTCCTAGTTAGGAGAGAGAATTTATAGACTTGAAAATTCTATCATGTTCTTTAATAATGTAATTATTGCCTGCCTCTTGGTCTTGACATGTCCTAAAGTGATTTCTGTTATCTGTAATTAATGCTGTAATAAACACAGATGGATCTCCTCCAGACAACTTGAGTCTAACTCCATTCTGCCTTTCTGCTACACTGTTTGATATCTTAGGTAGCTGTGTAAGTTGGTGTTAACTTGTTGATAAATAAAGAATTACTGGACTATGGTCACTTATGCAATCTTTCTCCACGGTAGAGAGAACCTTGGGGTTGATTGAGGCCAATATGTGATCAGTTAGACTATTGGTACCTCGGCCAATTAAGATAGGTTGCAAGAGATCACAACTGGAACAATATGTATCCAGCAATGATTAAATAGTACTTCAACATCAGATTATTCAATCTTACACCATAAGAACAGTATTGAAAATGCTCTAAACCATTACCTTGTGTATCAATTAGGCAACACACCTGTTTTGAGGCAAGAGGACATCTAATGATGTTAAAATCCCCAGACCATATTAAAAAGATGCCATTCGCACTTTGTTGGAGAAAAGAATATGGATTTTTTCCAGTGCCTCAACCACGCCCACACTTGAGGCATCAAGTTTGTTGTTATAGAAATGATCAATAAATCAGTATTACCTTCAGAATTCAATAATACACATTGGGGCTTGCAGTGTTGTTTTGCTAGAATGATTTCCTCCTGGGAAGAAGCTTTGCTGAGTCTTTCGCTGGACACAGCTCTATTCTAGTTTCCTTGGGTTATCCTGGTAGGAAGTTTTCTTGTCTTACAATTTGCACTTCAATTATTGACTTGTGCCCGGCTTTGCATGTTACTTACACTTATGGTGTTAATATGTTTCTTTAAAAGCTCCAACATGTTAACTATGGTTGTTTCAAGGAGGACTAGTGTGCTGTTAATTCCCTCCATGGCCGACTTCACATAATTCTCCAATCCTTTCGTTTGGAAGACTAGACTCTGTATAGAAGATTCAATGACAGCCCTACTTTTATTTTCTCAGTCCACCTAGTAACTTGTATCTGTGCCCTTTTCATTTTACTGGGTAGAGGTTGCACACTAGATGAAGAGGAGTTTGTAATCGGGTGACAGAGGGGCTTCTGAGACACACAGATTGTTTTCAGTTTGTAACGTGGGCATTTCCTTAAGAGACCTTACTAAAGACACCCTCCGATCTTCCCCGTCATAATCAAATCCCCAGCAACTGTAGGTTGCGTTGCTTTGAATCTTTCTTCCTTTGTCACAATCTCTTCATTCATCAGACTCATTGCCCATGAAAGGTAATTTAAAATAGAGCTGGAACTAGAAGTGGTACTCTTCTTACCTGTACTTCCCAGCGTTGTTTTCCTTTTCCCTATCATTTCTAGCGTTGTTTACAGAATAAGCTAATATGATTTCAATTTACTATGATGAAATTAAGAGGATAAGTATTAGTACATATTGGCAAGGACTTGTGCTTACAGTTATTGTTGCTAGATGTAATGGGGTGGAGGTGACCATGCCCAACCTCAGTCTGCCTCCGACAGGCTCAGACAGCCCTGTCTTTGCCCGGTCTCTACCCGGGTGCAACCTGGGCACATCCCGGGCAGCGGTAGAGCGTGTGTCCTTAAATAGTGCTGCCCTGCAGCAGCTGTGAGCTCCGTTGCACCTTGGACAGTGTAGTTCTCAATGGAAAAGCGGCCACCAAACAGAAGAGCATCCCAGGTCAGATTACAAGACTTTGTGCCAGCCGATATGAATTTAAGCATATGTAGAATGCTTTTACCTGTGCAGGGGTCATTGGGTATCGGATTCTCATGTTCCTGTTAGGTAACTCTGTGGTTATCTTTTTTTTTTTTTACTGATCTTTATATACCTTTGAGGGATAAGATGTATTAGTAGGGTGTTTTGTTGTTCCAATGTGATCTGTTTTTGTTAATAGTAGAGGGGGAAGATGTGTTATACCAGGGGTGTTGAGTTGGTATGTAGCCCACCTTTCCTGACTATTTCAGAATCTTGGATTTTTTCTCCATCAGCATTCCTCCTCTATTAATAATGAGGTTCTGAGAAGCTGAGAGGTGGTTACTGGTCAGGCTTTCTGGCTTCACAGCTCTGTCACGAACCTTATAATTTGAGTATTTTGGGCTATTTCCTGTACGGACGCCATTACTTAAAATATATTGTATGATGGAAGATTCTGGGTTGTGGTGTTTTCGGGCTTGCTAAACTTTGTTTCAAAAAAAAATATATATATATATATATATAAGGGCACATTACTTATGCTTACTGTACAATTAATAGTTTTGACCTTTATTCACTTAATTTCCTGATTTGTGTTGCAGTGCTTTTCAAAGTGAATCCATATTTTTTTTTTTCAACAGATGATTTCTCTCCCGATGCCCTAGAGGATCAAGCTCGAGAATATATTAGACAAAACTTGGAAAATTTCATCAAGCAGGAGTTTCAAGGTAATACATGGTGGTTTTGTGTCAAAAGTGGTAGTTTTGTGTCAGAAGAGTAGCATTCAGTCAGATTTGAACTACTCATTTGTACTGAATCACAAACGTTGATCAGAAATAAAATGTTTAATCCCATAGCTTAAGAGGCTTTTGCTCCCCCAGAGCTGATCCTTTTTGTTTGATGATGGGGTCCTTCATAATTCATTTTCAATATAAGCTATCCAGACCAAATTTCTGTCCTTTTTTCCACCCACACTTTGGTAATTATAAAGGCACTGTTGGATTTCTGGGTTCCCATGGAGGCCACTGAGAAAATAACAAAAATGTAGCAAAATGTTTTTGTTGGAAAAATACGAAAAATGCTGTGCAAGACAGCTTTTCCTTTTTTGCTAAAAATGATTTTGACAAAAGGTTTGATGTTCTAAGATTACCATTATGGTATCCTTAAGTGTACTAGACTGCAACCCATAATTAAGTATAATCACCAGAGGTCTTCCCTCATGTAAGTATAAGTAGTTATGGGTTATAGTCTAAAATGTTCTTGCACAAGTATTCCACATTTAGCAACTTGGACCTGAGGCTTGCACTTCAAATTATGCTATCTATTCTAACATGGAGATAATAAGTGGGGAATAGAATCTGTATGCCCTGCTATTGGGTTATCTGTTGCTCATAAACTGAATAAGTCCACTTATCTTGCCTTTCGCTTAGTATTCATCCAGACCTACCACCATGATCTGCACTTTGAGCCAGTGGAGCGAATTGTTTCGACAAATGATAACTCACCTGATCTCTGTTTGGAGCATAAATACTGGGTTTCGGACACTTTATCAGTGAGTACAAGTAGCTTACTTTAGTAACTCCTGTAATAATAGTCTTATATTCCCCTGCCTTGTGTTGAACCTATACATATTCTTCACTCTGTGTTCTGCTACGTGGACAGAGTGCAAGAGGCTCACATACTGCATGGTGGTTACTTTGAGATGGTGGCGCTGTGGTGCACTTTCTCTCACCCCTAAAGAATATTTTGATAGATGCATCTGCCTGCAGATTGCTCACCTTTTGAATATATCCATTCTCCAGACTGGAACTGGATGTTCTTTTAATCACTGTTCTGTACTGGTGGATGACATCAACTCTGCTTCCGCTTCAGTTACAGCCCAGACATTACATCACTGGAGTCATAAAGTGCTGCCAGTGGTCCTTTGCATCAGTTGCTGCTCCCTTTGCAGATCAGGAGTTGTTCTCCATTTGTTTTGCATACTAAGTTCCATCCTTTTTTGAAGTGATATGGAAATGTCCAGGATTAGATTTTCGTTTCAGACCCTCTGATTGTGGTGCTTGGGCAGAAACACAGCTGTTTTTATTAATTTTTGCAATTTTATAAGGAGCGGACATGGCCCGAGGGCATCAGAGTGCTTTACAACACTCAAGATACAAGGTTACAGCGGGTTACATTAATAGTAGTTAAACTTGGATGGTTACATCAGTGTATGTATGCAGGAGTTACCTCAAGAGACCGTTACAACAGTAGGGCAGAGGACATAAACAGTTCAATGAAGGCAGATCAGGGCTCATGGGAGAAAGTAAATACATCTGGTTGAGGGTGAATTAACCAAGATGTCTGTCAAATATGAGGAGTTTGAGCTCCTTTTTGTAAGTTGCTCGGCAAGTGGTTAGACGGAGTGAGGGAGGTGTAGTTTTCCAGAATCTAGTGGCGCTACCAGAGAGGGACTGGTTCATGTATAGTTCTCGCCTGAAGGTGGGGGATTCCAGGAAAAAGGTCTGGGCATTTTTGGAACCCCTATTTGCCCCGGAGATTTTCAGTTTCTTGTTTAGCTAGGAAGGGGTGCAGAGTGTTCTGTGTGTAATGCATTTGATTTTAATTTGGGCCTGAGCTTCAATGTGGAGTCATTAGTGGGATAGCGAGGCAGGGGAAATGTGGTTAAATTTCTTGAGACCTAAGAGGAAAGCAGCATGTAGTGTTGCTCTCAGTGAGCCTAGGTGAATTTTGGGAATGACTGAGAGTAGGGCAATTCCATAGGCTAGTCTAGAGAGAATAAGAGACTGCACCACTGCTTTGAGGTCTTGCTCCAGAATCAATTGCCTGATGCCCCAAAGCTGGGTTGGGGAGAGGATCGAACCTTGAAGGACCCTTTGGTGAACACTGACTGGTCTTGAGGAAGAGTTGCCCATTTTCACACTTTGAGAGTGGACGGATAGGTAAAAGGAGAACCAGTTGAGCACAGTGCCTCTGCATCTCATGCATAGTTCAAGAATATAAAGCAGGTCATGATGGTTGACAGTGTTGAATGCAGTGAATAAATCCAGGAGTCCGGAGTTGAGAATCCTAAGACGGTCATAGACTATTTGGTGAATCACAGTTTCTGTACTGTGACCCTGATTGGAGAGTGCCAAGGAGGTTGCTTGTTTGAATGTGTGTGACTAGTTGTAACACTACTCAACTTTCAGTGTCTTTGCCTGAAAATGGGAGAGTTGAGACTGGGCGGTAGTTGTTTAGTTTCTCTGGATCGAGGGATATATTTTTTTTTTTTAAAGAGTGGTGTGATTTCACCCATTTTTATTGTTTCGTGGATAATACCCTGTTTGAGAGAGGAATTGACCATGGTGGTCCAGATGGGGAGTGGGTGTGTGGGAAGAGATTTGCTTATAGAGCCTGGAATAGCATCCTAATGACGGTTTGAGGGTTTTACTTTTGAGATACTTTGTTGTAGGTCCTGCTCGGAGATTGGAGAGAAAGATGGCCATGATTGTAGTGCCAAGCATGGTAGAGAATCAACCGTTTCAAGGGAGTTTTTGATGGGAAGCCAAATTTGAATGTCTCTAACTTTTTTATAACAGAAATCCACAAAGTCGTTGCAACGGGCCACGGACGGCTTAGGAGTCAAAGTGATTAAGGGGTTAGTAGACTGCAATAACCTCAAACAGGCACTTCGGTCTATTTTTTGCAGAATTCTAGAGGGCTCTGATATGGGAGGATTTGGCTCTGAGGATTTCGTGTTTGTATTGGTTTCTTGCTTTGTGAAGCTTAGTCATTCTCAGGAAAGATGGTGCTTTTCTCCATTCTTTCTCATATTTTCTGATAACCTTTCATTCGTCCTAAAGCTCTTTAGAGAACCAGGACCTAGAGGATTTTGGTCTGGATAATTTGCACTTTGGTGGTGCATATTTGTCAATGAAGGATTCCATGCAGGAGTTGGACTTGTCGGTGGCCTCTTTGATGTCAAGATGAGGTGAAATCGCAATTACTGAGTGCAAGGCCAGTATGGCCATGGCTTCTGTTTGGAGTTTGGATGTGCCTGTAAACCATATTTTCTCTTTCTTGGGTTGCCCATATGTTTTGGTATAAGAGTCAGGTAGTGAGAACGGGACCTGCATGTGATCATACCAATTGACTGGGATGGGGCCATATGTCTTTAGATATAGGGAATTGGAGATTATCAGATCCTTTGTTGTGTGTAAGTTTATTGTAGTGTTGCTGGAAATTGTTGGCATTGAGAAAGCAGGTAAGAGTATCCAAATAACTGTTGCCCATGTCTCCTCAGTGGATGTTGAAGTCACCAAGGAAGAAGATACTGTTGTCTGAGCTGCTAAGTTGAGAGATGAAATCCATGCATTCCTCAATGAAGGTGTTGTTTTGACCCGGTGGGTGGTAAATCACAATCAGTCTGAGGTTGGAGGTAGTGGATGTGGACAGTTCCACCATCAAGCTTACCAAAGACTGAAAATGAGTCTTTGGGAGGGCTCTGCATCTCATAGAGATTCATGAATAAGTGTGAGACCTCCACTGTGCCTGTTTTCTCGGACACAGTGCAAAATGGAGTCCCTTTTCAAGGAAGAAGAAGCTCTAGAGCGTGGTTAAATGAGACATTGAGCCACATTTCGTGAGGATCAAAATGTCAAGACTAAGTCAGGATCAATTCTGATCATTCTAGACAGTATTTGACTGCAGATCGACATTTGTAAGAGGGTTGAGTAGTGTGCAGCCTCATGTACTCAAAAGCCATTAAGGAGCAGGATACAGAGTTAGTTATGGCACTTCATTAACTCTGGGCTCAGCATTGGTCTCACTTCAGGTCCAGGTCGAAATCTCATTAATTGCCCTCTTCTAAAGACAAACAGAAGCAAGATAAGAGCCACAGGGAGAAAGCTCCGTGCTTAAATGCTGTTCTCTGTCCAGAGATAGGTCTCATCAAAGCTGTCATCTTCCATGGATTCCTCTGAGCTGAGATTGGTAGAATTAACTCTAGCTTAAGAACCTGGCCCGTCTCCGGTGTCTGTTCTTGTCCTGGTGTAGGATCTTCTCTCAGCATATCTGGAATTCCTGGTGCCAGACGCCAACCCACCTCAGTACTTTACCTTTACAAGGGCAATGATGCCACTGTTCAGAAGTGCATTGGTCCCCTCTTTGGCCCCCCTGGATCCAGTGGGATCACCGGCTGGGACACCACCAACAGGTACTTCACTGGCATCAGTTTGACCCGACAAGCCCCTACAAGGCACGCTCCTGAAACCACTGAATAAAGGTACACTGTTCCAAAGAAAAATGAAAGCAGGAGACCTGTGATCTCAGGAGCGAGAACCCTCAAGCATCACTCTGGATGACTAGCATCATCATCGGGAATTGCTCCTCACTAGGCCTGCTCTGCAATGCCTAGTGGGCACCCCGAAGTGGGGGCTCTCAGACGGATTTTTATAATAGTGACTAACAAGTTCAGCTATGCAAAGTGTGAATGCTACAAGTCACCACCAAAAGCAAAAAAAAGAGGTTAAAATTGGTAATTCATCCGCTAGACACCATCATTTAATCAATCTGATATAACGGGGATGAAGACCAAGGTTAAAATCAAAAACTTGAAAGTCGGGTTGAGGATTATGCTCAAAAACCTTTCAAAAATTGATAGATGTTGTAGAGAGTCCTAAACATTAAGAGAACCTCTATATTATGGTCGACATGTTTCGCGTCTATTGGTCCATCCGGATCCATTGACGCTTCATCAGGACCTACGTAACTAGATAAACAGACCTCTTCAAAGTAGGTATCATAGATAAAGATACATAAAAACCGGTCACTTACTTAAGTTAACTGGTTAACACAGGTACCCACCCCCTAATCGAGAACAGGTTCCTTGGGTAATGCTTCTCTGGGACTCAAGGTGACACTAAGTAGTTAATCACCGGTCCTGTTTGTTGGACCTACCCTCGGAGACAGCCAACCCGGAAACGCTCCTGAAACCAGCCCGATCAAGGCCATCACCAATTGCTCGCACAGTAGCCCATCTACTGACCACTTTCAATTGAGTGAGGTAAAATAAAATCTCTTGGCTGTGATCTGCCAGGCTTGGCATCCTCAGAGCTGTCGCTTCCCTTCAAAGATGCTCCTCTGGGATCCATCACGGCATCCTAGACAAGCCCTTTTCTGCTCCAGCAGTGAATAGGCTAACTGTTTGCTGCTGTGGGCTGGTACCATGGGGCCTGGAGTTTCCTTCCACCCATCCCTCACCAGAAAGTCTGGTGGTACCGGCTCCTTCATGTTCAAAGTAAAAACTGGGATTGTTCCCCATTGCACCTTCCTAGCAGCAGTCCATGAATTTGGAAATAATGGGGAAGACTGTCTTCTATGCAGGGAGTCTGGTGTTGCAGTGTATGAATGCCGCCTATTTATTGGCTAAACACACCCATGTGCTGTGGAAGATGCCTCAGATGGTGGTGCCGAGCCACTTGAAGGATAACTATGCGGAGGTGGTCAGGGGCAGACAAGATCCTGTCAAGCAGATTCTCATAGCAGGTCTGGTCACTATGGGTTTGGTACCAAGCCTTGAGATTCTCTTTGGCACTGAGTGGCACACCTGGCTTCATTCAACTGCCTTCTCTGGAGATGTCCAGACTGGTCTAATGGACATGCCTTTGATGGGTCTCTTCTCTTTGTCTTCCCATCCGAAAGCTATTTTGGTCCATTGTGTCTTGCAGGTTGTATAAACGGACTGAGGCCCCCCCCCCCCCTTCCCCCCAACCCTTTCACCATATTCTTCAACATAATCCTTTCAACTGGAAGACTGTATTCTCACTCTCCAAGGCGAGGTTGTGACTCTTCTACAGAAGGGGACAGTGAAGTTAGTACCAGAGCAGGAACTTGGGCAAGGATTTTAAAACTGGTAGTTCCTTTTTCCCCAAGAAGGTTTGTGGTCTTGAAGTCCTTCCTTCACAGGGAGAAATTCAAAATGCTATCCCTGGCCCAGATGCTTATGGAATCAGAATTGGAAGTCCAGATGGTGTTTGACATGTAGAACTGGTATTTCTCCATATAATCCTGCAGTCACACAGGAGTTCCCTACATTCTGTAGTAGCTGCCATCTATTACTAGTTCAGTCTTCCCATTTGGAGAAACATCGGCATCCAAGGGCTTCATCAAGGTGATGGCTGTGGTTGTGACAAGTCTGCTCAGATTGGGAGATGCTGTATTCCCAAAGCTGGGCAAAATGGACTCACCGCAGCTGGTGTTGGACGTCACGACATACCTCCTCTTCCATTTGGGATTCTCATCAATCTGCCCAAGTTGCAACTGGAGCCCCCTCTGCACCTTCTGTTTATTGGGGCAGTACTGGATACAACATCTGTGTCTTCTTCTCTGGAGGATTCAGCACATTTGAGATATGATTCCAGTGGTTCCGGAGTGAGCACGAGTCCCAGAACTGAAGGATCTTTACCTGCTATGTTCCTGGTTTCCTGCATTGTGGTGGTCACTCGTGCACATCTGGTGCATGAGGGCTCCCCAATTGTGCCTCTGCCTACAATAATTCTGAGGGACATCATCAGGATACCCCAGATACAAAAGCAAATCTCTTTTGGTGGTCATAGGAGAGAAGTTGCCACGTAGGAAGTCCTTCCAGTGGTGCTGGATACCTCTACTTTATAGTGGGGAGCACCTCTGGAGATCAGAGGCCTATCACGTGGCCTTTCTGCCTTTTCTGGATGGTTGATCTGTCCAGATCCTGATAGACAAATGACTGTGATGCAATATGTGGTATTTGGCTACCTTTCGTTCCGGTTGGTATAATACTGAAGAAGCCACAGACTTGCCTGTACCATTTTATTACTGTTTTGTATCCTGGCAATGCTACACTAGTGTTTTACATGGGGAATCACACAGCACATGCTATTACCAAAGCATTGCAGAAGTTTTATTAATCAGTAATGGGCTCATAAAATAAGAAAATTCAAATGATCAGATGTTTAAAAAAAAGCAGACATACGAGGTCTCCTCTTTGTTGCTGAGAAGCTCTGCGAGTCTGGGCTCAAGGACATGGCATCTGGCTGGTCGGCAACCATCTGGTAAGTTCCCTAAACATGTGAAACGACAGCCACCCTCTGACTACAAGTGGCATCTTCTCCCAGAAGTGGTTCAGAGCATCTTTGCTCTTTGGGGTACTCCCCAGGTGGGTATTTTGCCACTCCTGAGAGTGCATATTATCCTTAAGTTTCCATTGTAGGAGGTCTTAGGGGATGCATTTCAGTTGACATGGAATTTTCCGTCTCACTACTCATTGCCCCACTACCATGAGCGCCAAGACCAGACACAAGTCATTCTGGTCACTCCTGATTGGCTGAGAAGCTTGTGGCCTGCACATCTCCTGATAATCTCCCTGTGCCCCCCACACAAACACACACATGCACACCACACACCTCCCCACCTCCTTTATTCCTGGACATTGAGCAGAGGCAGCTAAGTTGTTTTCATCTGGTGCCAATGTTGTATCTTTCTGTGGTCATGTTGCCCTCCACAAAATTGGTTTGTGCTAGATGGTGGAGCTATATGTTGTGGTTTGCCTTTTCTTTGGCCCAGCAAGATTGTGCAGTGCACATGTTTAAGGGCTCTTTTGCAGCATTATCAGCACTTTTTTGTTAGTTGGACTAACTTTGTCTGTTCAAGTACTTGATAGTTCCAATTTTTTTTGAAGGGGCATGTTTTCTCTACCAATTTTCAAAATGCCCTATTGCAACCTTAGTTTGGTTCTAAAGTTTTTGATGGGGAACCTGTGTGTAACTCCAGTTGTAGCTTTTGACATTTATGTCTGTGTTTGTGTTAGGGATCGCTTCAGCCTGAAATTTCAGTGAATAGCAAGTGCTGTACTTCAGACCATCTTTTACTTGTTTCTACCCTGACAAACTGGTGCTCAGATGAAAAGCAGATTTCCTGCCAATGATGGTTACCGCTTTCGTTATTGGGTAGTTTAGAAGAGCAGTTGGTTCCAGTGGATCATTCTTTGTATTAAAATTTGTTATGCTCTTGCCAGAAAGGTCAAGCTAGAAGGCCAGGAGCAATTTCCACCTTGGAGGTCGTTCTTGCTAAGCAGAGATGGCAGATGTGGTTTAGCGATGCGCACTATGACATTGCCCTTATCAGGCATAATCTGTGCAGAAGCATGCTCCACCGGACTGTAATGTTGTTCTGATTAATGGATGAAGGTGGAAGGACAGGAACAATGTGATTCTACTGCTCTGCTGATGTTTACTATGAGCCTAGAAAGTGGCTGCATGAGAGGAGAGGCATGAAACATAAAGCTGCTGGCCTAGGGCAGAACCATTGTTACTACTTCATTTGAGGCAGAGAATGTTGCAGACACAGATGTGGGCCACAGCTGGAGTTGCGTACCTGTAGACTGAGGCCAGTGGTGTCATCCGAGATGCTTTGAAGTCTGACCTGCATCCTAGGCTGAGAAGTCGGTCGCTGCCGCGGTTGCAGTGAGAGGCCTAGAAACCTTGTGTCTAAGGTGACAGAACACCAGGCGCGGCTTTGTGCAGTGGATCAGAAATGGCGTTTGTGATGAAGAAACAAGAAGTTTGATTCCCCTCTTGGTCCAGTCTGTGCTTTGGTATGCTACATGAAATCTGACCTCGTGTGCAGAGGGAGGCGCAGGACACCGAGAGCTCACAGGGCCCCAATGAAGTGAAGAGCTGTGCTCTGATAAGCGGTGACCTCAGGCAGCAACAGCCATCTCCACAGATGGTCTGCCCAACTCCTGTGACACAATTGCCCTCATTACAACATTGGCGGTAAATCCTGCTTACCGCCATGCAGAAGACCGCCAACACACCGCCGCGGAATCCCGCCACAGCTATTACGACCCACAGCTCAGAATCCGCCAAAATCTACACACCCACACAAGTCTGCCACACCAAAGGTCAGTGATAAACTGTCAATAACAAAACCTCCACCGTCACGCCAACAGGAATACGCCCACACTATCACAACCCACAAATCCACGTGGCGGTCTTTCAACCGCAGTATTCCATTGGCAGTATACACTGCTGCGCTCAAAATATAAACACATTTACAAAACACAACCACATTGGACAAATCGAAATTCACACACCTGATACACATACACACACCACTCCCACACACCCAATACAATATAAAACACACACCCACATTACCCACAAACCCTTACAACGAACAATTTGGAAGAAGCAGAGAGACAGCAAAGCATAGACCACACCAGCAGACAGAGGCACACAACACCATCACTCATACACATCCACGCACAAAACACCACACACCCCTAAACATCACCCCACACATCACAACACACACCACCTCACACATCACCCACACCACCCGATGGCACCGCAAAGACACCCCAGGTTTTCTGAGGAGGAGCTCAGGGTCATGGTGGAGGAAATCGTCCGGGTAGAGCAAAAGCTATTCGGATCACAGGTGCAGCACACCTCCATAGCTAGGAAGATGGAGCTATGGCGCAGAATCGTGGACAGGGTCAACGCAGTGGGACAGCACCCAAGAACACGGGATGACATCAGGAAGAGGTGGAACGACCTACGGGGGAAGATGCGTTCCGTGGTCTCAAGACACCACATTGCGGTTCCGAGGACTGGCGGTGGACCCCCACCTCCTCCCCCACAACTAACAACATGGGAGGAGCAGGTCTTGGCTATACTGCATCCTGAGGGCCTCGCAGGAGTAGCTGGAGGAATGGACTCTGGAAAGTCAAATCTTTCACTACTTCATCCACCACCTTACCTGCATGCTATCACATACCCCCACCCTCGCCCTCACCCCCATCACTCCAACTCCTCACATATGCCCCACTATCACAAACCACACATCCCAAAACTAAGCCCTCCATGCAACAACAAAGCATGGACACCCATCACCAATGCATGTCCACTACAGATACCCACACAGACCCCTAAACAATTATCACACAAGGTCCTACACAAGAATGTAAGCACTGGGGTACAGGGCCACCCACCCATTGCACACCATGGCGCACACAGATGCAATAATCATGCCTTTACACCCCAGCAGGACCCCTACCCAACGTCACCGGACAGGAGGTTCCAGACATGTCCACTCCCCCCACAGAAGAGGCCCACAGTGATGACAGCAGCTCTGTCCAACTGGATCTAGATGACCAGCCCGGTCCATCTGGGACCTCAGGACAGTCTGTTCCCCTCACACAGTCACAGGCCACTACAGAGCCTCCCCCCTCTGGAACCACCAGCACAGCACCCACCCAGTGGGCCCATACCTCTGTCCCCAGGACACGTCAAGCAGCAGTGTGTCCACCACTACAGGGAACCCAGGCTAACCCACCACCCCAAGAACAGCAGGGTCCTGGGGACAGTGGCACTGGGCACACGGTTCGGGGGACAGAGGCTTAGGAGAACAGGGGAACTGGGAGGTCTGCTGTGCGACAGGGGGAGGACAGGCCCCGGGAACCCACTCTCCACGAGGCCCTCTCCAGCATCATGGGAGCGTACCATCATTCCCAGGAGACGATGGCAACGGTATTGGCCAAGTTTCAGGAGGCCCAGTATTTGGGGTTCAGGGAGGAACTCAAGTCCATCAACACCACCCTGGGCACCATTGTAGGGGTGCTGAAGGACCTCGGGAACACAAGGAGGGACACTGTGGCACAACAAGGGGCCCCTTACACTAGCCTGGACGATGAACTGCCCACAACCTCCGCTGGCGCTAGTGGACAGGAGGCACCGCCACAGGACCACGACACCAACACCCCACCCCCTGCAGATGGAGAACCACCCCGCAAGCGGTCCCTGAGATCCAGGACAAAGACAGAGAACAATGTCAAGACCCTCGCCAAGAAATGAGACCACCCTGAATGTCATCCTTCTGTCCCACTTTGTCACCCTGTCCATCCTTAAACTGCCCTTGCTCCACTTCCTATGCCCCTTTGGACAATGCACCTGTGAGCCAAATAACTGGACTCTGCCATGGACATTCCTCCACCTTCACCCCTGACCATTTTACAACCCTCTTCACTATTTAGCACTTAAATAAACACCCTTGAATCACAAAACAGTCTGGAGTCGGTCTGTGCTTTCACAAATGTCTATTTGCAATAACTGAGGAAAATAGTAATGTCCATTCTATTGTCAACATACCTATGTCACATACCTCTAGTCCATGAGGTAACATAGCAGAGGTCACACAGTGGGACCCACATCTGTGAAGTCAAAAAGCAAAGTGACAAATTAGGATCCATACACTGGGTGAATGTGACAGACAGATGATGATAGGTCTAACAATTTTATCAGATGTAGGAGGCAGTGATGTCTTCTTACCTGTGTCTCACTGGAAGTATTGCTGGATCACGGTGTTTCTGTTGTCTGTCCTCTTCTTCTGCCTCCTCTTCTTCACTGTCCACAGGCTCCACAGCTGCCACAAGACCTCCTTCTGGACCATCCTCCTGCAGAAAAGGCACCTGTTGTCGCAAAGCCAAGTTGTGCAGCAAACAGCAGGCCACGATGATCTGGCACACCTTCTTTGGTGAGTAGTATAGGGAACCACCTGTCATATGGAGGCACCGGAACCTGGCCTTCAGGAGGCCGAAGGTCCTCTCTATAACCCTCCTAGTTCACCCATGTGCCTCATTGTAGCATTCCTCTGCCCTTGTCCTGGGATTCCTCACTGGGGTCAGAAGCCATGACAGGTTGGGGTAGTCAGAGTCACCTGCAAATGTTGAGGGACAACTGTTAGATACACACTAACCCGTAGGGACAACCCCATACCCAGACAACTATTCACACTGTATAGGGTCCTTGTCCTCACCTAATAGCCACACGCGCGGTGCCTCTGGAGTTGCCCCATCACATAAGGGATGCTGCTATTCCTCAGAATGTAAGCGTCATGCACTGAGCCAGGAAATTTGGCATTCACATGGGAGATGTACTGGTCGGCCAAACACACCATCTGCACATTCATCAAATGGTAGCTCTTCCTGTTTCTGTACACCTGTTCACTCCTGTGGGGGGGGGGGTACCAAGGCCACATGTGTCCCATCAATGGCACCTATGATGTTAGGGATATGTCCCAGGGCATAGAAGTCACCTTTCACTGTAGGCAAATCCTCCACCTGAGGGAAAACGATGTAGCTGCGCATGTGTTTCAGAAGGGCAGACAACACACTGGACAACGCGTTTGAGAACATAGGCTGGGACATCCCTGATGCCATGGCCACTGTTGTTTGAAAAGACCCACTGGCCAGGAAATGGAGTACTGACAGGACCTGCACTAGAGGGGGGATTCCTGTGGGATGGCGGATAGCTGACATCAGGTCTGGCTCCAACTGGGCACACAGTTCCTGGATTGTGGCACAATCAAGTCTGTAGGTGACTATTACATGTCGCTCTTCCATTGTTGACAGGTCCACCAGCGGTCTGTACACCGGAGGATGCCGCCATCTCCTCATCTGCCCCACCGTACGTGCCCTATGGATGAGAACAGCGAGCAGAGGGTCAGCCAACACTGAGGTACTAAAACAACAACTTTATTGCACACTTTTGTCAATACGCTATGTGCCTGTCTTGGTGAGTATGCAAGGCCTAGATATGTGTGACGCATTAAAAAATAATGCCATGTGGCCCCCTGAAATGGCAGCTGCCTGACCTGTAATGTGGTACAAGGGGATATGAGGTAACTGCGCTGGCATTGTACACCGTCGCGGTAGGCGGTCGAAGACCGCGGCGCAATCCTGCATTGGTTAACATTGGACCCTATGGGTCCCAGGAGCCAATGATGACGTACGCCGGCGGTGACAGTACGCACCGGTGTGGTCGTGACAACCATTTTCTCTCTGTTCACTCAATTGATACCTGATCTTCAACAGGAGCGGACCTACACTGCAAGTGCTGCTGTGACCTCAGCCTGGAAGCGACGATGGCTCATGTGCCTGGGGAAAGGGCCCCTGCCTTCACATTGGAGGAGTTGGAGAAACTAGTGGATGGGGTCCTCCCCCAGTACACGCTACTCTACGGTCCTCCAGACAAACAGGTGAGTACACTGTGAGCATGCTGTATGGGCAATGCCTATTTGGAGTGGTGTGGATGGGAGATTGGGGGGGGGGGTAATGAGGCGTGCATGATCCAACGGTGAGTGTATGTGCGTCAGGGCAAGGGTGGGAACGTAGGCCAATGACTGTGACAGTCCGGACGAATAATGTTGTACCTTTTCCCCTGTACTATTCCTGTATGTCAGCGCCCACCAGAAGAAGGATATTTGGCGTGCCATCACCAAGGATGTCCAGGCCCTGGGGGTCCACCACAGACTGAGCACCCACTGCTGTAAAAGATGGGAGGACATTCTCCGCTGGAGCAAGAAGACGGCGGAGGCCCAGCTGGGGATGGCCTCCCAACTTGGGAGGGGTGCCCGTCGCACCATGACCCCCCTGACGTTCCGGATCCTGGCGGTGGCGTATCGGAGTTGGATGGGCGCTTGAGGGCATCACAGCAGCCACAAGGGGGTGAGTACAGTCACATCCATCTGACTCTGCACGCATTGGAGGTGTCTGGCTGTGGTAGGTGGGCTGTGGGTTCCCATAGGCTAGGGCGAGCCTTGTAGGCAGGGCCCCTTTGGAAGGCAGGCTAAGTGGCACCCCAACCCCACCAGTAGTAAGAGCCATCTACACCTAGTCAGGCTCCTGTGACTTCCATGTGTGCAGCAATCGGCCATAGGCCATGTACCCCATGTCCCTGTGAGGAATTAGGAAACTCTAAGTGCATGGCGTAGTGCAGAGGGCTGCTGTGTCTATAGTGTCCGCCAACGGTAGTGGTATTGCATGCACTGAACATGTCTTTCTTCTGTCTTTCCCCCACCCTTTTTGTGGTCTCCCTGTTCTTGTGTGCATTAGCATCATCAGGCGGAGGAGCTGTGCCCCCGGAGCAGGAGGGAGCTGCATCCCACATGGACCTGGAGGGCGACACTACGGAGTCAGAATTCACCAGTGGGACGGAGGGCGAGGGGAGCTCCATGGCGGGGACAGGAGCAGAGACCAGCGATACCGACTCCTCCTCTGATGGGAGCTCCCTTGCTGTGGCGGGCCCCTCTGTGCCCCCTGCATCTACAGGTACAGCCGCCACCCCCCCCTACCAGCACAGCCCTCCCAGCAGCCCCTCAGCATGTGGCCTGTGGCTGCTCACCCAAGAGGGTGGGCATCTCCTTCGCCCCAGGCACCTCAGCCCCTGCCCCAGTCAGCCCTGCTGCCCTCAGTGAGGAGGCCATTGACCTCCTGAGATCCCTCACTGTTCGGCAGTCTACCATTCTGAATGCCATCCAGGGTGTAGAGAGGCAGTTGCAACAGACAAATGCGTACCTGGAGGGCATTCATTCTGGTCAGGCAGCCCAACAGCGAGCATTTCAGACTCTGGCCTCAGCACTGATGGCAGCCATTGTCCCTGTGTCCAACCTCCCCCCTCCAACTTCCTCCACCCAGACCCAATCCCCCCAGGACCTGAGCCTATCCCAAGCACACCATCAGACCAGCATGCACACAGCTCAACACACAAGGGTAGCTCTGGCAAACATAAGCACCACACATCCCACAGGCACTCACACAAGCATCATACCCATGCACACATACCAACATCCACTGCCTCCCCCTCCTCCACGTCTCCCTCCTCCCTCCCTGTCACGTCTCCACTCACACCTGCATGCACTACATCCTCAGCCACTACCTCCATCACCAGCACCCCCATCACCACACACCACTCACGTGTAATCACCACCCCCACTACCATTCACACATCCCCTGTATCCTCTACCAGTGTGTCTGTGAGCCCTCCTCCCAAAGTACACAAACGCAGTCACACACCCACCCAACAGCCATCCACCTCACAACAGCCTCCAACCCATGCACCTTCACCCAAAGTCAGCAAACACCTCCTACAACCACTACCTCTTCCTCCACTCCCAAACCCCCTCCATCTACCCATCCCAGTGTGTCTAAAAAACTTTTCCTGTCAAACCTTGATCTCTTCCCTTCACCTCCCCCACCCCTTCCGTCCCCAAGGGCCCGCCTTTCCAGGTCCCAACCCAGCACCTCAGCCACCACATCACCGGGCACAGTGGTGCCAGCAGTAACCGGGTTCTGGAGTGCGCCAAGCAGCAGGGCTGCCAGTGTCCCAAGGAGCGAGGCCAAGGTATTCCCCCAACTCCAAAACAGAAGAAGTTGCCCACATCCCGGAGGGAGAAGGCCAAGACACCTGCCACCAACGGCTCAGCCAGGACAACAGTTGGGAGTGGCAAGCCAGCTGCGCCACCATCCAAGATGGGGAAGGGCCTGAAAAAGAAAGGCAAGTCAACGCCGCTGCCAACCTGCACGGTGGACAAGACCGGCACCGCCACCTGCACCGCCGCCACCGGCACCACCGCCAGCACCCAAGATACTGAGCCCTTCACCTGCACCGCAGACACTGTGGCCTTCAGCAGCACCAAGGTCAGTGAGCCCGCCACCAGCACCGCCGCTCAGGACACCGCCGCTCAGGACACCGCCGCCAGCACCGAGGTCAGTGAGCCCCCCACCAGCACCGCTGCCCAATGAGTGCCGCAAGCATCGCCGCTACTGAGCCCGCCGCCAGCACCTACGCCACATCCTGAGCCAGTGGCACCACCGCAGACATGGCTGCCATCCCCAGTGGTTATTCGTACGAGGCTGGTGGTCAGTTCCAGGGGCCTGACCAGCTTGCATGATGCACCACCGTCAGTGGAGTGTCACATCCACTACCTCAGTCCTTGGCAGCATGAAGCACTCTGTGCACAAAGCCCCCTCCAGAACCAGTGGAGTATCACATCCACTACCTCTGTCCTAGGCAGGATGAAGCACTCTGGGCAGAAAGCCCCCTCCAGAACCAGTGGAAAGAGACATCCACTACCTCAGTCCTTGGCAGGATGAAGCACTCTGGGCACAAAGCCCCCTCCAGGACCAGTGGAGAAAGACATCCACTACCTCAGTCCTTGGCAGGATGAAGCACTCTGGGCACAAAGCCCCCTCCAGAACCAGTGGAGTATCACATCCACTACCTCTGTCCTTGGCAGGATGAAGCACTCTGGGCACAAAGCCCCCTCCAGAACCAGTGGAGTATCACATCCACTACCTCAGTCCTTTGCAGGATGAAGCACTCTGGGCACCAAGCCCACTCCAGAACCAGTGGAGACTGTTATCCACTTGAGAGACTGTGGCTTTGCACTCCCCAGGATAAAGCAGTGGGCAAACCACCCACTGGAGAGACTTGTGAGGCTCTGGCTTTGCACTCCCCAGGATAAAGCAGTGGGCAAACCACCCACTGGAGAGACTTGTGAGACTCTGGCTTTGCACTCCCCAGGATACATCAATGGGCATGGAGCCCCCTCGTGGAGCTGGCATTGTGCACTCATCCGGCTGAGGTGCCCCCCTTCCCTTCCCCCTGAGGTGCCTGTGTTTTTTTCCGATCTGATGCCCCTGCAGTGTTCTCTCCGTTTCGATTGGGTATCTTGTGTGGGCCTCGCCCATGCATTTTGGGCCCAGTGGTCCACGGACTATATTGGTGCAGTACCTGGACTTTAATTCTTGGTGTACATATTTGTTTATAGTGTATATCCATTTTTGATTAATGGATTTTACATGATTACAATCGTTCAACTCATTTCATTTTGTCCTTGCGTTCTTCCAGGGGGTTTGGGGGGGTGTAAATGTAATGTTTCAGCATATATTGGTGTGTGTGTGTGTTGTTGTGGGTGAGGGTGTTGCGTGTGTGTGTCACTCTCTTTTCCCTCCACCTCCCCTGTGTCGTAGGTGCAGTACTCACCGTGGTAGTTGCTGCCGTCGGTCGTGCTCCTGGTAGAGGAGCAGGAAGACAATCGCAGGGAGTATTTGGAGTTCAGGCTCCAATGCGTCCTGGTTCCTCATGGAATGTGTAGAGGTGAGTGTTTCCCCTTCCAAGTTCTGTTTCCGCCGTGTTTTTTTTGCGTTGAATCTGCCCCGGAAAAGGTGGAGGATTGGCCTGTCATAATAGTGTGGGCGGTACATTGTCTTCCGCCTGTCTGTTGGCGGTGACCGCCGTGCTGTTTGTTTGTACTGCCGTGGCGGTCGGAGTATTAAAGTGGCTATCTATGTTGGCGGTTTCCGTCACGGTCATAATTCCATTTTTTTGACCGCCGGCCTGTTGGCGGTTTTACCGCTGCTTTACCACCGACGGCCAGGGTTGTAATTGAGGGCCTATGTGCCTTGTGAAGGCTACTGCTGTGTATCCAATGTGTCCTGTGGCTGTTATGGGCCTCCAACCCTTATTACCCTGCAATGTGCTACTGGCTAACATGCGTATCCAGACTGGATGCAACGATTGGTGCTGCAGCACCTTGAGGCAGTGTATAAGAGCAATTGACCCTACTGCTGGACTGCAGTGCAGCTGTGCGTGAAACTGAGCACGCCAAAACTCCTAAGCAAAGATGTACATTCTACTCAAGTGTAGATGTCAAATTCTGCACAAGGTTGGGTCTGTAATTAGTATTGGGCAGCACTGGACACTTGAGGCAGTGTTCGCCACACAGACTGGGGGGTGCTAATTAATATGGCCCTAAGTCTTGAGTGCATATTCAGGGCAGTGTCGATCGACTTCTCATGCTGCCACAGCCCCCAGCAGATTGTGGTTATGAGCGCAGGTAAGCGGGTCAATCGAGAAGCTGTGCATGAATAGGGGGTTGATCATTTTTTTAAATGTGTTTTACTGATTTTAATAGACATGGTACAGTACTAGTGAGAGGTATAATTGTAAGCATAGCAATATTTCCCAGCGAATCATGTATAGGATAGCTTATTGTCATTACTGCCGTTATCTCATACCAGTGGTTTGTATTAACATGGTAAACACATAAACAGTTAAAAAGTTATTCAAAACTAATTTAACTGTGGAGTCTGCTTAGAGTGGGGATGCGTTGGAGTGTGTAGCACGTGCTGGGTCTGGAGGGTCTAATGCCAGAGTGGTTCGGCCGCCAGAGAGAGTGAATAGTCGGGGCTGGAGCGATTGGTGCTGGGGAATTGGAGTTTCCATTGAGGCGTCAATGATAATGTGCTCTTGGGGAAGCGGGCCCGTGTCCTGTAGGAACGTTGTTGTAACTTCCATGCAAGAGCTGTCTGCCCTTTAAATAGCACAAAAGCGAGGTCTATGAATTTGTAGAGGTGTCTGTCACCTTTTTCACGGCAGCCCTAGTAAACAGGATTCAGGCATGGGTTCAAGAGTGTGCGTTGTCAGTTCGGTCACCATGATGGAGATCGTTTGCCATGCTGGTTGTTGTTGGGCAATCACACACCATGTGGAAGAATCAAGCATCTAATAGTTTGCAGAGGAGCATTCAGGGGTTAGGGCTGGATACATATGTTTTATGTGCTGCAGGACAAGGTAGATGTGGTGTACATAATTGAATTGTTTGAAGCGAAATCTAAGATTGCGAGATAATTCCTTCACCAGTTGTAAGGCATTAAGAGCTGCGGTACTACGGTGTCCAATCTGGCGTGCGCTCCAGCGGCATAGTCTGGCGGGGTGAAGTTGAGGGACAATTAGGGTGGCAATCACCTGGCACAAGCTATCTCGGGTCAGGATTGTGTGCAGCGTGGCAGACGTCGGAGGTTTCACATTGCCACCACCCCATGTGGTGCATAGTGTGCATTGTATCATGTGGAATGTTAAGAACTGGCCTTCTCCTATTCCGTAGGTGTCCTGGACGTCCGGAAGGACATAATAGAGCCCTCGTGATAGTGTTCCCCCAATTGTTCAACTCCTGTTTCACTCCAATTGGACACGTCATACCACTGTGCAGCGTTGTGCAGCTACGGTAGGTCTCACTTCACTATAGACAGTGAGTATGGGAATGGGCTCCCTAGACATGTACAAATCTGTGCCAGCAGGTGTAGGCCACAGCCTACTGACATGTCTCCCGTTGGGGACAGGCTTTCAAGTCTGACAACAAAGTGTAGATGCTCAGGATGCCCAGAATTTCACGGACGTATACCAGTTCAGGGCATTTGGGTATGCGTAGCCAGTCCAGTTGTAGTTGTGCAGCCACATAATAAAGCTCAAAGTTGGGCGCCCCAAGGCTGCTTTTAGTTAGTGGGCACTTTATGGTGGCGAGGGCAACTCAGCGGGGTCCCTTGCTCAATATCAATTTGAGCAATAAGCCATGCAGTTCATAGAAGTTGTTCTTAGAAGTACTATTGGGAGCACAGCAAAAAAATAAAATAAGCGGGGGAGCACCAGCATTTTGGATATCGCCTCGCGGCCCAGTGGGGATAGGGGCAGCGACCACCAAAAGGGCAAAGACCGATGAATAGAGCTGATCGCTTTGTCTAAGTTGCCTTCCTTGATGTCTTTCTCTGTGTAATAGATCTGAACACCCGGGTATTTAAAAGTGTTGTAACACCACTGGAGACGAACCTTCCGGGGGGGTCAGCGCGGAGTGGGGCGGGCACGGCACCAGAAGGAACAAGCATGATATGGGCCAGTTCACATGGAACTCTGATATGTCCCTGAAGTCGTCCAGCAGGCACATAAGACATGGGAGAGAGGCCTCTACATGTCCTAGGTAGTCTAGGGCGTCATCCGCATAAAGCATTATGATGTGATGGGCACCCATCTCTGGGATGCCCCAAGCTTGGGCTCGCTTGCAAAGCTGGTGGGTAAGCTATTTCATAGCAGGGCGAAGATGAGCTGGGAGAGTGGGCACCCCTGCCTTGTGCCTCTTTGAATAATGAACCTGTCTGGGATCAGCTGGCCAGTTTTGATCCTTGCCAACGGGCTGTCATACAGCGTTCAAACCCATCCCAAGAAACCTGGACTAAACTCCATGGAGACAAAGGTGAAGAGTAGAATGTCCCAGCCCAGGGTATCGAACGCTTTCTCATTGTCCAATGATACAGCCATCTGCCCAAAGGTGTAATCGGGAGTATTATGTATGAAGCATAAAAGGCAACGAATCCCTACTGGTCAACATGGACAAGAGCTTTATTAGTGGGAGCAGGCGATTCCGCCAGCACTCTGGCCAGGATCTTACTTGAGATTCACCAATGATAAAGGATGGTAAACGGGTACATCAAGTGGGTCCTTGCCTGGTTTAGGAAGGACCAGGAACAGGGACTCTCGGAAGGCGTCCAACTGTTTTGGCCTTGGTGAACACGCCAGCAAGTTTTGAGTGGTCTGTGTGGGAAAGGTTACGTAATATTCAATCGACAGCCCTTCGGGCCCTGGGTCTTGTTGTGGTTGATTTACGCGATGGCAGCTCGTATTTCATCCAATTGCAGGGGTTCATCCATACCGGGCCATTGCAACCGGTTTAGTTTGGCCTTTGGCAGGTTGTGGAAGAAGCAATGCACATACTCCTGGATTGGGGGAGCTCTTGCTGCATAAATCTTCCAGTAGTTATTTGTGAACTGTAGCGTTAATGGCTGGCGGAAAGATGATTATTGTGCCACCATTTAGGCAGAGCGTTTAATTGATTCTCTTTTAGAAGGCAAGTCATACCTGTCAGCATGTTGCAGGCTGTGCGGCGTTTGTAGTCATGCTTGCACAGCAGAACTTCAGCTGTAGCTCGCTGCATGTGCCGCTGCTGGAGTTGGTCAGCCATCGCAGTGCGAGTGGCCACCCTCACCTCTAGGGATCGTAACTCTTGTTTGAAGGAGGATAACTTACCCACAAAGCAATGTTGTATCCACCAAGTGGAGGCCAAGCAGTGGACGCATGCAACAACTTTGTGTGCATTCCATTCGAGTGCATGGGCCAAAGCAGTGCCCTTGTTAAGCTCGAAGTATAGTGTGATGCACTGTGCCAGCTCCTCTCGGAATGGGGGGTCTGATAGTGTCTCTCTTTGAAACTGCTATGTGGGTATAGTGGGGCATTGTCTGCCCCACCTGAGCATGACCAGTAACTGGCAGTGGTCACAGAGGATATGCGCCAAGCACTCTGCTCATTTTGTCAGTGGGCTCAGTTGTTCCATTCAAAGGAAGAGGTTGATTCTAGTATGCACATCATGAGCCAGGGAGTAAAACAAATATTCCCGGTGAGTCGGGTGTCCGAGCCGCCAGGCATCATGTAAGTCACAATAAGTGATCCATGTGCGAAATAGCTGTGTTGTGTGGACACATGTAGCAGCATGCAGGTGAGGGGAGGAACGGTCGAGAGCGACATTGAGTATGCAATTGAAGTCACCTCCCTAGAGTCCTGGATATTACAGATCTTGGAAGAGCACTGGGGTGAGCATGATTAGAAAACCCAATTGATTAGTTTTGGGGGCATGTACTGCTAACAGTGTGAGGGGAGCACCAGCAAGTTGGCCCTCCAAGATCACAAACAGACCATTTGCGTCTACTCTGCGTGTTCAGTACAGACAAGACATAAGCATAAGCTGATATGGATGTGCCATATACTTGCCCCCTCCATTTTGTGCAAACCTTTTGTAGCTCCGCTGGCGTAACCTGTGTTTCTTGTAGCATGGCAATGTGTGTGTGGCAACGTTAAAGATATGCATACACACTGTAGCGTTTACCAGGGGTAGCCATGCCACATACCTGACACATAAAGATGTGGTACTGTGGGGGTGTGAAAGACAGCCATGAGATCCATCCTGCAAATTATCAGTGGGACATGTGGTGGACAATATGCCCGCCCCCCCCACCCCCCACCAATGTCGGTGCCGCCCCAGTGCTAGAGAGGCCATCCAGGGCCAAGGATGGTGTTCCCTGGGAACACCTGTGTGCTTAGCAGACTCCAATAAAACCATATTACATACATAAACGGCAGCTAGGTGCAACTACTGCATCCCCCCAGGGCATTCATCACATGTGTCCCTGTCCAAAAATACCCAGCTGTGAAATAGAAACAAAAGCAATATCAAAAAGTATACAAACCAAGCCCTCATTGGAGCGTGTGTGGGGCATGAGGTGGCTGCGAAAGGTGGTGTACGTTTTCCAGACTTGTTCCAAAGGACCCAGCTACAGCTCTCACGTGGCAGGAGGGCCAGACTGTGCCTTCCCCACACACGGGTGAGGGGGTGCCACAGTTGAAATGATGGTTGTATTAGGTTGTCGGCCGAAGGTGGTGTAAATTTTGGATCAAATATGCCACTTGTGACAGAGGATACAAAATCCCCAGTGCCTGGGCCAGTCTATGATTGGCTTGGTTCTCAGGGCTGTGAAGGGGTTCGAGCTGTGCAGGGTGGCCACCACCACCGCCCAAGTTTGCTCTTTGGACACCTGGTCTTGAGCAGTTCTCATTCGGGTCAATCTCCGCTTTCCGCACTTGGGTCGAAAAGTCACCCAGTCCCCTTCTGTGGGATCAGTCTCTGCCTTACCTGCAAGGCCTTTTGCGTGGAGCCAAATCCATACATCCTCAGTTGAGAAGACGTGGGAGGATTCCCCGTCTATTACCTTAAGCTTTGCAGGGAATAGGAAGGCACAGCAAACTTGCAGCTCAGGCAGGCATTGGTTCACCCTCAGGTAGGGGCCCTGGAGACGCTGTGTCTCGATCGTGAAATGTGGATATGCTGAGATGTCTGTGTTCTCAAAGCCACAGGGGCCCTTCGTGCGAAAGTGCTGCAAGATCAGGTCTCGGTAGATTAGAAAAGGGGCAATGAATGGGGGAGACTGGGGGGGTGACAGGTGTGGGTGGCCGGCCTGGGACAGGGTGCGCCCGCTCCACCGAGAACAGTTTACGGACATTGTTCTTCTGCATGGTGGTCATCAGCCAGTTCTCTGTGAAGAGCTCAGCCCGTTCCGGGAAGCCCAGCAAGTGGGTGTTGTTGCGCCGTGAGCACTTGACATCCTCCGCATGGCGTTGTAAGGAGTTACTGCATGATGAGTCTCTTGGTCTGTTCTTTCCCAGTAGGGCTGATTGAGATCAGTGACGATTCTGTTTCATCCTGTCGGTCCACCAGCTTGTGATCCGCTCTCAGCAGGTTCACATCCAAAGAGATAGCATAGATTTTTACCTTGAGTGACGTTTTAGTGTCTAGATTGAAATGGAGTACCTCCTCAAACTGTGTGGAGTGCTAGTCTAGGGTAGATTCTAGGTGGTGCAGGGCCCATAAGGTGTGGTCAGTGGAAGTCGGGGGCAGCACTGAGACACCGGAATCGGGAATTAAGTTCTTGGCAGTTGTGGTTTTCGCCATCATGTAATGGTGAGGGCCTGAGGCAGATGTCAGGTTGCGGTAATCAGGAGTATGCAGGGCTGCCCTGCCACTACAGTCCACCTGCCACGTGTGGTGAGCATCAAGGAGACAGACCTGGTGGTCCGGGTTTGTGGAGGGAATCCCACATGGGAGTGGCAGTCCTAATGTGAATCTGAGGACTGGTTGCTCCCAGCCTGGGACTCCTGTGCCTCAGCTGAGGCAGTGTGATTCAGTTCTTGCATCCCTCAGACATTGTTGGTGGTGTGACTAGGAAAAAGGGCTTACCCAGGGTCCCCGTGCAATGGCATGGAGAAGCGACACATCATAGGATGGGACAGCATTCGGTTAAAAGGAGACGTCCACTCAGCACGGCTGTAGGAAGCTGGCTCTGTATATACTATATCAAAATGAAATGTAGTGTGCACAGAGTCCAGGGGTTACCCAGAGGCTTAACAGAGACTAAAGTAGATAATACTAATGCTCTCTTGTGGTAGTGTGGTTGTGCAGTTAGTCTTATCAGAAGTTAGTGCAAAGCATTTTTTGTACACACACAGACAATTGAAGAAGCACACACTCAATGACAACTCCAGACCAATGGTTTTTATATAGCAAAAGTATATTTTCTTAATTTATTTTTAAAACCACAAGATTCAAGTTGCAGGTAAGTACTTCCCTCTGCAGGCGTCGTCGTAGATGGTTAGAGTAGTTAACCCAGGGTGGGCATTTTCTCAGAATCACCTGGGGATCCTCTCTAGCTGATTGGGCCACCTGGACAACGGCCGTGGGCATCAGGTGCAGAGTGGTTAGGACTCACGGATTCAGAGTGAGGTTAGAGTCCTTAGTTGTTGGTTTCTTCTTGGACAGGGCCACTGTCCACGGGAGTTCTTGGTCCTTTTGGGTGCAGGGCAGTCCTCTGGAGCTTGGCAGAGGTCGCTAGTCCCACTGGATGCATCGCTGTTCTTTTGCAGGTTCTTTGAAGCAGGAGACGGGCCTGTAGGGCTTGGGCCAAATCAGTTGTTGTATTCCTTCTTCTCTGCTGGGGGTTTCAGCTAAGCAGTCCTTCTTCTTCTTGTCAGGTCACCAGGAATCTGGTGAGCTTGGTTCAGGGAGGCCTTTAAATCCTAGGTTTAGGTGTGTTTTAGGGGTTAGAGGGCAGTAGCTAATGTCCCTGAGCCCGAGTGGCTACACCCTTTTTATTCCCACTCCCTTTGGGGAGAGGGGCACAAACCTAATCCTGTTGCTCCCTTTCCTCCAAACCAAGATGGAGAATTCTGCAGGGAAGGGATCACCTCAGCTCTGGACACCTTAGGGGTGGTCCTGGCTGGGGTGGTCACTCCTACCTGTTTTCCCTAATTTTCTCTCTGGACTTGCTACCAAAAGTGGGGTTTTGACTGGTGGGCGGGCAGCTCCACTACCTGGAGTGCCCTGGGGCACTGTAATCCGAGGCTTGAGCCTTTGAGGCTCACCGCCAGGTATTACAGTTCCTGTGGGGGGGGAGGTGTGAAGCACTTCCACCCAGGACAGGCTTTGTTTCTGACCACAAAGTGCACAAAGGCTCTCACCCTATGTGGTCAGAAACTTGTCTAAAAGTGGCAGGCTGGCACAGACTGGTCAGTCCTAGACTAGCAGTTTGGCTAACATACAGGAACATCTCTAAGATGCCCTCTGAGTGCATGTTTTAATAAATCTCACTCTGGCATCAGTGGGGGTTTATTGTGCTGTGAAGTTTGATATCAAACTTCACAGTATTCCAGTGAAGCCATTATGGAGCTGTGCAGTTCGTAATACTCAATATGGCTACACTGCACTTACAATGTCTAAGAATGGACTTAGACACTGTTATTGCTCATGGAGCTATGCCCTCACCTGTGGTGTAGTGCACCCTGCCATAGGGCTGTAAGGCCTGCTAGAGGGGTGTCTTACCTATGCCACAGGTAGTGGTTTGTGGGCATGGCACCCTGAGAACTGCAAAGACAGTGTATGTGCTTGGTGAGGGGTTCCCTAGGATGGCATAGTACATGCTGCAGCCCTTGAGGACCTTCCCTGGTCGCAGGGCCCTTGATACCAGGGGTACCATTTACAAGGGACTTAACTGTGGGCCAGGGGTTGTGCCAATTGTGGAAACAAAGGTACAGATTTTGGGTTAGCAGGATCCCAGCACACTTTCAATCAAAGTTAGCATCAGCACTAGGAAACAAGTAGGGGGTAACCATGCCAGCAGTGGCAATTTCCTACAACGCCGATTTAGGTACAGTGTCTCACAATCAGCAATGCCCCCTCGTAAGCGAGGACCGCCAGTGCTAGTTCCAAAGGGGAGTCCAGTTTGCTGTATGGGGTGAAAGTAGTTGGTGTGCTCTCCAGGGGCCACCAGACATTATGCGTCATGACATTAGGGTCCGTGAAGGAGGGTAGACTGTAGGAAGCTGGCTTTTTATGTAGTGTACCAATGTAGGCTTTTTATGTAGTGTACCAATGTAGGCCATGAAAAAAGTCTAGGCGGCCCTCATTGGTTTACAGGGGCTTATTTTAATAATCCCAAGTGCTCCATTTGTGGTAGTGTGGTTGAGCACCTTAGGCTTATCAGAGGGGAGTGTTTAGCATTTGTTGTACACACTGGGTCAATAAATGAGAGAGACACTCAAAAAGAAGTCTGAGACCAATTTAGAAAAATATAACTGATTTTTATGTATATTTAGTCACCAGGATCATCAATATTATGTAAGGACTTTAGACATTATTGATTTTTACAAGAAAAACTGTAAAAATAGCAAATCTGTCAGATTTGAGACATGAGCCTCAAAAGAGGTAATATTATCCTTTGGGGGAAACATATACTGCATAGGTATACTTGCAAACAGTTGTTGAGGGTATCCTTTAGGACTTAAGGGGCGGGTGGGATGTCAAGGTCCAAAGTACCACCAACAGTTCTGATTTACCTGCCCTAGCATTTCTGGGTGCATAGGTGCTGGTCGCATTGGTAACCTTCAATGCTACAGCGGTAAAAGTTTAAAGGGACCTGTCAAAACAACAGAGCCTGCAAAGGGGGACTTGGGGAGAACTCCGGCAGAACACAACGTGGGGCTTCACTTGTGGGAGCTCCTAGGCCAAGGGGCGCAGGCAGAAGTCTTGCATCCAGGCTGGGGGAGTTCGGGAGCAGAGATGTTGCCTCCCATGTGGAGGCTTCCACGATTCTCGGAAAACCTGTAGAGGGAATAAAGACAAAACAGCAGGGCCACTCCAGATGTAGAGCTCATCTGTCCTGAAGTCCCTCCACATTCAGGTAGATTTTGGTGGCAGTGGTATCTGGACTGGACACAAACAATCCTTGGTGGGTGCAAGTGCCCCAGTAGTTAGAGTATTGGTGCAGGGGGCTGCTGGAGGGTGTAGGGTCTTGAAACTCACCAAAGAGACTGGGCTGACCTTCTAGAGCCTCAAGAACCTCTTCCTGTCATGCTGCTGCTTCGATGCGCCAGGTGGCCAACAACAAAGGTTCCCAAACAGATGCATTTGGTGACTGCAGATGCAGGGGGTGGCTGCTCCACCCTAAGGGAGATGCTGCCTGGTTGCTGAAGGACTGTACAGTCCTCCACAGCTTTGAGAGGAGGCTCAGTTTTTGGACGATTCAGGTTTGTGCAATTGCCAAGGTTCCAGCATCAGGGCAGGGTTTGGCTCCAAGTGATGGTTAAGTCCTCTGCTCTTGCGGTGACTGCTCTTCTTTTGTCCTTCTTCGGTTCCCAGTAGACAAATCTGAAGGCCTGGTGTCAAGGGGACACCTAAATACTGACATTAGTGGTGCTTAGGGGAGTGTAAGGTAGTAAGCCAATGGGCTACTTCACCCTGGGGTGGCCTCACCCCATAGATGACTACTTCCTGTGGGGAGTGGGCATATTCCTGGCCCAGAGTTCCTAGTTACACCACAAACAAGATGATGAAACCCTTCCTTTAGTGTTCACTTCAGGTAGCCCACCTTAGAGGTGTAACTAGCCTAGCTGTGCAACACACCTCCTGAATACCTAATTTCCGGCCTGCTCTGGTACCAAATGGGCCTCAGGGCAGGGGGTGGCATTCACCAAGACTGGGGGAAGCCAGGGTCGCATATCAAAAGCAGCAGGGGCTTTGAAGCCTTTGGCTCTGATATGCTAAAAGACTAGCCATCCTGATGGAGGAAGTGTGATCGCCTTCCTCTGGTGAAAGCATTGTCTCAGGACTCTGAGAGCGTGGGCTCTCACCTGCACGGGGTGAGAAACTCATCTGTGGTGCCAGGCTGGTTGATACCAGTCAGCTAGCAAACTAAGGGACTAGTAGGTTTTCAGGGGACACCCTTAAGGTTCCCTCTGGGTGCATGTCATAATAAATCCAATACTGGCAACAGTATGGATTTATTAAGATGATGCGTTTGATACCAAACACTAGTATTTTCATTGAAGCCATCATGTAGCTGGGTAACTCGTAATAACCAGTGTCCAGAACAGGTCCTCAAAATGGCTTCCTGAACACTTGCAATGACTAGTAATGGAACTTGGCATCAAAGGGTTGCATCTGCTCAAGCAGAGGTGCCATCATGTGTATTATAATGCACTCAGCCATAGGGCTCTGAGGCCTGCTGTTGGGGCGACGTTTTCAAAATGGTTTGCACCATTTCGTGTGTTTTACAATGGCAGTCTGCATCTGATTGAGTGTGGGTCCCTTAGTGTGGCATAATGCTGCAGCCCTTAGGGGACCCTCTTTAGTACTCATGCTCTATGTACCAAAGTTACCATTTACTAGGGACTTACAGGAGTGCTAAAGTCCTTGCCATTTGGGTTACAATTAGACATTTACCTTTTTCTATGGAAAAGAGCACTGGCACCGGGGCCTGGTTAGCAGGAGGCCAGTGCATTTCCAATCAAAAAGCACCTGATAGAAACCTCTAGTTGCAGATTTCTAACCTTTAACTTTCCCAAGGCGTCAGTCTGGATCCGGAGATTTTTCTCAAGCAAGTACCCCTGTGTGCCGTCAGGTGGCGTTGGTCAGCTCAGCGCCAGCGCCATGTGCACCTGATGACATTGTGGGACCTATATAGGCGCCACCTTGGCGCACTGACGTCATTTCTTTTCTTTCCGGGCCAGCCAGAGCTGATCCAAATAAGAGATACCCAACGATCATTTTTTGCCTGTTTTTTTTTTTTTTTTTTTTTTTTTAATTTTTGTTGAAGATTTTTGAGTGTTTACACTCCTGGTGCGTTGAGATATTGTCACGTAAGACCGGATTCAAGC
The DNA here is from genome assembly GCF_031143425.1 of Pleurodeles waltl. Classification (NCBI taxonomy): domain Eukaryota; kingdom Metazoa; phylum Chordata; class Amphibia; order Caudata; family Salamandridae; genus Pleurodeles; species Pleurodeles waltl. The sequence continues at coordinate 799,355,727 of NC_090436.1, forward strand.
CCTGCGGACCTGTCGTCAGGCGGTGTCTGTGACATCATGTGCTTGTGGTACCTGGACTGTGACCATGACTCAAAGTCGTTCTCCGAGTGCTGGGCCATGAACCCGAAAAGCTTTGAGAGAGCAGTCCCTAGAGCTCATTGGGGCCCTGTGCTCAGCTCCGCGTCATTCCCGACCTCGGTCGTGGAGCCCCTATGCATCATCGTCCCATTGCAAGTCCTTTGGACGGTCGGTTAAGTCAAGACGCAAGAAGAAGTACAAGCGTTCTTAGACTTCACCTCTTTCTTAGGCCGACAAGACGAGGGAAAAGGAGCATTGTCATTCCAGGCCTCCGTCCTCAGTGTCTACGTCTGGGTCGACTCCGAGCCCGTCCTGGATTTTCGGGAGCCGGTGTGATCTCTGCCCAACTCTGAGAGTTTTATGAGGCCATGCTCCTTCTATTTGGGCAGTCCAATGCCGCTTGAGCTCCCTCTGTCTCCACCGGGTTGGCAGGAGCACCCTCGGATTCTGTGCCAGCAGCTTTGGTCTCTGCTCCGGGGGGCATCCATGGATACGTTCCTGAATCTGAACCGACGTCGGTCATTCCACCTCGACCCTCCCCAACAGCAGTTCCAACGTCGACACTCCCATCGCCGCCCATGCCCCCGAGTGACGTTGACCCCATCCTCATTGCTGACTGACACAGAGCCGAACCAGCGTCACGCGATGCAGATTCCGACTTCAACAGGGACCTTACTTCCTAGGTCGGATCCTGACCCCTATTCTTTTGCGTTGGGGTATGGTGAGAGCTGGGAGGGGTCGCTGGACCCTTTAGAATACCAGCTACAATATCCCATGGACTGGCGAACGGACCTGGGTGAGGCCAGTGGTCTGGACACTTCCACTGGCATGCTTTCTCACCCTACCATGGCTACTGAGGAGAGAGAGTTCTACTCACTGGTGGTGCGAAGAGCAGCTGAGTTCCTGGACCTCGAGCTGCCTTCGGTGGCAGTCAGGACTAACCTCCTGACAGATGTGCTTCAGCCTGGAGCTTCCTCTCCTGATCCCCTTTTGCCCTTTAATGAAGCCTTTACAGATGTGCTGCTGGGGACCTGGTCCAAATCCAGCATAGGGGCTCCTGTGAACAGTACAATCGATTGCCGCCATAGACCCGATCCAAATGACCCAGTGTTCCTGACACAATATCCAATCTCTGAGAGCTTGGTTATCCAAGCCTCCACATCCGCGGGCGCATTCCCTTCCGCACGCCCGGATAGGGAATCCATGAGGCTGGACCAACTTGGGGAAAAATATGTTTTCTTCCTTCAGCCTGGCATTGTGGTCCGTGAACACTGCATGCCTTTTGTGACATTACACTCATACTCTATGTGACACAGTTGTGCAGGTGCTACCACAGGTCCTAGAAGGAACCCTGTGCTATTTTCTCCCAAGCTGTTGCTGATGAGAGAGACACAGCGAAGTTCACAATACAATGTGGGCTGGATACGGCCGACTCACTAGGCAGATCGGTTGCATCGACAGTGGCATTGAGGCGCCACGCCTGGTTGAGGACATCTGACTTCTCAAGGGATGTCTAATCCACCCATATAGAAATGCCCTTTAATAGCAGCCGTCCCTTCGGAGACAAATCAGACTTGGGGCTCAAGTACTTAAAGGAGTCCCAGGCTGCTGCCAGGTCCTTGGGCCTCGCAGCTATCCCCGTCCGCCTCTCAGCTTTTTGCCCCTTTCGTGGCTACAGAAGGGGTGCCCAACTACATGCTACTCAGCCTCTATGTGGCCAGCCAGCATTCTAGCCAGTCTACGCAACCCCCCCGACGCAGCCACCTTCAAACTTTCCTACTCTGGCGCTTCCCCACCTGGGACCAGTAGGAGGCATGATTCCCCATCACCTGCCCTACTGGCCGTCCATCACGTCAGACTGGTGGGTTTTGCAAATAGACAGAAGGGGCTACTCCCTTCCCTTCGAAACTACCCCTCCTCCCACCATCCTACTATCGGATGACGGAGGTTCACCAGGCACTTCTCTGCGAGGTTATGGCTTTCTTGGCCAGGAGAGCCACTGAGAGGGTCCCTCTGCCAGAAATAGGTTGTGGTTGTTATTACCACTACTTTCTGGTGTCCAAAAAAGGACAAGGGCCTCTGTCCTATCCTAGACTTTCAGTACCTGCATCTCTTCCTCAAGAAGGAGAAGTTCAAAATGCTCACTCTGGCTCCAGTTCTTTCTGCCCTGGACCCAGGAGACGTGATGGTAGCTTTGGACTTGCAGGACACCTATTTCTATATCCCTGTTCTGTCTGCCCACAGACATTAATTGCAGTTCATGGTAGGCAATGAGCAGTTTCAGTGTACCATGCTCCCATTTGGCCTTATCAGTGCCCCTCAGATGTTCACCAAGGTGATGGCAGTGGTAGCAGCTCATCTGCGCAGGTCAGGGGTTTCTATCTTCTCCTACCTCGACGACTGGCTGTTGAAGGTGTGCTCGCTCCAGGCTGTAGTCTCCCACCTCCAGACTACAGCAGACCTCCTGCATTTGCACGGGTTCACTATAAACATGCCAGTCACACCTGACTCCCTATCAGACGTTTCCTTTTATCTGAGCTGTTCTAGACATGGTGTAATTTCAGGCTTATCCTCCAGAGTGGCGAGTCCAGGATATTCAGGCTATGATATCGATGTTTCAGCCTCTATCCTGGATTTTGGAGAGAATGACTGAGGCTGCTGGACCTCATGGTCTCCTGCATCCTGCTGGTGACACATGCCAGATGGCATATGTGGGTTCTGAAGTGGGACCTGAATTTCCAGTGGGCGCAGCATTAGAGGAATCTCTCCGACATGGTCCAGATCTTGGAAGGAACTGCATAAGATCTGCAGTGGTGGCTCTTGAGTCGCAAATGGGTCAGAGGTAGATCCCTCTCCCTTCGCCAACCAGCTTTGACAGTAGTGACAGATTCTTCACTCCTGGGAAAGAGCAGCCATGTGGGAGAGGTGGAGTAGAGTTCAAAGGCGTCTGGTCTCCAGCAGAGTCCATGCTCTGCATCAATCTTTTGGAGCTCATGACATTCAGACTGGCATTGAAAGCATTCCTTCCCTCACTTAGAGGGAAAGTAATGCAGGTTTTCAAGTACAACACCACTGTGGTACTGCAACAAGCAGGGTGGGGTGCGATTGTGGACCCTTTGTCACAAGGGCTCTGCACCTTGGGACATGGCTGGAACATCAGGGCATTTCTCTGGCAGGGTCTCTGAAAGCCAGAGCAGACAAACTCAGCTGACAATGCCTGGTGGATCACAAATGGCATCTCCATCAGGAGGTGGTGCAAGATCTCTTTCAGCAGTGGGGAGAGCCTTGGTTAGATCAATTTGCCTCCACAGAGAATGTGCAATGTCAACATTTTTGCGCATTGAAGTTTCCGAGGCAGCACTTGCTCGGCGATGATTTTTGTCTCAAGTGGAGCTCAGGCCTCCTGTGCGCCTTTCTTCCCTTACCACTTCTGCCCAGAGTTCTCAAGAAGATCAAGAATGACAGGGCCCAAGTAATCCTTGTGGCTCCAGACTGGACACGAAGAATCTAGTATCCCGAGCTATTGAGCATGGCTATTGATCCTCCAATTAGACTACCCCTTTGGGTAGGATATTCTGTCGCAGCAGCAGGGGAGGTTTCTCCACCCGTGGTGGTGGGGCCCAGGATGCGGATCTCCGTCTTGTATGAGTTGAGCTTGAGGCAACTGTCTCTCATCTAATCAGCGACTGCCTTCATTTAGTTGTGAAAGTTATCTTTGGCTGTTGATGGTTTTTTGGTGAGGGAGAGAATGAGCTGTGTGTCGGTGTATGAGAAGATGTTGAGCCCGTGGTGTCTGACGCTTTTGGCGAGCTGGGTCATGTAGAGGTTGAAGAGTGTGGGACCCAGGGTGTATCCCTGGTGCACTCTGCATCTGGTTTCCTTTGGCATCAAGGATAAGGGTGGGAGTCTGACTCTTGGGCTCAGCAGGTGAGGAAGGATTGGATGCACTCCAAGGATTTGCACAGATGCCAGCATCATGTAATCTGGTGCACAAGGTGGTGTGGGAGATGGTGTCGAGGAGGATGAGGGCTGCTGTCTCGTCGTGGTCCAGTTGCGAGCAGATTTCATCCGTGGCTGCCAGGAATGTGGTTTCAGTGCTGTGGTTGCTCCTGAATCTGGACTGGAAGGGGTCGAGGATCTGGCTGGTCTCGAAGTCATGAGCTGTGTGTTGACCTCTTTCTCAATTACCTTGGCTGGAAAAGGGAGCAGTGAGATCATCCTATAGTTTTTCAGATCCGTTGGGTCTGCGGAGGGCTTCTTTAGTAGAGGATTTATCTCTGCATGTTTCCAGGTGTCAGGGGAGGTGGCAGCCTCAATGGAGCTGTTGATGGTGCGGGATAGTTGGGGTGCGATGGTGGTGCCGGCCCGATTAAAGATGTGGTGGGGACAAATCGATTCTAAGTCACGTGCAGAGTGAGGCAGCACAAGAGTCAGCCCTGTAGGAGGTGACAGCCTTTTGTAAAGGTTTAGCCATTTTGCAAGGTTCCTCTAGCAGCACTGAGATACATAGCCCTCTGCCCAGTTCCAGTGGTGAAGAAACTAAGCAACTCTATTACCCCGCAGATCGCTGACGATTTCATCTGATCAATGCAATGCACCAATCAAATAATGCACGTTCTGCTCTTTTTAGAGTTTTAGCAGCAACTCTGAACATGCCGGCAGGAAGCTATAATTTATCGGCTGCTGGACCCTATTCATTGATACTAATATGGGGCAGTGGCCTCAGCTCTGTTGTTAACATCGATCAGGGCTTAATTTGTTTCTATTACTTTGTTCTCTCTTTAACTTGGATTTACACTTTTTCACAAAGGGCACCTCTTTCTCTGCTTTGGCTTCTTCCTCAGTTCTCTGCTTCACCTTGTTCAGACCCGTGGAAGGTTTCTCTCCATCCCATGCTCTTTCCTCCTTTTCTTCCCCCTCCTAATGTCGGGTTAGTAAATGTCTGTTCGCAGGTTAGTTCTTCACCCGACTAAAGGATGTTCTTCACCCGGCCTAGAGGTGGGTGTTGAATTTGGGGATGTTTGTATTGTTGTTGTACAAAATATAATGCTCTTGGGTGGTCTGGACTGTGCAATGGCTGTAATGGAGGGCAGTGGCGAGATGGCCCTCCGGTTGTGACCACGTTTAAAAAATATTATTTTCCCACTTGGAAGGTTAGGAAACTGTTGTAATTGAGGGAACCGTCCACCATATTTACCTACGACATGCATATAGCTATTATCCACGAGACATATCTCATAAAGGCTGGAAGGGACAGCTCTTTAATACTGTGTTCTCTGCCTGTTACAGGGAGGTTCTGAACTGGGTATGTCTAGGAGTTTGTTTCCAGACAGAAACACAGCGGGTTGATTTATAAGGCAGCATTGTATATGTGACTGGCCTATTAACCTGAACACCGCTACATATATTAGGTATTATTCCCGTAACCCGGGTCAAACTGCACACCTCCCTACATTAAATCCACTCATAATACAATCTTTGCATGAGCCCATGCTTATCCAGGGAGATTGCAATAGTGTTCTGCACGTCTTTAAACGCACGACCCATTGCAGGGAGAAAAAGCGCGTTGTATCATTGAAGAGTTGCGTAGATAAGCAGAACACTAGGACCTAGCCAATATTTGGGTACACGCTCACCTGTTGTGTGAGGAATGTTCCCATTACTCAGGCCTCCATGCCTTATATATGAGAATAGGCATTTTTTTTGTCTGGGAAAGTATTAAAAACAGAGTTTGTTGCACTGACCTGCTCTGACCATAAGCCACTGCGTTTGCCCCTGGGATGGGGTCCAGTGCGTTCAAGGATTTCGATCTGATGGATACAGGTTTCTGACCTATAGAACTCTGCATATAGGGTCACCGTTGGCGACAAGATCAAGCTGTACTGCTACATTAATGCAGTGTCAGTGACTGATCCTAACTCTTAGAAGAAGACCTTTACAGTGTATATAGGGGGAATATGTACTAAGGACTCTCCCAGAATGGGGGAGGCTCTGCAATCCCGATCTCACTCAGCCAAACACAAGCTGCTTTCTCTTGATTACCAAGTGATGCACTCTGATGCAGTTAGTCGCTCCTTTGTGGCCAAGAGACAGTGCCATTGGGGTTTGAGCACCAGGTTTGATAGGCATGGATATATAGAATACTTTGCTAATTGACATGCAGAAGGAGACAAAGCAGGTTGAGTAGCCTACTAAAAGCAACAACAGACCACTATTATCTTATCAGTCACTCTAATAGACACATCATCATAAACAGTCAGCTATCAATGAGGCGTTCACAGTTATTACAAACAATTGTATGTTGCCCCCAAGTAAGTAAAAGCAGGGCTCACAGAGTGGTTCTTGAAAACATCTCAGCTGCTATCACTTTCCCTGGAACAGAGACTTGATATGGAGGGTCGGATCACAGAGCATGAGATGGCTTTTGTGCTCAAACAGCATAGGAGAAAACATCCAGCTGCGACAGCCTGCTGCTGGAGTTCTTTCAGTTGCTGTCAAACAGACGTATGGTGTCTTTCTTGGGAATGCAGTAGGTTACCTCCATCATCACAGGGGAAGAGTGGACAGACATAGCCATGATCCCTAACACCAACAGTAATCCGCACTACAGAAGGTTCTATCACCCTTTTGACTGTAAATCATTTGGGAAGGTGGTAGTAAACAGTGTCATACTCAAGTTGCCTCTATTAGTACATCCCGATCAGTGCAGATTTACTCCAGGCAGGAGCATGACAGCTAACACCTGTCAGTTGTTTCAACGTTATGGATGATGTGACAGCTGATCTGTCACACTTAGCATCTCTGTGTATCGATATGGAGAAGGCGTTTGATAGCCTCTCATGGGGTTATGTTCTATGCTACAACATATGGACTTTGGGGAGGATGTAATAACTCGGATCGGAGTCTTGTACACTGATCCGGTGGCATGGGTTAAAAGTGGCAGGAGTTCTCTGATCTGTGGTGTATACAAAGAGGCACTAGGCAGGATTCCCCCATTGTCACCCCTGCTTTTTGTTCTCATTATGGAGTCATTGGCAGTGGTCAGACGACAGGAGGGGAGGGAGGCACGCTACGGCCTTGACCACTCCTTTTTGCTCTATGCCGATGATGTTCTGATCTGTTTAACAGTTATTTTTAGGTGGGTCCGATATTGTGGGTCTTGGAAGGCTTCCAGCGATGTTGGAGTTAGTGGTTAATCAGACTAAATCCTGCATTGTACCCATTTTCTGACACCTGTGCGCACACTCTCGCAGACACGGACACTGACCCTGACCCTACTCTGATACCGATTGCACCGTAGATGTTTCCGCAAAGTTAATGGGTGGTTTACTGAATTGGTGTGGGGGCTGAGCCGGAATGGAGTTGCACTTGACAACGTGTTTCTTACAACTAAGGTTGGTGGTTTTGCGGTACTTGACTCTGACACTGGTTTTGATATGTGTGCTAATTTGAGGTAAAATCTTTTAGGAGGCTGAAGTATTTACTCCAGAATTGGTATTTGCATGCTGTTTTGGCTCTTTAAGAAACTATCGTTAGACTGCTCATTACTCCATGATTATTGGAGATTATTTTTACATTTCCTCCACTGACAGTTTACCTCCAAAACATTGGAGATCCTTTCACGGTTACCAATACTGTCAGTATTTTGCCAAAGTGAGTTAGGAAACTAATTTTGATCCCGTTACCTACTATTTTCTTGTCCTATTTTTGGAGGTGTTTTCTTCCAGGGAGAGGCTAGAGTTAGCAATCTTGCTTTACTTGACTGACAAGGATTAGGATCATTTAACTTGGGGAAACTAGTTATATATTTGCTACTTGAATTTTATCGCAGCATACACATGTTTATCAGAATTGCACTAGAGCAGATATGTTGACCAAGCTTTTACAGCTTGGAAAGTTCATGAAATAAAAGATTTTGAAGTGTTTAAAGTTATGTAGGGGCATGTGCAATGTGTGTAATGTACCTTGTCTGCATAATTACATGCAACAATGCCCAGTTGCTCAAAATGCAAGATTGGCATTTTGTGATCTATTTCAACATAAAATGTGCCCTTGCTTCAGTTATGGATGAGAGGTCACATCTTATGCTTAAACACAAAAAACATACTTGCTCCATACACCAGCCACTTACGTTATAATTGTTCGGGTTGTTCCATGTGCTTGCTCCAAATGCTTGCATGGGGTGGTACTTAATTACTCCACATTTAATAAATGAGTACTTTCGGGAATTTTGCTTAACCCAAAATTTACCTAAACTATGCAGGATTACACCCATGTAGTAAAAATGTCACCTGGGCCTAAAGTTAGTTCAACGAAAGAAGTGGAAAGGTCTTACCTGACTGCTCATTTTCTGTACATTTCAGGGTGGTGTCAATTCCATCTAGCCCTTTCAAACTAGGGCTAGTCCATAGTATCTAACACATTCAATTCAACATTATTAAAGTTGAACTCTAAGGAATGCCCATGACATGTTCCTTTAGCATGCAGCATTGCCTTGCTATAATATTCGCTCACTTTTTTACACAATTAATGCCATCTCCTTTTAATATCAGTTACAAAAGGTTTGGTAGTGGATATAGCATTTTTTCCTTTGCAGTTCAGTCTCCCAGATACCCTTTTCAATGTGCAGAGATGTATGATGGGACTGTGCATCAAATAAAACATCATACTTTGCCAGGACTGAGTCAATAAGCCATTCCAAACATTGTTCCAAAAATGTTTTACTTTTTTGTGCTTACATTTGCGCTGGCCATGTTTACTGGTGGATTACCTTAATAACTGATCTGCAAACGAATCCTCTGAATACAAAACCTTTGCTGCACTAGGCCTTTCCTGCAGCAGTTCTTAGAAGGAATTATTCCCAATAAAGTTCAAAGGCTGGATTATCAGTCCGCCCACAGAATGTACACAGCAGTGAAACATGTTGCTTTTACTTCCAGAAAATCCTATTCCACAACTCTTTTGACACATCTGCGTCTATTTCTGATGATTATTAGGCAACCACTAATTTATCGAAAGAACAACAACTCCCCACACAGGACTTAGTTACAACCTTTAAAATATGTCCATAAATGACATTACACTGCAGATGCTAAACTGTTAAACTAGAATTTGAGATAAATAATTGCACTACACATTCAACAAAATTAGCACTTATGCCGGTGTCCAAGATGGCGGAGCGCTAGGACGTGTCCACTAGCGCTCCGCCACCCCGATCCAGCACAGTGCTCCGTGGCCCGTGGGGGGGGAAGCCTGGAGGCTCCCCCGTACTTTGAGGTGCCCCCGGGTGTTTGCTCCGCTCGGCGGCGGCCGGGACCAGGTTGTGCCGCCCCCGCGAGGGGAGCTGGCCTCGGCCCCGTAGTTAGGGCGGGGCCGTGGAGTGCCGCGGGAGGCGGCTTGGGCCGCAGGACGGGCCTCTACCCGGCGGCTCCTACAAGCCTGGCGCCGAGAGTCTGAGGGCCTGGGGGTTTACCCTGGGCCCCACAATAGTTGCATTGGCCTGCGTGGAACCGGCGCCTAGCGATCTTAGCGCCTGGAGGAGAAGGAGCTCCTTCGTGTTCGGCCGACCGGGGGGGACAAGCAAGACCTCCTCACCTTGGTGCCTTGGAGTCGGCTGTTTGAAGTGCGGGCCCCTAGCAGAAGGTAGGGGCCCAGGGGACCGGCCTCACCCCATTATTTGATCTCTTGAGGACCGTGGCCCCGTGACTCTGTGGAAGGGGTGCCAAGAGCGGACTGTCGCGGAGGGTTGCCGCTGGGGGTTGGACCTGGGTGCGGTCCCACCAGGGGGGGGGCCCATGCTGACCGGCCCCGGACAGAAACCCTGGATTTCCTGAGGCAGTGAACCGGCGTGGAGTGGCCAGGCCGGCGTACAATGGCGGCATCAAAGTCTAAGCGCGAGCGCTCGGTGAGGGGCATGCTGGCAGGGACGCGCCTGACATCTGGCATGGCAGCGGAGGATCCACCTGAAACGAGGGCCCTGGAGAGTCGCGGGGAGTCAGAGCCAGAGGAGACCTCTCCCGTTACGAAGGGTTTCCTGACCTCCTTGTTTGAGTCTCTTCGGGGAGACATCCTAGAGCTGCGTAGGGACATCTCACAGGAGGTGAATGAGTTGCGAGGGGAGGTTTCCTCCCTGGGGGATCGTGTATCGCAGCTAGAGGATAATAAGATCCCGCGCGGCGAAGAGGTTGCGGGCCTGCAGCAGGAGGTGGTCCGACTCCAAGAGCAGCAGGACCTCCTCCAGATGGCGGTTGAGGACTTGGAAAACCGCTCAAGGCGACAAAATATTCGCATTAGAGGGGCTCCGGTCGTTGTTGAAAAAGAGGACATCGGGGGCTACGTGGTGGACCTGTTTGGCTCTTTGCTTGGCCCAGACGAGACACGGGAGGTAGTCCTGGACCGGGTACATCGAGTTGGGCGCGCTGGAGGCCCTGGAGACCGCCCCCCTGACATTTTAGCCTGTCTCCACAACTTTGTCCTTAAAGAAAAGATTCTACAGCGGGCCCGCAGCCTCCAAAGTGCACACTTTCGAGGGCATGAACTCCAGCTATTTCATGATCTGTCGGTGCGGACCTTGCAGAGGCGGAGAGAATTTAGACCCATCACGGATCATTTGAGAGCGCACAATGTGTCATACTCCTGGGGCCATCCGTTCCGACTGGTTTTCCGCTGGGAGGAGCAGATCCGGCAGGTGAAAACCGTTTTGGAGGCTAGCCGCGTCCTGGGTCTGGAGAACACTGGCCGTGAGTCGAGTGAGGGAGCGGCTCTGCCGGCGCGGGGCTCCCCTCGTTGGCAGAGAAAGGAGAAGAAAAGGAAGAACGCCCGACGGCCTCGGAGTTGAGGTCGGAGAGAGAGGCCGCTTTGAACAACGTGGCCGCCAGAACCTTGACCTAGTTTGGACTCCCGGGGGCAACCGGGATTGCTACTGGCCGCATTGCTAACAATATGCTGTTCGTTGAAGAGGGTCGGGGCGGCGGCGGCGGCTGTGGACCTGATCACTCGATCTGGTTGGATATACTGCCCCGTTGGAAACTGCACCTCGCGTTTGCTGACAATCGAGGACTTCTGTGTTCTATGCACCTGTTGTGCTTATTATTTGTTTGTTGTTGGGTTTCCCTACGATGCTGGCTTTTTGCGGATATACTCTTAGGCCTGATTGCTCTAGGTGGTCTAGATGTTAATGTAGGGGGTAGTCCCCTGCTGTGCCTCTGCCTTCTCTGCTGGCTCCCCTCAGTATAGTCTATGATCATTAAATGTTTAAGTTTAAATGTGAGAGGGCTCAATAACCCTACTAAGAGGCTGGCCATCTTGTCGGCTCTAGAGAGAACGGGGAGTCATATATGTCTCTTGCAGGAAACGCACCTTGTCTTTAAAGATACCTACCATATGCGCTCTGAGTGGTTTCCCAGGCAGTTCTGGTCCTCGTTACCATCAAAGAATGCAGGGGTGGCGATACTTTTGTCACGTACATTTCCGGGGATAGTGTTATCAAAATTGCATGAGATCCCAGGGAGGCTTTTGGCCATGAGATTTAGACTGGGTTTTTTTTCTTCACAATTGGCTTTCCTTTATGCACCTAATTCCCAACAAGAACTCTTCCTGAGACAGTCTTTGACTCATCTGCTCCAATCTCCTGATGGTGCTGTTTTGCTGGGGGGCGATTTTAATTTGGTGATGGACGGGGTCTTGGATCGCTCAGGTCAGCGGTACGGGCAGACGGGGGTCTCTGTCGGAGGCAGGGCAGTAATGGCTGAGCGAGTGTGGCCTAGTGGATGTCTGGAGGAGTGTGCACCCCTCGCTCGGGGACTACTCCTTTTACTCATCAGCAACCAAAACATACGCTAGGTTGGACCTCTTTCTAGCATCCCAGGAGCTTCTCTCTAGGGTTAGAGACGCAGTGATTGAGCTGCGGGCCCTCTCAGATCATGCCCCAATTACAGTTGAGATCCACATGGACATGGAGAAGGTTGGTACATCGGGATGGCGATTTAGGGATTCGATGCTTCAGAACGCTGCGACGGTTGAAGCGATTCGAGGGGCAATAACAGACTACCTTAGTTTTAATGACGATGGGACAGTAAGCATTGCAACACTGTGGGAGGCACTGAAGGCTGTGGTGAGGGGTGAAGTGATGTCCCTTTCTTCTAGGGATAATAAGGCAAGGAGTAGACTTAGGGGGGACCTAGAACAGCGAGTAAGGGTGTTAGAGCGCTCACATAAACACACCGGTGCTTCTAGAGTTTGGCGAGAGCTTGAGAAGGTGCGAAAGCAGCTGAGTAGATTGGATTTGGGATAGGGCAGAGTACGCGGTGGCCCGCCTCAAACATAAGTACTATGTAGGAAGCAATAAGCGCTGGAAGTTGCTGGCACATAGGTTGAGAGCGCAGCGAGCAGCATCAATGATAAAAATGGTGCGCTTCCCGTCTGGAACAGAAGCACACACGAGTGACCAAGTAGCGCAGGCTTTTGCGGAATTCTATCGAAATCTATACAGGGCTGAAGAGCCCGGTACCTTAATTCCAGAATCCTTCTTAGAGGACATAGCAATCACTCCCTTGTCTGTGAGAGAGGCAACCGCATTAGATTTACCTATAAGGGCTGAAGAGGTTATTTCAGCGATTGCTCGGCTGCAGACCGGGAAGTCACCTGGTCCTGATGGATTCTCAGCACTTTTTTTAGAAATCCTTCTGTGTGGAACTTGTTCCTGCTTTGGTGCAACTTTTTAACTCTTTTCGTCAAACGGGCGCTCTTATGCCTTGTATGTTAGACGTGACCATCGTGGTTATCCCGAAGCCGGGGAAAGATCCTGAGGAATGTGCCTCGTATAGGCCGATCTCCCTTCTGAATATTGATGCTAAATTATTCACTGGCATTTTGGCACATCGTCTCAACTACAATATGCCGGGGCTTGTGGATCCTGGCCAGGCGGGATTTATACCGCATAGGCAGTGTAGCGATAATACCAAGCGATTGCTTCACCTCCTGGATAAAACCGAACGCTCTCGTAGGGCGGCGCTTTTTCTATCTATCGACGCTGAAAAGGCATTCAACAGGGTTTACTGGCCATACCTGTTCAAGGTGCTTGAGCGCTTCGTACTGGGATAGGGCTTTATGGCATGGATTCGCTGCATTTATCAAGCGCCTCGGGCGGCGGTTCGGGATAATGGGACACTTTCCTTGCCGTTTGCCATCCAAAGAGGCACCAGACAAGGGTGTCCGCTTTCGCCCCTCCTTTTTTCGCTCTACGTGGAGCCTTTGGCGCAGAGGCTCCGGGATAACCCTCAGATTAGGAGATTAGGGGCGTGAAGTTTGGGGGAGATGAACATCTCATATCACTTTACACGGACGATGTCATCCTTACTCTGGCGGAGCCTATGACTTCACTACCGGCGCTAATGGGTGTCCTAGAGGAATTTGGGCGGGTCTCGGGGTTTCAAATGAATATGCTTAAATCGGAGGCAATGGACAAGTTTATTAGTGCGGAACATGAATGGGACCTGAAGGCCCGATTCCGCTTCACATGGTCCTCCACGGGCTCCCATATTTGGGGATCGAGCTGGGATCCACAGTCGCCCGCACACTGACGGTGATCTATGCGAAACTGGCTCAGGAGGTGTATCGAGACTTAGAGGCGTGGGGGAAACTTAAATTGTCTTGGTTGGGTAGGGTTGCGGCAGTGAAGATGACCATTTTACCACGTATATTATATCTGTTTCAGGCGCTCCCGTTGGAGGCTCCACCACGGACGATAGCGGCCCTCCAAACAGCAGTTCCAAGATTTATATGGGAAGGGAAGACTGCGCGGTTATCGCAGCAGATCCTGTATCGCCCCAAGAGAGAGAGGGGACTGGCGGTCCCCTGTCTCCTTCGATACTTCCAAGCAGCTCAGCTGCGTTTCCTTTTGGAATGGAGCCGACAGTCTTCCGAGAAGCATTAGTGTTTTATGGACCAAGCAGTGGCGGGCTCTCACATATGGAAGGAACCCTGGCTTAGGCGTCGGCACAGGGATTGTGTATTTCTCCGGTCACGGGGGTTACGATGAGAGTGTGGGATCGGGTGGCCAACGGGGTGAGTTTGACGACATTCCCGTCTCCAATGACTCCTCTGAGCGCGAATCCTGATTTTGGCCCGGGCCTACAGTCTGAAGCATTGTGTCGGTGGTATGAGGGGGGCTGCAAGAGGGTGGGGTATTTATTAGATGAGCAGGGGGTCATCCCTTTTGACCGGATGATGGAGCTATATGGCCTAACCGAAGCTGACAGGATGATGTACTATCAAATAAGACACTGGGCCCTGCTTCCAGCCAACAGGTTATTAATAGATAGACCGTTAACACCGTTTGAAAAATGGATTCTAACGAAAAAGGATGATAAGCGCGTGGTTTCCGAGCTCTATGTCCTTCTACGGGGGAAGGTCCGCCCGACCAAGACTAAGGGGCAACTGAGATGGGAGAAGGAACTTGAGAGAGAGTTATCGGAAGACGAGTGGGAGAGTGTTTTTTTATAGGGTGCACCACACAGCTTACCATTCAGCAGGTACAGAGACAGCCTATAAGGTAGCCTCCTCCTGGTATTACACCCCAAGTAGGATTCACGCCTGGGATCATAATAAATATAGTCTCTGCTGAAGGGGTTGTGGGGTGGAGGCTCACTTGTGTATTTGCTATGGCATTGTCCCAAACTTCACCGGTATTGGAAGGACATATTGGATACGGTGGACAGGGCTTTTGACACTCAGATCCCTAGGTTTCCTGCCTACGTCTTGCTGGGCCTTCCCAATTCTCTCACCTTTCCCCTGAGATCATTGAAGGGTCGACAGATGGCTTTAGCCTTGAATGCAGCAGTACAGTTGTTGCTATCCCACTGGGGGACAGAGCGGATCCCGACAACAGTCTCGTGGCTGTATTAAGCTCTGGTTTATCCTCGCCATGGAAAAGCTCAGCCTGACCTCTCAGCAGCGAAGTGGGGACTTTAAGGATCTTTGGCAACCATTTTTGTGTATTCTGTCCGAGGAGTTCTCAGAGCTGACATGCCCAGTTTATTTGAGGGTTCTGAACTTGAATTGATTGCAAGGGACTGTACCTGTAAGGAGATATGTTTATAGAATTAGATCCATATGGTATTAGAGCCTGGGAGGGTCTGCTCATTGAATAGCTAGCCAGAAGTGGGGAAACGTAGTTGCATTAGATTAACCTTATTTTTTTATTGTTTCGCATTAAGTAAGCTATTAATGAGCCTTTTGACAATATTGTGTTGTATTGCATATGTGAGGTTTGAAATTGAAAACTAATAAACAGATTTGATCCACAAAATTAGCACTTATGATTCTTATTATATTGCTTATTATCTCACTGCAAAGCTTAAATGGCTTATGACTTGGATTTTACCCAGGGCACCCTTAAAGATCAGCTACCTGATCTGCTATGCACACAGTCCATTTATTCAGGTGTACATATTTGGTGATCCTCCTTGTGCACTTTTATAGCTCCTGCTTCTTTGGACAGTCCATTATTGTTGGAGACGTCCCCTCCGGAGAACAGCTAGGGGGAGAGAGCGCCATCAAAACAAAATCAGCAAATGCCTCGCCCACATATGTCGGGTAGTTGCACTGCTCGAGTTCTTAACTCACATTTCCATAATTGTGCGAGTCTTATGAATTTCCGGTTGATCAGTTCTTGACGCATGTGGGTCTGAAGTGTGTGGGGAGTGACATGCTGGGGAGCATTGGGCACCAAAGCCAGAGCTGACACAGTGTTGTAGACATTAACATGGCGCTCTAAACACCACTATGTTGGATATATGTTTCTGGCTCTTAGACAAGGCCTAGAACAATCCTTGACTGCCCTGAGTGTTAGATGGAGCCAAGATCTCCAAACAGACCTAACTCATACTGGAATGCAATTATCTCTTTCTCCCAAAACGGCAGTTGTTTTTCCAATTGCCAAACCCTTTAGTTGCCACTGTAAGTCCCTAGTAAATGATACCCCTGGCACCTAGGGCAGGGGGCAGTAAAGAAGGCCCATGAGGGCTGAAGCAGAGACTGTGCCACCCTCCAGGACCCTCTCACCAACTGCACACAATGCTGCCATTGCAGACTGCGTGTCTTGGTGCAGAGATCATATGAAAACATGACATGGCCCACATCGTGTGCCATGTCCCCTAACACTGCATGCAATATATGTAAGTCACCCCTCCGGAAGGCCCTACAGCCTAAGGCAGGCTGCGTTTTATAACATGTGTGGGCACAGCTGTATGAGCAGCTATGCCCGTTATGTCTTTGTCGATTCTCAGACACAGCAAGTGACCAGTGAAGCCATTTTAAGTACATGTGCTGGACACTGGTCATTATGAGTCATGACTTCACTGAAGACAGGGATGTTTGGTATCTGACATCTTGTATTAATAAACCCTTGCTGAATCCAGCAATGGATTTATTAATACATGCACACAGAGGACACCTTAGAGGTTCCCCTGAAAACCTACCAACCCGAGCGTGGTCACTGACTGGTGCAAACCAGTGCAGCCACCTTAGACAGTGTTCTGGTCCCCTGAGGTGAGAGCCAACGCTCTCGAGGGCTCAGAATAAAGTCCTACTCTGGTCAGAGGTGATAACCCTTCTTCCAGGCAGGATAGACATTCCAGGGTGAGGAGCCTCAAAGGCAAAAGAAATGGTCATAAGAAGGGTGTAGTCACCCTAAACGTGAGTAGCCCATTGCCTACCACCTATCACTCCTGTAACACCCCTAAATTCAGTATTGAGGTGGCACCCCTGAATCCTAGAACTCATATTCCTGACAGCCTACATAGAGCCGGACACTACAGAGTCGCACCAGCAGAGAAGACTTCAGACACCAACTGACTTGGCCTCAGCCCTACCAGCCTGTCTGCAGCCCTCGAAGATCTTGCACCAGAAGACTACCCGTCCCGCAGCCCAGCGACCTCCAAATCCTTGGGAAGACTGCCTCCTTTGATAAAAACCAAGATCTCCCAAGAACCGTGGATCTGTTCAGGAAACAACCAACTGTCTCCAGACTGTCTCCAGACCCTCCTCTGCACCAGACGCCCAAGGCCCGAGTTCAAGTGGCCCACTGGTCCAGTGAAGGTTTCCCAGCGATTCCGAGTCCACTGTGGGCTGACCCCTGCCGTACTCTGCTTGCAGCCTCAATCTGAAGACTCTCCTGACCACGACCTGCCGACAAGCTGTTTCCCACACCAAAAGACACCCCCTGCACCCAGTGCCTGCCTCAAAGCCTGCAGCCTCAATCCGAAGACTCTCCGTGAAATTTACCTGCCTGGTTAGCTGTTTACGATGCCAAAAGACACCCCTGCACCCAGAGCCCCAGGGCCTTGGAGAGCAGGACTGTTGGTGTCCCTTTGTCCCCTAGCATCAGAATGTACCTGGGCAGCTGTGGAATTCTTTTATCCAGCCACCTTGGCAGAGTCTGCAGCCTTTTTCCAAAACTGTTCTCCTGAATTGACTTACATTGGGCGCCCAACGCTGTGTTGGCACTCTGCATTCTGCCGTCCCGTGCCGCTGAGTTTGTAAGTTTTGTGCTGCCTTGTGGCTCCCTCGGTGCTTACCTCAACCCCAGGAGACTAACCTCTGTCACTGCTTTACTCACCTGTGAGTAGCGCATTTTCATTCACCCACAGTCTCTATTGGTTAACATTGGGAACCCGACTCTGAATTTGACCTTTGCACCCGGTCGCCCCTGTGCCTCTGTAGGTGCATTCTTGGTACTGATTTGAATTGTGCCTTGTGTTGACCTAAAACCTCGAAGACTGGAGGGTTAACATTGAAGACTCTGAAAATTGCACTTGGTCGATTTTTTTTAAATGAAATTTATTTTTTCTATTAAAAACTGCTTACCTTGTAAGGAAGTTCTTTGGTTCAAAGCATGTATAAAAGCAAATGATATTTTTCTAATTTGGTCTCAGATTTATTCTTTGAGTGTGTGTCTCATTTATTGCCTCTGTCAGTACAACAAATGCTTAATACAACTCCTTGAATCCTAACTGCTCGCCCACACTACCACAAATAGATCATTATACCTATCTATTTCTGCCTCTGCAAACCTTTGGGGATCCACTGGACTCTCTGCACGGTGTACTGGTTTTTTTAGTGCACCATACAGAAAGCCAGCTTCCTACAGTAGGTGCATGGCATAAATTCTTGCTTTTTGGTTGCTTACCCTCCTGTCATGCTGTTTTGTATTGTGTCTGTGTTTTGTGGTAGCCTGGTGCAGTCAGTTCCCCTGCATGCGGCATGACCAGTACCCAGTCATAAGATTATTTGTAGCTATTGTCATACATGTTCTGCACAGTAAACACCCTATAAAGAGCAATTAAAATAAGCATCTTCTGCTTTAGCCAGGAGTGAACCCATAGCTGAAATATGCCACTAAGCGGCATGGGCTTCTCTGCATATATTCGCCAAGCATTAATGATTGGATTTGAAATTGAGCAGGTGTTACGTTTTCACTCATTCCATGCTTCAGGACTTTCTGGTGAACCTATTTCTCCTGACTGACTGTATTGGAGGGAGGTACTGCTTTGGTATGCATTCATAAGGTGAGGAATCTTCAGGTAGAAGTATCTGTCATAAAAGTAAGTTACTTACTTACTGTAAATATTTTTCTGGTGGATATTCTTTCTACCTACAGATTCCTCACCTCTCCTGTCCACCTTTCTGTACTTAGGAATGGTTGTAGTCATCTAAATAATAAGTTTCCAATGTGGAAATGTTACACAGCATGTTCACTGGCCGAATTCAGCTGACTTTTTTCTTCCTGTTAGGATTTAGAAGAAATGGATGAGAATCTTGCTTCAGGGCAGAGTGGTTTTTAATAGCTCCACTGATGTCATTGCTGGTCAGTAGAAAATGCAGACACAGAGCCGATGCCACATACTGATTCAGAAAAGCTAGTGTTAAAATGTCCAGATCCAGTCGGGCGCCTGGGGTTATACACAAGATGAGAACCTACATGTAGGTATCCACCAAAAAGATAATTTCTGAGGGTAAGTAACTTACTTTTCTAGATTTACCCTGCAGCTTGGAACAACACATGAACTTTAGCCAACATCTCTGTACGGCCACAAATCCCTGATTTACTATGATGAGTAACATAATTTCTCTGGCTGTACTAAGTAGCCTGATATTAGTTAATTACTATTTACTGTTGTTGATTTTTCAAGGAATGGTCAGAAATGTCTTTATCATCTGTCTTGTTTGTAAATCCAAATATTCTGTTTGGCATTATTGATATTCAAACATTTGACATGTGATATAAGAAGCAATTTTGTTTACCTTAATCTGTTTTTTTTCAGCAGGAGCAACACTCAGTTTGTTTGGTTCTTCTAAAAATGGATTTGGCTTCAAACAGAGTGATCTTGATATTTGTATGAGGCTTGATGGTCATGAAACAGCGGAGGTAACTCTAACCTTAGTTTTTTTTCTATTTTACTTCTCCAAGTTTGCAAAAATGTAAAAGATGCTCTTCATGGTGGCAAACATACATACATACATTCCTTACCTGTATACATATTTTTTTCAAAATAGAAATGTGACCTCTGCTCTGACCTTCAACCAGTCGTTGCTCTTACTAACCAGGCCACTACCATTAAAACATTGTCTTCTTAGATTAGCAGTATGGGAAACCATCACTTGGTGTTATGCTTTTTTTGGGTGGGAGTGAACATATGATTCTCGACCTTCAACTTTTGTGTGTGTTTGCAATATTGCATTTCATATTGAGGAAGGGCTATGAGGAGAATAATAACGTGGGTGCTCTCTCAGTTAAACTAATGTACATAAAAAACAGTGTTCAGTGAGTGTTCACTTCTGTGTGTCTAGGCCCTAAATCAGCTAATGAAGGAAAATCTTTCTACCAAACTGGGGAAAATAATTTTAAATGTTACTACCTTGTGTAAGTTTTTGAAAGTACGTGCTGCCTTAGCTAGTGCTATGTAAAGATGATAGACCTCACAGAAGCAGCTAGTTGGTTCACTGATTTATCTTTTACTATATCCTAGCCTGGATTCTCATCATTGATACATGTCCTGGGAAGACCACATTTACTTGACATTTGCCACTTAGGAATCTCTTGCTTGGTGTCAAAACCTCAAAATTTACTCCTGGGAGTTCATTTTCAAAAGAAACTGCTGATCCAGACCGTTGTCACGAATGCTTCCCTATCAGGATCGGGGAACAAGCACAAATGAATTATTTTACGATGTCGGGTCTATGGTCAGAAAAGATGACTTATCACATAAATCTTTTAGAACTGAAGGCAGTACATCTAGCACTCAAAGCCGTCTCACCATCCTTCTTCTCCAACAAAGTAATGATTTAAACAGACAATACCCTAGCGAGGTATTACATCAGCAAGCCAGTTGAATAAGATCAAGACACTTGTTTGTGCAAGCTCAAACAATGTTGCATTGGGTACTAGCGAGAAGACTGTCACTCGTAGCATTTCATATCCCAGGAATAGAAAGTGTTGAGGCATATATTTTGTTGTTATCACAAAGAGAATTACGACTGGGCGCTCATCAATGAGATGAGATGATATCTTCATAGAATGGGGTACTCCAGCATTGGACTAATTCGCCACGGCACAAAACACAAAATGCAGAGACTTCACATCCAAGGCACCAGAACCAAAGTCAGTGGGCAGTTCCCATTTGATCAGTTGGTCGACTCCATTTGTCTACGCTATTCCACAGATACCATTAATATCCATAGTGATTAAAAAATTATGATAAACAAACTTAAAAATAATTCTGATAGCACCAGACTGAACGAGGCAATGATGGTATCTGGACCTTCTTAACTTTGCTTGAGACCCCACAAATGACTACAGCTCAGAGCAGATCTTCTGTCCAGACTTCAAGGCCAAGTACAAAATCCGACCCTTCAGTCCTTGAATTTGGCAGCAGGGCTTCTGAAATCAGACAGTATGTCACTTGAAGTTCCCACCTATATGTATTATTATTCTTAAGGAGTTCAAAAGCCCTTCCACAAGATCATGCTTCGCTTTTAAATGGAAAAGATTTTGCCTTTGGTGCCAGGACAAAGGTCATGATGCAATTATTGGTGAAAAAATGTAATCCTCCCATATTTACTTAGCTGTAAGGAAATGGTACATTGTACTTGATAATCCCCAAACTTTTGGAATGATGCAGCTGGTTTTATGACTGAGAGTGCATTGAGGCCTGCTAACCAGCCCTCAATGCTCTGACCCCTATAAGTGTATTTCGATTTGGCCTATACCGAATTGGAAGTTAACTTACTTATAAGTCAATAGTATATGGTACCATGGGTTACCCAGGGCCTGTAAGTTTAGCTTCCCTCATGGGCTGCAGCACCTATTGTGCCGCTCTGAGTATGACCAAGTAAAACATGTCTCCCAGCAAAAGATATTAGAAAAACACATCCCCTATTTGGTAACAAGAGTCACATAAGACAAGGTATAACTACGTCAAAACAATTGTAAAATGGATAGTTAAATGTACTTCTTTATGCTATCAACTTGCTGAATGGTCTCTCCCAGGTAAACCAAGGGCTTATTCAACAGTAGGTAAAGCAGCAACTATAGCCTGGCTTAGACATGTACCCATTTCGGAAATCTGCAAGGCTGCTACTTGGAAGTTAGTACACATATTTAGTAGACACTATCACAAAAGCAGAAATGTTGGTCAAGAAAAATTAGAAACCTCTTTAAGTAAGACTTTCCCTTCTTTCTTTACTGTAGATTGCTCTTCAACATATTTATATCATTGCTATTCCATAACAACTAACAGCAAGCAAGGGATTACCTTTAGCTCGTTCCTCTATTCAGCAGTTATGACTAGCAGTGATCATCCTGATTATGCTATCTTCAATCTTGCAGGGATTTTATAGTGCCCTACTATATCATTTAATGACAAAACGTTGTCAGGTCAGCCAAGTAGTAACACTAGTGATTGAGGAGTTTCAAGGCTTTTGGGGGGTTAACTTCAGATATCTATGTTCACTGCTACTGTAACAACTTTTTCTGCAGATCAGGAAATTCAGAATATTGTCCCAAGACAGTGGATTGGAATATAAGTTGGCACATTCCTAAATACATGTACAAGTTTAGGAAGAACTGTAATTTTAATAAGATTATTTTCCACAGCATCCTTTCCTGATAATGTGTTCCATCGTTTTGTCAAGTGTGAAATTTCTTAATCAGCTGCTCATATTTTCTCACTAGTCTTTGTTGCAAGTTTGAGTAATACTTAGTTCAGTTATACCCCAGTACTATTCCAAAATCCTACACTAATTTCTTTACTTTCTTCATTGCTTTTTCTGCAAAATGCTGATCTTTCATTGCTGACACTTCTATTGAAAGTTCTATTTCCATTATGTTCTTAATGGTTTGTATAAAAGTTTCAATATAGAAAGTGAAACGCCCATGGGAAAGAGAGTCACTCTTGATGATTTCCTTAACTAATAGATTGTCTCCGAAAGGAACCTATTTTGACAAACACAGAGCTTTCTGGTATTCCTTAAAACCTCACATATATTTTGGGGTAGCTGTTCATAGACCCTTTAGTTCCTAAATAAATTTTCAGCTGACCTGAATAAATGTGTTTTGTCTCTCCTATTAAATGGTGCCTGAATGTATTCCTTCCATCAAAGTAATGTCCATAATTGACATTTCCCTGTAGTTGTGCAATGTGGTTTCTGTACTCGGAGATGACCCCATGTTCTGGTGTTTCATGCTTCTTTCATGACCTTGCTAATCCAGGACACGGATTTTTTTTACAAAAATGTTACTATCTGTATTTATTTTAAATATTTTTTTATTGAGTTTGAAAACACTGCTCATTATTAATATACCACTGCCAGTGTAAAATGTGTTTATCGAAAAACCAATCTCAGCAAAAGGCCTGTTCTCCAATGTGTAGCAGGATATACTTCTACATATGTTCTTGGTTTCCCGCGTACAAAGCCCATATACTATTTCAGATATTCTCATGATCATAGCATTGTCACCAGAACCCATCAACCAGTGGGCTAGAATTAGGATGTGAAGAAGAACAGAATGACATTCAACCACATACTTTGTAAGATAGGCAAAGAGGAGGTGATCGGTTTCGATTTACATTTACAGAAATGAAAAAAAGTTATGTTCTGCATAATGACCTCTCTGACTCTGGGATTGTTGCAGCCCTATTACAGAATTTGTCATAAGTTGTATGATGGCAATAATAAGTAGTTGTAACAAAAAGATAATCAGGAAGTGTTTCTTGAACCTACTCTAAAGTGGTTTATTAACCCCTTCGCTGCCAGGCCTTTTCCCCCTCCTGTGCCAGGCCTTTTTTTGCCTATTTGGGGCAGTTCGCGCTTAGGCCCTCATAACTTTTTGTCCACATAAGCTAACCAAGCCAAATTTGCGTCCTTTTTTTCCAACATCCTAGGGATTCTAGAGGTACCCAGACTTTGTGGGTTCCCTTGAAGGAGGCCAAGAAATTGGCCAAAATACAGTGAAAATTTCGTTTTTTTAAAAAAAAATTGAAAAAGTGGCTGCAGAAGAAGGCTTGTGGATTTCCCCCTGAAAATGGCATCAACAAAGGGTTTGCAGTGCTAAACTCAGCAGCTTCCTAGCTTTCAGGAACAGGCAGACTTGAATCAGAAAACCCAATTTTTCAACACAATTTTGGCATTTTACTGGGGCATACCCCATTTTTGCATTTTTTTGTGCTTTCAGCCTCCTTTCAGTCAGTGACAGGAATGGGCATGAAACCAATGCTGGATCCCAGAAACCTAACCATTTCTGAAAAGTAGACAAAATTCTGAATTCAGCAAGGGGTAATTTGTGTAGATCCTACAAGGGTTTCCTACAGAAAATAACAGCTGAAAAAGAAAAATATTGAAATTGAGGTGAAAAAACCATCAATTTTTCTCTACGTTTTACTCTGTAATTTTTCCCTGCAATGTCAGATTATGGAAAGCAATATACCGTTACGTCTGCTGGACTCCTCTGGTTGCGGGGATATATAGGGCTTGTAGGTTCATCAAGAACCCGAGGAACCCAGAGCCAATAAATGAGCTGCACCCTGCAGTGCGTTTTCATTCTATACCGGGTATACAGCAATTAATTTGCTGAAATATAAAGAGTAAAAAATTGCTATCAAGAAAACATTTGCATTTCCAAAACGGGCACAAGATAAGGTGCTGAGGAGCAGTGGTTATTTGCACATCTCTGAATTCCGGGGTGACCATACTAGCATGTGAATTATAGGGAATTTCTCAAATAGATGTCTTTTTTACACACTCTCCTATATTTGGAAGGAAAAAATGTAGAGAAAGACAAGGGGCAATAGCACTTGTTTTGCTAATCTATATTCCCCCAAGTCTCCCGATAAAAATGATACCTCACTTGTGTGGGTAGGCCTAGCGCCCGCGACAGGAAACGCCCCAAAACACAACGTGGACACATCCCATTTTTTTGAAAGAAAACAGAGGTGTTTTTTGCGAAGTGCCTACCTGTAGATTTTGGCCTCTAGCTCAGCCGGCACCCAGGGAAACCTACCAAACCTGTGCATTTCTGAAAACTAGAGACCTAGGGGAATCCAAGATGTGGTGACTTGCGGGGCTCGGACCAGGTTCTGTTACCCAGAATCCTTTGCAAACCTCAAAATTTGGCTAAAAAAACACATGTTCCTCACATTTCTGTGGCAGAAAGTTCTGGAATCTGAGAGGAGCCACAAATTTCCTTCCACCCAGCGTTCCCCCAACTCTCCCGATAAAAATGATACCTCACTTGCGTGGGTAGGCCTAGCGCCCGCGACAGGAAACACCCCAAAGCGCAACGTGGACACATCCAAAATTTTGGAAGAAAACAGAGGTGTTTTTTGCGAAGTGCCTACCTGTAGATTTTGGCCTCTAGCTCAGCCGGCACCCAGGGAAACCTACCAAACCTGTGCATTTCTGAAAACTAGAGACCTAGGGGAATCCAAGATGGGGTGACGTGCGGGGCTCGGACCAGGTTCTGTTACCCAGAATCCTTTGCAAACCTCAAAATTTGGCTAAAAAAACACATGTTCCTCACATTTCTGTGGCAGAAAGTTCTGGAATCTGAGAGGAGCCACAAATTTCCTTCCACCCAGCGTTCCCCCAACTCTCCCGATAAAAATGATACCTCACTTGCGTGGGTAGGCCTAGCGCCCGCGACAGGAAACACCCCAAAGCGCAACGTGGACACATCCAAAATTTTGGAAGAAAACAGAGGTGTTTTTTGCGAAGTGCCTACCTGTAGATTTTGGCCTCTAGCTCAGCCGGCACCCAGGGAAACCTACCAAACCTGTGCATTTCTGAAAACTAGAGACCTAGGGGAATCCAAGGAGGGGTGACTTGCGGGGCTCGGACCAGGTTCTGTTACCCAGAATCCTTTGCAAACCTCAAAATTGGGCTAAAAAAAACACATGTTCCTCACATTTCTGTGGCAGAAAGTTCTGGAATCTGATAGGAGCCACAAATTTCCTTCCACCCAGCGTTCCCCCAAGTCTCCCGATAAAAATGATACCTCACTTGTGTGGGTGGGCCAGGTGCCTGCAACAGAATAAGGCCCAAAACCTGAAGGGATAGAAGGGATAGCACAGCAAGTTTATAAGGGCATATTCCTTTATACATCTTTAGACGGACTCTGCTTTGGGGACCCACATAAGTGAGGTGTCATTTTACTTGGGAGACTGAGGGGAAAACTGGGGAGTAGGAATTTTGTGCTGGAGCGGTGATCCTACTAAGAAAAATCAGGAAAATATGCTTTTTTATGCAAATTTTGAGGTTTACAGAGGAGTCTGGGTAAGAAAATGTTGGGGGAGCCACGCAAGCCACACCTCCCTAGACTCCTTGGGGTGCCTAGTTTTAAAAAGTTTCTGGGTTTTGTAGGTTTCCCTACATGACGGCCGTACCCAGGACCAAAAACATAGGTGGGCCCTCCCCCCCCAAACACAGGTATTTTTGGAATATATCACTTTGATGTGTGCACATACGTCCGTGATGTGCCAAACACTAAAATTGTGAAAAGAAACACACTTAGGTTATGTGAAGAAGACCCCTCACCCACCAACCAAGTTGGTGGCATGCTTCATCATCGGGGTCCCACCCGAGGCACCTAGCGTGTCTCAAGTGTGCTGCGACGCCTGATTACAGCGGAGCAGGTTTTGTCATTTGTACTACACATACTGGTTGGATTTGGCACGAGGGTGAGTGATGGTTCAGTAGATCAAATTTTATTAACAAGAGATTTCACAAAAGTGAAATGCACTGGTAATAACTGAAAGGCCAAAAAACTAAACCAATGACTCACAGCTCGTGAGCTGTAAAGCCACGACAAGGCACCAACCGCTTTACAGTCCATTCACACACCTTTCATACATGACATGCACTAGACCATTCACGCCGCCAGCCACGGGCCCAGCACATTACAAGACTCGCATCCACAGACAGCGCCAGTCAAGGGCCCATCACTTTCATACGCCCACATGCCTGATACAGCAATCACACCAGCTGATGAGTGTGTGGACTGGCGTTTGGCCGGCACTGCCAGCCAAGCGCCACCCCACACACACCACCAGCCAAGCGCCACCCCACACACACCGCCAGCCAAGCGCCACCCCACACACACCGCCAGCCAAGCGCCACCCCACACACACCGCCAGCCCAGCGCCACCCCACACACACCGCCAGCCAAGCGCCACCCCACACACACCGCCAGCCAAGCGCCACCCCACCCACGCCGCCAGCCAAGCGCCACTCTACACATGCCATCCCCTTTTTTTTGTTTTTAAACAACAAAGAAACCACTGATCATAAATTAGTACAAAACTACAAACACAAAAGCTTTAACTGAATACATGACTAATGCCAACCGTGAAACCGAACATATAAAAATATAAAACACCAGTTTACGCTCACGGAATTTCCCAATAATTCTTCTGTGTGTGGTAGCTCCTGAAACAGCCACCCACACACAGCCCAGGCTTTGAAGGACAATCAGGGCAGTACATCCTAGTCTCCTTCCTGATACCTCTTCGAGCACAGACTCTACATCTCTTAGCAGGAAAGTTTTTTTTGGCCGTGGGAGGAATGTGCTCAGCAAAGTGACGATCTTTCAATTTAGCCACATCCTCCACCACTGCTTCTCTAGGAACTCTTGCCTGTTCCAGCACAACAAGGCTAGCTATGATAGACTCCTGAAATTTCACAAATGTCATCCTTGACTCTGGAGAACTATCCTTAAACACAACAAAAGCATTAAAAGTTGCCAAGTGGAACAAGTGAAGCGCTAATTTCTTATACCACACATAAGACTTACGAGCAGCAGTGTAAGGTTCTAACCTCTGATCTACTCTATCAACACCACCCATGTGCTTATTATAGTCTAAGATGCACACAGGTTTGCGCACTTCGGCAACCTGACCCCAAACAGCCACAGGTGAAGTACTCTCATCATGGATGGTGCTTAGCATGTATACATCCCTCTTGTCTACAAATTTCAGAGCTAGCAGCTCATCATTCCGCAAGGCACTGCACTGTCCCTTCTCAAGTTTTTTACAGACAAGCTCTTTTGGATAGCCTTTCCGATTAGAGCGGATTGTGCCACAAGCAACAGTGTCCACTCTGAACAACTCCTTGAACAACCGAACTCCAGTGTAGAAGTTATCTACATATAAATGGTGACCTTTGTTAAACAGTCGTCTACCAAGTTCCCACACAATTTTCTCACTAACTCCAAAAGTGGGAGGACAACCAGGGGGGTCAATATTGGAATCCCTACCAGTGTAGACCCGGAAATTATAAACATATCCTGTACTACTTTCTGACAGCATATACAATTTAATTCCATACCGTGCCCTCTTGCTAGGAATGTACTGCCTAAAAACCAAACGACCCTTGAACAGGACCAAAGACTCATCTACAGATATTTCTTTCCCTGGAACATAGATCTCTGAAAACCGATCTACCAAATGATCAAGGACAGGTCTAATCTTAAAAAGACGGTCAGAATCAGGATGATCTCGTGGCAAGGCTAAAGCATTATCTACAAAATGCAACATCCGAAGAAGAAGCTCATACCGGTTACGACTCATGATGGCAGGAAATATAGCAGTTGCCATCAAGGGACTAGTAGACCAATATGAAGACAGCAACGGCTTCCTTATCAGCCCCATCAAAAAAGTTAAACCCAAGAACTTTTTCAACTCTTCCAGATTTGTGGGAATCCACCAGCTAGCTCTAGAGTGTGGCCTAAGTCTGGCAGCGTTGTCCCTCAAAAACTGCTCTGCATACAAATTAGTCTGCTCAACAATCTCTTCCAAAAATATATCGTCCATAAACAACTCAAAAAAGTTGACGGGCAAAAAGTTTTCCGTATTAACTCGACCCCCTGGAAAACCAGTAAACGCAGGCAACTGTGGCTGCTCCATGTTTGGTGCAACCCATGCGTCAGGTCTTCCAATGGGAAGCCTTTCAGTCGATGGCTCCTGCACCATTGGCACATCACTGTCCTCCTCTAAAACAGGCCCTTCATCAGCACTGAGAGTGGCTTCATCATCAGATGATTCATCTCTGACAGAAAATTCACTTCCAGAATCCTGCACTTCCTCCTCTGCCTCAGATGCAGAGTCAGTCTCATATTCATGGTCAGAAGATGACTCAAAAAGCACACTAACAACCTGCTGAGCAGTCATCCTACGGCTGGCCATGATCCTTCCTACAAAAATTAACTGGACAAATACACCACCAACAACCAGCACTGTGTAAGATAAGTAACAAAGTATAGGTTTATCTCTAAGAATTATAAACTCAAAAACTATACTGCTCACTTGCCTGAAAAAGGTTGACTCACCAGCAACTACTCTGCACAGCCACAGCAATCACCAATGATATCCCACTAAAAAGAGAAAAAAAAAAGCAAATTAGACATAAGACAACACAATAATCATTGTGCATAACTCTAAGGACAATTTCACACACAACCCTGCATTCAGTACACCACCTACAAACGTGTCATTCATGCATTGCAACAATACTCACTTGGAGTAAATTTATTTACTTACCTAAAACATGCAACTACGCAAACCGCAGGACAACTACTGCCAAAACTGCAACAAGCCACAGCAAAGTCAGCAAAAGCTTTGAACTAGAACAAAAAGGAGAAAAACTGTTATTATCATAAAAGCAAATACTTCGCCAGTTGACAAACACTCCGCCACTAACCATTTTTTCATTTTCCCTTGTGTCTAGTCTTCTCTGCTTGGGGGAAGATGGGCCTAAAAAAAAATAGGCCAATCTACCCCCAAGGGGAGGGGGCAGAAATCGCCCAGATTACATTGCACCCTTTGGGGGGGGCGACCCTTGCCCAAGGGGCCACACCCCCACACAAAGCACACACACACACACACACACATATAGTATCCCTGGCGCTATGGGGATTCTGCCCCCCTTGGGGACAGAAAAGCCTAAAAAATAGGCATATCTGCCCCCAAGGGGGGCAGAACTGCCCAAAAATACATGTGAGCCCCTGGGGGCGACCCTTGCCCAAGGGGCCGCCCCCCAACACAAAAAATAAAAACCAACAATAAAATCCCTGGTGTCTAGTGGCTTTCTGCCCCCCTTGGGGGCAGATCGGCCTAAAAATAGGGCCAATCTGCCCCCAAGGGGGGCAGAAACGACAATAAATACATTGCGCCCCTGGGGGGAGCGACCCTTGCCCAAGGGGCCACCCCCCCAACACAAAGCACACATACATACATACTATTTCTGGCGTTATTGGGATTACCAAAAATACATGAGGGCCCCTGGGGGCGACCCTTGCCCAAGGGGCCGCCCCCCAACACAAAAAATAAAAATCAACAATAAAATCCCTGGTGTCTAGTGGCTTTCTGCCCCCCTTGGGGGCAGATCGGCCTAAAAATAGGGCCAATCTGCCCCCAGGGGGGGCAGAAACGACGTAAAATACATTTGCCCCCAAAGGGGAGCGACCCTTGCCCAAGGGGTCGCTCCCCCACACCAATAAACACACACACATAACGAAATCCCTGGTGTCTAGTGGCTTTCTGCCCCCCTTGGGGGCAGATCGGCCTAAAAATAGGGCCAATCTGCCCCCAGGGGGGGGCAGAAACTACGTAAAATACATTTGCCCCCAAAGGGGAGCGACCCTTGCCCAAGGGGTCGCTCCCCCACACCAATAAACACACACACACACACACATAACGAGATCCCTGGTGTCTAGTGGGCATTCCTGCTGCCCGATCGCATCGCGATCGTGCAGCAGGAATGCTCAGAGACATTGAGGGAAAGGAAAACCCTTTCCTTTCCCTCGATGCCTCTCTCAGAGCACCCCCACCCCGCAGGAAGGTGAAATACTCACCTTCTCCCTTGACGCGCTGGAAGCAAATGGCTTCCAGCGCGTCATTCCCCCTTTCCATGAAATCAGCGCGCGATCGCGCACTGACGTCATGGGGGGGGTGGGGGGGGGTGGGCGTGAAAGGGGAAGGGATTCCCCTTTCAGCCCTAGCCTGGGGGTGTTGGGGGGCGGCCCTCGGGGGAAGCGCTAGCGCTTCCCCCGACTGCCAGTCCCAGGACGTAATGGTTACGTCCATGGCGCCACACGGGCGCTGCCATGGACGTAACCATTACGTCCCTGGCGGGGAAGGGGTTAAGCATCAGAAAGGATCAATAAGATTAGCTGAGAATATACTTGAATAGATTTTAGAAGTAAAACAGTAGGAGCAGACACAAAGCAAAAAGCGCATAACTAACTTCATAACAAAAATCTATATAACCAACCTCCCACCATACCGCTCCTTAGGAAGTACCCACCGTTGTGAGTAGCTTGGATTTGATTGACTTCTTTAAACCGAAGGAGCACTACCCAGTCACAACACATGTATGTTACCTAATAGAAGTATTCATCCAGTCTAGGAAACATACCCTTCAGAAACCCCAGACAGAAATACTTCCTAGACATGTGATACTCACATGATCAGTAATCTAGTACCACCATATACCAATTTCTGTGTGCACGTGATTGAAACAAAACTAATCTTAAAAAACTTAAATTGGCGTGATAAGAAAACAAACTTGTGGCTCTTTATCTGTGGTATTGTTGGAGTTTGAAATGGGTTTGAATCAGTGTTACAAACACTAGCTTTTAGAAGTAAAACCGTAGGAAATCCCTTGAAAATGACGATAACCATAGAAATAATTCATAACTGGATAATTTACAGTATTGATACAAATTTATTTTCTAAGAAAAACACAAGTGGTGCTTTTTTCAAAACAATATTTGAGAAATATGGTAATTAAAGTGGCCTGAGTGTGCATTTCCAGTTTTAAACTACAATTGCAAGTACAACCAAACATAAGCAGTTCACTAGAGAGCATTTGTTTGGTCCAGTGTGCATGTCGCCCATAAAGGTAAATTATACCACTGATGCAATAAGGAAACTTCATGTAGACATGGTTCTCTAAATAATAGAAGAGGTCAAGATTGTCGCCAGTACATCTCATCATAAATTCATGGTAAAGCCATAGGAGCATCATTAATGTAGTGCCACCTGACTACACCATTTAAACCTAATATTCGAGGTAGAGTATAAGGACAAAGACATGGCACAAGAGGCAGTAGAACACCTAGGAAATGACTTTCATTCTGACCCTGCAACAAAAAACACCAGATGGGGCTAGCATAAAGGACTTCCTACAAACTTGACAGTCCATGAACAGGTGTATGTTACATTTGACAAATTATTATTGCATAGAATTCTTAAAAAAGATGACCTATAAAAGTAGATAAGATTTCTATATGAAGGAAGATACTCAACTGTTGTTACAAGAAGTCCAAGATCTTCAGATGAAAGGAGCAATACAAGATGTTCCACCAAAGGAAAGGTGCATGAGTGTATAGGCAACACATATCCTAATACAAAAGCAGGATCTGGCACTAAGACCAATATGGGAATTGCACTTACTAAATAGATTTGGAAAGACTTAAAAGTTCTAGATGAGTACACTTCACAAGCTGAGCTTGTTGTTGGAGGAGGGTGATTTCCAGGCAACATTAGACTTGAATGGTTCTTTTTTCACCTTCCTATGAATGCAGCACACAGAAAAATGCTGAAGGTTTGTAATACAAACAATGTTTTACCAAAATATTAACATTTACCGCATAATTGGCTCCAAGGTGTTGGTGCCACACTTCTGGCTACAGGCAATTCATATCTTCCCTAGGCTTATTTGGCTGATTGGCTGATCAAGGGAAATGTGTTGCAGGAATGCTAAGCCAATATTTAGACAATAATTAGTCTGTTGTACCAGTTGGGTCTGACATAAATTAAAAAATCATTCTGAACCTTACAAGGGAAAAGGATTTTCTTGAGTGGGACAACACAGAAGTATTATTGGCATTTCCAGCTTCACAAAAGCATTGGAATTGCAGAATCAAATTCTCATTTTCCAGATATCGCCAACTCTGAAAAGGAACCCTCTGACCAGACTACTGGCTATTATGGCCGTATGCTTTCACCTTTTCACAATTGCAAGACTTCACATGACTAGCTCAGAGATGACGAATATCTAGTGGCTGTCACAAGCAAATTACAAAAGTAGTTAAAATAGCCAGAGAGAAATGTAAGGAAAGGCAGGTGTTATGCTGTCCCTACTTTGGTACTGGGACTGCATGTTTAGGACAGCATAATGACAACATGTAGGAGACTGATTCTATCCTCGCAGTTAGTAACTGCCGGCATAAATCCTGGCTCTCTCACAGTGCCTCACCCAAACCTCCAAACCCACGGATTAAAAGGTGATTCTGGTAACCTGAACATGACACTCTGACTCCCCAGGGAAGCCATGGAAACAGATCCTACCCCATCCGTGTTGTAACTCATGCATGCCAAGGTGAGACGATAAGATGCAAGATAAGTTTTCAATGCATTTATTGAAACAGTTGCAATCTGGCATATAAAGAGTGAGCTTCAATAATTAGGCAGATGAAACAAAGCAAGGTGATCAGCATTATAAACATGGTAAAAAAGATAAACAATCCAACCCTGATGTACGTGATTCTAGATGTGCTAGAGGTTCCTACCTAACCCTATGTCTAGGCTGAGAGCATATCAGGTGTAACCTTCGCCTGGCCCGATTTAAGGGATTAGCCCCATCCCCATGCCTAGAAGTAGTGTCAGAATTCCGCCTGTGGTGTCGATGGCAATCCTCTCAGCAGGCTGGTAGATCAGCGACAGCCAAGCTACATGTCACACAGCTTGCATCCTAGAATAGCCATGGCCTGAATGCCCTCTGCCCTCCCTGGGTCAGTGTACCATTTATATAATAAACCATATCATGTTGGAAGCACTTTCCCGATGCAATGCTGTGTCTAGGTGACAAAAGCTTTCTCCTGACACAAACTAGCATCTTGTCTAGTGGGTTCCTTAGCCTTGGACAGAAAGTACTTATTATATGTTGTGTAGAGGCTAACTAAATGAGCAGCTTGTTCCTCGCATTCATACAATAAAAGTAAACTGATAATATGTAAAAATCATTCCTATAAGCAGCCTTACTGAAATGGGTAAAATTTGAATAAATCACGAACTGTAAATCTAAGATAAAACAGGGGTGGCCAACCTGGGTCCTAGAGGTCTTCACGACACTCTCCACTTGCCACTTACAGAAGACAGATTCTAAAAACCCATCTAAAATACTTGAAACAATACTAAAAACAAAATGTCTAAAATCCTAAAGACAAAACAAATGTAACACCAACAAGGAGAGCAAACAATTAAAATGAGCCAATCAAAAAATAGTCAATTTGGTTAAAACAAAGGCAGAATTTAGAAGTCATTGGAGTCAGCCATGATGTCGCCCAACACATCAGTGGAAAGGGAGTCCAGGGAGGAACCCGGATCTGTAGACAACAGAACCATTAAAGCCTTGGTGAGCAAATCTAAGGAACAGACTTGATCCAAGCCTCTGCTGAGTCAGTAGCATCCTGTGCAATGCCCACAGCCGTAGAGGCAGATGGATACATAATTGGAGCCGTAGCATCCATATCCCAGTAGGCATCTTGAAGCAAACATAGTCTTATAGGACACCTCCAGAAATGCATCCTCAACGGTAACATCACAAGATCCATTTCCGTAAATGGTGCCAATTGGTGTGCAAGACACACATCCAGTACGCATTCAAAAGGGCACCAAAGACACAGGAACACAGGCTGCATGCAGTTGAGCCATACTGGAAGAAAAGGACAAATACCATTTGTTGTTTAGTTCCTCCGACAAGGATACTCCAAAGAGCTGTATCATGCGTTCACGACACAACTGGCCTTGTGGTAGCTCCACCCCATTTGGCTTTGAAATGGGACATCAATTGTGGAGAAGAACTAATAATAGCAAATAGTACTATTTAATGCCAATACACATGGAATGCCTCAAAAAACTCTTCAAAATAGGGATTGTAAGCATGATGGTATCGCTCCAAAAACAGTCTGGAAAGTTCTGACAAAAAACAGAGCTAATTGCCTTTAAAAATCCAACTACACTCGCTGTGTTAGAAGCATAAAATAAGCTTATCACAGGTTCACTAAAGTGCATTTGCAAGTTGGTATTTAAAAGTGACTGTATCTGGGTGGTGACCTCACAACTTGGAATTCAAATGTTTCACAGGAAGATGTAGGGGCCATGTTTTTTTTTTTTTTTAAACTATAGTTCTTTCAGTCGGCTCAGCTTGTTGAAGTTAACATTAAAGGTAGGAATTGAAGGCCACAAACTTGCTACCCTAATCTTGTGCGCGGGGGATAACATAATATTTCCATAGCAGGTCACTATTTAAGAAATCAAAAGCGCATACGGGACACCTGCTCGCATCCTGCAGCAGCTAAAAGTAACTTCCATTTCAAAGCAACTGAAACACTGGCCAAATCAAGGGAACAGGAACTCACTTCAAGAAACAGGTTAAGTCAGCCACCAACATGTTGCGTACGCTGGGCAATGTCACCGGTCTACAAATCATGGAGTGGCTTACAGAAGTTTCACCATCACTACCACAGAGAAATACTTCCTTTTCCCCGCTCATACATTTATAATCAAAAGGAAGATTCCACACCTCATGTGTAAAACTCTCCCCCTACCTAACAGAAAATGTTTCAGATGCAAAGCGAATTGAAACGTGGATATTGGCAGGGAGATTACTCCATGTACTAACCATACCTCTGATTGTGTTTCAGCCACTTTAAAAGGCACCTTTTCTAACTTTTCTATAGTAAGCATTATGTATTTTGTATCCTTCTTTGCCATTATCTGTTGTTCATGTGTTAAATTGAAGGGTGAGAATAACTCTTTTGAGTTCACATGCTTCCAGGGCATGCAGTCTTATTGCAGAACCTGCAATGTCCAACTCAGCTGCATTAGAGATCTTGGCTGACTCTGTTTAGCTTGTAAAAACAACATGTCATTTTGTCTAATATCTATTCCAGATGACATAATGCTGTTTAGTGTGTAAATGTGAGTGGAAAATGTATTCATTCCATTATGGAGAATGGCAAATGCTTTCACTAAGTTTGCATGATCTGTTAGCCTTAAACAAGCAAGAGCTTCCTTTTGATAAAGCTTCCATATATCATTGTATATTGCATACAATAATCTCTTGGACCATGGAGATCTAGAAATTAACAAGAAATCTTGCCCATCCATGTCCTCAGAGAGGTGTTCTTTTACAGCTGTCAAAGTGGAATGTTGCAACCATTGCTGCCATACCTTGCCCGCACTGTTTGTAGTGACAGTCCCTGCATGTTGTGTCTCGATGTAGCGAGGGCCCAGTCTGGTTGCTTTGAAATCCTATGTAGAGTGTATAAAACATGAATGACAACCATTTGTGTGTACCGGCCACAATAACCACCCTTTGAGACCTGAAAGTGTAAAATTAAATGTCTGGTCAACCATTTGTGTGTACCGGCCACAATAACCACCCTTTGAGACCTGAAAGTGTAAAATTAAATGTCTGGTCTACCATTTCTGACCATACAATTGCATTCGGCTGATCTTCTTTGTAATTTACTAAACTTTGCCAGTTGTCAAATTTTGCAATTGTAGGGATACTGGGCACATTCATGTGTTTAACGTTTGCTAGACCTAGGCAAGTTGTCTGCTGAATGGTGTCATTAAGAAAATCATTTGTAACAGTATCACACGTGCTTTAATTAAGTCATCTAGGCCCTGGTCTTGCCAAGCATTTGTTCCCCAAACTGATTTTAAATCAACTGTTGCATTCCAATATTCATAGCCCTTGATAGCTAGTTAGGGAATGACTAAATATAGATAAATTAATTTAGTAGCAGTCAGCAAATTTTTCATTGCTGTCGTTGCTGGCAATTTGAAATAATGTGATACAGGATCCATAGTCATGCCAAGACAAATTTGTGAACTTATCTGAATATGTGGTAGAGCTCCCTACTGGTGGAGTTGGACAATGTTCCCATTGAGTGTAATTGAATATTGTACATGGGGTACTAGCTCTATCTAGGTAATGGTGTGCAAAGTGATAACAAAACATTTTGCCATAGTTTGGGGACTTCAGGTACATATCTTTACTTTCAAATACACAATAATATTCTAGGTCAGAAGACATTGATTCAACTGTTTTCACATCCCAGTAATCAAGTACTACACCAGGTGTAATGATAATATCCATAGGGGCGTGGCCTGACAAGATGGCCGCGAGGACGTGATCCCCGAATGCTCACCCCTCCCACGGAGGAATCCTCCAGTAATCCGGCTTAATCCTGGCATCCTGCTACACATCCTGAGCCCAGGTGGAGTGGGGCCCCTGGG
The DNA here is from genome assembly GCF_031143425.1 of Pleurodeles waltl. NCBI lineage: Eukaryota > Metazoa > Chordata > Amphibia > Caudata > Salamandridae > Pleurodeles > Pleurodeles waltl. Next base: position 799,392,644 of record NC_090436.1, read on the forward strand.
GGGACCCGACGTCCCCGCCCACCTGAGCCACAAGGCTAGCATACGGCACGCCGAGGACGGAGGAAGGAAGCTGCGGCGAGCCTGCTCCCGACATGTTGCTGGTCCTGCCAGTCAGGTAGAGGGGGGGCTGACTGTGGCGGTCGCCTGGGGAGCCGCAGCCCCCCAGGCACTTTGAGGAGTGGAGTGGCGACTGGCCAGTGGGTGGGCCATCCCGAGGGCTCACTGGAGTGGAGGAGGGAGGAGCCCGCTTCGCGGCACAGTGAGCTGTGGGAGAGAGCCGGTGGGCAGGTGGTGACCACTGCAACCTGCGGGGCCTGCTGAGACATGGGAGGCCCCCCTGTTGGGTTGGTGTAGTGGCCGAGCAGTCCCCCCCAGGTGGCGAAAGGGTCCTGTGGGGTTCTGCACGGAGGCCCATGCTTCCTGGGCGTGCTCCCCCTACCTTTGACTGGATGGAGCACTGGCCTGAAGTGGAGTCCTAGTCCGAAGGTGGGAACTGGCGGCAGGGGGCTCGGAAGGAGGAGTGTCGAGGACCCCAAGAAAAGGAATGCAGGTGGAGACTGTTGCTCTTGCCCCATGCCTGCACAAGAGACATCAAAGGGCCCTCTGGGGGCAGATCACCGGAGGGGGTGAGGGCCCACACAGGGCTGAGTGCACTGGAATCGGCAGTGGCTTGGGGTCAGGACCCAGGGCAGCAGAGCACTCTCTCTGGGCGGTGTTCTGGTGAAGCCTTGGGGACTCGGAGCGGTGGCCCCATGCGGGGGTGACTGGGGGCCATCCGAAGAAGCAAACTGAGGAGGAGGCGCACTTGCGGAGGGAGGAGAACATTTGCCCCTCTGGGGACCTGCCCTGAGACTGCTGGGGTGCATAAACAGTGCGGAGATGGGGAAAGACAAAGCCGTGAAGGTGGTTGGAACACGTGCCATTACACAATACACTACCTCAAGACAATCTACGCAGCGGCTTGCCCTCCGTGCCGGCGCAATTGATCACGATCCTCCGGGGGGAGACACAGTGGAGCCCACAGGGGCAGACTTGATGCACGCCATTCAAGGCCTCCACTCAGTGGTGGAACAACAGATAGAAACTGTATCCATTGATCTTAATTTACTAAGAACAGACCTCCGTAAAGTCTCAGAGAAAGTCAACACAGCGGAAACTAACATAGGGTCCCTCCAACGGGAAATGGCTTCACTGAAAAAACAGATGACCACCGTACATGCAGAGGTGCCCGAGCTTGGTAGGCGGGCGGAGGATGTGGAGGGCCATTCCCGCCGCAGCAACATTCGGGTGTTGGGGTTCCCGAAGAAATCTGAGGGGACCGCGGCGGAGCATTTTCTGGAAGATTGGATCAGATCATCACTGAGGAGTTTCTTGTCATTGAGAGGGTGCACAGGGGCCTGGCGCCTCTGCCCCCTCTGGGGGCCCCCCCCCGAGGGCCTTCATTACGAAAGTCCTCAACTACTGGGATAGAGACTGCATCCTAAGAGCGGCTCTTGAACAGCAAGTCAAGTCCTGCAATATGGAAATTGTACTTTTGCCATATTTCCCAACTACACCAAACAGGTGCAGGAACAGCGCAAATCCTTCTTGGCAGCGAAACTGAAATTAAAGGTGATGGGGCTCACATATATGCTGCCAAATTGAAAGGCATCCACAATGGCAATGCACACTTCTTTGAAACGCCACAAGAGGTACGCGACTGGTTGGAAGTTGAGGCACACCTTTACCAAAAGCAAATCCAGCAAAATACTATTTAAGTAACTAAAACATTCCTTATGTAACAGGTCCAAAGGTGGGTGATTGTGTTATCCCCAACCAAGTCATTAGGCCAGAATTAATTAAAGCAGCACATGAGGGTGTTGCTTCTTCCCATGATAGTGTGGCGGCTACTATTTCATTACTTCAAAAAGGCTATTGGTGGCATTGTCATTACAAGCAGACAAAGCTACGTCTTTAGTTGTGACATTTGCCTACAAACTATAGGTTCCACCGTTAAGAGCCCACTGCAAACATCACACTTAGTCTCGAACAATCCAATGCAATGTGTGTACCTGGACCAATGAGGTCACTTAAATTTAGATGGTGCATACAATACATTCTACTTACTGTAGATTCTTTCTCTAGATTACTTTGGGTGTGGCCACAGCGTTCGGCTGACGTTTGCACTGTTAGATTTGTAAGTCTTCATCGGGACATATGCTGTACCTGCATTCCCCTCAGACCAGTGCCCTGCTTTCACTTCCAAAACATACAGAGATACAATGGGAACCCTGGGTGTAGCTGTGCATTATACTTCCCCCTATCATCCTGAAGAAATTCAGTAGTGGAGAGAAAAAACTGAGACCTAAAGCAATCTTTATCAGCTAGAGTATTGGGGTCAGTTTGTAGTTGGATCAATCACCTGTGTGAGGTACAGAGCATTAAATAATCTGCCTAGAAAATCTTTGGGTGTCCGTTCCCCATATGAAGTCCTGTTTGGCATTACCATGTTTGTCCCAGATGTTGATGGTCCTGGCGCAGTGGCGGCAGAAACACCTTTTGGCATAAATGAACGTCTCACTGTCTTGCAGGAACTACAACACTTTCAGATAAGAGTTCTACTACACATGATGCCACTTTGGGAATGAGGGCTACACCAGCATCTACAGGCTGGATTCCTAAAGTTGGGGGATCTAGTTCAAGAAAAGATTGTTGTGAAAAAGGAATTCGATTCATCATGCCGTGCACCAGTGCCCATTCGTGGAATCCAAGGTACCAGAACCGTGATTCTACCACTGCTTGTTGGTTGTGAAGACAAATGCTTTGTCTCCATTGTTCAAGTCAAAAAGCAGCACGTGGCGGATCCTACACAGTAGACCTAGAGGATTCCTGGGTAGTTCTCTATCCCCTCTCACTACCATACAGGAAATACCTCTTCAAGCTTTAAACAAGGCTGAAATTGTTATCCCTTGGCTGGGGAGGGCAGAGAACAAACGTCTGTTGATTCCAATTACCGCTACAAGTACCACAAATGTACCAAACCTAAGTCTACAGTCCTCTACTACTTTTCAAATCAACAAAGTTTATGATGAATCATCTTTAGAGGCATCTACTAGTTCTCTTTCACCTGCAGCGGCTCTTGTCTTCACACAGACTGCTTCTGGATACTTTGTCAACATTGGCGACTTCTCTGCAGATTCAAATACTGTTTTGCTTCATGATATAAGTAAGATTTTTTCAGTGGCTTAAACACACTTATGTGATCCATCCATGGTCCTGCTTATGGATTAAACTCACCTAGCTTACTTTCTTTTTGTGGATTGTCATCTTCTTACTTATAAATAGCCATTATCTTCCTGAACGCTCTGCTGTTGAACTGGTAGATGAGGTATTTAAGCCTCATTTTCTTTCAACAAAGAGAGAAGAGACTTGCCCCTAGTGGACGCTTCTGCTGTTCCAGTTCCTGGTGGGATTGTTTGGGATAAGGTCCCATATGATATATGTGGAGAACAGAAACTATTCAAATTCTGTATTTTTTATCATCTTTTCTTTTTTACTTTTTGCATCTTTTAACTTTCGTTACATGCGAAACATTGCGCCATAACCACATTTGCACACATCGGCTGGTTCCCCCCCCACAGTACTTTATGATATGGCATTTCTGAGTTAGTTAGGTTCCCAACTTTCAAAGGTACAATAAGTGTGCCACATAGGTATTCATCATATTCACAGTAACTTTGCAAATACCGTTTCTCGTAGCTTAGGCTGCCCCAACGCCATTCCTGAGTGCTCAAGGAGACATCCTGCCCTGTGTCCTCATGCTCAGCAATACTTGTAATCATCTCCTGCCATGTCAGTATATCTCCCTCAAGGTGTTCATCTCTCCTAGCCTGCCTTAAGCGTATTTCTTCTGCCAATGCCGATTCTTTGATGTCTGTACGCCACCTTTGTATGCTTGGCCCCTGCGCACCCATCCAAGTAATTGTGACCCTTCGCCTGGCCAACACCAGCGCCAACTGCACAAATTTCCATTCCATTTTTTTTGTGCCTTTTTTTGTCTCTTAGCATCTCCCAAAAGGCACTGCACAGGATTTCGTTCCACTCTCACCGCCCCCACCTCTCCTAAAGTTTGGACCACTGCCTCCCAGAAAGTATGTACTATGTGAAAGTCCCAGGCTAAGTGTAAGAAAGTTGCTGGTCGTGCATTTCAGCGGGGGCAGCGGTCATCTCTGCTAGGATTAATTCTGCGGAGGAAGGCCGGAGTGACATACGTGCGATGTATATAGTTAAAATCTATCAGCTTGAATCTGGCATTACAGGTTCCCCGACGGAGCAAAACACATATTGCCTTCCACTGTTCCTCCCCAACGGCTCAGTCAGGTCGCCATCCCATGCCGCACGTGCTCGCAAAATAGCCTTGGCTGTATCTGCTATCATGGCTTTATATATGTGTGATATAAGATGATCGCCATATTCCAGGAGCACCCGAAGCAGGACTGATAAGTGGGCCATATCTCTCGGATTATATGAAGGATGCTGGCATATGTTAAGAACTGTCCCTGATTCAACCCGAAGGTATACCGTGCCGCCTCGAATGTGAGAAAGGTCTCACCGGGGTAGAGGTCCGCAAGAATCAAGCACCCAGCCTCCTGCCAAGGTCGAGGATCCACCATGGTGGGCAAGTGCCGGAAGATCCCAGAACTCCAAGTCCCGTGCAAAGGGCACGTGCCGCACGATTACTTTTACAGCCCACATCCAGAGCTTTGCCATGTGTTGTATTAGGTATGGAAGTGGTTGTTCCCCCTATGCCCCCCAAGTGCAGCAGCTGTTCCAGGGTTTTGCACTAGGTATCATCCCTTGGTAGGGTTTTTTCTCTCCCAGTTATCACCCTCTGTTAACCAAAGCGCTGCGTATTGTAACTGGAAGGCTAAATAACAGTACTCAAAATTAGGTCATTCCAGGCCCCCCCCACACCTCCCCACACCCCCTCTCCTCGAGGGGGGAGCTGGAAAGTCTCCCGTTTTACTCTGCAGTGGCCCCCCGCCCACTCCAGGGACAGCAGCAACGAGTGGAGACGTTTAAAGACCGAGGGAGGGTATCAAGCAAATTTTGCAAGGTGTACAAGCATTGAGGCAAAAATATCATCTTTGCGACTGCGACTCGTCCCATCATTGATAATGGGAGAGAGTTTCAAAAGCGCACCGAGCTCTCCAAGCTCAAGACCACCCTCTCAATGTTGAGCTGATTCCGGCGCGGAGACGTGTGGGCTACCATTATCCAGAGATATTGGAAATGGGAAGTCTCCCATTGCAGGGGCATAATCAGCAGCACAACCTGTGGGATCCCCTTTAAATTCCCTAGAGGGAATATCACAGATTTGTTTTCATTGATTCGTAGCCCAGACAAATGCCCAAAGGTCACCAACTCCTGCATCAAGACAGGCGGCAAGACCCCGGGGTCCCTTAGATAAAAAAGCGTGGCATGTCCCACTGAGCCAAATACCCACCTCTCCAGGTCCCGCCTAAGCTTGCATGCTAAGGGCTCCAGGGCCATTGCAAAGAGCAGTGGCGACAAAGGACACCCCTGCCGGGTCCCCCTCCGTATCCCGAGACTGTCTGAGCACTGACTGGAATTCCCCCCTTGCCCCCCCACCCGCCCATTCTGACCCTCGCCGACGGTTCGGTGTATAGGATTTCGATCCACTGCTGAAATTGAGGTCCCACCCCAAAGGCATCCAGGACCCAGAGGAGGCACGCCCAGTTAACTGTGTCAGACGCTTAGACTATATCTACCGATACCAGTGCTAAGTCCTCGTCACTGTCCTCAACCCCATGAAGGACATGCGTAAGCCTACGCACGTTCATAGCGGTATTTTGCCCCAGTTTGAACCCACACTGGTCCGAATGGATCAAGTGAGTCACCTTGGTCGCGAGTTGCACTGCCCGGATTTTAGATAGGATCTTTACGTCGAGGTTAATCATTGTGATCTGGCGGTAAGCCGCCGGATCATTTGCCGCCGTCTCCAATCTGGGGATCAGAGCTATGAGGCCTTCCCACATCAAGTCTGGCAACATCTTATCATTGAACGCCTCACTGTATACGGCCAATAGCCGCGGCATGAATAACGTTGCAAATGTCTGATAGAATTTGCCTGTGAATCTGTCGCTTCCCAGGCTCCTCCCCAATGGGAGAGATTCAATGGTCACCATCACTTCCTCCAGAGTGAGGTCCTCTTCCAGCGCTCCCACTGCCGCTTCACTCAACTGGGGGAGACGCACCTCCGTCAGATATTCCCCTAACTTATCCCAGTCTGGGTCCCCCGGGTTCTCATATAGTCCCTCCAGGTGATCCCTAAATACTGTAACTATATCATGTTGTGTGTTCGCTTCTCTTCTCCGGGGAGTCCTGAGATGGAGTTCTAAGGAGCGCAGCTGTTCCTGCCAGAGGATCCATGCAAGGAGTTTCCCAGAGCTATCACCCTCACGGTGCAGGAGTTGTCGATATGATTTTAAAGTGTAATGCTCCAGCCTGTCTCTGGTTTCAATCACCTGACGTAGCAGGTTAACTTCCTCCTCCTGAGCAGTGGGCCCCCGTGCTGCACCCTGCTGGCATGCTGCCAGGACATCTTCTCTATCAGTCAGTTCTGCCTGGAGGGTCTTCCACACTCCACAAGGAAACCCCATACCACCTCCCTGAAGCACCGTCTTGCATGCTTCCCATTCTGTTGCGCAGCTGTGCATGTACTTCCAATTATTTTCCATGTATTCTGTTAGTAATTGTGTCAGTGTGTCTCTACCCACCGGATCCTGAAGTATGTCAGAAGGGAATCTCCAGCTATAGAGAGTGCGAAAGGGACAGCCCCATTGAAAGACATACCACAGGGGCGTGGTCCGACAAATATCGTGTAGGGTGAGATACTTGCTGCAACCTAGGAGTGATAGGTTGAGTGAGCAATATGCGATCGAGCCGACAAAGTACAGTGAGTATTCAAGTAACACGTGTATTCCCTACAGTCTGGGTGGGTATCCCTCCAAATGTCTGTGAACCCAAGGTGTGACATTGTGGTCTTCAAATCTATGGTCATTCTTGGCTTGGTCCCCTGTCTGGGGGGGTGGATGCCTGTCCAAGTTTCCATCTATAATACAATTGAAGTCCCCAAGCCAAAAGACATCAGACCCCATGTGTCTGGACAGTTCACTAGCTATGGCGGGGTAGAATGTGGGGTCGTCTGTATTCGTGGCATAAGAGTTGAGTATTTCCAATTGGTGACCATCCAAAGTCCCTTTAATCAAGATGTATCTGCCTTCTAAATCTTCCTCCATCGAGCGCAGCACAAAAGTGACCCCCGGGGCCACCCAAATATGTACTCCCCGAGCAAATGATGAGAACTTAGCATAATAGTTCTGCCCCCTCCATTTTTTAGCCAGTTTCTGCACTTCAGCTTCCGTCAGATGAGTTTCTTGGAAGCAGGCTATACTGACTCCCCGGCGTTTAAGCAATTACATCACCCTGTATCCTTTAGTGGCTGTGCCAAGTCCCCTCACGTTCCAGGTGAGGAGTTTATAACCGTTTCGGACTACCATAGTGTATGATGTGCTACATGTCTCCCTAGTGTGGGTGCCTTCCTACCCTCCCAGCCATAGTGTGTGACAAACAGCAACCTGTATAACATCAATAACCACAGCCAAAACTGCCCCAAAAATCTCCCGCCTCCCATGGACAACCGTAGCATTAACGTACGTCTATCGGAGCCTACCCAATATTGTGTCTGGACATTCACACACCCCTTATCGGTCCAACCGGGACCTTTCCACTAAAAAGTCCACTCCCCCAAACCTGTTTCTTACTCTATCAAGACATCCTGCTGTCTGCTTGCTGTAGCGCTTTGGTCATACCTAAAACCCAGCGTATTATCCCGGCATTGCCATGCAGTGGTTCACAACCCATCAACCTTGGGAAAAGTCAGTCCAGTATGACCGCCTGGCACGCTCATGTTCGTCTCTGCGTTGCTGACTCTACAGTGCTGCAAACTGGCAAGTCTACTCGTCCAGGACCGGGTCTCTCTGCTCTCCAGTAGAACAGTCCCTCAGGTGGCCTCATCTGACATCATCTCCGGGTCGGAGCCCCGGATGCATTGGGCAGGCTCCCCAGAGGGCTCCCGCTCCGATGACCGGCCCGTCCTCCCCGGAGAGCTCGACTATGAGATGTACATGGCGTCATCTTCCTGTGTTTCAATATCGTGTGTGCTTGACGCTTCTCGCCCGTGGTGTCCCCTGACAGGATTGATAGGAGCTCCCGCCAGTCCCTCTTGTCGTGTCTTTTCATCATCGACCCTCATATGGGAACGAGTAGTCGCTGCTACTGTTGCAGTAAAGTAACAACTGCAAATTTGTTGGCTTCATCAGCCAGTGAATTCTCTACAGCGTCTATTCCAGGGCCTTGGTGGCCGAATGTATTAATTACATGAACTCATGGCAGTTTGTCTTTGAATTTTGACACCTTCCTCCAAAGCATTTTATACTTAATTGTTTCTTCTAGAGTCTCTGAATCCATTAAGGCTCTAGTAATGCAGATTTACAATGATAGACTGGACACAATAATACAAATCACACACTTTTAAGTGTTAGGAATTCGAGATCTGTATGTTCCAGTGCTTAAATCTATGCTTTTAGATCATCTAGCTGTGCAGTGCAATCCCCAAGGGACGGCGTAAAGGTCTGTACCCTAATAACTCCATAAACAGCTGTGCAAGCCACAGAGTATTGATGTTTGGTACCTACAGCAGTTTCAGATGAACCATCAGTATAAATAATATATTTATGCTGATCAAGATGCATAATGTTAGTCTGCATGGGGTACTTCAGTTCGTATTGGAAATACATAGAGCCTCATTATGACCCTGGCGGTCTAACGACTGCCAGCACTTCCAGATTACGACTTAACATCGGCCTGGCGGTCCCAGTCTGCCAGAGCAGCGTTGCAAGCAGCGCTGCCCAGGGATTACGACCCCCTTCTCCGCCAGCTGTTTCCTTAGTGCTGTGCTGTGTGAATTTTGTATTGCAAAGGTGTGTGTATGACTTTTTAAATGTCTGTAATCTAAGATTGTTCTATAGGAATTATCCGGTTTAGCTACGGAGAACAAGGAGTTCGTCATTTAAGATACACAGGGTTCAGTTACTCACTGGTACTCGAGCTGTGAGATAATCTCCCTGACAGGAGATTTTGCTTCAGGTTTTATGGGGTATTGTGGTTGCACTTGTGGGCTGGACCTCATGGGCATTAATGATGGGTGGAATCCCTGTCATAGACCACAAGGTTGCGGTATAATACTGGGTCTTGTGCAAGAGCCCAGTCTGCAGCATACGCTTGATTTACTTGCTCCAGAGGGAGGATTGAGAAAGGCAGTAAAATCACATTCTCCCTTTGTGGGAAAGTTCTAACAAACTCTGGTGGCCAGTCTTTCTGCCTGGAGAATTTCATAACTAAGTGTTTATCTTTCCCAGAAAATTATTTTAATTGTGCTCACTATGTTCCCTCCGATTTAAATGTTTAATTTATCTGCTTAGTCTAGTAGGATGACCCGTCTGTCTGGGGTTTCAACTTCTATGTAGTCATTAGTTTCTCTCAAATTCAAAAACTCTTGACGATTCTGGCAAACTTTTGTGACCTCTGCTGCAGTGTCGAGCAGAGTCACTGCCCACATCCTGATCTGCAGTAAGGTTCTCAATATGTGTAGCATATTTTGCTGAAATTCCCGCTACCACCTTATTTTTTAATAGGGTTTTTTTGTTGAGGAAGTTTCACTTTCCTCTTTATGATGATGTAAGATGAGCGTTGAGTCCTGTTTTGGTTTCACATACTCTTCTTGTCTGCGCTCTGACAGCCCCGATCACTCAGGACCCTTTGTTTGATTAGTCCTGAAAAGAACAAGAAGGGCGTGTTTCCGTATAATGATACCTGTCAGGCTGTTTCTGATTATCACGGTTACACAAATTAAAGCATTTTTCAGAGTTCTCTCGCTGTTGAGATTCTCCCTGTGTTACCTTTATTGAATTTTCGTTTGTGCCATAATTTTTTAGAAGACTCATATGCCTGCTTGGTATTATCCTTTTCAGGATTACTTTTAAGCTGTGGCTTGTTTGCTCTGACTCCCAAATTATTGCAACCTACACATGTATAAGTCTTTGCTCTTGTTTTTGGCTAGCTTGCGTTCCTGATCTATTAAAGGAATTTGTGCAAGACGTTGGCGTACCGCTAACACTGCTGCTTCCTCTTTTATATTTCCTAAAATAGGGGATACTGTGGAAAAAATTGCCAATTAATTTCACCCCCAAGCCCAGGCCAGAGGAAGCCCCATATTTGTTTTGAATTTGTTTCAACACCTCCGGTAAAACAGCAAGAGATGGTCTACCATGCGTTATGGTATTTATTGCAGCAAAAACTGTGCCTGAAGTAGCACAATCATCAGCTTGATACGGGTACCATCCCAGGTGGCAAGCACATTGTGAGAATTCTATATTTATCTTGGGGTCCTGCATGGGGAAACACTCCTTCCAACTGATTTGTTTTTTTGAGCAAACCAAAATGGAATTTCCTCCCGTTTGGTGGGTACTTTACCCATAATAGCATTAACAGTCATTGGGTTAATCCCTGGTTTAACCAATTGTTGTTGGCCAGCTGGAGCAGCCCTTGCCTGCACAGTATTAAATGTTCTCATGACAAATTATGTTAAGTGTCTATATTGTCTGACCACATTATTACATAAGGGGCACAGATCTGCTGCTGCTAAATTTTGTATATTTAGAAATGGGATGTAGGCAGCTAGAACTGTGGTCCAGTTGTTACCGAGGGTATTCAAATTAACATGTTCAACAGTGTGTGATAGGGTGACTTGGAACCAATTTTATTGCTATTTCAGAGGTATTTCTAATAGTTGTGTGTTCTGTACTTTTGTGGAATGTTTGCTGCTGTGTACGTATGAAATGTGTTTGAATTCGGATCTTCTGTAGGAAAATTGATCCATGAGTAAACTTTTTCAGTTTTGTACGCATTTTGTGCCTCAACCACAAACGAAAACATCTCCACCCCCACTAGGTAGTCCACTTAGAAGTAAATGTTGTGTGACAACATGTCTACAATTTACTGGTATAGCTACTGGATTCTCCATTGTAAAAAAACAATTCTGCGTTGGAAACACTCAGTGGGGTACCCTTTTAAATGTTCAAGCTTGAACAACCTACATACAAATATAGGTGCTGCCTATATAGCTGAGGAGGATATTTACTTAACACTACAGATATCTCTGTAGAAAGGTGAATAGGGCACCTTAGGCGTACAAGAGAAAACTACTCAGGTCTGTTAAATAAGTACCTGACCTTGATACGTTAGTGGTGCCATGTTATGCGGTTCCTACTTTGGCAATAGGACTGCGTGTTTAGGACAGCAGAACAACATGTGGGAGACTGAGTCTATCCACGCAGTTAGTAACTGCCGGCCTAACTTCTGGCTAGCCCACAGTGCCTCACCCAAACCTCAAACCTACTGGAGTAAAAGATGATTATGTCAACCTGAACATGACATTCCGACTCCCCAGGGAATCCGTAGAAACAGGTGTTACCACTTTAGTGCTTTTAATCATGCATGCCAGGGCGAGACAAAAATATGTGAGATACGTTTTCAATGCTCTTATTGAAACATTCGTAATCTGGCATATAAAGAGTGAGCTGTGATAATTAAGCAGACGAACTAAAGCAAGGTAATCAGCATTATGAACATGGTAAAAAAGATAAACAATCCAACTATAATGTGTGTAGTTCTAGATGTGATAGAGGTTCCTACCTAACCGTAGGCCTAATCTAATAGCATAATACCCTTCTGCCTGGCCGCATCTAAGGGATTAGCCTCAGCCCCATACCTGGAAGTAGTGTCAGGAATCAGCTTGTGGTGTAGATGGCAATCCTCTTGGGAGGCAGATAAATCAACACCAGCCAAACTCATGTCACACAGCATGCGTCCCAGGATAGTTGTGGCCGGAATGCCCTCTGCCCAGGGCCAGAGCACCATTTATGTAATAAACCATACCATGTTAGAAGTACAGTTCCGATGCAATGCTGTGTGCAGGCGATAGACGCTGTCTTCTGGACAGGCAACACAAACTAGCATATTATGTACCGCCTTCGTTAGCCTTGGACAGAAAGTACTGATTGTGTTGTGCAAAGGCCCACTATACGAGCAGCTTGTTCCTTGCGTTCCTAGAATAAAAGCAAATTGATAAAAATATGTAAAAATCATCGCTAAAATCGGCCTTACTAAAATGAGTAAAATATGAATAAAACATAACTGTAAAACTAAGTTAAAACAGGGATAACCTACCTGGGTCCCAGAGGCCCTAATAACACAGAAAGTTGAAGCCACTACTCTACACATCTAACGTAATAGTCCCATCTTCTACATCATAGAGTGCACACATGAAACATTGAATGTCAGAGGTTGATGGTCGAAAACTGCGGCAACACTTCATTTGCCTGAAATTAAAAACATTATTCCTGACTCTGAAAGCTTTTGAGGGTCAGAGGCTGTCAAAACTAGTTCATATAATGACAGAGAAATACAAAAGCCTTGTTTTTTTAAACAGAGAGGTGCATTATCTCAAGTGCTTCCAAGCACTCTCTCGTTGAGTAAAAGAATTGTACCACATTATCTACCTGGAGAGGAGACCCTGGATTTAGACACAGTATATAGACTAAATGATGCATCTCAGTAGGAGTAGGAGTAAAAGCATTAGTAACAGAAATATTCTATATGTGAGGTAAACATACATAGACGTTTGCACAAAAAACAAAATGCCCAAACCCTGCATCCAGTTATCCACACCTTCAGTCTTAAGGAAATGCACTGTTGATGAGTTGGTATGGGATATTTGCTTACTCTTTTCCTTCGATTGTGCTCAATACACTAATTTTAAATAAATTCAGAATGTCCAACTGGACATTGATTTTGATTGTGTCACAGTAGTCATCAGATCTGCTAAATTTAAGTCACATAACTAAAAAGAATATTTTCATACTTCATCTTATGGCCTTGTTTCGTTGTTGACTGAACTTGCTTCCTGGAGATTACGTTTATCAGCTATAGAAGCTTACACAAACATTACTAATCAGACATGAATATTCAGTACTTCTGTTGTCAGACGCTTTTTGGAATGGTTAAAGAGCCTGTATACCCCATGTACATATCCAGGACCTAAATGGGGTTTAAGTTTTGTTTTAGTAGTGTGAATAAAACCACCATAAGAACAAATGCATGAAGTGCCTTTGAACACTGGACTTGATTTTTGCATTCTTTATAGCCATAACATCTTTAAGAAAGGTCTGTCAGCTGCAAGCCTTGTCAGACATCCTCATTTTGTTGTACAGACGGATTTACCTTTTACCAACAACCAGCTAATTGAGCAGAAAGAAATGCATATGCGCTAGACTTTAGAAGAGTGATTAGGTTTTACTTAAAGGAAATAAAGGAAAACAAATGATTTTCCAATCAGCTCCAATATGGTCATCCTGGTATGTATTCACGAAGCACTGTTGTGCAGATGCCCAGTCTCAAATAGAGATGGCTCGAAAAGTGCTAAAACATTTGTTTGACCCCATTTGCCCGGTTGTCACACTCTTCTTCACACAGGAGATAAACAATCTATGCATTGCATCTGACTGTAGAATAGGTTCACAGTGTATAAGACTCTAGAATAGGTTCTAAATGCAAAAGTAATACATGACCTATCTGTAGCAATAACTTTTCTAGAGTCACATGCAACCCCCATGCCCACACTTCATAGAGGACAGTTAGTACACATAAAAAAAAAAAAAGACAACTTAATAGGCATTGTGGCCTTATGGTCAGTGTCTCAGTAAATCATACAGTTGCTATCTATAGTCAATGCCCAAAGACAGAATGTTGGTCTTATACCCATTTACAAACACTACATGGTATTTTAATGTAAAGTATATGAATCCAGAAGAGTTGGAATCTCCAGAGCTATTTCTACAAGTAGGTAATTTCATCCTGGCCTACATACTGTTTTAACCACTTCTTCTCTGGGCATCCAACCCCATTCTTACAAGTAAGGGGAGAGAGGATAAGGGCTTATTTCTGTGGTCTTTTTCCTGTTTTGGACTTTTGGGGCTTTGACATTCCTAGGCCCAGAACCCCCTATCCTTTACATTAACCTCGTACCTCTCCCCTTTTAGAGCCTACAAAACGTATACCCTACTACTATTTCTAATATGTATGGGAGTGGAAGATAGCCTCCATAATTTTATCACTGGGTCATTTATGGATTGAAACCCCAGAGCACTACCCTGGCTGGCAAAATATGTAGCACACTTGTGGATTGTTTATGTGTAACTCCTGGATGGGTTCTAGAGATCAATTACCATTTCTGCCTTTTTCCAGCATAATGTTGTAGTTTGCTCCTCTGTCACTCTTGGCTCTACTGTTGAGACCATTTTACCTGGCGGTCTGTAATCAATGAATGCAGAGCACTTACTCTGGATGCCTACCTCCAGCCAGTACTGTCATTTTGCTTCTTTCACTCCTCGTGGAGTCTGCAGAGCTGTCATCCTGGCAGCGTGTACCTATGTATATATGTGGCTGCTACTCTGTTGTTCCAGGATGAACCCAATAGAGTATCTATCCAAGCTACCTGTAACTAATGCTTGCCAGTTGGCCTCTTGGACCTTCCTGGGTAGGTCTTACGAAGGAAATTCTTAAATCTGCCTGGCAATGCCAATATCTAGAGAACAAAAGGGTCAGAGTTATTTGTACAAGATAGGTATTAGACCATAGTCTTCTGACTGGGGACTTGACACATTTACTTTCCTTTTGCTTGGATTTGTTTGTGGGCCTGATTGTGAATTGGTAGCCTGGCTCCCTCTAACCAGTGCCTCTCCGTCGCATCTACAAGCCTTAACTAGGTCTACATTTCTCCTGTTCATGTCTATACCCTCTAAACTTTCTCTTTAGGTCATTTACTATAGCAGCATTTATCCATTGAGTGCTGTGGGTTGGGCTTCTGTTGCTCGTGGGTGGGACACTAGAACATTTTCAGGCTGTATCCTGATCTTCCCTATGCACCCTTCTATGCTTGATTCTGAGGAGGGCGATACACTCTGCCTACCTGTAACCACTTCACACCTGTAGTTCGCTTCTGGGTCGCCCCTGAAGAACATTAACTGTGGCTGAATTTGTGCTGGCAATGCATGATTGCAGGTTGCTCTTCTGACACTTCAGTAGATTATATAGATATCCTGCTATGAATGTATTGAATGCATGCTGTGTGCCGAAATGAATCGGGTTTAGAAGATGGGAGTGCCAACATTTAAGCATTTAGAACTGTAAAATACAGGTTAATACTTTCTCAACAGTTTTGGTGCCATAAAATTGCCTCAAATAGCACCAGTATGCAAAGATATCAGAATTAGATTTTAAAACAGAATACAAAAGATTGCAGTATTTCGTTGAAAAAGGCAGACAATGGTGGTCATTACAACCCTGGCGGACAGTGTTAAAGCGGCGGTAAGACCGCCAACAGGCCAGCGGTAAAAAATGTGCAATTACGATCGTGGCGGAAACCGCCAACAAGGACAGCCACTTTAACACTCCGACCGCTACGGCAGTACAAACAAACAGCATGGCGGTCACCGGCAACAGACAGGCGGGAGACAATGTACCGCCCACAGTATCACAACAGGCCAATCCGCCACCTTTTCTGGGGCGGATTCACCACGGATAAAAACACGGCGGAAACAGGAATTCCGAAGGGAAAACGCTCACCTCTACACACCCAACGAGGACACCATGGACCTGGAACTCCAAATTCTACCTGCGATAGTCTTCCTGCTTCTCTACCAGGAGCACGAACGCCGGCAGCGAACACCACGGTGAGTACTGCGCCTACGACACAGGGGAGGGGGGAGGGAAAAAACAGGGACATACACACGCAACACCCCCACCCACTACAACACACACACTAATGCATATTAATACATCACCGTTACACCCACCAACCCCCCCCAGAAGAATGCAAAGACAATAGAAAATGAGTGTAACCATTGTAATATATTAAAATCAAGTAGGCAAAAATATATATATACACCATTTACAAAAAATATACCAAGCATAGTAGTCCAGGTAGTGCTCCAATTAAGTCCGTGGTACACTGGGCCCACACAAGATCCCCGACCATGACGGAGAGAACAGTGCAGGTGTATCAGACAGTAACTAAACAGGCACCTCAGGGGGAGGGAAAACGGGGGCACCTCAGCCGCTTGAGTGCACAACGCCAAATCCACGAGGGGGCCACATGCCCACTGTTCCATCCTGGGGAGTGCAAAGCCACAGTCTCTCAAGTCTCTACAGTGGGTGGCTTGCCCACTGTTCCATCCTGGGGAGTGCAAAGCCACAGTCTCTCAAGTCTCTACAACAGTCTCCACTGGTTCTGGAGGGGGCATGGTGCCCAGAGTGCTTCATCCTGCTAAGGACAGAGGCAGTGGATGGATCTCTCCACTGGTTCTGGAGTGGGCATGATGCCCAGAGTGCTTCATTCTGCCCGTGACGGACTCAGTAGCGTCAGTGCCCTTGGCGCTCATGGGCCAGCGGTGCTTGAGACGGCGGTGCCCTGTTCAGCGGTGCTTGAGACGGCGGTGCCCTGTTCAGCGGTGCTTGAGGCGGCGGTGCCCTGTTCAGCGGTGCTTGAGACGGCGGTGCCCTGGTCAGCGGTCCCCTGGTCAGCGGTCCCCTGGTCAGCGGTGCTTGAGACGGCGGTCCCCTGGTCAGCGTTGCTTGAGACGGCGGTCTTCATTGAAGGGACTCAGCTGCTAGCGGTCCTTCATGGCCCAGCGGGGCTTTTGCTGGCGGTCCTTCATGGCCCAGCGGGGCTTTTGCTGGCGGTCCTTCATGGCCCAGCGGGGTTTTTGCTGGCGGTCCTTCATGGCCCAGCGGGGCTTGTGCTGGCGGTCCTTCATGGCCCAGCGGGGCTTGTGCTGGCGGTCCTTCATGGCCCAGCGGGGCTTGTGCTGGCGGTCCTTCATGGCCCAGCTGGGCTTGTGCTGGCGGTGGCCTCCTGGGCAGCTGGGCTTGTGCTGGCGGTGGCCTCCTGGGCAGCTGGGCTTGTGCTGGCGGTGGCCTCCTGGGCAGCTGGGCTTGTGCTGGCGGTGGCCAGCTGGGCTTGTGCTGGTGGTGGCCTCCTGGGCAGCTGGGCTTGTGCTGACGGTGGCCTCCTGGGCAGCGGGGATGATGGCGGTCTTCTCCGCCGTGCTGCTCTTCCCAGACTTGCCGGGTTTCTTGTGGCCCTTCCCCACCTTGGAAAGTGTCACAGCTGGCTCCACACTCCCACCGGGCCCCCTGGGAGCGGCTTTGGTGGCTGGAGTCTTCCCCCTCTCCCGCCGGGCACTGGGCGACTTCTGATGCTCCACAGGTGGGGGACTTTCTGTGCTGTGGCTCCGTGCCACACTGGCTGCCCTGGTGGCCGGTGCACTCCAGATTCCGGTGACTACAGGCACCACTGGTCCCGGAGATGTTGTGGCTGAGGTGCTAGTTCGGGACCTATGAGACGGACGGGGTGGGGGAGGTGTGGAAAAGAGGTCAAGGTTGGACAGGAAAAGTTTTTTTGACACACTGGGACGGGTAGCTGGAGGGGGTTTGGGAGTGGAGGAAGAGGTTGTGGTTGTAGGAGGTGTTCGCTTGCTGACTTTGGGTGAAGGTGCATGCGCTGGAGGCTGTCGTGAGGTGGATGGCTGTTGGGTGGGTGTGTGCCTGCGTTTGTGTATCTTCGGAGGGGGCGTCACAGACACACTGGGAGAGGACACGGGACGTGTGAATGGTAGTGGGGGTGGTGACTGCACGTGAGCGGGGTGTGGTGGTGGGGGTGCTGGAGAGGGACGTAGTGGCTGTAGAGGTAGTGCATGCAGTTGTGAGTGTAGACGAGACAGGGAGGGAGGAAGGAGGGAGACTAGGAGGAGGGGGACACAGTGGAGGCAGTGGATGTTGGTGTGTCTGCATGTGTGTGTGATGCTTGCGTGAGTGCCTGTGGGATTTTATGGTGCTTATGTTTGCCTGAGCTTCCCTTGTGTGTTGAGGTGTGTGCATGCTGGTCTGTAGGTGTGCTTGGGAGATAGGCTGAGGTACAGGGGATTGGGTCGGGGTGAAGGAAGTTGTAGGGGGGAGGCTAGACACAGGGACAATGGCTGCCATCAGTGCTGAGGCCAGAGTCTGAAAAGCTCGCTAAAGGGCCGCCTGACCAGAAAGAATGCCCTCCAGGAATGCATTTGTTTGTTGCAACTGCCTTTCGACACCCTGGATGGCATTCAAAATGGTAGACTGCCCAACAGTGAGGGACCTGAGGAGGTCAATGGCCTCCTCACTGAGGGCAGCAGGGGTGACTGGGGCAGGGCCTGAGGTGCCTGGGGCGAAGGTGATGCCCACCCTCCCGGGTGAGCGGGCATGGGGCGAAGGCTGAGGGGCTGCTGGGAGGGCGGTCCTGGAAGGGGGGGTGGCAGCTGTACCTGTAGATGGGGGGGCACAGATGTTGCCGCCACCACAAGGGAGCTTCCATCAGAGGACGAGTCCGTGTCACTGGTCTCAGCTCCTGTCCCCGCAGTGGAGCTCCCCTCGCCCTCCGTCCCACTGGTGAACTCCGAATCCGTAGTGTGGCCCTCCATGGCCATGTGGGATGCAGCTCCCTCCTGCTCCAGTGCCACTGCTCCTCCGCCTGGTGATGCTAATGCACACAAGAACAGGGAGACCACAAAAAGGGGGGGGTGGTGGGAACAGAAGAAAGACATGTTGAGTGCATGCATTACGGCTACCGTTGGCGGACACGACAGACACAGAAGCCCCCTGCACTACGCCGCGCTCTTGGGCTCCACTGTTCAATTCCTGGAAAATGGCCTACAAGGCTATGGACGACATCTGCACACACAGATGACACAGGGGCATGACTAGGTGTAGTTGGCACTCTACAGAGGTGGGGTGGGGTGCCACAGGGCCTGCCTTACGGAGGGACCTTGCCTACGAAACTTGCCCTGGCCTAGGGAAACCCACAGCCCACCTCCCCCACCCAGACCCCTCCACTGCGTGCAAAGTCAGCAGAATGCGAGTGTACTCACCCCCTTGAGGCTGCTGTGATGCCCTCAAGCGCCCATCCAACTCCGGGTACGCCACCGCCAGGATCCTGAACATCAGGGGGGTCATGGTGCGACAGGCACCCCTCCCACGTTGGGAGGCCATCCCCAGCTGAGCCTCCGCCGTCTTCTTGCTCCAGCGGCAAATGTCCTCCCATCTTTTCCGGCAGTGGGTGCTCCGTCTGTGGTAGATCCCCAGGGTCTGGACGTCCTTGGCGATGGCACTCCAAATACGTTTTTTCTGGTGGGCGCTGGCCTACATGATTTGTACAGGGGGAAGAGAAAGTTATTACCAACTTCACCGTCAAAGTGATTGGCCCCCATCCCTACCCTTGCCATGTGGCACATGCACTCACTGTCGTTTCATGCACGCCGCACTCTCCCCCCCCTTCCTTCTTACATCCACCCCTCTCCACACAGGCATAGCCCATACATCATGCTCCTAGTGTACTTACCGGTTTGTCTGGAGGACCGTAGAGTAGCGTGTACTGGGGAGGACCCCATCCACAAGTTTCTCCAACTCCTCCGATGTGAAGGCAGGGGCCCTTTCCCCAGACACTCGAGCCATTGTCTCTTCCAGACTGAGGTCACAGCAGCACTTGCAGTGTAGGTCCTCTCCTGTCGGAGATCAGGTATCGAGTGATTGAACAGATAGAAAATGGCGGTCACGTCCGCGTACCGTCACCGCCGGCGTACATCGTCATTGGCTCCTGGGACCCACAGGGTCCAGTGTTAACCAATGCAGCATTGTGCCGCGGTCTTCGACCGCCTACCGCGACGGTGTACAACGCCAGCGCAGTTACCTCACATCCCATTGTCCCACTTTAGAGGTCAGGCAGCCGCCATTTCAGGGGCCTACAAGGCTTAATTTTCAACTGCGTCACACATACCTAGGCCTAACTCAACACACATACAGGCGACTTTTTGAGTATGAATGGTGTTCTGTGTAAGCTGTGGGTCCGTACCTCTGAGTTGTTTGACTCTGTGCTCGCTGTTGTCCTTCATAGGCACCGTCCGCTGGGACATGTGAGGAGATGGCGGCATCCTCCGGTGTACCGACCGTTGGTGGACCTGTCGACAATGGAGGAAAGACATGTGATAATCACATACAGGCTTGACCGTGCCACA
Organism: Pleurodeles waltl; assembly: GCF_031143425.1. Classification (NCBI taxonomy): domain Eukaryota; kingdom Metazoa; phylum Chordata; class Amphibia; order Caudata; family Salamandridae; genus Pleurodeles; species Pleurodeles waltl. Next base: position 799,412,926 of record NC_090436.1, read on the forward strand.
ATCCAGGAACTGTGTACCCAGCTGGAGCCAGACCTGATGTCAGCTATCCGCCATCCCACAGGAATCCCCTCTCAAGTGCAGGTGCTGCCAGTGCGCCATTTCCTTGCAAGTGGGTCATTTCAAACAACAGTGGCCATAGCATCAGGGATGTCCCAGCCTATGTTTTCCAACGTGTTGTCCAGAGTGTTGTCTGCCCTGCTGAAACACATGCGGAGCTACATCGTTTTCCCTCAGGTGGAGGATTTGCCTACAGTGAAAGGTGATTTCTATGCCCTGGGACATATCCCCAACATCATACGTTCCATTGATGGGGACACATGTGGCTTTTGTCCCCCCCATCCCCCCCCCCCCACAGGAGTGAACACGTGTACAGAAACCGGAAGAGTTATCATTCGATGAATGTACAGATGGTATGTTTGGCAGACCAGTACATCTCCCATGTGAATGCCATGTTCCCTTGCTCAGTGCATGACGCTTACATCCTGCGGAATAGCAGCATCCCTTATGTGATGGGTCAACTCCAGAGGCACTGTGTGTGGCTATTAGGTGAGCACCTGAAAGCTAGTCAGTGGAAATGGTTGTCTGGGTCTGGGGATATCCCTCCAGGTTAGTGTGTGTCTAACAGTTGTCCCTCGCCATTTGCAGGTGACTCTGGTTACCCCAACCTGTCATGGCTACTGACCCCAGTGAGGAATCCCAGGACAAGGACAGAAGAACGCTACAATGAGGCACATGGGCGAACTAGGAGGGTGATCGAACGCACCTTCGGCCTCCTGAAGGAGAGGTTCAGGTGCCTCCATATGACAGGTGGAACCCTAGTCTACTCACCAAAGAAGGTGTGCCAGATTATCGTGGCCTGCTGTATGCTTCACAACTTGGCTTTGCGACGACCGGTGCCCTTTCTGCAGGAGGATGGTCCAGATGGCGGTGTTGTTGCAGCTGTGGAGCCTGTGGACAGTGAAGACGAGGAAGCAGAGGAAGAAGTCATGGACAACAGGGACTCACGGATCCAGCAATATTTCCAGTGAAACACAGGTAAGAATACAAACCTGCCTACTACATGTACTTATACACTACTACCTCTCTACTGTCTGTCGTTTTCACCCAGTGTATGGTCACTGAGTTGTCACTTTCCCTTACGATTTCACAGATCTGGGTCCCACAGTGTGACATCTGCTTTGATTCCTCATGGACTAGAGCTGTGTGACATAGGTATGTTGACATTACAGATGAAAGAGCGTTTTGCCACAGTTATTGCTAATACAGTATTCCGAAATCACAGACAGACTCCAGATTGTTTTGTGCTTTAAGGGTGTTCATTTTAGTGCTCAAAATTGGAGAGGGTAGCAAAATGGTGAGGGGTGATGGCGGATGAATGTCCATGGCAGAGTCCAGTCTATTAGTCTCACAGGTGCATTGCCCAAATGGGCATAGGAAGTGGAGCTGGGTTAGTTTAAGGCTGGACAGGGTGACAAAGTGGGACAGTAGGATGACAATCAGGGTGGTCTCATTTCTTGGCGGGGGTCTTGGCATCGTTCTCTGTCTTGTTCCTGGATCTCAGGGACAGTTTGCGAGGTGGTTCTCCCTCTGCAGGGGGTGGGGTGCTGGTGTGGTGGTCCTGTGGCGGTGCCTCCTGTCCACTAGCGCCGGTGGAGGTGGTGGGCAGTTCATCGTCCAGGCTAGTGCCAGGGGCCCCTTGTAGTGCCACAGTGTCCCTCCTGGTGTTGAGTACTTCCTTCAGCACCCCTACGATGGTGCCCAGGGTGGAATTGATGGTTCTGAGTTCTTCCCTGAAGCCCATATACTGTTCCTCCTGCAGGCGCTGGGTCTCCTGAAACTTGGCCAGTACCGTTGCCATCATCTCCTGGGAGTGTTGGTAGGGCCCCATGATGGAGGAGAGGACCTCGTGGAGAGTGGGTTCCCTGGGCCTGTCCGCCCCCTGTCTCACAGCAGCCCTCCCAGTTCCCCTGTGTTCCTGGGGCTCCGTCCCCTGGACCGTGTGCCCACTACCACTGCCCCCAGGTCCCTGTTGTTGTTGGGGTGGTGGGTTAGCCTGGGTTCCCTGTAGTGGTGGACACACAGCTGATTGACGTGTCCTGGGGATAGAGGTATGGGCCCGCTGGGAGGGTGCTGTGCTGGTGTTTCCAGAGGGGGGGGAAGGTCTGTAGTGGCCTGTGACTGGGTGTGGGGAACCGACTGTCCCGAGGTTCCTGTTGGGCCGGACTGGTCATCTAGATCCAGTTGGACAGAGGTGCTGTCATCACTGTGGGCCTCTTCTGTTGGTGGTGTGGACATGTGTTGACCCTCCTGTCCGGTGACGTTGGGTAGGGGTCCTGCAGGGGTATAAAGGCATGATTATTGCATCTGTGTGTGTCAAGGTGTGCAATGGGTGGGTGACTGTGTACCCCAGTGCTAGCATTCCTGTGTGGGACCTTGTGTGATGATGGTTTAGGGGGGTGTATGGGTATGTGCAGTGGGCATGCTTTAGTGATGGGTGTCCATGCTTTGGTGTTGCATGCAGGGGTTGGTGTTGGGATGGATGGTTTGTGATGTTGGGACATTTGTGAGGTGTTGGAGTGATGGGGGCGAGGGTGAGGGTGGGGTATGTGATAGCATGCATGTAGGGTGGGGGATGTAATAGTTAAGATTTGACTTACCAGAGTCCATTCCTCCACCTACTCCTGCGAGGCCCTCAGGATGCAGAATCGCCAAGACCTGCTCCTCCCATGTTGTTAGTTGTGGGGAGGAGGTGGGGGTCCGCCGCCAGTCCGCTGAACCGCCAGGTGGTGTCTTGAGACCACGGAACGCACCTTCCCCCGTAGGTCGTTCCATTTCTTCCTGATGTCCTCCCGATTTCTTGGGTGCTGTCCCACTGCGTTGACCCTGTCCACTATTTTTCGCCATAGCTCCATCTTCCTTGCAATGGAGGTGTGCTGCATCTGTGATCCGAATAGCTGTGGTTCTACCCGGACGATTTCCTCCACCATGACCCTGAGCTCCTCCTCTGAGAACCTGGGGTGTCTTTGCCGTGCCATGGGGTGGTGCAGGTGATGTGTGGGATGGTGTGTGGGGTGATGTGTGCTGATATGTAGTGGGGTGTTGTGTGAGGTGCGTGGAAGTTATGTGGGTGATGGTGTTGTGTGCCTGTGGATGCTAGTGTTGATTGTGGTGGTGTCTCTCTCTGGCTTTCGTTCGTGATTTGTGGTCGTAAGGGTTTGTGGGTGTGTGTTTTATAGTGTATTGAGTGTGTGGGAGTGGTGTGTGTATGTGTATCCGGTGTGTGAATTTTGAATTGTCCAATGTGGCTGTGTTTTTTAAGAGTGTGTGTATTTTGAGCGCGGCGGTGTGTACCGCCAATGGAATACCGCGGTTGAAAGACCACCGCGTGGATTCGTGTGTCGAGATAGTGTGGGCGTATTTCTGTTGGCGTGACGGTGGAGGTTTTGTTATCGCCAGTTTATCAATGACCTTTGGTGCGGCGGACTTGTGTGGGTGTCTGAATATTGGCGGATTCTGTGCTGTGGGTCATAATAGCTGTGGCGGAATTCCCCGGCGGTGTGTTGACGGTCTTCTGCACGGCGGTAAGCGGCTTTTACCGCCAATGTCATAATGAGGGCCAATATCTTTTCAATTTATATTAGACATTTTCAGCCTCCATTCTCACATCATACTGGACTAGTTGCAACTCAGCAACCACTTGTTTCCATGCTGCTATCAGCATCTTTGGCACCTTTTAACCAATTTCTCCCAAGATATGGATCCAGTTTCATCATCAAATCGGTTTTAGCATTCCACAGCCCAAATATTAATACCCATCGATCATACAGAAATTGGTAGCCCAGTATGCTTTTTACTTGACTAAGATCCCTTTCCGAAATACTCCTAGCTTTCTTCATGCCCATCATACATGCACATTCCGAGCAAGCCCTTGACATGTCATGGTAAATAGATTTAATTTTAGGGACATTAAATACAAGTTAACAGTCAATTTATAGTGTTGAGCTTAATATTCATATGGCTCTGTGTAATATCCATAGATGTTCTAGTGTGTTCCCAATGTCAGTGTATATGCTAGCCTAATATCTGTTGTTCTCTCCGCTTTTTGAGGCAATCAGCAAACCACACATATTACATCCTTTAAGGAGTGATTGTCACACACACAATTATCAAATACTGTGGTTTTCACTTTGCTTCAGCCTTATACATTACCCAAAGATGGATACGATGGCAGAATAATATTTCTGATTTGGCTAAACGAAACTCTAAATTATTACAGTGGTCAGAGTATTTGACCTACTTAACCCTCCCTCCCCCCACCGTCTCCAAGCAATCTGATAGTATTTGTCAATCCCAGTCTGCCATGTATAAAAAAACATTCCCTTCATGGACAGGTACCAAGAGTTAAAACCCCACAAAGACTAATTTGATGCTGAATATTGACACATTGGATAGCTGTAATATTCACATGTTCTCTTGTGGTAGCAACTTTGAAGTACAGTTTCAGGTGTAAATCGAAATGGGGACAGAGGACAGCCCTGGCTTATTCCATCACGTAGATATTTTGGGCCTGATGTGTATCTGTTCACCACTGCCCTCACCAACTTGTAATTAGTAATAGCACATTTCAGAAGAAGTCCTCCTATTTATGGAGAATTTCTGTCAAAAAAACTCCAGGTGTTATGATCAAATACTTTTTCAGAGTTGGTAATCATGAGTACTGACAGTATCATCCTAAATGTCTTTATTTGATCAGGTGTGTTTCCTTTCTGAATTGATCATGGGTTTGGCGCTCATGCATGTACACAAACTGGCTATTAATCCCATCGTGAGGCTAAAACCTTGGTGGAAATCCTGCCATCGAAGTGATGTTGGCCTGTAAAATATTACCTGGGTTTTCCTGGTTTTGGAATTAGGGAAATACCATCTTCTGTCATTGAAGACTTTATACTCTCTGTTTCCGTAAATGACTTGAATAGGATTGTTGTAGGCACGTGTGTTGATAGGGGGCGAATTTCTGAGTGTTTTGTGTTTTGTAATCACTGGCCCATAATTACCCTTCAATTATGTTTTTTCCAGTTAATTAAATGTTTTTATGATGTACCACATTCACGTGTCATTACCAATTCTGCACTGCGTGCAGCCTTTCGACAGGCTCTATGCACAACTTCCTTTGGCCATGCACACTGGGGACTGGTTACTAGGCCTTCCTGGCCTTGCACTGTGTTTAAGTGTGTAATCTGTTACCTGTCTGCCAAATTTTACATAGGTTCATCAAACAGCAGCAAAGTTATTAATAAATACAACTTGTTTTGTCCCCTGTTTTTGTTTGCTCCATTTCCCCTTTGGATCTCACCAAAGCTTGACATAGCCAACAGAAACCTAAATCTGCTAAGTTTGCCAAATTCCATGTGAATTCATCAAACGGTGACAAATATATTAGCTTGTCAACATTTCTTTGACCCCAAGCCCCCATCCCTCTTGAGCTGCATGAAATTGGGAAAACCAAGAGCAATCTAAACATGCTAAATCTTTGCCACATTTTGTGCTTATCCATGAAACAACGTCAAAGTATTCTTTTAACATTTGTAGTTAATTTTTGGTGTCAACATGACGTGATAGCATTACATTTCTGTTTTAAAGACGAGAATTACCATATTATCCACTTTTCAGTCCTCTTGACCTAGGTATTTATTATCAATTATCAAGGTGTGTGAAGGCCGTTGCTGTCTACTTTCTTCCCATTACTGTATTCCCCTCCATCCTCACCCATCATCTCAAACTTTTCTTTGCGCAAGTTCCATATTTTACGAAAATTTCTTGGGCATCCTCGTCCCTCCTATATTACTGTCTTGGCACCCATGTAAGTACCCATTCCTTTTAGTTATTGCTCTTTCATGGCTGTAGTTTGTTCTCCCTAGTATTTCATAATAATATCCCTTTTTGCCACTAAAAACCACAGGAGGCAAAGATGGTTTTATAGGTTTTCTTTAACTGTTTGTCTTTCAATCACAGGCATTGCCATGTGAGGCATTAATTATATCCTCCCCAACCACTAAAGCCTCCCATCAAGGTTTTATTTGCCTATACTTCCATAGTCTATGCATAAGCATGCCTGCTTCTGTATTGTGTTTGAGAAGTGCTTGTGGGAAACAGATCCATTATATGTAGCCTTGAGGTAGTATGTCCTATTTAATATATTCAAATGAATTAGTCTAAAGTTGGATTTGACTGCCACTTCCTATTCTCTAGATCCCTTAATCCATTTGCCGTTTTGCCCGCAAGTGTGTTAAATTGTGTAGGTTACTATTAATGATGTTCTTGTAGATTTGTTTTTCGGCACCCTTCATTAGTTTCCTCCCCACCCAAAACTCTTCTTTCTAGCAGATTTTTGTGTTGGATTTCCATCCAGTATCCATCCAATGTGTCAAAGGTATGCCTCAGCTGTCTGTCTCTCATACAGAGAGAGGTGTAGGTTGTACTTTTCTTGGAGTTGTGTGAATTCTTTTAACCCTCCCTAATATCTCTCCCTAGAGTGTGATACACCTATATTGTCCCATTGCTAGAAATCCACCTTCCCCCATCATGTCTACCTTTCATATCGAGGTCCAGCCTAGAGCAGCAGTAGCTTTTTCCATACCCTTTTTTCAAATTGATTATATGTGTATTTCACGATTAGGTAACAAACAGTGTATACATCTTACATTAATCCATTCAGAGATCTTGTACACATCGGTGGTTCATCAGTATGTTTTTGTAAAGATACAGAGAAGCTATGAACCTTTCCATATACCACGCTGTTCATGGTGAAACCAGCTCACATCTACCAATAATCTTTCCCCCACATCACCCTCCCACACCCACCGCCTCCCCCTTGATAACCAGGCTGGTCCATTCCAGTGCTCTCCCCACATCCACAAACCTTTTAGCCACTGTCTAAACTCGTATTAAGCAACACATTGCTACTGGTTATCTGTCCCTATATTTTGTGTGCCTCATGCCATTATATCAATCATGTTAGATAACATTTCTGGCCAGGGCAATAAATCCTTAGCCCGTTTCCACCATTGTTCCAATGACATCAATGTGACCGAGAACCCAACTCGTATCTCCCTGGCCATATTAGCTGAGCAAACTGTAGGTACTGTCCCAGGGCCACTCTAAAAGCGTCCTAGGTTTTTTGGAAAGTTATAAACTTCTCCCTTGGGTACAAGTCCCCAAGGGCCTGACAGCCTCCCTCTCTACAGGTTAAAATTGACACAGTGGTCATTATCTGTCTGTAGGCATCAGATATGCTGTGAGCTACAGAAGAGTGGTCTCTTCATTATATTTTGTACTGTTGTTTCCATGTATTACTACTTATTGCACAATGTGTAACGGCTCTACTGTGAGCGATATTCCCTGCATTAAACTTATTGGTAATGCTCCTCCCATAATGGTACCCATAAGTTGCCTTTTCTCCCAGTTCGGCCCCCGTACACTAGCATGCTGAAGCTGGACTGCTGTATAGTAAAGAGTTCAGGTCTGGCATACCATGCCCTCCTTGTGTTTTTTCCAATTCCAGGGTGCCCAGACACACCCTGCTTTTTACACTGCTCATATTAATGACACCAACAAACTGTACAGTTCTCTGAAGGTTGTTTTTCATATTAAGCACATCAAATTTTGGTGTGCGTACAATCACCGGGGAGGAGGTCTGTCTTTGTCACTGGCACTCTGTCTGCAACAGAGATCAGTAGTGTGTTCCCGAAACGTATAAATGCCTGAGGCCCTTAGCACTCTACCTATATTATAAGCATAATGTTTCTCCCTGGTAAGTGCCACCCATATCCCCTAGTTAACCAAACCTGCCGGTTTTCCATAGCAGGCCCAGCTATGGGAACTCCGTCTGAGACTGTCCCTCTACATTCACCAGCACGAGCAGAACTGTGTTGTTTTTGTTTATGCGCAGGCCCGAGGCCATTGCAAACCTGTCAGGTTCACAGAAAAGAAGAGGAAATGATTTCAGAGGATGACTTGAGTACACTAAAAGATAACCTGCATACATTGACAACATATGTATTGCGTCACCAGTTTGTATTCCTCATAGTCGCATTGTTACTCTAAGTAGTGAGGCTCCTTTGCAAGATCAAGGGACAGGTTGGACAAAGGCACCCAACTGCATCTGGAATTTTGTTTGGTCATATGCTAATAGGTTTTGGTAGGATCTACCCGATCAGTGCTCGCAGATCCTGCCATGACATGTTTCAGAAATTGGGCTGTGCAAAAGATACCGAGGAACCAGGGTAAGCATTAACACGTCTGTTATTGACTTCAGAAGAGAACTTGAAGGCGAAGTAAAACAAAACCTCTTATTTATAGAAGTTATTTAATTGCAGTTTTGTACTGTGAAATGAACTTTAAAAACAATCAAAAGTAAAAGCAGCACTTTGAAGCCTGCAGACATGTTCTGTGTTTAATAAACGTTTCTAAAAAATCCTTTTGTGAGCTAAGTTTCTGATCATATTGCACTTGCAAAGTTCAGTGCAGGTCTAGAGTGCCTTCTTGCAAGCACACTTGCCTGTACATCCAGTTGCAGCTTTGCGGCCACACTTGTCAAGTACACCACGTGCCCTAGATGCCACTGGTAATTCTGTCCGCAGTGGGGTCCAGCAATGACTCTTTATCTGTCCATTTTCCATCCCATTGCTCCAGAACAGGTAACTACTGCTAACGTACATGACATGTGGACTAGATTCCTGCTTGGTAACAGGACGCGTTGTATGTTAAAGAAGAGCAGACTGTGTGGGTGGGATGCCTTCCATTGTCTTGTTTTGCTGAGAACATTTCTCTGTGGGTTTCATTCACTGATTCCACTTGGCCTGTTCTCAGATACAAGATTAAAGTGAAGCATTCAAAAATTCGAAAGCTGTCACTATGAATGCCAACTGCTATGAATGGATTTCTGGCAATGTTGCCGAAGGCTGCTGTAACTTCCGGATAAGATTTCCAGGCCATCCAACCTGATTTCTTCCCTCTTTCGAGGAAATCCGAGATCTTGCCACAGCCAGTGAAGCTGTGAAACACCGGCAAGGCTGTGGAATTTTCCTTTCCCAAGGTCTGAGCAATGACATTAATGTGGATGTAGTAAAGGTTCTTCCCTATACCGAATGCTACCCAGATATTGGCCTAAGGGCACAAGTCTTGTAACTGGTGATTTGCTGTCAGAATAACTACGACATCGTGTCCACAGTGCGGACCAAACAAGACACATATCCTTGTTGCAGGGCATGTTATATATGTAAGACCAATCTTGTATCTGCTTCTTTGTGGTTACAGGCTGGTATGGATAGATTACTGCCGCTGACCAGAATGCTGTCTCCATATGTTGTTACTGCTTCCTTGCCAGGGGGTATTCACTGCTCTCGATCTTGTCCAGGAACGTGAACAACTCCTGTTTGTTGTCTGTGTCACACAAGAAGTTTTGGCACTGTTTGAGTCTTATTCTGACTTGCAACCTTTCTTTGCTTTCCTTTTCCTCTTTTCTCTCTGACAGAGTACTTGACATAGCTGCCCCAGGCAGTGTACACCCTTCTTAAGCTATCAGACTGCTGCACTATGTAAGGTATTAAACCATCAATGGCATTATCTTCAAAAGTCCTAACAGCTGCAGTTGGCAAGAGGAGGTGCACCACAGCAGCACCATCTAACACCTTCACATCAAAGGAATTTGGCATATCTGTCGCATTCCAAAGACCCCAGCTAAGGAGCAATTAAATATGAAACCGAATCAAGACAGACAGACACACACACACTTTTATATATATATTTTTTTATATGCAGTTGACCTCCCTATAATGCACTTTACTTAAATAACTCATACATAATACTTAAGTGGCATAAGTGTAGTCTGTGGTGATCCAGCACTATCCAACAGCTGTACTTTCTGTCGGCCAACACATTCACATGGAATATAACTCATAACTCTTGATCCATTGCCTTGATCACTTGGATCCTACCAAAAATCTAAAGCAGTGGTTCCCAACCTTTGGACTTCTGCAGACCCCCGTTTAAGATTACTGGAACCCAGGGACCCCCACTGAATCATTATTGGAGTCCGGCCCCCCTCGCCCCCAACTAGGTCATTACTGAAAGCTGGGGACCTAATCTGTTAATATTCTTCAATTTTCTAAGCAGTAGTGGAACCCCTGAGGAGGCTTCGCGGACCCCCAGGGGTCTCCGGGCCACAGGTTGGGAACCACTGATCTAAAGTATTAGCAATACAGATCACCTGAAAAAATATGATGCTTTTGTCTGACCTGTCCCCATCCTATTAAATAGTTGGTCTAACAGACTGTACTATAAGCCAAATTGCCAGTGTTTTTTTTTTCCATTGCTTTTATGGACAACTGTGAACTCCACGCTCTATTATGTAGGTAATGTTAGATTGGTTGCCCCCCATTGCACCTCTGTTTAGACAAACCAACACGCCCTCAAAGCTTTATAAGGCTCAGTCATTTGCCACCACCATCTATGAAGCCTAGTAACACTACTTGATGTTAGGGAGTGCTGGGCTTTCTGCATAGACCATCTACACAGGATTGGTAATGCTATTTTGGGGCACCCCATCCATTAAGAGTGGTCTCAGCTCTCCTTCCAATTCCCTGTAAAAGTAATCTGTGAATTAAAAGTGGCTTCTGATGGATACTTCTGACTTGTTGAATATTTTCACAGGTGTCAGACTGTATCCAGAAGCTTTTCAACAATACTCTTGTGTGCCGGTAGGTGCCGTTATGGCTGTGCTTTGACATCTTTTTGCTGCAGAAGTGATTAGGAGAGGTACATATAAGTTTCACTCATTTACTCTGATATCAGTTCCTTTCTTTCTGCACCACCAGACATGGATCCTGAGCTACTCCGTCTCTGGCCAACAATTGTATTCTCTAAATTTACCCTAAAAATCTGTGTGTGAGGGAAAATGTCACCTCCCAAAACTACAGGGTTCAAACCTTGTAGAAACGTTTGTAAACGGGTGTCTGTGACAGATCCTCATGAGGTAAACCTTTGGTACTATGGTTTAGAACATGATACCAGGGCCTACCACGACTGCCCATGTGAATCCAACGCCCCTACGGTACCATGAGGTGAAGCTTTACATTTCACAAGCATCGAATGACCCTCCAAGCTATAACCAGACATTCAGGCTATGATCTTGATGTTTCGACCTCTGTCCTGGGTCTCATTGAGGATGAGAAGGTCCTGGGATTGGTCATGGAGTCTGAAGTTGTTGTTGTGCCACTCCAAGTCCTCAGGGTGATTGGGTAAGTTGAGGCACAAGAAGAAAAGTAAGAAGTCGAAGCGGTCTTCGTCTTCTCCTTGTCCAGTAGCCGACATGTCGGTGGAGGGTGTCATTCTAGGCCTCATTCTTTGAAACCTGCGTCTAAGGCGATTCTGCGCTTCCCCAATTTTCTGGGAGCTGGAAAAATCCCTGCCCAGTTGAAAGAATTTTATGAGACCATGCATCCTATTTTTGGGCAGTCTGATCCTGGTGACTCTTCCCTTCAGGCCCCGTTGGGGCAGGGGGGCTCCATCGGGTTCCATGCCGACAGCTTGGACCTTAGTGCCGATGGGCCCCCAAGCATCCAGTCCTGGTTCCGGACTGGCTCTGGTTATACCACCTCGACCTTCCACGGCTCCAGGACCCATGTGGACACTCCTGCCGCCCACTGGCGGTGCGATTCATGTTGTCATCCACGACTCTGACATGGATGGGGGTTGCCCAACGCTGACTCTCGCGCCTACAGGAGCTTTGCCTCCTTGGTCAGATCCTGAGCCCTATTTTATTGGGCTAGGTCTCGGTGAGGATTGGAAAGGGTCGCTGAACCCTTTAGAATACCGGCCTTATGAAGAAGAAATTGATTAGCATAAGTATGTGGGTGATGCCAGTGGACTGGAGACTTATCCAGATACTAGTATGCTTTCTCCCCCCAACATGGCTATGCAGGAGGTAGCTTCCTACGTTATGGTGGTGTGAAGAGCGGCTGAGATCCTAAGCCTTCAACTACCCTCAGTGGCCATCAAGACAAACATCTTAACAGAAGTGCAACAGCCAGGAGTCACCACATCCATCACATTTGTTATTACTTCCCCCTCTGGTAGTCCATAACTTCGACATGTGGGTTTTGCAGTGGGTTTTTCAGATCATCCGAAGGGGCTACTCCCTCCCCTTCGAAACTACCCCTCCTTCCATGCCACCATCTGAAGACAGGATGATGGAGAGTCATCTGTCCCTTCTCCCCACTATCTTGGCTAAGGACGTCATAGAGATGGTTCCTATGCCATAAGTAGGCAGTGATTGCTATTCCCTCTACTTTTTGATCCCTAGAAAGGACAATACTCTTCACCCTATTTTAGACCTGTCAGCCCTCAGTCTCTTCCTAAAGAAGGAGAGATTCAAAATGCTTACATTGGCTCAGGTTTTGTCTGCCCTGGACCCATGAGACTGGATGATAGCATTGGCTTGTAGGATGGTCATTTCCATATTCCCGTCCTGCCTGACCACAGACTTTGTTTGTGCTGCAGGACTTTCTAGTTTGAAATTGGTTCGCAGACCCTCCTCCAGAGAAAGTATTGCATGGGTATCTGCTCAAAGGTAAGACATCTGCAGCTAGAAGTCTGTATCAGATGGAAAAGTTACTTACCTTTGGTAACACATTAACTGGTAGAGACAATGTCTAGCTGCAGATTCCTTACTGATCCACCCATAGTCCCTGCTCTGCGAATGGATTTCGAGGGACAAAGATGACCCCTAGATTTGACACACCAGTGGTCAGTAGTCATCATGGCTCTGCACTTCTGGTGTGGATAGTCGTGGAAAGAAACTGATGTCAACGTGCCTAGGTGGCACCTATATAGGAACTGCAACATCATTTCCGGCACTCACAACACTAACGGACGCAAAGCCGACCATCGACACCTACCGGCGGGCAGAGCTACCGCTCATGAAAAATCTTCCTGAGACAGTCTGAAGCCTGGGGGGAATTCAAAGGTAAGGAATCTGCAGCTAGATATATTCTCTACCAGATAAAGTGTTACCAAAGGTAAGTAACTTGTTCATCACTCCTGGGTTGGGGTGGCATTCTGGGGGAGGTAGAGTTCAGAGGCATTGTCTCTGGCACAAGCCTGGCTCCACATTAACCTGCTGGAGTTGCCGGCCATTTGCTTGACAATTAATGCCTTCCATCAAAGCGAGGCTGGTACAGGGACTCGCAGACAACACCACCTGGATGTGTTACTTCAACAAGCAGAGTGGAGTAGGGTCTTGGACTCTGTGCAATGAGGTGCTGTGTCTCTGGAAGTGTCTGGATTGTCTGGGGATTTTCCTGGTGATGCACCATCTGACAGTGTCTTTGAACATCAGGGCAGGTGAACTCAGCTGCCGATGCCTATTGGATCACGAACTGCAGTTACACTTGGAGCTGGCTTAGGGTATCTTCCATGAACAGGGAGAACCCTGTGCTTGATCTCTTCGCCACTACTGAAAATGCGTGATTTTGCATGCTGGAGTTTCCAAGACAAAGCCCTCTCAGAGATGCATTCTACCTAGAGTGCATCTTGAGACTCCTGTCTTCCTGTCGCTACCTCTCCTCCCCTGAGTTCTGAAGAAGATTAAGAACGACTGGTCCCAAGTCATCCTAGTGTCACCGTATTGGGCCAGCAGAAGGTCTTACCTGGAACTCCTAGGCACAACATCTGTCCCACGTTCTGTCTTCCTCTTCTGTCACAGCTACAGGGCAAGGTGCTGCACCTGGGCCTGCACATTCATTTTCTCCATGCCTGAAGTTGAGTGGCTACAGTTGGTACATTTAACCTCCCTTCTGAAGCCTTAAATGTCATCTTGGCATCGAGGTATCCCTTGATGAATTCATTATACACCAGCCATTGGGACAAGTTTGTGGTCTGGTGTGGTGTTGCTTTTTGCTTTTCCTTTATCCCAGCAGAGACTTGCTTTGAGCATGGTTACAGGTTATCTGTCTGCCCTTTGGACTTTTTTGCGATTGCCGGATGACCCTTCCCTATTTAAATCACCCATTGTTATGTTTTTAAAGATTTGCAGCATCTGTTCCCACCTATGCCCTTTTGATGCCTCAGTGGGACTAGAATTTATTCCTTATGTGTTCTCCCTTTGACCCAATGCACTGCTGTCCATTGAGGCTCCTCACTTTAAAGACAGTCTCTTTATAGCCATTACATCATCTTGGTGTGTGAGTGACCTTCAGGCCCCCAAGTCAACCTGCTTTACACAACATTCTTTCCAGACAAGCTGGTACTAAAGACTTGAACGTCTTTCTTTACCAAAAGTGGTCACTCCGTTACAATGCCTGCCACCATCCTTCTGTTTTTTTCCACTCTGCTTTACACTTCTTAAGAGGAAGAGAGACTCCATTGTTCAAACTAAAAAAGAGCGCTCAGTTTTTACATTGACTGTACCAAGGTCCATCATGTGGTCAATCCGCTCTTTGTTGGGTTCTCTAGCGCGAAGAAAGGCAGTAGGAAAGGACCACCTCCTGCTGTTTCGTTCTCTGCATCAACATATGCTATATGCTGGCTAAGAAGCAGCCCCCAGAAGGCTTGGGTGCTCATTCCACCCAAGGCCAAGGCTTCTATTACTGCATTGGTGGTAGCGTACCTGCTCCTAACATCTTCCAGGCTGCTACAAAGCATGAAACCATACTTTCACAAATAGACAGGTCCATCAAGAAAGGTGCTTTACCCACTCGATCCTGTGTTTTTTTTTGGTCTCAGTCATCTCACAGACCAAGCACCTGGGAAGTACTCCTTGGGTGTTTATTAAAAAAGTGAGGAGTGTACTTTTTAAAATATCCATCAGAAGAACAGGATTCTTATCTTCAATAACACTGTTTCTGGTTGATACACTAAGTGCAGATTCCTCACCGACCTCCTTGTTCTGTGAATTCAACTTTTATTTCGATTAAAACAGTCCCAACTTTAGAGCTCTGCACACTCATCAAGCTAATCTGCTTTGGGGCTCAGTAGTCTGGACAGCCTAGAAAGCAACTGGTGTAATGTTAAAGGAAGTACTTAGTTCATTTTGCAAGATGTACAGGAGACACACCAACAATATCATTTTTCTCATGAAATTGAATTTTAGGTGTTTTAAAAAATAACAGTACATACATTCTCTCTATCAATAGTATAAAGGAATAAAAGTAAAGAAAAAAGAAATATAATGAAGGTAACAACTCTCAAACATTTTGTTTTCCTTCAGCGAACTGAGAATTAACATTTAAATATCAAATAAAACATGGGGAAGTACTCACCGTAGGTCATCTGCTAGTAAAAACCAAGTGTCTCAATCCCTCCGGCCATGGATAAAGCTTACCCCCGAAGGCTAGGTGAACAGTACACAAGCATGCAGAAATAAGTCACAGGAGGGAAAATTGGATACCCATCAGATAGTCGACTCCTATGGTAAACCAGAAATCACTGGGTCAAAAGGTCAAGAAAGGGTCCCCAAATATGTTTGTACTCACGTATCTGAATGTTCAACCTGTATATTGTTTTCTCAGGTTGGGTCAAGGTGATCATAACTTTCAGACTAGTCAATGAGCCGAGGTGGCGTGCTCGATTTCCACTTCCTGAAGATGCATAATTTAGCAGTTGCTACAATGGAGGAGAATCATTATCTCTGAACTGTGATATCGTCCAGCCTTCCTATATCATGTAGCAGAATCAGAGCCAGCATAGCCTGTAGAGTATAGGATCGGACCACTGTCAGTACTTTTCCACAAATCTCTAATCCCTGGGCAAGCACACAAAATGTAGTGGATATGACCTCCCGGCTGACCACAGCTCCAGCATGTTGATGTAGTAGCCATTTGGCTGTGCGGAGTTTGAAGGGGGTCCAATGACAGTCATAAAGGAGTTTAAAATAACAGAATTTCATTTGAGCTTCCCGAAGGCTCTTACTATGTAGTGTGTGAAGACTGGACCACTCTGCCTCCCCAAAATCAACTTAACATCTCCAGGATCAGAGATTACATAGCTAGGTCTTGGCCGGTTTTGAGTGTAGTTTTCAATATTTAGAGTGAAAAAGCCACATACAAGCTTCTTGTATGAGCCCACTTCACTAGATAGGCATGAACAGAGGAAGCATGGGAGGTTGCCTAGCACCACCCCACCCTCCTCCGCCAGTCTCCTCATAATAAAGCTGCTCAGTTGGCAGTATTTCCAAAACTGGTTCCCTGGGAGGTTGTATTCCTCGCATAGTGTCAAAAAATCCTTGGTGCTGTAGTTTGCAAAAAGATACTACAGAACTAATATCTCTCTTGAATCCTAATCCTCCCATAAAAATAAACAATCTTCAGTTTGCAATTCAGAATTACGTCCGATCGACGCACCCATATGAAAGAATCTGTCACCTGCGAACAACTTATGCTGGTGTTTTCAAATCTGGATATAGTTTTGCAGGATAGGATGCTTGTGCGAATTGAGCCTTTCTGTGTTTACCGACAGTTGTTCCCATTAGGCACGTTCAGTGAGGACCCAGTCAGGCATTTCGAGATCAGTATGAAAATGATATGTAAGCATTGAATGTTGATGAGCATCATAGTAATGTTCATTGTTAGGGAGACAAAGTCCTTCAGAAGTATTGTAAGAATACATCTTGAGCATCGATAAGTATGGTCTATTTTTTCCCCCCAAACATAATGTTTGATTGTCTGATCAATGAACCACAAGGTGGGACACAGAGAAGGGAGAGGAGGCATCCAAAAGACAAAGATGAAGAGAGGAGCAAGTCATTTTGACAGTTCTGAACCCTCTCCCATAGTGACAGATCGAGGCTATGCTATGTGTGAAAATTGGGCTGCATTTGATACATCAGCAATACAAACATTGTCCTATACCAATGCGATGGAAATCCCTACTGACCAGCACCCCAAGATATTTCAATTAATCAGGGGCCCAACAATATCATTTTAAGAAGTGCTGCTGTCCTTTAACCAGAAACAATTCTATACTTCTGGTGAGTTAAATTCCTAGATTTCGGAAACCATCTGGAATTGTTTCTTTCTGTGACCATGTTTTAATCCTAAATATTGCATACTTCTGCCAATTCATTTTGTGACCTGAAATCCATTGAAACCTTTTAGATACCTCCACTAAAATAGGTAAAGTTTCATACAACTGTGCTGTGTAAAAGAGGATATCATCCACCTATAGGGCTATCTTATCTTCCATTCCAGTTATCATCTGAATCCTTTCACCTCTCGGCTACCCCTAATCTAGCAGGTTAAGGGCTTAACTGAAAAGGCAAAAAAGGGTGACGAGCAGCCCTGTCACTCCTTCCTTCCAATATGAAGGTGTTTAATATCCGCCTGTTCATCCTCACCTCTGCTTCCATGTCTGTGTACAACAACCAAATCCACACCCTGAACGCTGGATCTAGGATGGGCTTGGCATCCTCTCCACCTAACTGGGTCTACACTCTCTGTATGTTTAGTCTGGTAGGACAGTTCAGAATAAATCCAGTTTGACCTGCATCTGTTGTACGAGCTATTATGTTTGAGTCTGTTTTTTAAAACTTTTGCCAGTGTTTTAACGTTCGTGTTAAGGAGAGTGATTGAATGATAGGAGGAACAATCATCCCTATGTATACCATCCTCCCCCCTTTGTGTATTGTGACAAAAGTTGCTTTCTGAATCTGTTCAGCGAGCTTTTTATTTCTTTCTGGTCTGTGAGCATGTCTAGGAGAATAAGGGTACTCAGGATAGAAGAAAGTCTCTTCCACTTTTCCCATAGCACCCTGTTTGGGCCTGGAAGTTTGGCCATTGCCAGCTTAAGAGATAGGGCTGTCTAGTTCTCCTTTGTGTTCATACTTCAGTGTTGGTATATTAGTGCTTTAGAGGAAAATCATTATTGCAGCATCTGTCTCTTCTTCCTCATTTCTATGCATTTTGGTATAATCATTAATAAACTCCTGAGTGTGCACTTGACATCTCAGATCTCCTTCCTGTTTTCGACTTTACTATTTGTACCCATCTGAGATCTTGTTCCTTTCGGCTCAGACAAGCTAATAGTTTTACAGCTTTGATGCAGGTCTTGTATATCATTAGCTGTGTGTCTAGGTATTGAGCTTTGGCCTCTTAGATCTCTAGTGCCTTACAATCTGTGTACAGCCTTCAATTATTTGACCATCAGGATCTGTTTTTCCTTGCCTTTACTTTCCTCATCCAGTGCCATCGTGTTTTTTACCATTTCAGTTTTACTTTACTCTTATTTGCTCATTCGCCAGTCCTCTTAATTACAGGTTTTTTAGCTCTACAAGAGCATCGCTGATCTCTCAAACATCCTCTTGTTTTATTCAAAGTATTTACTTGCAGCTTCTCTTAATGCTTCAGCGTTTTTTGTCTCATAGGTCCCAAGCACTTAGTCTCCATGCCATTTCCATTTTTTGTCTCTTTCTGTACACTACATGTCAGCGTGGAGTCATCTGAGATTCCTCTTTCCTTGTACACTGCTGCATTTATCCTCTGCAGTTCCATCCTCTGGACAAATATGAAGTCTTTTGAGGAATATGATTAGTGTGTGCCCCAGAGTTATGAATATTGCACCTCCTTGGGATGCATGGCTCCAGACTTCCGTTAATCCCAGTCCTTACCTAAACTTTGCTAACTTTGTCTCGTCCCATCCTTTATTATAAGTGGTTTTGGATCTGTCTTTCAGTGTCTATACAGGGAGTGCAGAATTATTAGGCAAATGAGTATTTTGACCACATCATCCTCTTTATGCATGTTGTCTTACTCCAAGCTGTATAGGCTCGAAAGCCTACTACCAATTAAGCATATTAGGTGATGTGCATCTCTGTAATGAGAAGGGGTGTGGTCTAATGACATCAACACCCCATATCAGGTGTGCATAATTATTAGGCAACTTCCTTTCCTTTGGCAAAATGGGTCAAAAGAAGGACTTGACAGGCTCAGAAAAGTCAAAAATAGTGAGATATCTTGCAGAGGGATGCAGCACTCTTAAAATTGCAAAGCTTCTGAAGCGTGATCATCGAACAATCAAGCGTTTCATTCAAAATAGTCAACAGGGTCGCAAGAAGCGTGTGGAAAAACCAAGGCGCAAAATAACTGCCCATGAACTGAGAAAAGTCAAGCGTGCAGCTGCCACGATGCCACTTGCCACCAGTTTGGCCATATTTCAGAGCTGCAACATCACTGGAGTGCCCAAAAGCACAAGGTGTGCAATACTCAGAGACATGGCCAAGGTAAGAAAGGCTGAAAGACGACCACCACTGAACAAGACACACAAGCTGAAACGTCAAGACTGGGCCAAGAAATATCTCAAGACTGATTTTTCTAAGGTTTTATGGACTGATGAAATGAGAGTGAGTCTTGATGGGCCAGATGGATGGGCCCGTGGCTGGATTGGTAAAGGGCAGAGAGCTCCCGTCCGACTCAGACGCCAGCAAGGTGGAGGTGGAGTACTGGTTTGGGCTGGTATCATCAAAGATGAGCTTGTGGGGCCTTTTCGGGTTGAGGATGGAGTCAAGCTCAACTCCCAGTCCTACTGCCAGTTCCTGGAAGACACCTTCTTCAAGCAGTGGTACAGGAAGAAGTCTGCATCCTTCAAGAAAAACATGATTTTCATGCAGGACAATGCTCCATCACACGCGTCCAAGTACTCCACAGCGTGGCTGGCAAGAAAGGGTATAAAAGAAGGAAATCTAATGACATGGCCTCCTTGTTCACCTGATCTGAACCCCATTGAGAACCTGTGGTCCATCATCAAATGTGAGATTTACAAGGAGGGAAAACAGTACACCTCTCTGAACAGTGTCTGGGAGGCTGTGGTTGCTGCTGCACGCAATGTTGATGGTGAACAGATCAAAACACTGACAGAATCCATGGATGGCAGGCTTTTGAGTGTCCTTGCAAAGAAAGGTGGCTATATTGGTCACTGATTTGTTTTTGTTTTGTTTTTGAATGTCAGAAATGTATATTTGTGAATGTTGAGATGTTATATTGGTTTCACTGGTAATAATAAATAATTGAAATGGGTATATATATTTTTTTGTTAAGTTGCCTAATAATTATGCACAGTAATAGTCACCTGCACACACAGATATCCCCCTAACATAGCTAAAACTAAAAACAAACTGAAAACTACTTCCAAAAATATTCAGCTTTGATATTGATGAGTTTTTTGGGTTCATTGAGAACATGGTTGTTGTTCAATAATAAAATTAATCCTCAAAAATACAACTTGCCTAATAATTCTGCACTCCCTGTAGGGGCATCAGTGTCACCTACTACAAGTAGTGAGCCTGGTGTTTCTAGTAAAAGCTGGCTTACATCTGTCAGTACTTTGTTCTGGAGTCCCAGGGACTTGGGAGGGCTGTATACGCTGACTAGTGTTATCTTCCTTTCCTGTGTCACTGTTGCACCTACATGACATCTATTTGGATGCTTCCATGTTTTGGCTTTTATGGATGAGAGCCCATTTCACTGGAGTATTGCTACCTCTCTTGAGACCTTTGTAAATTTCACGGCTGCTATAAGTGTATATCTTCCCTAATCCTGGAAACCACACCCTATACCCATCAGATGTGTTTCTTGGAAAAAGACTGTCAGACTAGTGCCTCCTTGTATACTGCCTTACCAACGCTCTCTTCATTCCATCACCTAACCTGTTCACCCTCCATGCCACTATGGTGTGTGTGTGTGTGTGTGTCATCCCTCCTACATGCCATTTTTCAGTGCTTGTTCTGTATTGGTCTCCCCATGGGGGTGGTTGTTGTTGTTTGCCTTTCAGTGTACTGTGCCATTAGCCATACCCTGTCT
The DNA here is from genome assembly GCF_031143425.1 of Pleurodeles waltl. NCBI lineage: Eukaryota > Metazoa > Chordata > Amphibia > Caudata > Salamandridae > Pleurodeles > Pleurodeles waltl. The sequence continues at coordinate 799,433,772 of NC_090436.1, forward strand.
TTCATAGACCACCAATTTGTTTGATTCTTAAGAAATTTCCTGTTAACGTCAACAAACCCAACTCTAAACAAACCCCCTAACCGTTCCAGTCGGTAGACTTTGAACTATCTCCCTAGTTCATCTGGATGGGTCTGCTTCTTTCCCCTCAATTTATATTGAACTTATTATTTGAGTGTCAATATTTTTCCCATTCACTTAGTCTTTCTTTTATTACCTTGGCTCTTGAACCCTTTGTAGCGCAGATCAAAACTGGCTTCAATGTTATGTTCACTTTTTTCCTCCATTTGTCAATACTCTTCCAACCCCACCAGTTCCTCTTCCTACCCCCTTCAGCCTCTATTTCTCTCTATAATGTCTTTCTCTCTTCTCTTTTGTCCCTTTTTGTTGGCTAAGTCTCACACCTTGCCACCTCTTTTTAGCCCTTGTTCTTCACTCTTTTGTGGAGTGCTCTTTTTCCCTTCCAATCATGGTACTCCCATTTATCTCTTCTTCATTCCGTAGCCCGCTTCCTGTCTTTATCTGATGTGTCAAAAAAGTAGGCTCTGGAACCACGCATCACCTTTAGTTTTGCTAGGTAAAGTAGCATGCACTGAATCTTCATTGTGATTAAATTGGTCTTCACCTTGTCAAAAGCTTTGTTCTGTTCTGTTTCAGGACCTTCCTTGCATTTCTGGGAGAAACACTGTGTAGGTGAATTTGAAGGTCTCCTACTCTTGACTTCTTACTGCTTTTAGGATCGCATCTTATTCTCTGTAATTAAGCATTTTGAGGATGATTCACTGAGGGTGTGGTTTCCGGGGGAGGGGTGGGAGTTTTCTCCAAATTGGGGCTCTGTGGACTTGCTCCACTATGAAACTGTGCAATAGTTCTTCAGATGGGACTATTGTCTTTAGCCATATTTCTTACAATTGCTTCAGGTCATTGTCACTGGTCCTTTTTAGAGCCCTGCTATTTGGAGATTGTGTCTTTTGAGCCTTGACTCTGCGTCCTCCACCCTCTTTTATAGTGTTTTGGTACTTGCTAGCAGTCACGTCACTTTGCTTTTAAGCTCCCCCACTGTATCCTCAGGGTCCAAGTCCTGTTGTTTTACTGTTGTAGCTTTGTCCACCACGTTTCTCATGGCTGGGTGGACCAACTTTACATCTATATCGAGTTTGTCTATTTCATTTTTCAGGGCTTGTCTGTTTACTCTGTGTTTTTGAAGTATTTTGTTTGTTGATGATGTAGGCTTCCTGTCCTAGTTTGATGTTACTGACAGTTACTTTCTGGGTCATGGTGTTGCCAATGCTGTGTTCTGGCACCCTTGCGTATTTGTGCAGTTTACCCTGCTTTCGTCAGTGGTTCTTCTATATTTCTGTACATCTTGACTTGGGTGAGTTTGATCTTTAGTTATGAGGAGGGTATATTCTACCCAGTTCTCTTGTGCCACACTAGGTAGAGGTTAGGGTGTTGCACATGTGGCAGCCTTTTTCCTATGGTTCTAGGCTGTGTTGCAGCTTTCCTGGTTCACCACATCTTTTCTGAACCCCATCAGCGTGTACCTGCCTTTGTGTGCTTCTTGTAGCAAGGGGACTGGGTAGGTTTCACTTAGTTTATTTCAGGGTTTTTCTGTGTTTTTGCCAGGTACTTTTTTTACACTCACCTTACTCTTCTTTGTTTCTGTCCTTGAGGCTGTTCTCTTTTGATCCTTGGACGTTCCTTTTTCTGGGGTGGGAGGGCTGCTCTTTTTGGCCTTTTTGGTTTGGGGGAGGGGACTCTCATTCATTTTTCAGGTGTAATGTTAGTTTTCTGCTCCCTTGCATATGCCTCCTCGCCCCGCTCCTCTCTCCGCTATGCTCTTTAAGTCTCGGTAGTGGAGAAAAGGCCAGGGCTCCTCTCTTTCAGGTTTTGGCCCACTTTTAGCATTCGCATGGCATGTCCTGACTCCCCTCGTAACCTCGAAGGGTGTCCGGAAGGTGTTGTTTATAACACCATGCTCCCCCTCTTTCTGTTCACCATGTGTGCCCTGGAGGTGGTTGCTACACTTCAGGCCTTAATGGCATTGGAACCAAGACTGCCCTTCAGAGCACCTTCCATTTGCCCCTAGCCTCATCTCTTGCTCTGGGGCAGGGTTACTTGTAGGGGTCCCCGTGAAGCCTTCTCTCTCACCATGGACTGCCTCAGAGTTCCACACCTGGGTGGCTAGAGATGATGGGCAACATGCTGCCTTTTCTCAAGGAGAACAAGCAGACCTTGGCAAGCCACGATGGCTGGGTAGTTATAACTTGCCACCTTTGTCCTCCTCCTCCATAACCTTTTGATGCCTTCCTGGCTTCTACTCCATCGATCCACCACCCTTCTTCTTTTCCCTGCATTCTGGAAGGTGGGTGGTTCCTCTTGAGCGTCGATGACTGTCTACTTTAACGGGCCACGGTGGAACTTCACTAAGTTGCAGGCGCTATCTTGGCAGGCTAGCTCTGCACCTAACAAGTCCAAAGTCAATATTTTAGCCCTCCTCTTTAGCTTTAACTTGCTCATTGAATCTGCACCGATTTCAGATAGCTCCACTAAATGTAACTTCTCTACCACGTTTGTTGCAGATTCATCAAACTATGCTAAAGTTATAAGCAAATACAAATCTTATTGCAATCCCCATTTAACTTAGCCGGATTGGCACAAAACATTACATACCAATAGAAAACCAGTCCTTATATGCTTTTGCCAGGTTTTGTACAGATCTATCACACTGTACTCATGTTGTTAGCAAGCGTACATTTTATTCCCCACTCCCTCCCCTGATGAATCTGCTTGAAATGGAAAGTATCTATCAACAGTAGGCTAGATGTGCTATATCTCTTTTTCATGCAGATCCATCACTTGTTTAGGTTATGCAGATTAGTAAAGCGCACTATCACCCGGCACGGTATCCTTGTGCCAGAGTTACAGTTAAGTTTTAAATCCCCCTCACCATTTTCTTTGCATCCTTTTTGATCTGCATGAAACCTAAATATCTGCACTGTGGGTGCAATTTTGTAAGTGCATGTTTGATGCAAATCTATGAAACAGTGCCAAAATTATAAGTATTTTCTTTTTTTTATTGATTCCCCCTTTCAGTTGTGCTCCCGACCCCTGGAATTGCCACAAACATGACATCCCAATAGAAAACTAATCCTTAATCCTTCCAAGCTTCTGCCATATTTTTTGCAGATGTGTCTCACAGTGCCAAACTAGCAAATCAGCACTTTATTTTTGTCCCACCCTCTTCCTAACTGGGCCCGTCTTGAAGGGTCTGCTCAAATTTGAAAATACCAAAAGTAGTTTTGACATAATAAGAGTCAGACAGATTTCATTGCTTTTCATCAACTAACGCAAAAGTTGAAAGCAAATCAATAAAGGATTTTTCAAATGACAAAATATACAAAAGTGTTAACCTTTTTCAAGCCCACCCAATGCCTGTTTCAAGCGTTATCAAAATCTACTGACCAGATTTAGACAAAACTACCAAAAGGACCCTTTTTGAGTAAAGTTCTACTTTCGTGTCACGTTTGGTGTAAATCTCTGTAACGGTTTAGGCTATTGGTGCAAGCAAATTTTCCTGTGGGAGTGAAAATGGCAAATCACATATTGTTCATCACACTCACCTCTAACTTATTGATCCTGCGTGGCACTGCAGAATTTGCAATGCTGTCCCATGGTTGATAATGCCAAGCGTTAACATGCTAAGGCAAATGTTTGCATGGTGTATTTGTAACATCAGTACTCAAAAAAAGCACGTTTTGTCTGGATTACAGGACACTCCCACACCATGGAGAGAAAGTCAGCCTCTGCGTCTAAAGCAGTTCTTGGTGTGCGAGATTATCCCCAAGACTATGTAGCACCCTGTATGTGTGACGTTCCTTCACCCTAAGTCCCACATTAAACTGTTTGAATGGGTCAGCAGACCATAGGTCAGAAACTGACCAGTCTGAAAATCACAGTTCCTACTGAAATTGGATGTCCATTATCTTCCTGTGTCCCCAACTACAGTTGTCCATGTCCCAGTCTATAATTTCCTGTCCCCATGATGTGCAAATGTGGGCAGACACCAGAGGGTGAAGTAAGACATATGCAGGCTTAACCCCAGTCCTTTTTGATCACCTTGTCTGCTGTCCATTCTAAGAGGAGGTCTCCACAGTGGAACATGTTCCATATGGACATCCATTATACATTTACGCCAAACTTCACACTCCAAAAACACTGTCTCATGTGAGGACTGTTCAGTTAATCATTTTGTACAAGAAGTGATGTTATGTGGTTCCTACTTTGGTATTAGGACTGTGTGTTTAGGAGGGCAAAGCAGCATGTTCCTTGTTTTCCTAGAATAAAAGCAAACTGATAAAATATGTAAAAGCAATTGCTAAAAGCAGCCTTACTAAAACGAATAAAATAAGAATAAAACATGAACTGTAAAATTAAGCTAAAGCAGGGGTGACCAACCCGGTACCTTGAGGGCCTCGTGACATTAACTGACCTGCCATTTGAGTCATAATCCAGAACTCCATAATCAAAGATAACTAGTTTATTCATCCTCTCCTGGGCATTGTTCCAATTCAAGCTTTATAATAGGGTGTTTTTTTACCTTTAAAAAGTCAATGAGAGGACCACTGGTATGTTTCGAAAAATATATACCAAATGAGCTAGAATTGCCTTTTGATCAGTGCCACTCGTGTTGTGGGTTCTCCTTAGTGCATGGGTTGGACACTTTTATTTTAGCATTAGGCCAGTAACCTGTATCTTTGGCATGAAGACCAATGTAGACATGAAGACGTGTTTTTATTAATTTCAGATTTTTTTTAGCACAGACAGCTTTTAGCTTGATGTTTTTGTATTTTAATCAGCTGCTTCTTTCTGAGAAGACATAGTGAGATGTTAGCACTGCACATTTTATCAGCCTTTTGCACACATTCACCTTGTGCCCTATTCAAGGCTGTCATGTTCGTACATGATATTGCTACTTGTATTTACGCTCCAGCTCAGAAGACAATCCATATTTCCTAGACGTATTATCACGTCAGACCTGTTCTTACAAAACTGCAGGATTTATTATATAGACAACACATTGGTTGAAGGTGGGCAGAGGGCATTCCAGTCATGGCCGCCTTGCAACGTACACCATTTCATTGACAACTTCACTGATCCTGGCGCTGAGTGTTCAGCCAACCAAGAAGATTGCCATCTAGACAACGTGCAGACCCTAGCTAGCCTTTTCAGGTATGGGGCCGAGGTCCTTCTATTAGACCAGGAAACGCAGAAGGGTTTCCTCCGCTGTGCTCTTAGGTTTTAGACTGAAGGGTGTAGGTAGGAATCTTTAGGTTTCTAGGATCTTACAAAGATGGTGGGGTTAACTTCTTTACCCTGATGGAACAATGTCACTGTATTATGTCTCATCTGCCTAAATATTGCAGCCCAAGTTTTTTTTGTTATATAATCGGATGCATTTGCTTCAATAAATACATTGAAACTTATTTTACATCTCTTATTCTGCCTTGGCATATGTGAGTCTTTGTAACTGAGCAAAAGGGGTATGATCTGTTCACCACTTCTTCCCTGAGGAGTCAGAGTGTCATGTTTAGGTTGCCACAAATCACCTTGACTTTCTTGGTTTGGGTGAGGCACTGCGGGCTAGTCAGGAATCAGGCCAACAGCTTCTAGACAATGTGGGACTGACTCAGTCACCCACACGAGGTGGTGCTGCCACCCTAAAACATGCAGTCTTATTACCATAATAGGAACCTCACAATACCTGCTTGCTCGTTGACCGGCATTTTGTTACAAACATCTACAGACCTGTGTAGCAATCCTATTGATCTGTGCAAATTACCGGTGATCAGATCTACGTTATAATAGCACACTCTAATACCCAAGGTGTTCCACATCACTATAGCAGCAGTTAGGCAGACAGCTGTGCCATCTCAGCTACTGACACTTTCCATGAAGGCGCTATTTCAAACTTTTGCGAGCCACCTAGCTTTTATGGACATGAGGCTGCCAGTTTTTTTTTTTTTTTATGTGATAAAGCATTGTGTGGTAGCACATTATTTGCACACAGCACATTTTCCACTGAAATGGTCACTAAATTGGCTCATACAGTTTTATAAATATGTTGTGATGTGTGGAAATTGGGTTTCAGTGAATATTTATTAATTGTGCATCACCAAGTTAAGTGTCTTGATTTTTTTCTCATCCTACCTAAATCTTTGTTTCCATCACACTTCAGTATTACAATAAAAGTTGTTTGTTTTGCTTACCTACCTGCTGAATGTGTACCGTTTATTTACATATATTTACGTTTTGTTTTAGGAAAAAATGACATCCAGCTTTCCTTTTACGCTTCATGGATTGTCATATAACTCACTTTCTTAGGGATGAGCGCAAAGCGCTCCATCCCTCTTCTAATCTCTCTTTAGGGGGATTTTAACCACGCCCATGTTAACTCTTGTCACTTTCATTGGTTCGTGGGCTTGCCTTTTAAAATCTGCTTGTTTTCATTTGTGAAAGGCATGCATACGTCATGCCTTTTCTGGTGTTTAGCCCTCCTCGAGAGCACCGGTAAACTACTGGAAACATACAAGGCTCCATGTTTTCCTTACGATTTCTGGACTACTTTTTCTCTTTATTTCGCAGTGCGATCGTGCTGTGTTTTTACACAGAGCGATCACACTCTTTTTTGTTTTTTTCTTCAATTAATGTGGTAAGAAAAGTCCGGTTAGGAGTTTACAACGCTAATAGCTCTAACTCGAATTTCGTATTTCTTTCTCTGACTGCAAAGTAAGAGAAGCTCATAAACAGCAATCGCCATGTTAAAAAAAAAAAACCTAGCCTGACATTTGACCTTTGTCTTTGACACTTCAGCAAATGTGAGACGATAAATACAGAATTTGAAGACATCTTTATTTAGTGCCTTGACTTTGGCGACCCACCAACGATAGGCTCACCACAGTTTGGGAAACACTACATACACCAACATTTTCAAACTAAGAAGCAGAAGATTTAAAAAAGTAAAGTCGGGATAATGTATTTATTTACTCCAACGGCTTATATTCAGCCGAGACAATTTAAGATGGGAGACAACCAAAATAAAGCATTTTTTGGCTTCAAAAATCAGGAGTCTGCTGCTAGAATTGGGTCGAGTGGCATGTATGTTACGGTACCAAAATCTGCAACATCCCCGTCGGTAGCAGCCCTATTGTCCTGTCAGTCCAGAGAAAAGGAGTTTTCAGTCATGATCACCGTCTTTACAGCGATAGTTCTGCCTGAGCAGCAGCGCGAGACGTGCATGTCAGACAGCACAGTCCTTACTTTCACTTTGACCCCTGTTATGAGTCTGACATTTCACTGGGCGTGTGAGAATTATAAGCTTTGCTGCCAAGTTTCCCATTTTCATTTGACATTTCCAACTTTTCAGTGATTTTTATGTGTGACATCTGTGTTTTTTTTTTCCTGCAACATTTTCAGTGATATTTTATTGTGAATAGAACAAAGCAGTTAGATCACTGTAATAAAATAAATTTCACAGAGTAACACTTTTGTGCAATGAAATGGTCGGGCAAAAAAAGGTCTACTTCTTAAAGGGTTATGCAAAATCTATAGCCTACTTTACTATTCAGACGGGATTGTCTTTTAAACATTTGTTGTGTCGGTCCATTAAATGCAATATTATCGTGTAATCAAAAAAGTTATGAATGGAGTGTAATGGTTTCAACGGCTTAGACAGGACACCCTTCTGTTTCTAGCGACATAACTGTAATTGCTGTCACATGGAATGGCACAGGGACCCAGGGGAATGAGGAGCCCATTCTACACTATTAGTTTAGGCTTCTTCCTGCATAACCAGAGGCAGATGGGTGTATTTTCATTACTTGCATAACGTCCAGTGGCACCTTAGTGCCTGTATAAAGCAATGCACACTTTTAACATGAGATGAACATGAGCTGTTCTGTAGTTCCTGCAAGTGGCCAGCATTTGTTATGACCCTCCACTGTGTATGTGTGACATTTCCATGATTTCCGTGTACTTATGAGTGACATTCACCGATCAAAGGTGTGACATTTTATCATGAGTAAAACAAAGCTATGAAGTGCATGGAAACGTAAGTGTTATAAGCTTACTAGCTTTGCCATGGTGAATCTACCTGGGACTTAAAGCGCTGAGGTGTTCTAAGCTCCAGTTACAGAGTCAGCATTCCAAGGATGTCAGTTGGCAGCTGACTGGCCGAGGGATAGCCACGCTCTGCTTGTAGGGACTAATCCTCAATAAACGATCTTATTACTTACATCCGTTGTTGGATTCGTAGATCTGCAATATAACAGTAACTATTGCAAATGATGCCCTTTTGAGCAATGAGAAGCTCTAAAAAGATCTTGGAATGCTGCAAAACTGAAATGAAAGATCGCTAACTTACTGTCTTCTCAGCCAGGCATGGTTGGAGTGTGACAGAACTTGAAAGAGAGGCCCTGCAACAGCCCAGAGTTTCAAGGTGCACCAGTCAGCAACTCGGCACTACAATTCATAAAAAAACTATTTACTTTGGTTAAATGCAGTCTTGAATACCTCATGGCCATAGTGGCATTTCAATGCATTTCAGTGTAGTGATACAGATTTCTGCCCTAAAGTGCCTCAGATGCGTGCTACTTAGCAGGGCTATGGGAAAATGCCCAGTGGACTAAAAGGCATGTCCAGTCTTCGCTAACATCAAATGTATTTTGCACTCTGTTTTTCAATATCATCCTGTTTAAATGGCATGCACCCCACACAACACATACTGGTTTAAACCACTATTAAAATATTAACTCAAAAAGGGCACACAAGCGGAATAAAGCTAGATCCTGAACTTGAAATACCAGTGAAACTAAACCTGCTTTATAACAGTGCAAATGGTGGCAGTGGAGTCCAATATGAACTAAAAAAGAATGCATACCGACTGTTAACAAGCAGGCGTGTACACTATGTGGTTGTGTGAGCATTTCACAAGTGCAGCTTTCTACTACGTGCTAATAACAGGACAAACTGTCTGGCATAAATACCGCCACGTTTTGAAATGTGTCCCTCAAACATGAAACAAATATTAAACAGGCTAACAGTTGCTATTGGAGTTCAGAGTTTAACATAATCAGTGGTCACATGTGCCTTACAAAAAGTATGGGAACTATGATGTTGCGTGCAACAGGGGCAGAGTAAGTGAGCCCGGGACATGGTCAAATGTGTGGCTAAAAGAACAAAATATTCTGTAACATTTTTAGGTCCTTTCCCTTCAGGTAACTACATATAGCACACAGCTTAAATGAAAATTAAATGCAAGCTATGTTGATCAGTGGGAAATGCACTATTGAACATTACAAAACCTCTATTACTTAATGCACTGAACCAGAAAGCCGCAAAATTGAATTCTGGTTAGTGCAGAGAATGACTTGTATCTGATTAGTGCTACAAGGTCCCATTCTATGACAGAAAGCATTGTGAACTCTGGCAAGGAGGCTTGTTAAGCTGTCTGCCCCTCCATCGGTTTCACAACACAGGAGACTCCCTCTGCTTTACACTTCAGCACAAAAGTAGGGGAGCTGTTTTTCTGAAAATAATATATTATGGGCATGTCGAACCCCTCCGCCCCCTTCCGGACACATACTTCGACCACTGAACATAACTGCTTTTACATGTTGCCTTTAGTTAGACATCCATAATCACCTACAGGAACACTACGTTGTTTTCACACGCATAATTCATGGAACAATGTGATTGTAATTTGAGAGGTGAATAGCTAAATATGCAAGTCGTTTGGTCGGTGCCTAATGGGAAGTGATTTATCAGTGATAAAATGTGAGAGAACATCGAAACAGTAAAACAGTTTATGAATAATATTTTCTGGTGAGTAAACCTTGGTCTTCCAATAAGGAGGTTCTTACTTTGCCGGGCGCGCACACAGTAGTGAAAGCAGATTTCTGCCTCTTGCATACCTGCAGGAGGGCAGGCCTGTAAGCACTGAATGCCTCAATTGCCACCGACCACTCAGAGTAAGACAATCTATATAGCGAGGAGAAAGAGGGCTGTGAGTCCCGTTCCCTCTGACACCTTGAACAGTCTCCTGCAGCCCATCGCCCCCGCCACAGCAAGGGCAAAGCCCAGAGACATGTCCCAGCTCTGAACACTTACACGTGTGTTTGTTTAGGTCTGAAAGTGCTCTTGTTGTCCTAACGTGCCACCCACAGTTAGAGCCACTTGGGCCCATTCCCTTGCTTGCAATAGGGCTGGTGTCTGACACTTACGCCACTGGTCACAGCAGGCTGTGGTAGGCACTGGGTCTGATCCTGGACCGGTTCTTAGACCTCTGTGCCTCTGTTTAAAAGGGGGCGGGCTTGTTATCTGTTGATCAAAGCTGAAAGATCAGGGTATGTGCGTGCAAACGGGACCGTATTTAATGTGCAACCCTAGCAGCTCATCAGTAAACCGCCTCTGAGCATATTACTGCGCACGACCCCCTTGACGGTGCTCGTATTGTGAGGACGTTGCTTTTACAGTACTGGCAGCCAGACTCTCTCTGCGTTTCGAATCATGCAGGTGGGCCAGGTCCCCCGCCTCCTCTGCCCCTGAGAGGTGTTTATTTTTGAACTGTGTTGGAGCGGAATGCGATCTTTATGCACCTAAAGACATTTTTAATCAGTGAGTACCGAATGCCAGGCACTCTTTCAGAAATTTGTTGTGGGGTGTTCTTCGCACCTTTTAAAAAGTATTCAGTGTTTCAAAAAACCTGACCGCAATGAAATAATTACGATTTTATAATTCTCCATTTATCTAGTCGTTGCTTGTACTGAAGAAAAACAAAAAACAAATGAAAGTGGCGTCATTTTATGCGAGGTTTATTTAAATGTTTCTGTAGCAGCTTATATTGCAGCGAATCGGAAATGCAGTTAGTCTCTTTGCCGTATGGGAACTGTGAGACAGATTTCAGTGGGTTTGGGTGCATGTGGGTGCGTGATCAGAAAGGTGGCTAAAACAGCATTTACAATAAATGTTTTGTCATATTGCACTGCAACATATATATACCACTTAGTACACCTTTATGGAGCCTTGATGCTCTTAACTCCATGAGCAGAATACCTCACCACTTAGGGTGTGTAGTTGAACAGCTGTTGTGTTTCTTTTCATCCTTGGTAGGGAAGCCTTTCCCTGTTGTGCATGAGAACGCCCAACGTACAGGTATAGCGCGATGGGTGGAGCAATGTGGGAGAGAGTTGCGCAGTTAATAGTTTACAGCAAGCTAGAGCACAAGCTATCTGCTGCACCTACTATCAGAGCACTGTCCGAGGCCAGGCTCAGCCTCTCCACCGCAGCCTATAATCAGCACCACCTTATATGTTTCCCTCGTCGTCATTGCATGGTTTTGCTTACAAGTTGTTGAAATGTGACTCATAACTACATTGGAATTATGAAAATGTCAGACATAGCAATCTGAAACCTTGGCAGCTATGTCCGCGCCTCTGTGGAAACAATATATACTAATCAGATTTGTTCACCATAGTAATGGGTGAGCCACAAGCTTGGTTAACTAAATTGCTTGAGGCACTGAAGGCAAAGGCACAGCAAGCTCTGGGGGCTCTTTTGTTGTCAATCATTCTGCAGCGCCTCCTCACACCTTCATTGGAGGAGCTGTAAATGCATGACTAACGCATTTTAGTGCAGTGTCAGTCAGTCAGTCAAATAACTTTATTCGGCAATTGCCATAAAAGTGCAAACCAAGACACATTTACCGATCTATAAAAAGTAAAATAAAACTTAAAAACCATTACTAAAAACACCGCATGAGCATCCAATCTGAAACCCCTTGACATAAACAGATAAATATACTAGACATGATTAAAAATCACAAAATCAGAAAAGTACAAATATTAGCTTAAAATGTTAAACTATATGTACATATTTTTTTTTTTTTTTAAAAGGAGTAGTCCTTTTCCTAATACTTAAAGAAGCTGTAACAAAGTCTAATACATAGTGACAAATTTGGATATCTGGCAATCTCTGAAGATATAGTAGAGCATCCTTATAGTGAATGGGTCTAAGAAGACGTAACGTGGGTAGAATAAAAGCCCCTCTAGGAGCAGCATATAAAGGGCAAAAAAGAAAAAAGTGCAAGGTGCTCTGAGTTGATTTGGAGTCACAGGGACAAAGTGGTAAGTCCTTTTTCCAGAAACATGGTTCGGGGAAAGCTACCTTAAAATGAATTAGATTAAGTCTAAAAAGTGTTAAAAAAGAAATTATTCTAAAACTTGAAAACCAAGTCAAATAGGGTTCAAGGCATGGAACAGTCACAATCCGAGAGTAGGAATCAAAAGATTTCAATTTCAGGGAACTATAAAATCTCAGCTCTGATACATGCTCGGAGTAAGTAGACTTCAAGACAGACCTAGAGTTTGTGGTTAACAAATGGGGATCATCAAACATGTATCTGAGCCCTAGATTCTCAAAAGAGTTTTGCAGAAACATAAGCCAGGGAATCCTATTTGAATTTTCCAATTGTAGACAATCAGAGATACAGTCTTGGACCAAACTTGCCATAGGGTTTGACCAACATCTAATCCAGAGCAGTAGGGGAGCCATAAAGACCCTATCCTCCAAAAAGCACTGACCAAGTTCTTCATGGCAGATTATGTTTGCGATGCATTTTGGGACCAACAATAATCTGCGCAGGAATTTATTTTCAACACTCTGGAGAGACGGTATTTTATTATAGCCCCAGACGCCTGCCCCATAAAGGACTGATGCAGTGCATTTAGAATTATAAAGAGTTTTCATCTGTGCAGGGGGTCTATGACCTAGTTTATTTGAAAAGCGAAAGATTGCTTCATTATTCCTTATCAACTGTTGGAGCTTAAAATTAATGTGTGTCTTCCAGGACAAAGAAGAACTCAAGTACATGCCTAGATAACAAAATTCTTTGACCTTATTAAGAGTGTGCCCTCCCATAGTAAATTGTTTAGCCCTTGTGTTACATGGGCCACAAGTCATAACGAAAGTCTTGGGGTAATTTACTTTCAGATCAAGGTTCAACATAAAATTATAAAAAGCATCCAGAAGTCCCTGTAAACCATTTGCAGTACGAGCGATTAAAACTGCATCGTCAGCATATAATAAAACTGGAAGTAGTCTCTGGCCCATCTTCGGTACGTCCTTTGCATGTTTTACCAGTGAATCGTAGAGCCCATTTATGTATATCAGAAAAAGAAAAGGGGCTAAGATACATCCCTGCCTTACACCCCTAGTTGACGGGATGGGGGAGGTTCTCTGCCCATTTGAGCCGGCCTGAACAGAAATCGTTAGGTCTGTGTGTAGGCGTTTAATAAGCTCCAATAGAGCCGGATCGCAGCCTAAGACTTTCAAAATTTGCCATAACTTTGACCTATTAACCATATCAAAGGCACTGGTTAGATCAATGAAAGCCATATGAATAGACTCTTTTTTGACTATCACATATTTACTGAGTATCAGCTGCAAGTTTAAGACTTGCTCAACTGTGCCTACACCGGGTCTAAAACCAAATTGAATAGGAGATAAAATCTGGGCCTCGGACACCCAATCTTCTAGACGGGACAAGATCACGCTACCTAAAATCTTTGCCGTCGAATCGATAAGAGAAATTGGTCTGTAACAAGAAGGATCTTGTCTATTTCCTTTTTTGAAGATGGGGACAATAATAGCCGATTTCCATGAGAGGGGCACGTTACTGTTTACCACACTATTCAATACATTTGTAACTAACGGACCCCAAAGATCAATTTCTGATTTAAAAAGATCAGCGGGAACTCCATCGGGGCCAGGAGCCTTTCCCTGCCTTGATCTGTCAATAGCATTTTTGACCTCGTGGAGATCAAAAATAATATTTGGGGCCTTAGTATTGGAGTCTAAAATAAAAGGTGCAGAAGGATTTACATGCGGATTCTCATAAGTTCCTGAACAGAAGACTTTCCTAAAATGAGTTAACCAGACGTCCTCAGCAATAAGACAGTCATTGGCCAAAGAGTTGTTGTCAGAAAAGTAAGAGTGATTTATCACTTTCCAGAATTTAGAAGTATCCTTCTGCTCAGATGCAGCCAAAAGTTCGCCCCAGGCCCTAGACCTAATTTCTGATTTCCGTTTATCAAGGGCAGCCTTATAAGTGCATATAAGTATATTAGTGCAGTGATTAGGACCACCATATTAAAATGCGTTAGCCTAACTCCTGATGCATGGTACTTGGTAGGACTGTCCCTCTTATGTGCTCCTGGTCCCACCTCCAGACAGCCTCTTTGCAAGCATTTGGCTACAACACATTATTCTAGTCGCTCTACTATGTTTATTATAAGTGACCTGCCCCTCTCTCAGTGGTATTCGCTGGTTCCGTACTATCCTGGCTAACATACTTTCTGGTCTCTGATAGCCTTATATTTCTGTTTTTGTCCATAGGCAATTTGTTTTCAAATAAATGTCTTACGCATTTCACTAGCAAAAAGGTGCTGCAGGGCCAGGCACACTCCCTGCTCATGTGGGAGGCTGCAGCGGGGAGCAAAAACTCACGCTTGATTTTCATACTGTGTGGAGGCACGGAAGGAGACCTTCCCAGTCAGGCTCAGTTCACGCTCTCATGTGCAAGACTGATTTGTCTTGCAGCCAGGAGACCACACTTTATTTCTAATTTGATTCTCGTAAGATGAGAATTACTCTGTATAAGTCAGATGTAAGTGTACAGAGAAGAAGAAACACACGGAGCAGCCTGAAGAACAAAAGGTAGAAAATGAACCAGAGGAGCTCATTACCATTTTTATGCAATAATTCAAACTCCTCTAGAATGGGTATCCTTCTCATTGGCTTCTGAAGAAGCATCTTTACTGGATGCAGTGGAGAGAACAGTTGAGGCAGCATTTTAGAGAGCATATGCCGCAGCTCACTTTTTCCTGCGAACCAACATCTATGCGGCGTATGCATTTCAGGTGCTATTTCAAGTTTTAAAAAAAATATTGTTTGCCTACAAGAAGAAAAAAAGATATAACTGAAATATTGAGAAAAATGTAATTGTTGGCACAATTTATATTGGATAATAATACCTTTGACTTCCCCTGTGCAGCAGCTACAGAAGCAGCTATTGCAGGAAAGAGAATTGTGCAGTTAACTGTGGAAGATTGAACAAGTGCAGAGATCTTTATCCACAAATTAAAATTTTTAGGCTCAAAGTTATTCAGTACAGAACTTAATGACATGGTCAAAAAGTTGCAGAAAAAGCCACCTCTAGCTTTGTATGTTTCTAAACCACCCTGTAGATCAAGGCACAAAGCCAGGGAGCTAGGTATTCTGGCAAATTTTAGTCTCAACAGAATTCAAACTTGCACCTTACACAATCCAGACCATATGGAAGAACTAGTTGGCAACAGAACTTAACACATTTTCTCAGAATGGGCAAGGAGGGTCCAGGGCCAGCGGATTCTACAGATTATAACACAAAGATACATTACAGGGTTCACAGAAATGGAAATAAATCATTTTGTATCAACACCAGTTCCAAGACTGAACTCAAAGAAACAAGTTATCTTGTCGGGATTTCAAAGCCCTCTGCAAAAAGGAGCAATTATTCCAGTATCGCCTGCCCAGAGAAAGTCTGGTTTCTATTCTGTTATCTTGTTGCTACCAAAGCCAGTAGCGACATTCAGACTCATCTTCGATTTGAAGGCTGAAAAAAATCATGTCCTCTATACTGCATTCAGAATGATCATGTTTCAAACCATCATTCCTCTCCAGACAAAGGGAGTTTTATGACACCACTGGATTTACAAGACACATATTTTTAAATACCTACACACCCTTGCAGTCAGAAGTAGCTAAGATGTGCAGTGGAAGTAAATCACTATCCTATACTCCTGTTCCGCCTCTCATAGCATATCTTCATTTGCAGACCATGCTAAATTCTCCCTACTCACATGACTGACATATCTGCGGTTCTTCTGTTTTTTTAAAAGATACAGACAAGTGTGGAGCAGGTGTATGCAACATTTCAGTCTCTCGGTTTAATAGCGAACTACAAGAAGTCCAGCTTACAACCTACAATTAAGAAGAACTTCTCAGGAGCATTGCTAGATAAAGAATTAGAACAAGCTTTCCTTTCCGACTCCAGAATAACCAATCTACAAGATCTGTTATAGAGACTATTAGCTTTGCCTCAAGCTTCAGCAAGATTGTGGTTGAAAGTTCAGGGGTTAATGACCTCTACAAGTAAGGTGACACCTCTACCACAATGTCATTGGAGTACCATTTATTTACTCAAGCATTGGTCGCCAGTAACACAGAATTACAACAGGCCTGTTTGGTGAAGAGGGAGGTATCAGATTCTCTGTAGTGGTGGCTGCAAATCTGCAACCTAAGGAAAGGAGTATGGTTTAATTATCCTATTCCGATGGTATTGAAGACTAATGCAAGTGCATGGGGCTGAGGTGCAGCCCTAGAGGGCCTAAGGTGTTAGTCAAAAGTGGTCCAAACTAAAAGCAATTCGTTCGTCTAATTGGAAAGATCTCAATGCAGTGTGGGGTGCACTCCAACGTTTCTCCCAAAACCTCTGTCACAATGCTGTGTTGGTAAAAACAGACAATTAAGTGACAAAGGGTTATGTCAACAACCAGGGGGGGGCAAGAATAAATATATGGCAGATCTGCCACAGGAAACGTTTGAGACCAATGTGCTATCCCTTAAAGGTGTATGTATATATTTGGGACACACAGTATACAAGTGGACAGATTCAGCTGTGGTATTTCAACTTCGATATTATTTAACATGAGTCAAGAGGCTTTCCGATTGGTTGTAGATTGGTTTGAAATTACGTGGTTGGATATTTTTGCATCCCAGAACAATGCATTACTTCCTCAATACTGTTTGGGTCAGTGATATTCAAAGGTTTGGGTGGTAGACGTTTTACTGATTTAGTAGTTAAAGGAGTTTATATGTGCATTCCCCAATTCTATTATTATGAAAGGTATTGAGGAAACTCCATTCGGAAAATGTAGAAGTAATCCTGATACTCCTATCAGGCGAATGCAGACCCTGGTTTCTGCTCCTGAGCAGGTTGGGGATGGATCAAAATCACTGATGTCCGTGGGACCCTCCACCTCAACAATTTCCAATATTAACACAACAACAGCTATGGAATATATGTCTAACACCATCGAAATTGAGAGGGCCCCCATAGAACCCCTAAGCTGTTCAAAGGAGGTAGTGGTAGCTAACCAAGCTGCAAGGAAAGTCTCTACACTTAAATCATATTCAAAACAGTTTGAATGATGGTGTACTTACAAGTTTCTAAATCCAAAAACTTGTGACCCATTCTAAATTTTAGAATCCCTAAATAATGGATTCCTCGTAGGATTTGCTCTTGCTACATTGTTAGCGCAGTAGGCAACTATAAGAGCTTTGAAGAAACCATCATATAATCTTTCAATTTTTTTTCCATTAGAAGCAAAACCGTTTAAATGTTTTAGACTAAGAGCCATTCCCATAGCAGAATAGGATTTATTAGTAGTATGGATACGTTTACAAGAACACCCTTTTAACCACTAGAATCAGCCAATATTTCCTCTTCTAAGCAAAGCTGGCTTTCTTAATCACAGTTACATCGGCCAGAAGGTTAGGGGGAATTGGTTCTTTGGTAATAAATGATCTCTACTTGAAATTCTTACCAGACCGTATAGTTCTCGGACCAGACCCTAAGTTTAGGCCCATGATTCAAAGGAAGTTCCACTTATCTTAAGAGGCAATAATGCCAGACTCAACATCAGACTCATGAGACACTATTCAACCTGAATTATATGTCAATAGAGCCCTCCAAATATACTTAAAGAAGACAAAATAATTTAGAGAATCATATGCCCTTTTTATGTCATATGGGGTAGTTAGTTAACAAGCAGAAAAAGTGTCTACAACCCACTAAGCAGGTGGGTCAGATATGCAATATCTCAAGGTTACCTTTCAACAGGTGTTGAACTACCTTGCAAAATGCGAGGTTTGATCAGCAATGCCAGTGGCTACTTCAAGGGCAGAAATACGTAAAATTTCTCTGGAAGAAACTTGCAGGGCAGATACCTGTTCCATTCCCAAAATTCCCTTTTGCTTCTGGAATTCTAAATACTACAATGAAATAATTGTAGGAAATTCCATACATTTATGACATATAGCGGCATTGTGGTGCGAGATCATCCATGAATTGTGTATATCCTCACAAGGCGTTTATTGTGATGTGGAGCCTGTACGAGGGGGTAATGAATTTATTATTTATTGGTAAACTTCATTACCCCGAGTTGGTGCTCCTCATTCTGGCACGACCCTCCCTTGCTACTGAATGGCACTGTCAATTTTAAAACAAGCTTGGAAACCGACAGAAAGTCATGGAGGGAGGAGAGTCACTTATAGGTTTATTAAACATAGTAGAGTAGAATAACACGTTGTAGGAAAACACTTGCAAAAGAGGCTGTCTGGAGCTGGCGCCACCTCATATGGTATCTTTTGGGACGAGGAGCACCAACTCGGTTAATGTAGTTTACTGGTAAGTAATTAAATAATTTGTTCACAATGGACACTGGGACAACGACTCTGTAGCGCAGAAGTTTTAATTTGCATTACAACTTTAAATACAGGTCTGTTTTTAGTGTTGTTAATAAGGTGGAAATTGAATCACGTGCAGGGCAGCACCCTAAAAGAAAACAATCGACAAGCTGTGTCCTAGAACCTTTAATGCAGTTGGCAAAATGGGTTTTAACCTAGTAATGTTAATGACCAGTCTGGCCTTAGGCAGCAATTACCCTAGGATTAGACAGTATTTTAATATCTGTCCAGTAGCTTTCTCTGTGTTATATAATTGACTTAACTTGTGTCAACTTCTCTTCCGACAACACCACTTCCAGTGATGCCACTTATGCCAATGTCACTTATGTCGATGTCACTTCCGGTGGTGTCACAGATATTAGATGTTGTGTCATATACTTCAATGCTCTACCACCCTCTCAATCCCTGTGAAAATTTGAAGGTTAATTTCTTTGACAGAAAATCTGCACACATGCCAACATTGTAGAGCAGGCAAATGGAAGATTTTAAAAAGTAGCCTAGAGAACGTATTTTCCACATTGACTCACATCGAAATAGAAAGCAGTCTGCCTGAATCAGGTTTATTGGCATTTCATTTTGACTGTTTAATAACACAGCACAAACAACAAAAGTTGTGAACTCTGTTTTTGTATGTGCTATGTAAAACTGCCAAAAATAAAACACCAAGACCTGTCACATGCTTTAGTCTCCCCCTCCAAGAATTAATTACAAAGGCCACTTGTCCCACAACCCAAAAAAGAGGCCAGATTTCTCTACAATTTCTGTCACCAGAGAAAGGTCAATTATGTTTCCCTATAAAGCACAATGTAACTGGCCTACAATGAAAACACATGCTATCACCCGGTTACCTTCAGTCCCTTACTAAATCCCACCGTTTGGAAGTAGTGTGCTTGCAGTGCCCTGGCCAAGGTGCATAATTATGGAGAAGGGGCTTAATTGTCTGCTGCACCACATGAACTTTCACTGAGAGGAAATCCTGAAGTGTTGCCACAGATCGCTGGGGTCAGATTACAAAAGTGATATCCAGCTAAGCATTTCCATATCAAAATCTATGTCCCTAACTGTTGCCAAGCTCAATCCAGAGCCCATGATATCAAAGGCTTTGGTAGTGTCAAATAGTGCAACTGATGAGACTGGCTAGTATTCTGGGATATTTGTCATAAGGTTGATCAAGGGTCTGAGTTGAGGAGAAGTAATCCACCTGTGTGTAAACCAATTTTGGACATGGTTTATCAAAAAAGTGAGAACTCAGAATACTTGATTAATTGAAAGCATGCATAAAATCTTAGTCTAAATTAAGCATAGTCAATGGGTGGTAAGAAGTCTTCTCAAAGGGGTTAATCTACAGATCAATGAGCACCACTGTCCTGCTCCGCGCAACCCACATTTTATTAGCATCCAGGGCATAAAAGTCTAACAGTACAGGCTTTAGCCAGTATGGTAAATCCAAACTTGTTTTTCACGAATCCGCCTCATAGGGAATTGATTATTATAGAAACTTTAGGTAAAATAATATCCTCTTCGACCAGCTTGACCCTTCACTCTGCAAATGCCAGCTGCCTCCTATGCTGCTACTCTCATGCGTTGTGGAGCACAGTAGCCTGGGTGTTGCCACTGGTCCTGGATTAAGCCCATGACAACCTTGCCCAGGCCATGCCAGACCATTGTGATGCGGCCAGATTCACATTCACTGTGAACTTGATACCACTGATTCTCTGGGAAGAGCTATTGTGGCACTTCACAGACACACCAAGATGCAATCCACCTGGTTTTCATGAGACGCCTAGGATAGGCTTATGAACATGCCATTCAATGGTTCCCATCTTATCATAGATATAGCAGTCTATATACTAGAGCACTTCAAAGGTAGCAGGACCACAGCCTGCTCTCTGGGCCTCTCTGCTTATTCCCGCCTGCCACATGAACAATTTTGCCCCCTCTGGGGTTAAAAGTAGGGGCTTCCAGTATGGTCCACAGAATCAACTGGTGCACCAATCACCCCCGCCCTTATGTGGACACAGTGCTTACAGGAGAGGGCAGTAAGGACAGCACACAGCCCAGTTTTCTGCCTCCCCTGCTGCCCCACCCTGAAGCCTCTTTAGAATGCCCTTGATATATGGCTACCTTGTCAAAGGCAGGATCTGACATTATCTGCCAGGGTGGCAGGTGATTAGTTTGGACAAGTGATCACTACGGATTGTTCACCAGGTTATGCACTCCCATGTCTTGGCCTTCCCTATCCCCCACATCTTCCACCATCCTTGGAACAGCTGACAGAGGACAATCTGTCTCTATTACAGCAGGACATGCAGGCTCTTTTGGCTAAAGGAGTCCCAAAGAGGATCCCGGTGGCAGAAGTTGTTGTGGTGGTTGTTCCTGCTATTTCTTGGTGATGAAAAGGGATTGGGACCTCCATCTTATAGTAGACCTTCTCCCTTTGAATGCCTTTCTGCAAAAAGACAAGTTCAAGATGCTCGCCCCGGGCTAGGTCTTGTCTGCCCTAGTCTCTGCGGACTGGATGGTAGCGCTGGACCTGCAGGATGCTTATTTCCACATCCCCATCTTGCAAGTCCCCAGGCGTTACCTGTGGTTCATGCTAGGCCATGAGCACTTTCAGTTTGCAGTGCACCTTTTTGGCCTTACGAGTGTCCTTCCAGTGTGTATGAAAGTGATGGTGGTGGTTGCAGAACTTTTTCAGAGTTCAGGGGTCCCAGCCTTCCTCAACCGCAACGATTGGTTGTTGAGGCGGGCTCGTCCCGGGCAGTGCAGTTGTCACCCATCTGCAGGCTACGAACCTGACATCCTCGGGGTTTGCAGTCAACTTCCTGAGGTCTCTCCTGACTCCTCAGATGCTTCCTTTCACCGTAACCACCATTCTGGACACAGTTAAGGTTTGTGCCTACAGCCTAGAGAAGGGAGTCCAGGACATTTGGGCTATGATCTTGATGTTTCAACCTCTGTCCTGCAACTCATTGGGGAAATCTCAGTGGGCACTGTACCACAGGGATCTTTAAGATCTTGTCCAGATTTCGAAGGAAACCGAAAAAGATCTGCAGTGGTGGCTACAGGTCACAATTGGGTCAGAGGTAAACCTCTTGCCTTAACCCACCCTGAGCTCACAGTGATAACCAATGCATCAATTCTGTGTTGCGATGGCCATCTTGGAGAAGTGATGATCAGAGGCATCTGGTCTCCATCAGAGGCCCAGCACCCTATCATCCTTCTGGAGCTGAGAGAGATCTGCTTGGCTTTGAAAGATGTCCTCTCCTCCATCGAAGCAAAGTTAGTCTAACTGACAAATCCACTGCATTTAGTACTACAGCGAGCAGAGTGGGTGGGATGGTGGACTCTGTGCTAGGCGTCTCTAGGTGTGGCTAGACCACCAAGGAATTGTTCTAGTGACTCACCACTTGCCCAGGTTCCTTTAATGCCAGAGCGGATGAGACTAAGCCCCCAACTCGTTGTAGATCGCGAATGGCAGTTACATACAGAGGTGGTATTGTTTTTTTTCTGCAAATGGGGAAAACCCTGGCTCAATCTCGTCACCACCACTAGAATTTGCAATCTCAGCACTTTTGCACATTGGAGTTTCCAAGGCGTCTCTTGCTCAGAGACTCGTTCCGTGTCAAGGGGAACTAAGGACTCCGATATACCTTTCTTCCTATATCTCTTCTACCCTGAATTAGGAAGATGATCAGGACCAACCGGGCCAAAGTCATCCTAGTGGCCTCAGATAGGGTTTGGAGACTATGGTATCCTGAACTACTGGCATGAGCGTCTGTCCTCCAAATAGTTTGCCCCCCTCGGAAGGATCTCCTGTTGCAGCAGCTGTGTAGGGTGCTGCATCCAAACCTGTGCAACGTACACATCAATGCTTGAAGAATGAACATCAACAGTTAAGTACCTTCAACCTTATTCCCAAAGGCATTGATGTTATCTTTGCAGTCTGGCATCCCTCAGCCAAAGCTTTATTCACCTGCTGTTGGGATAGATGTGTGGCCATGTGCCCTTCTCAGAAGATCATCCCGCTAGAGGCCAACATTTCTGTAGATTTGTTGCTTGTGTTGTCCCTAGCCGGGCATGCCCTTTGGCTCTGTTGAAGGGTAGATGTCGGCTCTTTTGTCTTTTTCACGGTCTATTCTATTCTTGCGGTCTTATATAGTGCATGGCTACCTGAAGACCTCCCAGCGCTGTTAGACACTGCAGATGGACTGTTGGTGATGGGGTTAATCAAGCACTAAATAGCCAGGTCTTCAGAGCTTTGCGAAGACGCAGAAGACGCAGTTCCAATGGAAGAGTATTCCAGAGCTTGGGGGCCTGAAAAGTAGACTGTCCCCACCCCTCCTCAACCCCAAGCACGGCCTGCAAATCCTGGGGACCTTCAGCAGCTTGGCAGATGAAGAGCAAAGTACTCTACCCGGATGGTGAGGGCAGGCTAAAGGTCTTAGCAGAGAGGGGCCCTTGTTATGAATTGCCCTATGCATAATGCAGAGAGACTTAAACTGCCCTCCGGGTTCCACCGTAAGCCAGTGCAAGTCCCTCAGGGCCTTAGAGGCCAAAGCATGTTTCGAAACATTAATCAGGAGGCGAGCGGCAACATTCTGCACCATCTGCAACCTCTTAATGACACAGCGAGGGGAGCCTAGATATAGGGCATTCCCATAATCAAGGCAAGCTAGGACAAGGTCCTGAAAGGCCATTTGTCTAGCAATAAAGGGGAGGAGATGGAAGACCTTACGCAACAGCTTCAAAATGGCATAGCAGCTGGCAGCAATTTTTTTAGCGCTTGAGAGTCCGTAGTGAGGCCAAAGTCAAGCCAAAATCCAAGACTTTTTATCAGGTTCTTAGCAGTAGGAAGGTAGTTGAGACTGCCTATGAATGGACTCAAGACAGGGTTGCTAAGATTGTTCCTCAATAACATAACCTCAGTTTTGTCTTCGTTGAGGTTGCCAGACCAGCCTTTTTCATTCACATCACCAGATGTGTTGGGTTTCCTCAGAGGGCTACAACCAATGTTCTTTATAATAATTTTTCGCTGTGTGGAACAAAAGAGTGTTCATGTGCGTCCTTGTCCTTGCTCTAAGTGGAAGAGTATAGCAGTGAGTCACAATGTGGAAGATCATATGTTTGAGGCCAGGGTGACCATTGAAATAGTTTTTTAAACTGGCATCAACATAGAGGTTGCTTTGTTGTCATCTGCTTAGAAGAATGATCCATTTGTACAGTGTAGATGCTTATTTTAGGCTTATAAAAGAGACTCTAAACTATTTATAGCTGATACATGTCAGCACTGAACATATTATTTCAAAGCCAATGGTTCTGCCTGTGTCAGTACATTACCCGTTAAATCAAACTTCCACAGGAGCAGATGCCTTTTACTCAGCTCCCTCCAACAGATGTGTGCTCAGACTTTAACTGATTATCTGAACCCTGCATCTGCTAGGGAGAAAGGGGAATGGGAATAGAAAGAGAGACCGCCTCCAGATCCAGTTCCAGCCTGTGTTTCCCACTTAAAGATAGGATATTCAGTGTGTGTCTCTGAAAACCTGCACCTTTCTTCTTATTGGGATTTCTTTAAAGGAAGGCCCTGCAGTCGGGTGATAAACGCATAGATAAGAACATTCCTACTGCGCATTTAACTGTTCCGCCATTTACAGTCACCAAATTCTATTGTTCTCCTAACCTGGATCTTTTGAGAGACTAGCCTCTCTCTAAGAGAACAATGTTTACTTAATATCTTTTTTTCTCCAGGAGCCAGAGGTTTCCAAGGTTCTCTGGAGAACAGTTCAAAAGTTCACAAATATACAAACTACTAATGTCTTTTACAGGAAACAAAAACTCCCTCTCAAGGTTCAGTTTTCTCAATCAGTCGCTAGGAATTAGTCTGAGCACTGAGGGTTGTCTTTAGGACTGACAAGTCTCCAAAGCAAAAAGTTCTTGAATATATATGTACATATATATATATCGGCAAGTCTAGAAATCATACAAAAGGATTCCTTACTGCAGTTGCTTGAAGTTCTGTTAAGGCAAAACAAATTCTCCTCAGAAAGCCGATAGCCAGTTGTTGGAAGAAGGAAAAAATTCAGCTTCTTCAAAAGGGAAAAAGTAGCCAGTTTGCACACAGAAACAAGAAAAATAAATAATTACTCAAAACTGCAAGAATTCTGTATGAAACGAAGCACCTCAGGAACACTGCTCATTCTCCTCAGGATGACAGTTGAAGTGCAGGGCTCCCAGAGAGAAACAGCTGAAGGGAAGCTTCAGCACAAGACTAAGGTAGAAATACTAGCGCGCTGACCTCCAAAAGATTTGCGGCCACCATCTCGAGTGGTATTTAAACCTGAAGCAGCTAGTTCTAAGGACAGCCTCTGCAAGAGCCACCCGGAGTGAGGACGCCGCTGCAACCAACATGAGTACAAGGAAAAGGGGAACAGTTTTGGCTGAGGGAAGAACTTAACAACGCTGGAAATAGTTTTCCTGATAGCACCTCCCTCCAAAGAACTCCCTCCCACAGAAGGTTTGTTGGGGAAAGTGTTGTGAAATTCCTTCATCAACCTTGGAGCATACACATTTTGGAAGGCTTCCCAGGACCTTTCTTCTGGGCCAAAACCTTTCCACTCAATGAGGTAGTATAATGTTCCTTTTTTAATCTTTGAGTCTAAAATTCTATTCAATTCATACTCTAAATGTGAATCTACTTGGATAGTGTAAGGAAATGGCTCCCTATTGCAGTTACCCCCACTTTTTGCCTGATACTGATGCTGACTTGACTGAGAAGTGTGCTGGAACCCTGCTAACCAGGCCCCAGCACCAGTGTTCTTTCACCCAAAATGTACCTTTGTTCCCACAATTGGCACACCCTGGCATCCAGATAAGTCCCTTGTAACTGGTACCTCTGGTACCAAGGGCCCTGATGCCAGGGAAGGTCTCTAAGGGCTGCAGCATGTCTTATGCCACCCTGGGGACCCCTCACTCAGCACAGACACACTGCTTGCCAGCTTGTGTGTGCTAGTGGGGATAAAACGACTAAGTCGACATGGCACTCCCCTCGGGGTGCCATGCCAACCTCACACTGCCTGTAGGAATAGGTAAGTCACCCCTCTAGCAGGCCTTACAGCCCTAAGGCAGGGTGCACTATACCATAGGTGAGGGCATAAGTGCATGAGCATTATGCCCCTACAGTGTCTAAGCAAAACCTTAGACATTGTAAGTGCAGGGTAGCCATAAGAGTATATGGTCTGGTAGTCTGTCATGCACGAACTCCACAGCACCATAATGGCTACACTGAAAACTGTGAAGTTTGGTATCAAACTTCTCAGCACAATAAATGCACACTGATGCCAGTGTACATTTTATTGTAACATACACCCCAGAGGGCACCTTAGAGGTGCCCCCTGAAACCCTAACCGACTACCAGTGTAGGCTGACTAGTTTTAGCAGCCTGCCACACACCAGACATGTTGCTGGCCACATGGGGAGTGTGCCTTTGTCACTCATTGGCTAGTAACAAAGCCTGTACTGGGTGGAGGTGCTTCTCACCTCCCCCTGCAGGAACTGTAACACCTGGCGGTGAGCCTCAAAGGCTCACTCCCTTTCTTACAGCACCCCAGGGCACTCCAGCTAGTGGAGTTGCCCACCCCCTCCGGCCACTGCCCCACTTTTGGCAGCAAGGCCGGAGGAGATAATGAGAAAAACAAGGAGGAGTCACTGGCCAGTCAGGACCGCCCCTAAGGTGTCCTGAGCTGAGGGGACTCTAACTTTTAGAAATCCTCCATCTTGCAGATGGAGGATTCCCCCAATAGGATTAGGGATGTGCCCCCCTCCCCTCAGGGAGGAGGCACAAAGAGGGTGTAGCCACCCTCAGGGCTAGTAGCCATTGGCTACTAACCCCCCAGACCTAAACACACCCCTAAATCGAGTATTTAGGGGCTCCCAGAACACAGCAAGATAGATTCCTGCAACCTAAGACGAAGAAGGACTGCTGAGCTGAAAAACCTTCAGAGAAGACGGAGACACCAACTGCTTTGGCCCCAGCTCTACCAGCCTGTCTCCCCACTTCAAGAAAAACTGCAACACCGATGCGTTCTACAGGGTCCAGCGACCTCTGAAGCCTCAGAGGACTACCCTGCATCTAAAAGGACCAACAACTCCCGAGGACAGCGGCTCTGCTCCAAAGAAGAAACATCTTGGCAACAAAGAAGCAACTTTGAAAGAATACACGTTTCCTGCCGGAAGTGTGAGACTTTGCACTCTGCACCCGACGCCCCCGGCTCGACTTGTGGAGAACCAACACTACACGGAGGACTCCCCGGCGACTGAGAGGCCGTGAGTAGCCAGAGTTGGCCCCCCTGAACTCCCACAGCGACGCCTGCAGAGGGAATCCAGAGGCTCCCCCTGACCGCAACTGCCTGCTTCTAAGAACCCGACGCCTGGTAAGGACACTGCACCCGCAGCCCCCAGGACCTGAAGGATCCGACCTCCAGTGCAGGAGCGACCCCCAGGTGGCCCTCTCCCTTGCCCAGGTGGTGGCTACCCGAGGAGCCCCCCCTTTGCCTGCCTGCATCGCTGAAGAGACCTCTTGGTCTCCCATTGAATCCTTTTGCGAACCCGACGCCTGTTTGCACACTGCACCCCACCACCCCCCTGTGCTGCTGAGGGTGTACTTTCTGTGCTGACTTGTGTCCCCCCTGGTGCCCTACAAAACCCCCCTGGTCTGCCCTCCGAAGACGCGGGTACTTACCTGCTGGCAGAATGGGACCGGGGCACCCCCTTCTCCATTGAAGCCTATGTGTTTTGGGCACCACTTTGACCTCTGCACGTGACCGGCCCTGAGCTGCTGGTGTGGTAACTTTGGGGTTGCCCTGAACCCCCAACGTTGGGCTACCTTGGACCCAACTTTGAACCCTGTAGGTGGTTTACTTACCTGCAAATCTAACACACACTTACCTCCCCCAGGAACTGTTGAAAATTGCACTGTCTAGTTTTAAAATAGCTTATTGCCATTTGTGTGAAACTGTATATGCTATTTTGCTAATTCAAAGTTCCTAAGTGAAATACCTTTCATTTAAAGTATTGTTTGTAAATCTTGAACCTGTGGTTCTTAAAATAAACTAAGAAAAGATATTTTTCTATATAAAAACCTATTGGCCTGGAATTGGCTTTGAGTGTGTGTTCCCCATTTATTGCCTGTGTGTGTACAACAAATGCTTAACACTACCCTCTGATAAGCCTACTGCTCGACCACACTACCACAAAATAGAGCATTAGAATTATCTCTTTTTGCCACTGTCTTACCTCTAAGGGGAACCCTTGGACTCTGTGCATGCTATTTCTTACTTTGAAATAGTACATACAGAGCCAACTTCCTACAGATAGGATCTGGAGGGGTGGTTGTCCTAACATTGGGAGGGCTTCTTTTAAGTAGCGAGTCATGGAATACTGGATGAACCTTAATCTGAGGGAGCAAGGTGAGTTTGACCTTTACTGGATTTACAGTTTTCTTTATTGTAAAGGGTCTTACATGTCTAGGCTGGAATTTTTTGTTTCCTCTTAAATGTGAATATCGAGTGGATAACCAGACCTTGTCACCCTCGCAATAACCAGGGTTGCCTCGCCTCTTTTTGTCAGCATGTTTCTTGTAAGAGACCTTCACCTTGGTCAAGTGTTTTCTAGACGATTGGTAGATCTTTTGAATTTTCTTACTGAATTCATTCGCAGCTGGGACCAAGCCTCCCGACCTTCCTAAGATAACGTTTGGGTGCCTACCAGAGTTCAAATAGAAAGGAGAATAACCAGTGGAGGCATGAATAGCTTTGTTGTACGCAAATTCTGCTGTCCAAATGAAATCTGGCCAATCATTATCTTGGTCCAGGAGATATAAGCGTTGGTACTGCTCTATCTCCTGGTTAACTCTTTCGATCTGTCCATCTAGTTCCAGATGATAACTGGTAGAGTAACGTGAGTCTATTCCAAGTTGTTTCATAAAGGCCCTCCAGAATTGTTAAACAAATTGGGGATCTTGATCTGAGATTACAACCACAGGAATGCCATGAGCCCTCACTATGTGCTGTGAAAATAACTGTGCTAACTGAGAGGCTCTAGCAACCTTCTTCAGAGGGATGAAATGCCTCATTTTAGAAAAGGTGTCTACAAAATCTAGGATTGTGTCAAAACCTTGACCTGAAGGTACAT
Organism: Pleurodeles waltl; assembly: GCF_031143425.1. Taxonomy (NCBI): domain Eukaryota; kingdom Metazoa; phylum Chordata; class Amphibia; order Caudata; family Salamandridae; genus Pleurodeles; species Pleurodeles waltl. Next base: position 799,462,584 of record NC_090436.1, read on the forward strand.
CTACAATCAAATCCATAGTAATTGTGTGCCAGGGATATGGTGCAATGGGAAGAGGCTGAAGCTCACCTTCAGGAACTAATCGTGTTGTCTTTCCCCGAATGCATTTATCACAGGTTTGAACGTATTGTCTTATTTGAGGGATCATGGCAGACCACCAAAAATACCTCTTAATTAATTCGGTCATCTTCAAAATTCCTTTATGGCCAGCTAAAGGATCGTCATGACACGCTTGTAGCGCTAGTTCTTGCAACTCATGTGTTGACAAATATAAAGCATTTTCAACAAAAGGAAGATTTTCTAAAACACTTCTTCCTTCTTTTTTGTTGGCCCAATCTGAAATTTCTTGGTCAGACACGGATTCTCGAACCTTCCTTTTTATTTCGGAAAATTGTAAAGTACAAACATACTTGTCTGCTGGAATAATTGGAATCTTTTCAGCTTCTCCGGGTGTATTATTCATTCTTGATAATGCATCTGCCTTGCCATTGGCAGAACCAGGTCAGTAGGTAATAGTAAAATTAAAATCTGCAAAGTACAAGGACCATCTCAATTGCCTTGGAGTTAATGTTTTAGCAGACTTTAAAAACTGAAGATTTTTATGATCGGTGAACACAGTGACTACATGACGAGCCCCTAATAAATAATGCTGCCATTCCTGAAAGGCATCCTTCACTTCCAATAGCTCTTTGTCAGCAATTGTATAATTTCTTTCAGGAGGAGTTAATTTCCTGGATCGAAATGCCATTGGGTGAAGTTGACCTTTTTACTTGTGCCTCTGAGACAATACACCACCAATCGCTTGGTCCGGAGGCAACATCTTGCATAAAAAATGGCTTCTCAGGGTTAGGATGGAGAAGGATCGGAGCTGTCGTAAAGGCTCTTTTGAGGAACTCAAAAGATTCTTCAGCATCAGTTGACCAATGGAAGGGTACTTCTTTTCTCAAAAGATTTGTAATGGGGACCACCTTTTTAGAAAACTCCTTCATAAATCAGCAATAGAAATTGGCAAAGCCAATAAAACTTTGCACCTCCTTCACCGTTTAAGGAGAAGGCCAATCCAGGATTGTTTCAATTTTAGCAGGATCCATGGAAACTACATTTTCCGATAAGATGAATCGCAACAATTCTACTTCCTTTGCCTGAAACTTCACATATAGGTTATTCTCCAACAATTTCTTTAGAACTGCTCTCACATGATCTACATGGTCTCGCAAATTCTGGGAGCAGATTAAAATATCAATATAGACTACTACAAATTGATCTAAAAACTCTCTCAGAATATCATTCACCAAGTGCTGGAAAGCGGCCGGCTCGTTACATAGCCCATAAGGCATCACTTGGTACTCGTATAGACCAAACCGGGTGCGGAAGGCCATTTTCTATTTGTCTCCTTTAGCAACCGAATTAAATGGTACGCTCTGTGAAGATCTAGTTTGGTGTAGATTTTTGCGTCTTTTACCTTATCTAGTAGCACTCAAATCAAGAGCAGGGGATATTGATTCTTCACCGTAACTTGATTTAACGCTCTATAATCGATACAAGTTCTTAACTCTTCATTCTTTTTCTTTGGGATGAAAAAAAAGGGGGAAGAGACTGGGGATTGAGAGGGACGAATAAAACCATTTGCCAAATATTTTTCCAAATATTCTTTTAGGAACTTGTTCTCCTTTTTAGTAAGGGCATAGATTCTGCTGCAAAGTAGATTTGCACCTGGCTCAAGTTCGATCCTGCAATCATAAGATCCTTGGGGAGGTAGCTCTCTGCCTCTGCTTGGTCAAACACTGCAGACAATTCTTTATATTCTGGGGGAATGACGACCTTTTCCAGAGCACAAACCACATTGGAGTAGCTAAAACGTGAGTGGGAGATGGTGCACTACTGATCTCTTGAGGACCGTAGCAATGCTTCCGACAGTAACTTGAATTTTATTGCATTCCTCTTTTCCCCAATTAATTTTAGGGCTGTGTTCTGTAAGCCACAGTAAGCCCAAGATCAGCTGAAATTAAGGAGCATCTATGAGATTGAAAGATATTGTTTCTTGGTGTCCTAGATGATCTTTCAGAGCTATAGGTTCAGTTTCTTCTCTGATAGGAGCTGAAGACAAGTTTGTTCCATCCAGCTATTCTCTTTTTTACAAAATGTATTCCCATTTTTACAAAATGTATTCCCATTTTTTCAAAATGTATTCCCATTTTTGTGGCATACTGGATTTCGCAGACATTTCCCATAGCTCCTGTCGAGGCAGGGCCACTCTCCTGAAAAGCAGGATGTCTGCAGGGGAGATGGTATGCCTCTGACCTCCTGGAACACCTCTCGGCACTTGTTGGTGAACACAGAAACCCCGGCAGGTGTCCCAAAAGGAAAGGGGGAGTGGAAGAGAAAGAGACAAAACACTGCCACGTCTTGCTGGTCCAGCGAGGCACCCTTTATCTTCATGGGGGCAGTTCGTTGTTGACAGTGATAGTAGATTTAGTGCACTCAACTTCCTTGAAACTGAATCTCTCTTTCTGATATGGGCACTGGAGCGGTAGAAGAACATTAGGATACTGCAGCACTTTTCTTGGACAATACCAACTGTTGGCACAATTACTAACACTGCATTACCAAAAATCCAAACTGAGTGCCATAACAATAGGTACTGCGACACTAAGGCTGGCTTCACAGAGATTCACTGCTGCACACTACAATTAGAAGTGTGGTTGCTTTTATCATGCACAAGAAAGACATACAAGGGCATTAATTATATCACTTTCCTGCATGCATAGGGTTAAACTAAAAGAAACAAAAACAATCCAAGAAATACAAATGTCCACTCTGGGTTTAAACGGTTAGGGTGGCACAGTTCGGTTTGGTTTCACTGTGTGTGTGAAAAACTCTTCAAAAGCAAATTCCTCAAACCTGAAACACAGGCATGAATGACACAATTTAAATCCAAGAGTTATGCTATTAGAGAAAGAAAAGTCACGTAAATGCTCTTTTAAAATTGCACTGTCACTTTTTGTAGTACTTGAGATCAAGCAGATTTCCTGAAGCACATTTAGGCAAGTAACTACAATAATAATGTAGAATGTTCAGAAATGCATTTGTCTCTTCAAGATAAGCTCTCTGCCAAAATACCAGGTCTGAAATACACCAGCTGTTCTAGGAAAGCGCGGCACTCAAAGAACGAACTCCCTGGAGAATACTAGTCACAAAGCTGCAGTCTTTTCCGGAGTACTAGAGGAATGCCTGGTGTCAGCTTGTGCAGGAACGAAGAAAAGAATTGCCTCAAAAGTCCAATACGAGGATGACAGCAAGGGCTGGACTGCCAAATCAGATGCTGAGATCAGTAAGCAAAACAAAGCCAAACAGGGAGGTATGCTTCAGTCTGCTATGTATAGCCAATCAGGAAAGCAGTTGAGTTTCCACATGTGGATGAGTCACCACACTCAATTAGAAGCACGTCTACACCACACCCAATTATAAGCACATCTACACCTGCTCACATAGGCAAACAAGCATTGGTAAAACCAATTGTGTAACACAGCACCTTATGTTTACTTAGAAACATGAAGGTTTAACCAAGAACAGAGATATGATGTAACCCTAATCCCTGGGGATGCTGACAGATAACGCAGGAGGCACCTTGGGGATTCCTGACATTGGTGACTTTCTACTAATTTAATTGAAAGCGCTTATTCTCTCCTTATATGTATCTTATTCTGAAAGAAGGAAGGATTTATGTTACCAAATAAATGTGAGCAATGAAGAGGTGATAAAATGAGAGGCAAGAGAAAATGTAGGATTGTGTAGTGAAGAGCTAGAAGCAAATGTGATAGTGAACAGGTTGAGGAAAGAAAGAGGAAGAGAAAAGGGGCAAGGCAGATGAAGGGAAAATAAGAAGAGAAAAATGTGTGAGCGTGGATAAATCAAGACGAGAGAAAAGCCAATCAGTGAATCTGAGAAAGAGAGAGCAAAAGATTTAGGTAGAAAGATAGGCAAGGAGATGCAGGGATTAGAATGGGGTAGAGGAAGGACATAAAAGAAGGGGTGGAGTTGTATGATTACGAATTTGCCCAATAAATACTTTGCTTGAAATTGCCTTCCTGGGAGTCGGACTGTCCCTCTGGAGTCACCCTAAATACAGAACTTCTCTGTATACATATATTAAGGTCAGAGCTAAGGCCGCTTTCTAAATTGGTATGCACTGAAGCTTGTTAAAAGCCACTTTATTACATAAACCAGAGTGATGGGCCAGTTTTTTTTTTTTATGCATGATGTAAATGAGAGAGTGCACTCCACAAAATAAATAGTTGCCAAGTGACTCAATGCCATGGGTGAATGTTTCAGTCAGCTATATTTTGTTTTACATAACAGAATGCATGCTGACATTTTTAAACACATGCTTATTATGGAACAAAAATACTTGTTCCTGCATGCAAAATGTAGTTAGCAGAAAAAGCTGCCTGAAGGTGTCACTCATGAGAAGGGCTGACTTAGAGTACTGGGTTTACAATTGATTTTCATTTGATTTTGAACTTGGAACAGGCAATCATGACTTGTGAATGTGATTACACCAGACTGTTTAATTTAAAATGCAGAGGAAGTTTGTATTTTCTCCTGTTTGTCTGGGAAGCTATTGAAGGTTAATCAGGCAATTTGGGAGAATCAAGAGACTGTATTTCAAGTGCAGTTGCTTGTTAGTACCCGAGTGCTAATGGGCAAACACTGGCAAACATTTAATACAAAGGGACATAATAAAAAGTGTTCTTGCTGAGGAAATGAGAACCATTGCTGGGATTGTGAAGCCGTATGTAATCTAGGAACACAGCGACTCACCAGGGGTTTGAAATTTGAAGCAAAGTAAAATCTCCTGCAGCCCCACTATTTACTAGGATCTCTTCTGCAGCACAAACAGTATTTATTGAAATGATAGAAATTGTGGTGCTGGTGCCTCATAACCTGCCTTTGCTTGGATTTCACAGAATATGTTCTTAGCTGAAGCCAGCTTTTCCAAAGCTTACAGGGGCACCCCTGCTCCCGCCCCCTGCCTCATCCATCCTACCTCAAACAAGTGTAATACAGGTGACAGGTGCAGTGCTGCACTGTTTAAGCTGCCATTGTTAATATGCAATGAAGAGGCCAGTGGTAAGAAACTTTGCTCGTCATAGCCACAAAACCGTGTTTCTAGATTTGAATGTTATGGTGCGTTTGAGCCTTGGTCTATGTAGCTCCAAAAGTTGTTGAGCAACATATCTGTGCCCACAGTCCTTTATAAATCAATTTTTCTTATGAATATGAAACTGTCCATGCACATTTAGATTGAAACGCATTTTCTTTTTATTTGACTGGAATAGATGGATCACACATCTGCATATTTTAAGCCTCTGTGTGTGCGCGCGCCTCAAGCATTTAAGTGGCGGCATTAGATAGGAATGTGTGAGGGCGAACATATCCTCCCTGTCCATGCGTTATGTCCCAATGAAACTTAATTTTGGTGCTCACATTCCTCCTGTGCGTGCCTGTTGAGCCTCTCCACAGTTGTTCTCTCCAGCTCCTTACCCTCAAGACAGTATTTCTTGTTGCCACAACATTGTTGCAGTGAGTGAACGAGTTACACCCTTCTCTGTTAACCAGACGAACTGGACCTGTGGACTCAAATCTTCTTCCTTCCAAAGTTAAAGACTCCTTTTCATATTGCCAGACCATCTCCCTTCTGCCACTCATTGCTCCGCCTCACCTCTCTGAGGATGAAGCAAGACATCACCGGCTGGATCTGAAAAGAGCTCTCAGCATGTACGTTGATCGCACCAAGAACACCAGGTGCACAATCAGATAGTTTTTGGATTTTCTGGGGCAGAGAAAGGCATGGACATGCAACAAAGAACCATCTCCCATTGGATCATACTATACATAAAGATCTGCTACGCTGTCACCCAAATACAGCCTGATGGGTTTTGGGCTCATTTCACCAAAGCCAAGGCTCACCCACTGCATTGATGCACTAGGTGTCTGTTCTGGACATTTGTCAGGATGCTACATGGATGTCACGCCATATGTTCACAAGGCACTGTTTTCTGATACATGTCCACTAGGAAAATAACTTTGCCCACTTGATCCTTCAGGACTTATTTTTCCCTCTAACCTTTTTTTAATTGATTTAAACAATTACAATGAAGCATCTTGCACTGCCTGTGCTGTTTCAAGACACTCTTGGTTGAAATTGGGCTATTGTGCAACTCAGAATTGCATAGAGATTGCATATGGAAAAATGACCTTATACGTTCCACTTATCATTTGCAATGCCCCAACATTCTAACAACAAACAGGATCTGTACTGTAATCCACCTCCCCTCTTTCAATCCAGCCAATCAGTCGAAGAAAGTCGAAAAAGAAAGGGGGAGGTGGTATATTTGAGACCAGCCTATGATGGTTCCAACAGTACAAATCTAAAAACCGAAAGGAAAACAAACCTCAAAGAGGGAAAAAAGGAAAACTTAAGTAACTAACAATGTTGGCATGTCAAGGAAGAGCATATGCTAGTTGTTTACATTAGGTAGTGATGTGGTTATATTTTATTAGATACCCTGTGGTGGTCGGTCTAGGCTGTGGCGGTGCAGTAGGTGCGACGTCTCATATCTGGAAGAAATGGAGGGCTCTTGTGTGCGTGGAGCAGGAGAACAAAGGGAGGCCCACAGATGGATATCGTACCAGTGGGCCCCATATAAATTCGAAATCTTTACGTGTATCTGTAATTTTGTCTGTCAAACGCTCCATGGTGATACCTTGGCAAAGGCAAGCATGCCATTGTGATAAGGGGCAGTCGTTTCCTTCCAAGCTGCAGCGAGAGCCGTTTTAGCAGCTCCCAAACAAAGCCACATGATTGATCTGACCCCTGACATTTGGTGCTTGAAGGTGTGGTCCCGCAGGCCCAGTAGTGTAAATTTTGTCGATTTTGGCAAAGGGTACCCCAAGATGTCTTTGATCTAAGCAAATATTTCCGACCAGTAAGGCCTAATTGTGGGGCAATCCATATGTGACGGAAATCTCCCAACAGGCCACAGCCTCTCCAGCATCTATCAGATGAGTCCAGGAAAGTCTTATGCAGCTTAGCTTGGTGGAGGTACCAGTGATCTAGGACCTTATAGTGGGCTTCCCGTCTACCAAGTGATAGATTACATTTAGTGAGATCTCTTGCTAGGGTCCCCCATTACGCTATGGATATCTCCATACCCAGGAGTTGATCCCAGAGCTTCCTGTGTCTTAGTGTGGTGGCTGCGCTCAAGGAGATCGAGAGAATATAGGAAAGAAATGGTCCCCTTGGTCCCTCCCTGCCTCTGCACATATCTCTTGAGCGGGGGTAGTTCTGTTTTGGCTGCTTGTCTGATCGTGGGGTTAGATACCCATTGCATAAGTTGGTTATAATGATATAACTCGGTTGCCGGTAGGTTGAAGTTCCGGCGACAAATCTCAAACGTAAGAGTTTCATTGCCATGAAACAAGTCCGAGATGGTTAGACAACCTCTGTCCCTCCAGGCATCAAAGGGTCCCAGGATAAGGGCTGGTGTGAACTCCTTATTAAAGTGTATCGGGGTATATGGGTAAGGGATGGTTGTTAATTTGTGTTTAATGGCCACCTCATCCCACGCTTTCAATGTCGTTCTAGTCAGGGTACTCAGGTATACGTTGGGGAGAAGGGGGCGAGTAGCCCTAAATTTCTAGAATAAGTCCCAGATAATTTCCCCCACTATCGCTCTGTCCATATGGAGCCAGTGTTTGTCTGACTCCTGTAATGACCATTCAGTGATCACTCTGAGGTGCGCTGCTTTATAGTAAAGAGGGAAGTTCGGAAGTGATAACCCTTCTGTTGTGGGTAGAGTCACTAGTTTGTTTGATAGTCTACCCCTCTTCTTCTGCCAGAGAAATACTGTAATCATTGTTTGCAGCGTTATAAAGAACTGCCTGGCGATTTTCACTGGAAGCCCTTGAAAGAGGTATAGAAGACGTGACAGAACCGTAATTTTGATAGCATTTATGTGTCCTAGGCAGGTTATGTATAGAGAGGTCCAGTTCGTCAAGTCTTGTTTTAGCCACTGTATGAGTGGGGGGTAGTTGGCATTGTATAGATCATCTGCCCTCGGTGTGAGGTTGACCCCTAGGTAAGTAAGCTCTTTTTCGCTATGCGAAAGGGTGTTTTGATGGTCAGATTCCCCATGTCCCTTGGTGCGACCTTCAGGTTGAGCAGGAAGGACTTAGTGAGATTAACTTTAAAACCTGCCACATGCTCAAATTCCTTCAGTTTGCACTGCTGGCATCGAAGAATGGGGGGAAGGTAACATAAGGAGCACATCATCTACAAAGAGTGAGATTTTATGAATCAATGACCCAAAAGGTATGCCCAGAATAGATGGGGACTCTTGAATTCCAGATGCGAGGGGTTCAGTACTTAGGGCGAACAGAAGAGGGGAAAGAGGGCAACCTTGTCTCGTACCCTGCTCCAGTGTGAAGAACTTGGATGCGAGGCCATTGACAAGGAGTCTTGAACGAGTGTGAGCATATCTTCAGGGCTTTTTGGTGTGAGCCAGTTCACAGACCAACCTCGTAGAAGTTACTGCTATGGCATCTATTCAAAAGGTGATGAATATGTGGTTAGAATTCTATGAGGAGAACAAGTTACTTATATTTGGTAACTCTTTCTGGAAGAGAGACTGCCTAACCGAAGTATCTGTACTGCCCCCACCCACCTCCACCCCCATTTCACTGTTCTCTGAACTGGGCTTTTTCATTTGATAAGCTTTCAACTTAGAGATCTACACACAGGTTACATTTGATTTTGGTTCTGTGGACACAGATGGGTCAGAAAGCAACTGATTGGTGGCACTTACATAGGGCTGTTCACATCAGGTCCGGTGCTGAACAACATTGATGTGTACCCACCTACGCCACCTGCCATCACTCTGGGGTACTGCTAAAAATAATTCAGTCTGATGCCTGGGAACTATTCAAAAGGTGAATAATCTGCAGTTAGATGGTCTCTACCAGTAGGAATGTTAACAATAATAATTAACTTGTTCATCATGACTGTGCCTAGGGAGATACAAGGAGTAAAATACATAATACATTTTTCTCTAGTGGAAGACAGGATCTTATCTAAAAAAAAAATGTTTGTGTCTGGATGAGGTCTACAAACAATTATCATCAAATCTAGAAGACTTTTGTGCATTCTGTAGGATGGCCAGGCAAAGACAAGGGCCTAAGGCCCTTATTGTAGATCTTAAAATGTAGTTGGCTAAGAGGTGTAACTAATAATTTCCTACATTTTGAACAGGTGTGCTGTGGTTTGAACTGTTACACCTTATTGAGCTGTACCGTTTTGCTACCTTTACTTATTCTAAAATTAAACATATCATTTTAATTGATGTATCTCACTTCTATAGAAGTCCTTTTTAAATAGCTTGTCATTTTCCTTTCTGGTGCAAAATTCCTTGAAATGTTTGATATACACACATCTGAAAGAACATGAAGTATCCTAGTACTTGATCTTAATACTAACTTAAATCAAATGTTATTTATTTCCAGGAACTTGATTGTGTTAAAATCATTGAGGATCTAGCTAAAGTCTTAAGAAAACATTCAGGTAGAGTACATTTAGAAAATTCTTTACATAATTTCATTTTTATATTTGAACAATTCAATATAATATGTAATTAAAATAAATACTTGCGTGTTGCCATGGCACTTATAACTGATAGTTGTTGTTAAGCATATTGCAATGATTTGCGTAACTTTGCAACTGAAACTATTTTGTTCAAACAAATTGTATTCACTGATTGATTGTATGTATTATAATGTATTTGGCTGCATTCCTTTTGATTAATTTAGACTATCTGCAGACTTGCTGCACCAAACCTAAAATATTTTCAAGATTAATTTGAAATTATATAATGCCCATATTGTCTAAGCTACATGTGTAATGATTTCACCTATCGAAATAATAGAAATGCATTTCAATTTTCAATAAGCTCAGTTTTCTTCAGTAGTGTTGCTAACTTAAAGGATAACATTATGCTGTACACTGCTCCTTGGTATTATTCTAAACCAACAGCCAAGGGGTTGACATATGAATTTTAGTAGGAGTAAACACCGAATGAGCGGAGTGCTGCTTAGGGCCCAACCCATTGTGCCACTATAAGTGTTCTTGTACCTAATTGTATGAGTGACTGCTGCTTTGACACATCAACCAGCATTCTTGTGACCCTCCAGACTTGAAAGTGAAAAAAGATAGTTCTCTACAATAGTTTTCAGTTTGTTCACTGTAGTAAAGATTATAAAGTTGATTGGTATGCTATATTTACTTAATTGAGACCCAATGACTGACTGTGTTGCCATTCCATCTGAGCAATTTTATCTCTAAAATATATATTTTTAAAATCCTGGGTATAGGTGATATTTTGATTAATAAACACTGTTTGCTTAGCATCAAGAATGTTTTGCCCTAAAAAGGGCAACACTGCACATTAAAGAACTATACTTTTCTGGCATTGGCTGAACTAGTGTTGCATAAACTGAATCTCTTCCTCAACTCTACAACGTTTGATTTCACACCCAGTGACACAGTTGAATTTAGTTCAATGCTTAAACATCAGAGGCAGATTTGTGTAACCCCACAGAACCCCACCCAATGCATAGTTGAAATGGCACCAATGCTCTTGGGCTACTAACAGTCCCTAGACAGGGATCGAGGGAGACAGTGGTGATCAGAAACAAACCTGTTTAACTCTCTCCAGTCTCGTGCAAGAAAAAGACACTTTAACTGAAAAGTGTGTTTATTTCAACAGTTGCACCCTGTTCCTAGACACATCTAAAATAACCACACAGAATACAATTAGAACAGCACAAATGCATGGTGCGATCAATGAAAATCAAATAAAAATTTCTGACATGCGTAAAATGTCATTTAAAAACCTAGCACCCTAAAACCTACTCCAATGCAGTATGCTAGGAGAGCATAGAGAGTAAAACAACTTGCAGCTAGAGTTCGTTAGGGTTAATGGGTGCACTGCATACCTTGTTTATAGCAGAATGCTAACATTTTCAGGAGTCCAGTAACCTGTGTTTCCTGAAACACACATTCAGAATCAACTCCGCTTGGGCTCAGTATCAGCTTTCAGTAGAAAGTAATATTCAGTGGCAGCATCTCTGGCTGATAGGATTGTGGTCTTGTCTGACATTATATCACTTGCAATAATCTGAGAAGGACCTCTCCTGACAGGTGGTCAAGTGGCAGTTCGTTTATGCTGTATCTATTCTGAGATGAAATATGTAATGCCACGTTAAGAATATTTGATTTAACTAATACACATCAAAAATCTAGTCTAAGACACGTTGCTTTAAACATATAAGGTAAAAGCTTGACAATTCAGACTACACTATTTTGACTGTTGATCTTTGTTTGACCTTGAAATTGTGATAATAAGGCTCTTGTTCCAGACTGATGTTACATCAGGTATTGTGTTGATGTCTATATCTAAATGACCTGATCCTTTCACAGTTCTTGGAAAGATAAAGACAGAGGCAGACACTTTTAATGTTCTCTCACTGACTACACATGCAGCAAAATGTGCACTACTATTGGAGGCTCCGAACGAAGCAGTCTAACAATATGTTAATTCTGAAGGTCCTTCCTGCCTGGGTTTTCGGAGGGCTTATTCTTCTTATGAGCTGTTATTGTTTTGTGTGTAACTAGATTTGTACTGTGACATCAGATGCCATTAGATTAGGTCAAAGGGGTAGAAATTAAATATTCGTTTAGGCAATAAAGTTGGGATGGTGCCAGATGATGTATTGATTCTGTGTTGTGATTTGTTGAAGCTGTGTGACAATTTCATCACCCCATGCCAACTTTTCACCAATGTCCCCTCTAACTTTGTGTGTGTGTGGCAATAAAGTTTCTATATGCACTACAGCTAAGCTTACTTGCAGACTTGCAATGGTTTACTATGCCAGTGCGCAAGCTATGGAAATTAGTGGTTTTGATGGCAGAGTGAGGTAGATTTTCCTTAATTCGTCCCCTGTCCCTGTACAAATCTACAATGTGACTCCTGTGACATCTTTCTTCATGATTGCTTCCTTCCTGTATGCGCTCTGTTCCCTCTCCTTTACACTTCTTGCAGTAATCTGCTGCTTCGCTCATGTTTCTGCTTTCCTTTCCATCTTTTTACACATCTCCGTCTATCATGCTCCTCTGTCTTAAACACTATTTCTTTGTCTCCTAAGTCTCTTATCTGCATCCCTTTCCTGTCCTTTTACACGTCTCTTATTAGTCTTTTCATCTTAAACGTTGTCCTCTCTTTTGTTCTCTTTTATTCTTTCCATCCCCTTTAAATGCCTCCCACTATCAAGCGCCTCAAGCTCCTCTGTCTTATGCATTGCCCCTCCAACAAATTGCATCATCTGTATGGAATTCTGCAGATTTAAGGCATGGAAGCCACAAAAAAAGCTCAGGAACGGGGCCATTGAAACATCAGTTTCATTTAGGGTTTGGCCTCTTAGCTGTCAGAGGGCAACTGTAATATTGTATCCAAGGCTTCAGAAGTAGGCAAAACAGAGGCAGCAATGCTAAAGAGCTGTTATTCTGATTCAGGAAAACTGTGAGAATAAATCGCAAGATATTGGGCAAAGGCAACATGTATCCGGAATGTCTACTCCAATTGGTACATCTGCTGAGAGGTTTGCCCATGTCATCTCCCCCAGGAATATAGGGTGCACTCTGGGTATTGGGAGTGCTTGCTGCACGTTTCTGTTTTTTAGTGTCCACACTTGATTATCCACCCGGACTGGGCGTTTGAAGAACTTACTCATCCAGCCCAACAGGATCCCAATTTGAATGCAAGACGAGGACTCAGAATTCAAAATTTAAATCACAAGAGTCAAGACCATTTGTTTCTAGCGCTTATGAAAGATGATTTGCCACCTAATTTAAGCTATACAATGAAAGATGAGCTATGGTATTTTACAGGCAGAGAACTAGGTTTGATTAAAAACACAGAGCCATTAAACAGTACAGTGAAATAAGATGCAGTGTTCCCCCAGACTTCTTCCTGCAAACTTGCATTTGAAGCAGAGAAGGGAATGAAACCTGTGATTGAAAAAAATGATTGAGCATGACTTAAAAAAATAAATAAATAAAAAGTACTTTGTAGCCCTTGCAATTATCCTGTGACAGGCATAATAAAAACAAGTGACAAATGGCGGGTGGTCCAAGATGTTCAAAATACCACAATATTTGCTCTTTGGTGTCCTGTGTTACCAAATCCTGCTCTGATTCTATTCTAAATCTCAGCCGATGCAGAATGGTACACAGTCATCAACTTGTGCCAGGCATTCTTCTTCATGAGGATAATCACTATTTGTTCAGATTTTTTACTAAAGTTCTCATGTGGTGTTGTAATCTTTGTGTCCCTCAATCTTCAACCAAACTCTAAATAAAGATCTGGAAAATCTGCCTTTGCCCCGTAGTTCAGTGCTGGTGCAGTACATTGATGATTTAATGATCCACTCTAAAACAAAAGAATATTGCAAGCTGGATACAATTGCTTTTTTTTCAACCATTTTACAGCTGATGGGCATAAAGTATCACCCACAAACATGCAATATTGTTTGAAAGAAGGTGTCCAAAGAATGTATCTGATAGAGACTTCTGGCCACAAATTTCTTACCTGAATTATCTCCAGGCGTAAGAATGGATCCGGAAATATTCGAGCTGCACCCCTGTGTGCCGGGATGTGGCACTGTCCAGCTCAGTGTCGCCGGCACCGGATGTGTTGTGTATGGTGCCTATATATGTGTTTTTCTTTCAGCACCAGTCAGACCTGACCCGAAGAGAGCTTAACCCAGTCAATTTTTGACTGGCCCTTTTTGGACTTTTTGTCAAAGATAGTTTCGAGAATTTGTTCTCCTGGTGTGCTAGGGATGTTTCCTGAGAAATCTGTGGGTTTTAAGTCACGTGATCCTGTCACAGGCAGATGTCTGCGACAGACCCACTTATGGATTGTTTGTGGTGCTTGGAGCAGAACCATGACTCCAAGACCTGCGAGGACTGCACCACCTTGAACCCTAAGGCACAGAGGGAACATTCCCTGAAGCTCCTCACCGCAGGACGTCAGATGAGCGTGCGATGTTCAAGATCCTGGTCACATGGGAGGGCCGCGGGATTGCTTGCTGAGCCTCTCCTGATTTTTGCCACCCCACTCAGTTATCACTTAAGTCAGTCATACACTAGAAGTCGAAACATTCTTTGCTTCCTGCCCCATTCTCAGTCATCAGATGAGGAGTGGGAACGTCAACAATCTAGGCCTCACTCCACCGTGGAGCCTGTGCCTGGGTCCGCTCTCCAACTCCCAGACTTTCCTGGAGTGGCACCTGCCCAACTTAAGGAGTTCTGTGAGGCCGTGCACCTCATTTTGGGTGGCCCGATCCCTCTGGAGTCCCTTTCGGCCCAGTGGGTTTGGGAGGGACCCGCATGTCTGCCCTCTGCGCCAGTGGTGTCCCTTGGAACCTATGCTGGATCTGGAGCTGCTCCACCCACGACACAGTAACCCTCCTCTGAGTCCTCTCCAGTTGGGTCATTTCACACTTCACTGCAGCACCAACCCCATTTTCATTCCAGACTCCAGTACAGAGCCGATGGGTGTCGCCCGACACTGATTCCAATACCTACTGGTACCATGCCTCCCAGTTGGAGCCAGTGCTTTTTTCCCTCTATAGGACGGGAGACAGCGAGGATTGGGAAGGGTCTGAGGACTCTTTTGGATACCATCATACCTTGGGGAGTCAGAGGACAACTGGTATGAGCAACTGGCAGTTGCCAGTGGTTGGAACACCCCACCAGATGCTGGTTTCTTCTCTCCTCCCATTGTGGCTATGGAGGAGGGAGCCTCTTTTGCTATGATGATGCAGAGGGCAACTGAGGTCCTGGATCTTCAGTTGCTGTCAGTGGCAGTCAAAACAAACCCTTACACCCATTCAATGATGATGTTACAGATTTCCTCCTTGGGGCCTGGTCCAAGCTCTGCACAGGGGCTCATTTGCACAGGACAATTGCCTGTTACTGTCGCTCCACTGCCGGGGGGCCAATTTCCTCACCTAGCACCCCACACTGGAGAGCATTGTGGTGCAAGCCTTCACTTTCTGTGTTACCTCTGGTGCGTTACCTAATGCCCCACAGGATAGGGAGTCTAACAATCTGGATACCTTTGGCAAGAGTATATTCTCTTCCACCAACCTAGCGCTGCAGTCGGTGAACATTGCATGCCTTTTGGGTCAATAGATCCACACTGTGTGGGACTCCGTTGCACAAGTGCTGCCTGTGGTCTTGGTGGAGGCCTGAGCTATTCTCACTCAAACAATTGCCGACTGGCAACATACACCAAAGTTCCGCATCAGATGTGAGTTTGATATGACCAACTCGCTAGGCAGAGCGATTGCTCCTTTAGCGGCACTTAGACGCCACTGCTGGTTGAGAACCACTGACTTTTCGGGGCATATGTAAGCTTCCCTTATGGACACACCCTTTGATGACTTCCACTCTTTTGGCGAAAAGACTGAGTGCGCTGGAGAGCTTTAAAGACAGTGGAGCTACGGTCAGGTCTTTAGGTTTATCCATGGCCCTTCGCCAACCCCAGTCTGCCTTTAATTCATTCTGTGTCTATGGGAGGGGCTACCAGCCACATTCTTTCCCTCACAGCTACCAAGACTCACAGGCTTCCAAGCCTTTTCGCAGGCACGGTTCCCGCAGAGCAGTTGGGGCAACTAGACAGAGGTTGGGCCAGTTCACCTCCCTCACCATCCCCCTCCAGCAGTCGCAACCTCAGAATCCCTTTAATTTGCTCTTATAGCAGCAAGGGCACCTAGTGAGGGCAGGATCCGCCATCACCTGTCCCACGGCAGTCCAAAACATCAGACAAGAGGGTTTTACAGATCGTCCGGACTGTTCCATCCCCAGACTACGGCAGACCTCCTGCACTCACTGGGTTCACTATCAAATGTGCTGAAGTCACACCTGACTCCTTCTCAGACCCTCTTTTTCATTGGAGCTATTCTGGACACAGTGTGGTTTTGGGCCTGTCCTAGGTTCAGGTTATTCAGGCTTTGATTCCTGTGTTTCGGCCTCTGGCCTGGAATTTGGTGGGACTGACTCATAGGATGTTAGGCCTCATGACCTCCTGCATTCTGCTAGTGACACATGCCTGTTGGATATGCGAGCTCTGCAGTGAGACCTGCAGTTCCAGTGGGTGCAGGATCAGGGGAATTTCTCTGACATGGTCCAGATCTCATCTAGAACTGCTGAAGCTCTGCAGTGGTGCCTGATAAACCACAATTAGGTTGACAACAGTGCCCTCTCCCTTCCCCAACCAGAGTTGACTGTGGTGACAGATGCGTCACTTCTGGGCTGGGGTGGCCACATGAGAGAAGGGGAGATCCGAGTCCTCTGGTCTTCGGTGGAGTTTGGGCTCCACATCAACTTGTTAGAGCTCTGGGCCATCTAATAGGCATTGAAAACTTTTCTTCCTCAGGAGAAGGCTGGTCCAAGTGTTCATGGTCGACACCATCACCATGTGGTACTGCAACAGACAGGGCAGGGTGGTATTGTGGACCAAGAGGCCCTGCGTCTCTGCGCGTAGCTGGATAGTCAGGTCGTTCACCTGGTGCTTCAGCATCTGGCAGGCTTTATGAACGCCAGAGCGGCCAAACTCAGCTCTCAATGCCTAGCAGATCACTAATGGTGTCTCAATCCGGAGGTGGTGCAAGGTCTCTTTCAATAGTGGGGAGAGACTTGGTAGATCTCTGTGCCATTGCCGAGAAGGGCAGTGTCATCAGTTCTGCGCTCTGAGGTCTGCTCACCAAAACGTTTTGCCTCAAGTGGAGTTATTGTCTCCTGTATGCCTTTCGACCAATACCTCTCCTTCCTAGAGTTTCCAATAAGATCTGGAGCAACAGGGCTCCAGTCATTCTTGTGGCTCCGGATAACGCATGGAGAGTCTGGTATCCCGAAATCCTGGGCATGAGCATCGGTCCTCCAATTGGGCTGCCCCTTCAGGAGGATCTTCTGTCACAGCATCAGGGGAGGGCCTTGCACCCAAACCTGCTCACCCTCCACTTTAATGTTTGGAGATTGAACTGAGACAGTTGACCGTTTTTGACCTTCCTCACAAATTTTGTCACGTTATTTTGGGAGCCAGGTGTCCCTCCACCAAGATGGTAAACGCCTGCCAGTGGGACAAATTTGTAGCATGGTGTGCATCAAAAAACATCAACCCTCCTTCTGGGCTCTGTTAAAAGTTACTTGTCAGCCATTTTGACTTTCTTTTGGTTGCCGGACCAACCTACTTTGTTTGTCATTTGTTGTGACGCATTTGCATTTTTTCTTATGTGCTCATCCACAGGACGCACTGCACAACTGCCCACTCCGCCTGCTCACCTTAAAAAACACTTTTCTGGTTGCCATAACATCGGCTAGGAGGATCCGCAAACTGCAAGCACTCTTGGTGCCCCCTCCCTACATAGCATTCTACCCAGACTAGTTCTGAGGACACTGCCTCCGTCCTTTCGAAGGTGGTGACTCCTTCTTTTCATGTAGGCCAGAATATCACCTTGCCTACCTTCTTTGCGCCAACTCACCCTTACAAAGAAGAGGAGAGACTGCATCAACTGGACCCAAAAGGAGCATTGTTGTACTACCTTGATTGCACAAGAGACTTCCAGGTGGACAATCAACTGATCATTGGGTATGTTGGAGCGAATATGTGTGGGGTTGTGCAGAAACTAACCATCTCATGATTGATAGTGTTCCTCAAAAAATCTGCTACGCTTTGGCCAAGAAGCAACCCACTGGGGACTTGTGTGCTACTCCACCAAAGCGAAGGTTGCGACTCTTCATTAGTTCGTGGAGTCCCTGTCCTGGACATTTGTCAGGCAGCAACATTGGTGTCATTGTACAGTTAACGGAACATTACTGTCTGGACAGTCAGGTCTTTCATGATGGGAATTTTGCCTATTTGGTCCTTCAGGACGTTTTGGTCTAATATGCTCACAGACCTATCTCTGGGGAGGTATTGCTTGGGTATCTATTCTAAGGTAAGGACTCTATGGCTAGACGTCTTTATTAGATTTACAAGGTACTTACTTTGGGTAACATCTTATCTGGTAAAGAATATGCCTAGCTGCAGATTACTTATCGACCCTCCCGTCTTCCCTGCTATGCAAACTAATTTGATTATAGGGTCACCCTTTTGAGGTCCTTAGCAATGCAGACCAGTGCATCAGCGTTCTTTGTGACTGCATGCTTCTGGTGTGGAAAGTCACAAAAAGAAACTGATGCATTGCACTGGGGTTGCACCTACATAGACACTGCACATGTCACATCAGGCGGGTAGCCAAACAATGCCATATACCGATGCACAGGGGTATTGCTCTAAAATTTCCGGATCCAATCTGATGCCTGGCTAAAATTCCTAAGGTAGGGAATCTGCAGCTAGATAGAGTTTGTACCCGATAAGGCATTACTGAAGGTCAGTAACTTGTTTGTTTCCGCAATTGTGAGAATTAATTCTCTAAATAGCAAGTAGAAGTGACAATGTTTTTGAAAATGGTTGGCTACTGTACACAGTGGATTCCAAACTTCTGACCGATTGGAAAGCCTTTACTGAGGCTCACTCACAGCAATATAAACAATCCAGTGCCATGCAATGATGAATGCACGAGTGCCTTCCTCGGGCTCCTAGATGAACGCTGTAGGGCACCTGCTCTTGGAATGCCAAATTAATGAGAAAGATTACCTATTCTGTCAAGAGAGAAGTGTGTGCGTTATTGTTAAAACTCGGGAACGTGGTGAACAGGCCTGTGGCTTAGTTATCTGCCTCATTGAACCCAGTAGCTGCAGCACTTGCTGGTTGTTTGAAATAGGTAGCAGCAGTCTGCTTTACAATTGCACAGAGTGAGGGAATTGTGATGGTTTATACCCTTTTGTATTAGTCCCCCATTCAGTTGAGGTCTTGCTGCCTCGTTCTCGAAAACCTAGCATATGACAAACAGATGGTGAACAAAATTTGAGCTAACAATTTTGGCTGACAACATCTCGATCAGAAGATTTAATACTGTGAATCTTGCAATGCTTTTGCAGGTTTTAAACAAAGATGATAATGATGAAGATTGTGATCATGTTTGCATTGATGTAACTGAGTTGTGTACCAAACCAAACGAAGACAAGACATGCAGGATATACCATTTGATCTGAAAAGTGGAAGAATTAATTGCCTTAACAAGAGCTTGCTGCTTAGCTAACAGATTGAGTATTACAATCTACACTGACAGCAAGTATGATTTTGGTGTTTTTAAAGATTTTGAACAATTGTGGTAACAAAGGACATCGTCAGGTACCCAAATCTGGAACTGGACACACATTTTGAAACTGCCAGAAGCATTGCAGCAACCTAAAGAGATTTTAGTAGTGAAGTCATCTCCCCATAAGAATGGTGGTGCTAAAGATGACCTTTGGCAACCTTTATGCAGATGAGGTTGCAAAATACTGTGCTCTTTAATCTGTTACAGTCAATTCGAAAGAACAAGGACAAAGTAAAACATGTAAATGGCAGTGTGAATTGTTTGTTAAACCCAGTACACTCGTTGATTGAGCAAGCTTGGAGAGCTGTAGGATGTGGCACCAGTAGATGAAAAAAGAAAGTGGGAAAATTCAGGTTGCGCAAAAGACCATAATGAAGATTTGATTACAACTGAAAAGCAATGTTATCGCCAATGACAAGAGTGCTCCAACTCATGTGGATTGGTATGCTAGGAACAGGCTCTTTAATAAATATTGATTTCAACCTCACTTTAGAATTGTAACTGAAAATTTGTCAGCTTTACATTACGGTATTACCTGTCAAGAGACTAGCTGTGTAAAAGACTGACGGTGACTATGATTCACATGAGAAAGTCTGAAGGACCATTTACTACGATTCAGATTAACTACATTGAGATACCTCAGGTTTGTTCTAGAAATTGTGTGCTTGTTTTTATAGTGGGTCTATGCCTACCTATCCAGGCGAAGTTACAGCATTTCAGTGGCCAAATTATTACTGAGGGAGTTGATACTTAGGTTTGGTGTGCCCACTTCTATGGAGTCACATATTGGTGCGCATTTTAAGAGTGAGATGATGAAGCAACTGTTCACAGTTGTACAAATTGAACAGAAGTTCCATAGAAGTTACAGACCAGAACCATCAAGAGTAGTAGAGTGAGTCAATGGCACACTGAAATCGAAGTTGGCAAAGGTTTGTGCCTCAGCTACGCTGAAATGACCAGATGCACTTCCACTTGCACTCATGTGTATAAAAAACACTCCAGATAAAAAGAGTGGATTTTACTTGCTGATGGAGAAAATTATGCAAATAACTTGTATACAATCAGCTGAACATGTATACATAACTGACATTATTGTGTTGGATTACTGGAAGTGGTCAAGCTGTTGTGTGCTCTGTGTCTCATCAGGTGCATTTGGCCACACCACCAGCAAAATAAGTGCTATGTCATGCTCTCCAGCCTGGAGACTGGGCAGTAGTAAAGAAGCACATTTTAAAGTGCGGGCCAAGGTGGAAAGGCCCTAAACAGGTCATACTTGTGATGAACACTTCTTTGAAATGTGCCCACTGGATCCATGCATCTCACACAAAGCGAGAGAAGACTGTAAATGAAATGGAGGTGACAACAACCACTGATTCACAGTGTCAGGTCCGAGTTTGCTGTGTAGATCCAGGGGGCATGGGGGGTAAAAATAGTGATTATACTTGAAATTAAGGTTTCCATCATGAACCACAAGATAAGCAGGAGACTCAAGTTTGTGATCAAGGAGTGAAGTTAAAAATCAGAGTCTTGAGAACCCGTGAAGGAAATCAGTTTACAGGAAAGTAAAGTTGTTGAGGCAGAGGAGAACACAAACCAGATGGCAAGTGAAGAAGATACAGGAGTAGTAATAAGTGAATCTTAGAATAAATATTTGCTTGAAGGAGATAAGCGGTCTTAACCTATGTGAAGAATCATAGGAGTGCATAGGAAAACCAGAGGCAATCGGAGAAGATCCAGAAACTGTAAAAGCAGACTCAAATGACAGTGCAAATGAACAGCCAGTAGCCAAATGATCAGCAAAAGTAAGAGTGCCAAATAAAAATTATGCAGCTCTGCAGTGGTCATGATTAGTTAAAGATGATGAAGCACCAGATGGAAAATATTTTGATTTGACAAATTGCCAATTTATTTTTGAAGAAGAACTGCCATGAACTTGTTAATAAAAAAACCGAGTCTTGATGGATTGTTGAACAGATTTTTCTTTTGACGTTTTCTCTTGAAATGTGTGCGGTATGTTATAGTTAAAACTTAGTTTGTTTTTACGTCTTAGGCATTCAGTTGAAGATAGGTGTTTGATACCTCTCACCACAGGTTCAATTAATGACTGCACATAATAGTATTGCAAATGTAAAGTTAACACTTAGTGTTAGATCTAAAAGTAACTTTAAGATGAATTTATATTCAGATTTGTTAGATGGTTACATAGACATTATGGGAAATCAGGCTTGTTACCTTGTACCTATCTTCCTGCTTTTTTTTGTAAGGGACAACTTAACTGCAACATCCTTTGACTTAAAGCTTATTATATAATATTTTTTTCAATATATATTGTGGTCAATAGTTCCTTGCTCCTTATCTTACAGACCTCAATGCACCCTGGGAAATCTTACTGAAATTGAAGATTAAGAGACTATTTTGAATAATTTGAGATGAATAATAAATGCTAACTCAAAAATCTAACATGACTAAAAATAAAGTTATATGTAGGTTGGGTGTAGAGGAGTGTGACCTTATTAAAGAATACAATGAAAGAAAGGTGAGAAGTATTAGAAATAGGGAAGATGTGAAAGAGATTAGGTTGCAAGAAGTGGCTGAAGAGAAATTTAGGAACTCAAAATGCACCTAGGTTGAGAATGGAGCAAGTGAAAAAAAGAAGTGTTGCGTATAGTGCGTCAGAAACCACAGATTGATAAACCTGTAGAAATGGTTTAAGAGTGAGTGTGATCAGAATTATGTAGTTGATAAGAGTTTGATTGGTGAAGAACTGATATTTGGTGACATTTATTATGTTTGTGTCAAAACTGTTTTTTCTTTGTTAACCTATGACATAATTGAGTACAAAGCTGCTATCATGCTCTAGTCTTCCTTTGAGTGTATCTGGTGAATTAATTGAATGACAATGATACTGGTACAAGGAATGTGGGATTTGCTATGATACCCTCTTTTGGTGTGGCTTTGAATGATGTTGAAATTATAAAGCTATCTAACAGTGCAGGAGCATTAACTGGTATATATGTAGACATAATTGTTATGCGTGTGATTACCATGCCAAATGGTCATGCTCTGGGCATTTTGCTTGCAAAGTAGGGCAGCGTTTGTCATGTGTTGAGGGTTCAACAGTGGCGTGCCTTTTTTGCCAGAAAATAGTAAGCTTATTAATGATTACATTGGTATCAAGACAAAGGTTTTTTAAGGACATGAGCTATGGGAATGGTGATTCTTAAAGGTTTACTGTATAAAGAATCAGGATTTTATGAAAGACAAGGAGGCTAGAATTATTCATTAACTTATATTTGCTCCTTCTGAGCAGCAAACCCATTAAAAGTGACCAATAGAACGTTTACAACATCATAATAGAAAAAAAGAACGTTCATTTCCATATAAACTGTGTCCTCCATTTTCTGCTTCTTTTCTTTGATCTCCTCTCATCGTATATCCACTTAACACTGAAATTAGCCTTTTGTAAGACTCTGCAAAATAAAATAGTTGTACATTTTCTATTTTTTATTTTTCATATACAATATTCCTATACCTTTAAAACCCTATAAGATTTATCATTCCCAACCACTTCTAGGGAAGGATGGGTAGGATAATGCTAGCCTTCTTTTCTTTAATAAGTCCTGATTCTTTATGCAGTAAACCTTTAAGAATTGCCATTTTATATCAAGATAGGATGCTAGCATTATGCATGTTTAAAGTCATTTAAACATGTTTAGAAACCTGATCTATAGATTTAAAACAACATTTTCTAAATGTTTCTGCTGAGGAAAAATCAGCAGCTTTCATAATAGCTGCCAAACTGCCTCCCATCATACAAACCTTACTTGCCATGGCTCCTTTCACAGAATGAGCTGTAAAGTTTGACACATCCACACCAGCCTCTTTCATTGCAGCCTTCACCCATCTTGCCATGGTAACATTATGTACAGCCTTAAAAGGTTTTACATAAGAAATTAGGAGTTGGTCAACCCATGCCACTCTTTTTTCCAGCCTTCTAGACTCGTATTCTGTCAAGCAACGGACTACACACGTTTTTGGAAATTCATCAAAGAGCAGGTAAAATATAGTACCAGACATTTTTTGTACACTTACATACTTCGAACAACACACCTTTCGGCTGATAAAATCTATGTGAGACCACCAAGGTTTTCACATCTGTAACTCTTTTGAAAGATATGAGACAGAGTACAGTCACTAACTTCCAAGAACGTCCCTTACCTTTAAATATTTATTGGATGTCCAGTTCTGAAGTAGCCCAAATACCAAACATACATTCAATAGATTCTGATGTTTTGAACTTGAAGGTCATTTCAAACGAATCCCTTTCATTACTCTACATAATAAGGACTCTTACCAATTGATATACCCTGTTTAAGAGCATGACCAGCAGCTATTGCAGATTTATAACAATTTACTGTTTTATATAAGACATACCTCTGTCAAATAATTCAGCCCAAAAATTTGCTACCTGAATATCATCTGCCTCCACGGGATCCAAACTCCTTTGTAAGCACCAACAAGACC
Organism: Pleurodeles waltl; assembly: GCF_031143425.1. Taxonomy (NCBI): domain Eukaryota; kingdom Metazoa; phylum Chordata; class Amphibia; order Caudata; family Salamandridae; genus Pleurodeles; species Pleurodeles waltl. Next base: position 799,486,488 of record NC_090436.1, read on the forward strand.
AAACTTTTCATGCATCTCCATACTTTTTCTTTGTCCATGGTGCCCAAGATTCATCCAATAACCCTGCAGCTGACTTTGAAAGTTCTTTGAATTCTCTGGAACGCCTGATATCCTCCAAACTAGAAGGTTCAAAGAACCTGATTCCACTAGAGGATACTCCTCGCCATCCACACCTGACAATAAACCTTTGGAACACCTTATTAAAATTGGTTGTTCCACTGCCATCTCATTTACTGTTGGAAACCAAAACTGAGTTGTCCAAAAAGGTGTCACCAGAACTAATTGACATCGCTGTCGTTTCACCTGTAGCAACACTCTCTGAATCAAAGAGAAAGGAGGAAAAGCATAACCTTTCATTTCCTTCCAATCATTCATAAATGCATCCACTGCATACGCACCTGGATCCGGTCTCCAACTGGTATTGACCGGCAACTGAAAGGTTAGTCTGGAAGCGAACAGATCTATCTCCAAAGTTCCCATATTCTTAGCGTTTACCTCGAATAGAGCCCCTCTCAGTTTCCAGTCACTGTAATCACTCATCTGACAAGAATTCCAGTATGCTATAACATTTTGAACACCCGACCAGTACTCTGCCCTTAAAATTATTTTGTGTTTCAAACAGAAGTCCCACATCTCTTTAACCAAATCTGCAAATTCTTGAATCTGCCTCCTCCTAACTTGTTTATTTATGTTACTGCCGTCACATTGTCCATTTTCAAAAGTACAGACCTGCCTTTCAGAACTTTACTGAAACTTTGTGAAGCAAACATCCCAGCCAAAAATTCTAAGCAATTTATGTACTTCTCCTTCTCGAAAGATGTCCACATTTCTCCAGTTTCTAGAAAAACACAATGAGCTCCCCAACCGAAACTGCTTGCATCTGTCCCTAGTATGAAATCCGGTTTTGATCCAAAAATCGCACGGCCGCGCTTCTAGGTTCTCTTTCCACCAAATCAATTCCTCCTGAGATAGAGACACTAAGGGGCTCATTATGAACTTGGCGGTCTGGGCCGCCATGCTGGCGGTGGCGGTAAATACCTCCTTCCGGCATGGTGGCCCAGACCGCCACATTATGAACCGCCACAAACCCACAACAGAAGACAACGCCACCGCCAGGGAAAGGCTGGCTATATGAGTATCTTGGGGTGATTTGGGGCCCCCACTTGGCATGAGCAGTGCAGAGGCCCCCGTGCGGTGCCCCATCGCACAGGTCACTGCCCGATTTACGGGCAGTGATCTGCGCGGCTGGTGCTGCAGCACCCGCCACACAGAGGCATTTATGGCGGCTCCATGTGGATGCATGCATGCATTCCGCCCGCCAGCCCAGCAGAGAATGTACATTATACGGCCGGCAGGGTCCCAGGGGGGCTGGCGGTCATTTAAATGACCGCCAGCCTGAACACAGCGGTTAACACCGCTCTGTTCATAATGAGGGTCGAAATCGCCGTACCACAATCCTTTCCGTAGACCAAACATCTTTAAACGTTGTAAAGCCCTGTAGTGAAAAAGGTCCTGGAAAAATAGCCTGAATGGACGAAGACAGTAGCCCAATCACACGGGCTAAATCTTTCAGTCTTACCTGCTGCTTCTTCATCAGTGACTGAATTTCCTGTTTTATTTTCTTCCCTTTCCTTTCATGAAGCTGTAACTGAAATAACTCTGTATCCACTATAAAGCCTAAAAACTCCATTCTCTTCATCTGAATCAACACAGATTTCTCCTGATTTATGAATAAAACTACATTTTCCAATAAATCCCTCATAAAGACTAACGCACCTTCAAGTCCTCGATATCCTGATTCCAAATCAGTATATCATCCAAATAAATTATCATCCTAACACTTCATTCTCTGAGAAAACCAACTACCTGCCTCATCACCTTTGTGAAACACCAAGGGGCCAACGCAAAACAATAAGGTAAAATCTAAAACTGAAACTGGTTTTCCCATCTGAACTGCAGATATCTCTGACTACTTTTTGCTATTGGAGTCGTGAAGTATGCGTCTTTGAGATCCAACTTCATTATCCAATCCTGCTCCGACAAAAGGTCCAGTAAAATAAGAATTTCTTCCATTTTTAAATGATGGTAATATACAAACTGATTCAACTTCCTTATATTTATCACTGGCCTCCATCCTTTTCTTTTCCATCAGAAACAAAGTACTTACAAAACCTTTGTCTTTTTCCCCCATTTTCACAATCACATTCTTCAACAACATCCAAGTTATCTCTAATTGAACTATTTATTCCAATATCTTTTTAAATTCTAATTCCTTTGGCTCTACTACTTGCACAGGACCTCAATCGATATCCCTGTATTGAGTGTAACACCCAAACATCTTGAGTGACCATCTCCCAATTTTCTTTAAAATACCTTAATCTTCCTCCTACACTTGCTGGGATAGAAGTAGTAATAATCTTCATAGTCACCTTGGTTCTGTACGTGTCCAGCAACGAACCACTTCAGCGGTGACTCGTCATCATGGAAACAGCCTTGTAGAGCCACCCACCTGAACACAAAAGGGTATGCCCAAAACAAGACCTATTTCCCCTTAAAAATAAACCTAATCACTTTCCTATACAAGGAAATGAATGTAATCCACGTTCACATCTCTGTGCACGTTACCATGCGTCCCCACTGACTTTGTGTCATGTTACCCGATAACACTTTGTAGAGCGTCCTACTACAAGCGGGTCACGTCTCTCTCGAGTGCGTGTCTTAACGAGCACTCTACACACACACGTCAGGCCGTGCTCGTGCTGTGACACCGCTTGTCTAACCAACCATTTAACTTGAAGTAAGAGGTTCTTTTAAAAAAATATATATATATTAAATTAAAATCAATTCTTTAACTGCAAGAACATTAAATATACAAAATATTCGTTCACCTACCTCAACTCAATTTTTTTTTACAATAATCTGATTATATACTAAGAATTCTCTAAATTGTCTCTAATTCCAGCAATAGCCATAAATTGAGTAATGCTTACAACATATAATAGGCACAGCTTTTAAACACAAAACAATTACAGTAAATATATCATATACTTATCTGCTCAGAAGCAGCAAACAAAAGATGCAGAAAATTGAGGATACACAGTATATATGAAACTGAATGTTCTTTTTTCTATTATGATGTTGTTAACATTCTATTGGTCACTTTTAATGGGTTTGCTGCTCAGAAGGAGTAAATAAAAGTTAGTGCACACTGCTAGCCTCCTGTCTTGACATAAGATCTGTTGATACATGGTTCAGTGAGAAAGGAAAGTGGTTCCCAAAGCTTGATGAGTGGTTTGACAGGTTAGGGGGAAGCATGTTTCGTAAGATTTTAACCTACCAATTATTGTGCCTACCAGTATCATTAGTCTCAATCTCTTGCTGAAATTCTTAGATGCTGTCTCTTTTAAAAGGGGTTTAAATTGAGGTTGTGGGAAGAAAGTGTTAGCAGCATTGGCAAGAAAGAGGAAGAGAAATGATGAGACTGAGTTGGAGAATAATAAAAGTCATGGTTATTACCACATAAAATCTTTGGAAGAATTGATATGTTGGAAACTGAAGATGATGGAAATTGTCTTATAGAGTTGAAATAGTGATGATTCAGCAGCCAAAGGGGGCTTGTAGAAGATATTTTGATTAATAAATAATGCTTGCTTAGTATCAATAATGTTTAGCACTATAAGCAACAACACTGCACATTACGGAACTGTTCTTTTCTGGTATTGGCTGAACTAGGTCCAGAGTCCATCTGGAACTACAAATGTGGCCAAGTTTTCATCCCTTACTTGACTCCACATGCATCACAATGTGCACCAGTGCTTTGTGATGACAAACTGTTCTTGGTGAGTCTCAGAAGAAGCAGATTTACAAAACGAAACAGCTCACATTCCTTTATATCTTTGATTCTATGTTGCCTATTCTTTTTATGAGTCTGTTATTGTTTTGTGTGTTAACTGGATTTGTACTGTCACATCCTATGACATTAGGTCAGAGGGGTAGTAATTGAATATTCATTTAGTGGATGGTGTTACAATTGTGTTAGATGATAATGTATTGATTCTGTGTTGTGATTTGTTGAAGCTGTTTAACAATTTCATCACCTCATACTCGCTGCACGGTTTTCACTGTCAGTTTTGTTATAAAAAGAGCTCAATCTTGGGGTGAGCCAGACTTTCTTACCCAGCCTTTAGGCTCAAACCTAGAGAGAGTCAGTCTCTTGATTCTTTGGACACATATTCATGCCAGTGTGTCTCATGCTTAGAACTTAGATTAATTTGTCATGGTTATTCTGCATTTGACTGACTGAGCTTTATGTTAATTCTCTGTATTGATTGACGAGCAACTTTTTTGCCTTCTGGAATAAATTGTGAATCATTTAATACACCTTTGTGTGTTCTATTTTTTCCTTGTCTCAAGAAAACGTACTTTTCTAATTGTGTTGCTTATTTAAATGACAATATTGACTTATTTAGAGGCACATTACCTCTTCTATTCTTGAGGATAACACTGCCCCCAATTGTGCAAAGGCTCTTTATCTGGATTTTTTATCAGATTACCACAGATGGCTTCAACATATGGAATGTGTTTATTACCTTTTTCTTTATAGTGTTTCAGCATGCACAGCCTTCACAACCGGAACAAGGCAAAACAAGGCTTGTAGTGCTCAAAGGTTACTTTCATAAGAATGACAGCAAATCACCCTCAAAACATAAATGGTCCTTTTCCTATCTGCCCATTCACCTAAAAAGCGGCGAATTACAGTAAGCCAATCTGCCAATCTGCCAATCAGCCAATCATTGGAATTTCCAAAATGTCACCTCTCATGGCAGAAGCAGCCTTTTCTGATTTTGACAGAAGATACCTACCCCAGCCACTCATTAACTAGTACTCCAGACGTGGCACTGACGAAATGGACTTCAAAATTCATCCTGGCTTCTCCTCGTAGGCTGTAGTTAACAAATATATTGTTGCTGCTCCTATCTTAGGAACCATAAGCTCCTTCTCATTTGTCATCCGGACCATTGGAAAGATCACCAACTCTGTTGGTTCATCACTGGACTGCTCATTAAAGTCATCTCATCATCTGTCGTAGGATCTGTTGTCTACCAGATGTTAAGGAACCTGTGGAAGGTGGGGAAGTAGCTGAGTTGCCCATGTTTTCTTTGTTTTCACACCAGCAGCCCCAAAAATCTTTCAGAATCCTATAGCTAGCACATAACGCAACACAAAACAAATATTGCAGCACTTGGCTTACTCCTGTTGCAGAGGCACAGAAGGAAGAGATCCCTGAGAGCCCCAACAGCAATAATAGTGAAAATTGTCAACTTTAAAGTTATAGATAGTTTTTACCAAGCACAGGGAACCCCAGAGGCTCACAATTTGAAAGCCACATAATTAATTACTTTGGACTACTTGCAACGCACAGAGGCTCAGAAAGTCATTTGATTGAGCAAAACATGAGCTGAGGATGATGGGCATAAAATATAGGTTGCTGGTCCCAGCTAAACTCTGTGTCATGTTCAAGGGACAAGTGCACATTTTCCACACTCCATTAGATAAGCATAGTTGATAAGAAAGGGGCTGTAACTCCTTAGAAAACAGCGGAGGCTGGGAGATGAAAGAAGATTGGCTACCACATTGCTTGCAACCAGTGAACTCAGAACATCGCAAAGGACCCCTGGAGACCACACCAGAAAAGTTGTCAGGAGCAGCAATGTGTGGTCAAAAAGACTACCTCACATTGAACTGCACCATGAGCAATATTCAGGAAATGGAACTTGAGAAACTGGGGTCTGAGACAGAAGAAAAATGTAATGTGGTAATTATGCAGACAAGATTATATGGGATTCATAATCTAGAAAAGGGTAAAATCAAATAAAGAAAGAGCTATGTATGCTGCATAAAAATAGATGAGGCCAGAAATGTTTAAAAAGGAAATTACAGCTGCCTCTTAAACATGCCCCAACAAGCGATAGTGAGTGGTCTATAGATGAATTCTAACTTAAGTAATCAAGTAGGATAAAATGAAAGGGGTAGAGTGCCTTGGACCACCCTGTATGATAGGCAACGCCCCTGCATATGCAGACAGTAGAAGTTACATTTAGAATATTAGTTGAGTTTGATTGATTACAAGTGTTGTAGTTATTGAGTGAGGGATAACAACATTGTGCTTATTGTGCATATTGGTAGAGTGAACAGGGTGCTCGCAAAGTTGATAACTTAGAGCAGATGTTTACCAGTGATGGTTAAGTTGTGAAAAGGGTTATGTACTCAGACATACTATGCAAATACAAGACTGAAGGTTACCACAGAACGGAGAAGTGCAGACACCTCCCTCAAAAAAAATGATAAAAAGTCAACATTACTGGTCAATTGTTGATACTATAGCAGAAATTGGGAACTTAAATAAAGCTCTTTACATGGAATGTTAGGGGTCTGAATGATTATAGAAAACTGTTCTGGATCAACTCAAATCTAAGAAGACATGGGAGTGAAAGAGCCTGTCACTAGGAAACACATTTCACAAGAGTGAAATCAGATAAAGGAAAAAACTGAAACAGAGGGGGGCAAATGTAGTCAAACACATATTCAACATGTACATGAGAGGTTATCACATGGATAGCTCTAGGGACACCATTCAATCCTTTCGCTGATAGGACATTTCCCTCTAGAATGCTAAGCCCTTTTTTGGTGTGGTTTGCACTTAGTCTGCCTTAACTTCTTTTTCCACATAAGGTATGCACACCAAATGTGCATCTTTTTTTCCAACATGCTGGGGATTGTAAAGGTATCCAGGATTTTTGAATTTCCCTGAAGGGGAATGAGAAAAATAGTCAAAATATAGCTACATTCAGTTTTTTTGGGGGGGGGCTCAGCGAAAAAGTCTGTTTTATTTTCCTAAAAAAGGCATCAACAAAATGTTTGCAGTGCTGAAGACTAGACACCTATGGGAATCCAGAGTGAGGTAACTTGTGTGGCTCCAATCAGGTTTTTCCAACCAGAAGTACTTGCAAACCTCAAACTTTGATAAAAAAAAAAAAACATTGCTGTCACATTTTTGTGATGGAAAGTTCTGTAATCTGCAGGGAGTCATACATTTTTGACCACCTGCCATCCGCCTAAGTCTCCCAATAAAAATGGTGGCTCTCTTGTGTGGGTAGGCCTAGTGCAGCAGGAAACACCCCAAAATATAATGTGGAGCCATAACCATTTCTGTCACAAAAAATGAACTGGTTTGGCAATGGGTGTAGCTGTGTTGTTTTGACGAGGGATCGACAAGCACCCAGGGAAACCTACCAAACCCAGACATTTCTGAAAACTAGACACTCAGGGGTGTATGCCTTGTGTGGATCCTACAATGTTTTCTTATCCACAGTGTCCTGCAAACCTCAAATTTGCCTAAAATTGCTCATTTTCCGTGCATTTCTTTTTCATAACCTTCTGGAATCAGCAGGAAACACAATTCCTACCACCCAAACGTTCTCTCACTTGGCCCAATAAAAATGCTTGTGTGGTTTGGCCTGGTGCTTGCGATCAAACCAAGGTCAATGGGAGTCTTATTGAACAACTCTCATTGACCCTGGTTTAGTTCAATGGCATGTGTAGCTGCAGATGCACATGCTATGGATAGGTCCTGCCATCTAGTGTTGGGCTCGGAGTGTTACAAGTTTTTTCTTCTTCGATGAAGTGTTTTTTGAGACACTGGATCGAGTGACTCCTCCTCTTGGGCTCCATTGCGCATGGGCATCGACTCCATCTTAGATTGTTTTCTTTTCGCCATCTGGTTCAGACGTGTTTCTTTTCGCTCTGGTAGTTTGAGTCAGAAAAGTACTGCAAACTCTCTAATTCATCGGTATTGTTTCGATCGCGTACCATCTATCATCGACACATCGACACTTCGGTACCCGCGGACCCAACTCCTATACTTGCCCTTCGGGGCACCCGCACCCAACTCTGGCCTGGTCGGGTCGACCAAAGCCGCGTCGAAGCCTCATGAAGCGGACCCCATTTCGCTTCTGCCCTCGGTGCCACGCCAAGTTCCCATATACAGACCAACACCTTGTCTGTAACCTTTCTCTATCACCGGACCATCGAGAGGATACTTGCGAAGCCTGTAGATCCTTCCGCTTAAAGAAGACTCTACGTGACAGAAGAGCGCGAATGTTGGAAATGGAGTCGAGAAGCACCGAACGTCTTGATGTGGAAGAAGAGGAGATTATGCACACTTCAGTCTCCGTTCGGGGGTCCGACTCCAAGCAAGAGTCCGAGGAGGACAGACCAGTCACGGCAGGACAGCACGCGAGTATGCCTGCCCCTGTCCAATCCAAGCCCAAGCACAAGGCCTCGGGAACGCCACTGCCGGAAGGCTATGGCTCCACCCGCAAAAAGACTTCTGGTGACCAAGCAACAACTTTGGTACCGAGAAAGGCCACGCCACCGAAGCCTTCGGACTTGAGCAGAAGCACAGGCTCCGAAATAGGCAAACACTGGCCCATTGAGTCGAATCCTCGTAAATCCCTCTCGGAGGCGAGGCCAACATCTAGTCCAGGCCTTTTGATCCCGAGGAAACTGGCTTCAGAGCCGAAAAGACCAATATACACAGAGGAGCATGGACTGTCCAAACAACTTAAAGAAATCCATAGATTTTCTGAGGAACTTACCCAAATGGAGGGATTTGATGAAAGGCAGTCCAGAATTCCGATTCATACAGACACTGGCAAGATCCTAACTGCACCTCCTCTAAAAACAAAGAGGAAGTTAGCCTTTCAAGGACAATTGGACACTGATCAGCCACCAGCTAAAGTGCCAAAACCCAAACAAAAAAACTCCACCTCCTCAATTCTCACCTCATCAGTCTCCTTCCCATTCTCCTCACCTGACTGTCTCACCACCTACTACCCACACTGCACAGTCTCCAGTACACTCTGCAGTTTCACACCAAGATAATGTCGACTCATGGGACCTCTATGATGATCCCATTTCTGATAACAGTCCAGACTGCTATCCTTCAAAACCATCGCCCCCAGAAGATAGCACTTCATACACCGGGGTTCTAGCTAGGGCAGCGTCATACCATAACATAGCCATGCACACAGAACCTCTTGAAGATGATTTTCTCTTTAATACATTATCCTCCACTCATACTATGTACCAGTCCCTGCCCATTCTTCCAGGCATGTTAAAACATGCACATCAGATTATTCAAGAACCAGTTAAGGCAAGTGTCATCCCTCCTAAGGTAGAAAAGAAATATAAGCCGCATCCTTCTGATCCAGCTTTCATTACCCAGCAGCTACCTCCCGATTCCGTAGTTGTCAGTGCAGCAAGGAAAAGGGCTAACTCCCAGTCGTCTGGTGATGCACCGCCACCAGACAAAGAAAGCAGACAATTTGATGCTGCTGGTAAAAGAGTGGCATCGCACTACTGGCTAGGTACAATAGGGCCCACTGGGACGAAATGAAAGATATCATCCAGTATCTCCCCAAGGATCAATAAAATAGAGCCCCGCAAATAGTCGAGGAAGGGCAGGCTATTACAAATAACCAAATTAGGTCATCTTTAGACTCCGCAGACACAGCAGCAAGAACAATCAATACTGCGGTCACCCTTCGGAGACACGCATGGTTTCGGTCGTCCGGTTTTAAACCGGAAATCAAGCAGGCTGTCCTTAACATGCCATTTAATGAAAAACACCTTTTTGGCACTCAGATTGATACAGCCATTGAAAAAATTAAAAAAGACTCTGACACTGTTAAAGCCATGGGTGCTCTTTATTCTACACAGCACAGAGGTTCATTTCGAAAGCCTCAGTACAGGGGGGGGGGGTTAGAGCCCAAACATCTGAGGCATCCACCTCACAATCAAAACCGTCTTACCAGCCTCAGTACCAACGAGGTGGGTTTAGAGGAACTTACCGGGGCCAATTCCCCAGAGGTAGAGGAAAATTCCAGCCCTCAAAGCAAACCACACACACAAAGCAGTGACTTGCTCCACATCTTCCCTCACCACACTTCCCCTGTGGGAGGAAGACTGCAAAAGTTCTACAAACACTGGTTACCTATTACAAAAGACAATTGGGTATTATCCATTATCCAAAATGGTTACTGCATAGAATTCGCAAAAATCCCTCCAGATATATCTCCAAAACCATACAAACTCTCCTCCCAACACATTTCCATGTTGCAAACAGAGGTACAGTCACTATTACTCAAACAAGCCATAGAGCTTGTACCACATCATCAAATAGTAACAGGTTTACTCCCTGTACTTCCTTATTCCCAAGAAAGACAGAACATTGAGACCAATACTAGATCTCAGAACCCTCAATCTTTACATACTATCAGAACACATTCACATGGTAACACTACAGGATGTAGTTCCACTGTTACAACAACAAGATTTTATGACATTAGACCTCAAAGATGTGTATTTTCACATACCCATCCATCCAGCGCACAGGAAATATCTCAGGTTTGTAATACAAGGAAAACATTACCAGTTCAAAGTGTTACCCTTCGGGATAACAACAGCTCCCAGAGTATTTACAAAATGTCTTGCCATAATCGCAGCCTACCTAAGAAGGCAACACATCCATGTCTTCCCATATCTCGACGACTGGCTAATAAAATCCAACACCATATACATTATGTAATACAAACCCTACACACTCTGGGGTTCTCAATAAACTACCAAAAATATCACTTACAACCAGTGCAAGTTCAACAGTATTTAGGAGCCACATTTAATACCCAAACAGCACTTGCAAGCCCAAGTCCACAAAGGATACAATAATTCCACAATATATTACCACAAATTCAGTCAAACCAACAGTACACAGTCAAGTTTGTCATGAAACTGTTGGGCATGATGGCATCATGCATCCCCATTGTCCCAAATGCAAGACTAAACATGTGGCCCTTACAACAGTGCCTTGCAAAACAATGGTTACATGGTCAACTTCAAGATCTAATGTTGATAGACCGCCAAACACTCATCTCGCTTCAGTGGTGGAATTCCACAAATTTTAACAAAGGGCAGCCATTTCAAGACCCTGTGCCTCAAGCCACACTTACAACAGATGCATCAGTGATTGGATGGGGAGCACACCTAAACAATCACAACATTCAGGGACAATGGGACAACAAACACAAACAACTTCACATAAATCACTTAGAATTGCTAGCTGTATTCCTAGCACTCAAAGCCTTTTAACCTCTTCTCGTTCACAAACACATTCTCATCAAAACAGACAACATGACTACAATGTATTACCTAAACAAACAAGGAGGGACCCACTCATCACAGCTGTGCCTTCTAGCACAAAATATTTAGCATTGGGCAATACACAACAACATTGACCCTGTAGTACAATACATTCCAGGGATACACAATCAGTTAGCAGATGTTCTCAGCCGAGATCATCAACAAACACACGGGTGGGAAAATTACCCCCAAGTACTTCAAACATACTTTCATCACTGGGGAACACCAGACATAGATCTATTTGCCACCAGCGAAAACGCAAAATGCCAAAACTTTGCATCCAGGTTCCCACATCCACTATCCAAGGGCAATGCTCTATGGATCAACTGGTAAGGGATATTTGCTTACGCTTTTCCCCCTCTCCTGCTCATTCCATTTCTGGTCAACAAACTGTGTCAGAACAAACTCATACTTATAGCACCAACGTGGGCACATCAACCATGGTTCACGGCATTGTTAGACCTGTCAGTAGTACCACACATCAAACTGCCAAACAGACCAGATCTGTTAACACAAAACAAACAACTGATCAGGCATCCAAATCCAGCAATACTCAATCTAGCGATTTGGCTCCTGAAGTCTTAGAGTATGGATATCTACATCTTCCAACAGAATGTATGGAAGTAATTAAACAATCAAATCAAATCAAATCAAATCATTAGCATTTATAAAGCGCGATACTCACCCGTGCGGGTCTCAAGGCGCTAGGGACAAAGGGGGTGGTTATCGCTGCTCGAACAGCCAGGTCTTTAGGGTTCTCCGGAAAGCGGAGTGGTCCTGGGTGGTCCTGAGGCTGGTGGGGAGGGAGTTCCAGGTCTTGGCCGCCAGGAAGGAGAAAGATCTCCCACCCGCCGTGGAGCGTCGGATGCGAGGGACGGCGGCGAGTGCGAGGCCAGAGGAGCGGTGGAGGCGGGTGGGGACGTAGAAGTTGAGGCGTCTGTTGAGGTATTCCGGTCCCTTGTCGTGGAGGGCTTTGTGTGCGTGGGTGAGAAGTCGGAAGGTGATCCTTTTGCTGACTGGGAGCCAATGCAGGTGTCTCAGGTGTGCGGAGATGTGGCTGTTGCGGGGTACGTCGAGGATGAGGCGGGCTGAGGCGTTTTGAATGCGTTGCAGGCGATTTTGGAGTTTGGCGGTGGTCCCAGCGTAGAGGGTGTTGCCGGAGTCCAGGCGGCTCGTGACGAGGGCGTGGGTCACGGTTTTTCTGGTGTCGGCGGGGATCCAGCGGAAGATCTTGCGGAGCATGCGGAGGGTGAGGAAGCAGGCGGAGGACACGGCGTTGACTTGCTTGGTCATGGTGAGAAGGGGGTCCAAGATGAAGCCGAGGTTGCGGGCATGGTCTGCGGGGGTCGGTGCGGTGCCGAGGGCCACCAGGAGTCGTCCCAGGCGGACGGGGTGTTGCCGAGGATGAGGACTTCAGTTTTTTCAGAGTTCAGCTTTAGGCGGCTGAGCCTCATCCAATCTGCGACGTCCTTCATACCCTCTTGTAGGTTGGTCTTGGCGCTGGCGGGGTCCTTGGTGAGGGAGAGTATAAGTTGGGTGTCGTCGGCGTAGGAGGTGATGATGATGTTGTGCTTGCGTACGATGTTAGCGAGGGGGCTCATGTAGACATTGAAGAGTGTCGGGCTGAGTGATGAGCCTTGAGGTACGCCGCAGATGATCTCAGTGGGTTCTGAGCGAAACGGAGGGAGGTAGACTCTTTGGGAGCGGTTTACGAGGAAGGAGGCGATCCAGTCCAGGGCCTGGTCTTGGATCCCGGTGGAGCGGAGGCGGGTGATTAGGGTGCGGTGACAGACGGTGTCAAAGGCAGCCGAGAGGTCGAGAAGAATGAGGGCGACTGTTTCACCGTTGTCCATCAGGGTTCTGATGTCGTCTGTGACTGAGATGAGGGCGGTTTCAGTGCTGTGGTTGGTTCGGAATCCGGTCTGTGAGGGGTCGAGCAGGTTGTTGTCTTCCAGGAAGGTGGTCAGCTGTTTGTTGACGGTCTTCTCTATTACTTTGGCTGGGAAAGGCAGAAGGGAGATGGGGCGGAAGTTTTTCAGGTCGCTCGGGTCAGCCGTAGGTTTCTTTAGTAGGGCGTTGACTTCGGCGTGTTTCCAGCATTCGGGGAAGGTAGCAGAAGAAAAAGAAGAGTTGATGACGGTCTGGAGGTGCGGGGCGATGATGTTGTCGGCTTTGTTAAAGATGAAGTGCGGGCAGGGGTCCGAAGGGGCGCCGGAGTGGATAGAGTTCATGATGGATTTGGTTTCTTCCGTGCTGATGTGGGTCCAGTTGTTGAGGGTGATGGTCGGGGATGTGGGTTCGGTGGTGTTAGGTTGGGTCTGGTGTCCGAAGCTGTCGTGGAGGTCGCTGATCTTGCGATGGAAGAAAGTGGCGAGGGATTCGCATAGATCCTGTGAGGGCGTGACGGCGTTGGCGCTGGGGTTGGAGAACTCCTTGACGATGCTGAAGAGTTCTCTGCTGTTGTGGCTGTTTTTGTCCAGTCTGTCGGTGAAAAAATTCCTTTTGGCAGTGCGGATCAGGTGGTGGTGTTTGCGGGTAGCGTTCTTGAGGGCGGTCATGTTGTCAGCGGTGCGGTCCTTGCGCCAGGCTTTCTCAAGTGCGCGACAAGTTTTCTTTGATTCTTTGAGGGTGTCAGAGAACCAGAGGGGTTTCTTGGTGTTGTTCTGTCGCTGCGAGCGTTTGAGGGGAGCAAGGTTGTCTGCGCAGTTGGAGATCCAGTTTGTGAGGTTGAGGGCTGCGACGTTGGGGTCGGTGGTGAGGGTGGGTTGGTTGGTGGCGAGTGCGGCGAAGAGTTGCTCTTCAGGGATCTTGTTCCACTGTCGGCGAGGGATGGGTTGAGTGCGGAGGTGGCGGGTCTCGCGTCGGAATGTGAAGTGGACGCAGCTGTGGTCGGTCCAATGAAGGGCGGAGGCGTGGCTGAAGAAGACGTGTTTGCTGGCGGAGAAGATAGGGTCGAGTGTGTGTCCGGCGATGTGGGTGGCAGTGTTCACCAGTTGTTTGAGGCCGAGGTTGGCGAGGTTGTCGAGCAGGGTGGTGGTGTTGGGGTCGTTGTTTTGTTCCAGATGGAAGTTGAGGTCGCCTAGGAGGATGTAGTCCGGTGAGGCGAGGGCGTGCGGGGAGATGAAGTCGGCGATGGTGTCGCTGAAAGGGGTGCGAGGTCCGGGAGGACGGTAGACGAGGGATCCTCTGAGGGTGGTCCTCGGGTCGGTGCGAATCTGAAAATGCAGGTGTTCAGCGGCAAGAGGGGAGTCTTCAGTGGAGATGGTGACGCTGATGGAGTCTTTGAAGACGATGGCGATACCTCCTCCTACTTGGTTGGTGCGGTCTTTCCTGGAGATCTTGTAGCCTTCGGGGATGGCGGTGGCGATGTCTGGAGCAGAGGAGGCGTTCATCCAGGTCTCCGTGATGAAGGCGACGTCCGGTGCTGTGGAGTCTAGGAGGTCCCAGAGTTCAACGGCGTGTTTGTGAACGGAGCGAGCGTTGACTAGGATGCACTTGAGGTGGTTGATGGCGCGTGGGCTTGTGGTCGTAGTTGTTGCGTGGTGGAAGATGCGTTTGCAGGAGTTGCAGGCGAAGGGTCCATGGGTGCGTTTGGGGTGAGCTTGGAAGCAGGTGTTGGAGCGTCCTGGGTTGAGGGCATGGAGGGTGGTGGGGTCATAGCGGATCATCGGGGCTTGGGAGCGCTGGGGACCAGGGGTCATGGCGCTGGGCGCGGGCCAGGCGCGGACGGGTGCAGACGGGCTTGCCTCTGGCGCGCCCACTGCGCGGTCGCGCAGCGGCCGCCATATGAGGTAGGAGGGGGGGGGAGGGGTAAGCTGGGGGCGAATGGGAGCTGGGGGGCGGGGGGCGTGCAGGAGGTCGCGGCGGGAAAGCGCGAGGGAGGGGGGGGACAGGTAGAGTGAGAAGAGCTGGGGGAGGGGGGTTTAAGGTTGGAGGGGGGAGAGTGTTAGGAGGTTTAGGAGATTAGGGAGAAAGATAGGTGTAGGGTTGTGAAGATAGGGGAGGGGGGGTTGTAGAGGTGGGTGAGGGTGAGAGGTAGAGTGAGGGGATAGGAAGATAGGTAATAGAGGGGTTGGCGGGAGGGGGGGAGAGATAGAGAAATAGGTAGAGAGAAAAGGTAGATAGAGAAATCGATAGATAGGGAAAAAGAGAGATAGGAAGATAGGAGGAGGTGTAGAGTGAGGGAGTTGGATAGTGGGATAGAGAGATGGAGAGATAGGTAGATAGGAGGAGTGAGGGAGGTAGAAAGTGAACGGGTTAGATAGGGGAGATAGAGGGGGGATGCGAGTGGGGGAGGGGGATGAGGCAGGAGCAGGAGGGCAGGCGCGGGGAGAAGAGGACGGAGGAGGCAGAAGAGCCGAAGGCAGAAGAGCCAAAGGCAGAAGAGCCGAAGACAAGAAGACAAGAAGAACAGAAGAGCAGAAGACCGGAAGGACTGAAGACCGGAAGGACTGAAGACCGGAAGGACTGAAGACCGGAAGGACTGAAGACCGGAAGGACTGAAGACCGGAAGGACTGAAGACCGGAAGGACTGAAGACCGGAAGGACTGAAGACCGGAAGGACTGAAGACCGGAAGAGCAGAAGACACACAGAAGAACAGAGAGGAGTACAGAAGAACAGAGAAGAATACAGAAGAACACAGAGGAATACAGAAGAACACAGAGGAAGACAGAAGAACACAGAGGAAGACAGAAGAACACAGAGGAAGACAGAAGAACACAGAGGAAGACAGAAGAACACAGAGGAAGACAGAAGAACACAGAGGAAGACAGAAGAACACAGAGGAAGACAGAAGAACACAGAGGAAGACAGAAGAAGACAGAGGGAGAAAGAAGAAGACAGAGGGAGAAAGAAGAAGACCGAGGAAGACCGAGGAAGACCGAAGAAGACCGAGGAAGACAGAGGAAGACAGAGGAAGACAGAGGAAGACAGAGGAAGACAGAGGAAGACAGAGGAAGACAGAAGAAGACAGAGGGAGATACAAAAAACGAAGAAACAGAGTGCAGAATACCACAGCAGAAGATGAGGAAGAAGAGAAGAGGAGAGAAGACGGGGAGAAGAGGAGTACAGAAGAAGAATACAGGCGAGGAGGAAGAACAGAGAAGAAGGAAAGAGGAAAAGAAGCAGGAGAGAGGGTGAGTAGCGCGGGGCAGAACGAGGGGCTGGGAGGTGGGGGGTACTTACTGTGGGGTGGGTCTGAGGAACTCAGGAACCTGGAGGAGCTGCAGTCAAGACAACCCACTACCAGGCAGTGCTATGCAAACAAATGGAAAAGGTTTTTGTTTTACTGTCAATCCAAACAAATTACCCTATCTGCAAAAGGCAAATTTGGCTTTTTCATCCATCAAAATACATCTCACTGCTATTTAAGCGTATTTGCAAAATATACAACACACGTCTCTATTTAGAGTCCCTGTTATCAAATCCTTCATGGAAGGGCTAAAACGTATCATACCACCAAGAACACTTCCAGTGCCTTCATGGAATCTCAATATTGTACTCACATGACTCATGGGTCCACCGTTTGAACCCATGCATTTGTGTCAGATTCAATACCTAACGTGGAAAGTAGCATTCCTCGTTGCAGTCACCTCATTACGAAGAGTTAGTGAAATACAAGCATTCACTATTGAACAACCCTTCATACAAGTACACAAACATGAAGTAGTAATTCAAACAAATCCAAAATTCCTACCTAAGGTAATCTCACCGTTTCATATCAACCAAACAGTGGAACTTCCAGTCTTCTTCCCACAGCCAGACTCAGTAGCAGAAAGAGCGCTGCGTACATTAGACATTAAAAGACCTATAATGTATTACACTGACAGAACAAAATCATTTAGGAAAACTAAACAGTTATTTGTGGCATTCCAAAAACCACATACTGGAAATCCAATCTCAAAACAAGGACCAGCTATATGGATAGTAAAATGCATCCAAACGTGTTACCTAAAAGCCAAAAGGCAGCTATTAGTAACACCAAAAGTACATTCCACCAGGAAAAAAGGAGCAACAATGGCCTTTTTAGGAAATATACCAATAACAGAAATTTGTAAAGCAGCCACTTGGTCAACACCACATACATTTACCAAGCATTACGGTGTAGATGTGTTAGCAGCACAACAAGCAACAGTAGGACAGGCTGTACTAAGAACACTATTTCAAACAACTTCAACTCCTACAGGCTGACCACCGCTTAGGGGAGGAAAACTGCTTTGTAGTCTATGCATAGCATATGTATCTGCAGCGGAACATGCCACGAACAGATGTACACTGGGTAAGTAACATTTTCCATATATATCCAAGTTTTTCCTCTTGCCATATGGATGGAGAATGCTTTAGTTTGAGCGGGACAGAAAGATTCTCTTGTACATTCTGGGGTAGGAGTATTCGCTTGATGCAAGAGTAGATCACCCTAGCCTTTTGTTTAATTTTTGGGGTCATTTTGAAATTGTTGGTGTCTAGTGGTCTTTCTGCCCCCAGGGGCAGATTTTGAGTAAACACCCTCAATCCATCTCAGACAGGGCAAAATAGTGATGCACCTGTTCTGGGGTAGGAGCAGGGCTTGATGCCTGGGCCAGCTTCACCTACCCCTTTTTTTTATTTTTAGGCCTATTTTTCCCATGGTGCCTAGTGGCATTTCTGTCCCCCAAGGGCAGATTTTGGGTAAACCTCCTCAATCCACCCCCAGGGTGGAGGGCAGAAAGACTGATGCACCTATTCTGAGGTGGGAATAGAGTGTAATGCATGGATAAGCAGCCTCCACAACCTTGTTTTATTTTTTTAGACCTATTTCTCCCCTAGTTTCGAATAGCCTTTCTGTCTCTTGGAGGCAGTTTTTTGGGGAAACACAACGTCGGTCCTCCCCTCTGGCTCAGTTCACAAATGCATTGAACTGTGTTCCCACCCCAGAACAGGCTCACCAGTCTTTCTGCCCTCTGTGGGGGTGGATTGAGGGTGTTGACTGAAAAATGTGTCCCCACTTAACCCGGAGACAAAAAGGCCACTAGACACCACGGGAAAAATAGGCCTACAAAATTAAAATGGAGGATGCAGGGACGGTCCACACAGCCATCACACACTGCTCCCACCGCAGAACATAGCAACACAAAAAAATGATGTATGGAGTGCTGAAACGTTTCAAACACTCACCCCCAGTCACACATCTGGGTTAAATCCATTGTTCTTTTGATCACCATGTCACCCCATTTTGGGCCCAGCTATATGCAAATCAGTCGTGACCCTGTTCCCCACGGGAACAGTCCAGCCCGAACAACCAGGCCATGTCCTCCCTGGACTGGAAACCAGCATCCTGGGAACGGTTTCCAGATATCACCAATCATCAGCCAGACTAGCTTGAATCCAGTGAGACAGTGAGCACATACATTGAGTTAAATTGGAGCTCAACACAGGTACAAGGGCCACTGAATGGTAGGCTCCGAAGGTAGTGATTGGGGTTGAAGTGCATGAGTAAAACATATCTGGCTGACTTTGGGGAAATACCTACAAAAGCTGAAACAGGAGTCTGTAAAATTTAAATTCAATTGTGGTGGAAAATTCAGGTAGAAACACAATAGTAATGGAAATGAAGAGAGGGATAGCAGAGAAATTGAATAATTTGGATACATTTACAAGCCGATTCTACAGGAAATGATGACACAGATCCAGGAGAAAGTGAAAACTAAAATAAACCTGTACAAGTTGCAAGGGCACATTTGTATGGCTTTACACACACATTCAGAAGGATTCTGCAATATTCTGCCATTTGTGATTGTATTTCTTGTTAAACAATATGACATGCTGAACAAGCCATAGCCTATTGCTGCGGATAAATATGTTCGAAAAATAGCTTCCCCAGAGAGATAAGGTTAGAGCAGACGGTGGAGCATGTAACTTCCACAGAACCCTTTGCTTGCATGACACCGGCGTTATCTCCCTTGATAGGTGCCTCATAGTTCTGAACGTTGGACTGCAGAGAAGCTCTGCATGGTGCACATTTAGTCCCAAGTAATAGGCTTTATGTGTCAGTGATGCACGACCCAATTAAGGCAGCTGTCATTGTGCCTTTTACTACTTTGATCATGAAGGTAAAGTATGTGAACTAATAATGAAACTTGTACAGAAAGAAGGAAACCACAGCACTTCTCTGATTTTTATGATGAAAGTCCTTTATTCCTTGTTTTATCAGGGAAGTACATGCCCTGATCCAATAGTATACATTCGACAATTTAATTGGAAGCGAATAATAATTTCCATAGTTGAGAGAAAACAGCCGACACGTGTTTCGTCACCCTTGACTTTCTCAAGGCTGTAAACATATGAAAATGAAAATGTGTAAAGCTCACAAGTTGTTAATGCTTGGCTAATAAGACATGCCGAAACGTGTTAAATGAAATTTAGAATTAAGATTAAGATTGAAGGAAAGAGGCCACGTACCATCAGTTTATGGTATGTTGGAAATATTATATAATAAAAAGGAGAAAAGCCCCCTTTATTACACAATATGTGTATATGAGGTGAATGTACCCCCGATCTTGGATATCACCAAAAGGAACCGAAACTGTCCGTGTTGATAACGACCAAGGGGATCCAAGAGATAGAACACCGTGTGAAAACCAGAAAGTGAATGAAAGTACATTGTGTGAAACAAATTTATTGTATATACCTGAACAGCATGCAGCAAAGATGAAGAAAACCCCAGTGAGGGGAAACAGAGGTAGAACATACCTTAAACAATGTAGAAATTAATTTTATATTGGAACTTCAAATAGTTTCAAAGATGTACGATCGATCAATAACGAGGTTAAGGCATAGGTCATGTGGAGAGCCAGAGACCATAGTAAGTCTGCACAAAATTGGAAAAAGACAAAGCCCATTGTATAAAGACCAAAGAACACACAAACGCGATAACGTAAAAACGGGGCAGCTCCTTAATAAGTTAGCAAGAACCTAGTAACAACCAAGTTTGGTCATAAGGTGATGTCCATAACGCTTTTTAACATTTCTCCAAGGGGAGAAAAGAGTTGTTATTTGAAAACGATATATACTATATACCGTATTATTTCTTCATGTCATATACACTAATGCTACCCGACTACAGGGCAAAGCGCTTCTATCTTTTATAAACCTACCCTAATGCAAACAGACTTAAATGAGGCATTTTTTTTGGGTGCAATTAGGGAGTGATAAGTTTTGACAAAACGTGCGTCTTAGAACACGGGGAAACATTATGGCGACTACCGCGTTTGTTCTAGATACAAAACACATAAAAACTAACCCGAGGAAGAACAGGTCATACGCCAATATCGGGGTTCTTGCCATGGCGGTAAAGAATAAATTAGATCTATCGCTAACCGCTGTATCGAAAAACAGCATGTTATCCTAAATCCCCCGTTTGTATAGAGTGTAGGCAGGAAGCACTGATACCTCTTGTTGTCCTCCCGGCTGAGATGTAAACGAACAGCGTCGCATCAAAGGCGTGCGTTCGACCGGGATTTGCATTTAAATCCAAATTGGAACCGGAAATTGTAAGATTGGAAATAGAAGACAGACTAAACGACCAGGGGACACACAAACCACCATCTTGGAAAGGGGATTTGAGCAGAGTGATAGAGAAAAGCCCACACCATAGACGTAGACCAAGTAAATAAAATCAAGTGAAAGGTCAGCAATGATACAGATTTGTATTCAAAGGCATAGGAAAGAGCACAGGATACCCTGAACGCATGTCATCCCGAAAAGAAGAAAAGAAAAATATATATCTAAATACATAAAGACATATAATACACAAAGTATTATTAATGCACAAATAAGGTCATTTTTCCAACAAGTGTAGATTACAACAAGGTACCATCAGATACAGGCAACATTGAAAAACATAGTACATTTTGCCCTTACTTTCTTTATCATGGAAATGCCTATATTATCAAAATACAGTAAAAAGTTGAAACATATCCACTTTAGCAAATTGATTACTTTAAAGAAAAACATGAAGGTCTTTGTCAGAGTTGAGACCTGCTTCTGCTGCACGTAATTTGACAATCCATCTGCTCTAAAGTTGTCTCAAAAGCAGAGTTTTGTTGCCTCCTCTAGGACACTTACCCAGGGTGGCAATACCATGTGTTTGTATGTCTAGTTTCTCGTGCAAAGGGTGTGCAAGGTTGAAATGAACTGCAAACGGGTAGTCACTGTTATTATTTCTAATCGCCCGGATGTGTTCTTGCAGTCTTTCTTTGAATGGCCTGATTGTGCTGCCTACATAGATTTTTTTGCAGATGCAAATGATGCAATAGACAGTAAACTTAGTGTTACAATTCATGAATTGTTTGATCTTATGTGTTGTTTTGGTGTTGTAACAGAATTCCTTTGTCTTATCCAGAGCATGCTCACATATATTGCACCTACCGCATTTGTAGAAACCCACTGGTGGTGCGGATAACCAACTATCATTAGTGACACTTGGTAAAAAGCTATGACACAATTTGTCTCTCAGTGTGCGCCCTCTACGATGGATCATGTCTGGTCTTTTATTAAGATCTTTCTGTAGGGTTTCATCAGATAGTAGGATGTGCCAGTTGCGATTGAGAATCTTGAAAATATCTGCACTGGCACAAGTGTAAGTAGTGATAAAAGCTGGAGCCCTCTTTTTATCGCTCTGCTTTTGTGGTTTCTTGTGAAGCAGGGATGTTCTGTTGGTCTTAAGAATCCTTTCCCGTGTGGTGCTCAAAAGTTTCTTAGAGTAACCTCTGTTAAGGAAGCGGTGTTCTAATGCATCAAGCTGTTTATTAAATTCCAAATCATCTAGGCAGTTCCGTCTGATTCGCACAGCGTTAGTGTTAGACAATATGACATGCTGAACAAGCCATAGCCTATTGCTGCGGATAAATATGTTCGAAAAATAGCTTCCCCAGAGAGATAAGGTGAGAGCAGACGGTGGAGCATGTAACTTCCACAGAACCCTTTGCTTGCATGACACCGGCGTTATCTCCCTTGATAGGTGCCTCATAGTTCTGAACGTTGGACTGCAGAGAAGCTCTGCATGGTGCACATTTAGTCCCAAGTAATAGGCTTTATGTGTCAGTGATGCACGACCCAATTAAGGCAGCTGTCGTGCCTTTTACTACTTTGATCATGAAGGTAAAGTAGGTGAACTAATAATGACACTTCTTTTGTTAATACTAACCACGCGCAGTAGGCAGATAAAAAATATTAATATCCAGACTACGTTGTATGCAATGGGACTCAAACCCAGATTTTTCTGTGGATTAATTCGAAAGGAGGAGGTCTTTTAACCTTATTATTGCCTTTGCCTTCTGATAAAGAAAGTCAAATGATGGATAAGATGGATAAAAAGGTCAACACTCACAATTAGTACTTACCTTTAAAGCTGTCATGTGTTCGGTTTAGATCACTATGTCAAACATGTGAATTTCTTAGTTCTAGGATGAGTAAAATTGAAGTGTAAGCTCTATTATGTGTATACTATTTTCAAATCATGTTTTGTTCTCAATTTTGCCTGTGGCTGGCACAGGCTTTTGGCAAGCGAGCAGTAGGTTGTAGTGAGATGTCGGCCTGGATGAAACAAATTGAACTTAAGGTACAAATTACGAATATTGGGGTGCCCTTTAGTGAGATAGTTATTTTCTGCAGGAAAGTAAGTGGGGGTAACTGCATCATTAAAGGAGGACAGTGATAAGCGTATGATTAGTTGACCTAATTCCAGCCTTCTCCACAGTAACATTAGCTAATATTTTCAATTGAGTTGGGTGCAGGAGTTCATCGAAGTCTCTTATCCATCAGAAGAACACATTTTGGAAAATCTGGAGCTTCTGAAAGAGATTCAGCATTTTATTCACATCTTGGTTCGTGTTGCAAAGAAGAAGAGAGTCAATCAGAAATATTCCTATACTACTTCACGGAAAGGAAAAGGAGGGTCACATGCGCCAACACTAGCATTGAGGCCCCTTAAAAAAGAGCCCTTAAAATATAAAAGCTACGGACATCTTGCCCAAAAGCAAATTGATTTTCCAAACTCACTAGACCTGCATAATAACTCTTTATGTCCGTTGACTATGAGCATATGAAACTGGTAATGTTTGAGGTCATGCACAATCTGTTCTACTTCACGTTTATGTCTTAAAGCTTCAATAATTGCATGATAATGCTTGACTGATGTTTGTGCACATTGCTATGGTTTCCACCTTTCATACGACTCCATTAAAATACACCTGAAAACCGGCTTTGGTACTCCACAACTGAAAATACCAATGCTTGTTAGTATCAGTAATTTCAAGAGAAACGAATGTCACTCAGTTCAGAGTTTCCCCCAAAACTCCACCCTCCCGAACCCACCCCCATGTGGAGTAATTTAGGGAATTGGAGCTAACGCGTAAGATTTCTGTAGTAATTCACAATTGTTTTTACTACGTTCCCACAAAGATATTTCATAAACTTTTAGCTAGTGAAATGTCAAGAAGCAAGAAGGGGTGATTTTGCAAGAGCAGTGGTATTTCCACATTATCTGTAAAAAGTGATTCAGCTAGACGTTTTCTGGATGAAGTGGAAACTATCCTTCCCTTGTATTATGGGCATATATCAAGTTGCCCACTCATCAAGTAAAGCCAAATGAGAGCATGAAATGCTTAACTTTTTTCGTGACTCTGACCTTGCACTGTACATTAGTTAAAATCCTTGCTCAATGTTGCATCGCATTTGCCCTACATCTCCGATTTCGCCTCAGGCCTTCAGAACATGGCTTGCAGAAATAGTCATTAAGAAGTCTGGTCAATGTAATCTGCTGAGCAGCAGAAATAAACAACTTTGACCATCTAGTCAAGTGGCTCTCCACCAATAATTCATGGACAGGCCTAAAAATCACAACAGATTTTCAGGATGACAGACACACATGGATAATCTAAGTGTTGACGTTTTCTGAAGCCATCAGGAGAAAAAACTCAACATATGCTTTTTATAACTCAGGGTAATCTATTGATCTCACCGATAAACTGTGATGATCCAAATAGAAAACATGACAGCTACTTTATCTGTAATAGGTTGGCAAGTCAAAAATGACATCTTTGAAAGGAGCAACACAATGCAGATTAACGCTTTGCCCCAGATAAAAATTCATAATGCCAGTTTTGTATCCTGATCCCTAGCCCTCCGTCTGTGGTGGAGGTAATTGTGGTGAGCTCATGTCCTCAATCCTTGCATGTACTACCTTAGCTATGTACAACATGTTGGAGGATAGTTCTTGTTTCACTCACGGGCCTTTCTCTTTGTTCACAGTCCTGTTTCTATCTGTCAGAGCAGTGTTTCCGGTCTTCGAATGAATGACCAAGAACTACATCACAGCACTGCATGCTTGAACCTATCTTCTGAGGAGTTACAATGCATGGACATCATCGAAAAATGTCTTGACTCCATCAATCAGAAACTGTGAAATAAGGAAGTGGGAACAATTTTACCCCTTGGTTCTCAAAGGAATGAACTACATTCAGTCATGTGATAGCTTTGGCATGCCACCCTACAAGATCTATCCAACACAACGAGAACATGCCCTCCGTTGGTAGCATGCAAGAAAATGCTGCTCATGCTTTTCCTAGAAATATTAAAAGATTAGACAACTGATGAGAGAGCCCCTAGATGTTGCATTCTGTCCTTCCTTCTGTTTGCACAGCCCACAATGGTGAAAATGTAAACTTCCTGACTTACTCTGTTGTTGCGTGATAGGGTGTAGATGAGTTGTTTTTTGCGTTTCAGTGAAATCATTTTACCCGTCCTTAAAAGATATCCATTTGAATTAAGTAGCAATGGTGCAATGGCACAAGTTGTTAATCGATGTTTTACATTTGGAGTCCTCTGCAGTGGGTCGGTGGTACAAGCCATTACCAGATCCAGCTAGGTCAGCAGCCTGAGCTGTACTAGTTGCTCTTATTGCCTTTAAACATTTCGTAACCAGCATAAAAGGAAAACCTAAATAGTTTATCATAAAATATTGTTTATGGTTTACGAAAATGTGTTAACAGAAATGAACGTGCTTGCAGGCAACTAAATATATGCATCGTGTACAGCACTTTATTGCAATTGAATTGTGTAAAATAAAGCCTTTCATATTGACTTCTATCAATATCTGAAACGTTTTCATTGGTAGTTATCGACTGTGTGCTATATAATGTGTTTCATTTGTGTTCGTCAGTGTTTTCATGAGCCAAGAACTAACAGTTTAATTATACAAATAAAACAGTATTCCCTTTTCAGTGAATATATCTAATTCTTCTCATTTTGTTCCCGTAGTGGAAATCAGACTTAGAAAGTGAGGGAATTTGTGTGCCTCACTGAAGCTTTCACATGGGTCCCTATCTGTGAAGATAATGAAAGTAGGAGGGAGGGACCGGATCTTCTGCTGGGGATTCCATGCAATCAAAGCTTTGACAGGACATCTGCAGACCCATGATCTACTGTTCAGTACCTGCACAGACAGAATCATTTGCACTATTCAAAATATTTTTTTAATTCTCCAAGGAAACAGTAGATTCCTTAATAGTTCTAAATACCAGGAAAGGGTTTCCGCTCTTGTTGTCTTGTCATTTTGTGGAAGAGCATGGTACATAAAGACATGACTATCACAGAAGGAGTTTTTGTTGCATAATCAGTTGCATATAATTTATCAGAAAATGAAAGTATGATCAAGATTCAGAATTATCACTCGTGAAGGGAGTGTATCAGATGTCATGAATCAGGCGTAAACTTAAAAGATGGTTAATCTCCTGAAAGTAGTAGCCATCTTTGAATGAAATTTCCTTACCTTCAGTGGAACCCCCGTTTTAAAATGATGTACTTTTATCCTTATACTTAAGAGCTCTTATATCAAGGGTAGTGGTGGCCTGACACTTGCAGCTTTAGTTGCCCTTGGCACGACCCCCTGAGGTGACCCATCGTCCTGCCGAGGTGGGACACTGCAGGAGAGAAAGGTCCGCTTGTTAATTCCATGCTTGCAGCAGACTACTTTTCAACTATTCACCAATGTTAAATGTCTGTGGGTAAAAAAGGAAACATCTGCAAAGCGATTTGGGCTGTACCAATACCTGAAGAAGGACTCACCCTGACAAGTCAGTGGCTGAAGGGGGCTAGTCTAAAGCCCCTTTACGTATATGCTGTGCTAACATGAAATCTGGAAGACACCTAAATGTGTCTGTAGCCAAACCTAGAAATAAGGAATACAGCATTAGCGGCTCTTGAGAAATGTATGGTTGCTGTCTATGAGCAGGTAAAGACTCCCAGTGGCAGATGCTTTCTAGCCTCGATCTGGGTTAGCGATTAGTGAAGAATTATACTAGGTATTTTTTGGGGGGAGGGTATACAAATGTGTTGACTACTTTTGTTCGTATTATCTCTATTTGATCTGATGTATTTCCCTAGGATTCCTTTTTCATGGACTTTACATTTTGGGTCTGATTCACAAACTGCATTTTGTAGCACATTTTGTAGTAATAAAATAGCACTGCAAAACATACTACAAAGTGCAATTCACAAAATGCACTTTTGTAGTAACAAACGTTTGTAGTAAGTCCCTACCTCCATTATTTTCCATGAGTGGTTGTTGCAGTGTAAGTGGTTGGCCAGTGCTGGACTTATTACAAAAAGTGTAATTTACTAAAATAGTGCAGTTTGTGAACACTGAAAAGTAGTAAACGTATTCAAAAGTATAAAAGTACTTTAAAGTATGTTACCTTTGTGAATCAAGCCCACCTTGTCTATATTTACGTCTCCTTAACACAGCTCTTCGAGGCAAGACTGTTGTCTGATATTTAGTCATTTATTACCAAAATAACAATATTTGTAATGTGACATAACGTCTTGCCTGGTAAGTGTTTTTCTTTTGTGGTTTTGTGCAAAAAAATGTTATCAGTACTGAAACATTAGCATATTTTTCTGTAACAGGACTGCGGAATATCTTGCCCATCACAACAGCAAAAGTGCCAATTGTGAAGTTTTTCCATGTAAGGAGTGGTCTTGAAGGAGACATCAGTTTATACAACACATTGGTAATTATGCCTCTTGCAAGTTTTGTAGTATGATTTTACAGATTGTTAAGCTGCCTACACTATATTTTACTGAATTAAATTTTGCGACCTATTTGAGTTAAAAATAAATAAAAAAAAGAAGTCTAAAATACATCACAACTTCATTTATACCTGTTGAATAGTTACTACTTTAAAAAAAATGCTTTTATTGAACAATCCATTTTTAGGCTGACTTGTCTCTATCCTGCAAAAACATATTTATATGTGCTAGTGAGATCATTTTAGACTGGTTTAATCTGGCTGCAGAATACATCAGATTCCCAGTTAATGTGCCCGACTGAAGAATAATTGCCAGTTTTTCCCATCAGCGCATGCATATGCTTTCTTTTAAGAACGGAATATCGGCTTTGCCTTTTGCTTAAACCCAGTTTGAGCCCAGGCAGCAGCTCTTCCATTTAACTGTGTGACTCATTGTTGCTGCTTACTTTGCTGCACTGAATAAAAATGATGCCTTACTGCAGTCCTTTTCTATCAAATGCCAAATTCCCTGACCTTAGACATGCATTTCCCACCGAAAGTGAGATATACAAGCCAAATAGTAGCAGAATCAATTGATACCAGCACAGATTATTATTTTTATTACCAAAGGATTCTTGGCGCTTAAAATGTTTTCTGAAGCGATTTAGAGCCAAAGTAGAATTACATAATGCCACGCTTTTAGTATTCCATGAAAGGTCCCTAGGTCCTGCTCCAGCCAAATTCTGTCTGGAAGAGCATTCCATGCAGAAGGAGCCACTATTGAACAACTTGGACCTCCTGATCTCTGTTTAGGATGTCTTGGTATGATAAGCTGATTTGCCTCACTGGCTCTCAAGTTGCGGAAGGGTGTACATTTCTTAATTCTTTAGTACTAGAAAGGTAAGACCTGTACTGTTCTAACTTTTGAACACCATATAATACACTTTAACACATATTTGCTCCTGTATTGGAAACTAGTACAGATCTTGCTAAAATTCTAGGGTAAACATAGACTCTAAAATGTAACGATTTTATAGATTCTAAGTTCTGTGCATTTACCCAAAATGTAAGTCTCCAAAGACCATTTATTTTGAGAACTGTCAATAAAGGACATAGAACTTCAAATATTTGTTGGGTAAAATTTGCAATGTATTTTGATGGCTGATACACAAGTAGGCAGATGTTGTGCAGTTTTTTAGATTCAATTTTAAATGATAAAAGATCCACATTTTCAATTGAATTACACTCCAGTCGAGAAGTATGTGTTTTTGTACGATAGCAGCAACACCCCCATTCATTTTGATAGAAAGAAGCACATTTTTTGTGAATTGCTTTGAGCAATTTAAGTATGGATTCCTCCATTAACCAAGATTAAATCTAGCTTTGTGCGTTCCATATAATCATTAATTTCCAGCCTATATTTGACTATGGAGCGCATATTCAAATAAGCCAATTATAATGACATCTGAGATGTCAGATCTCAGATGGAATCAGTTGAGTGTTTTGCTTATGAGATTAATTAGTAGAGATGACACAGAAGGCTCCGAAAGTGACTTGTGTACATGGGTTTAAGTGCTTGGACTGTGTGAGCAGATGGATCTGAGGAAAACTAGACACATAACAGAAAGAAAACATGAGAAAAAAATCAATTAGATGCAATTCGATGTACACAAAATAGAGTAGAGGGTAAATGTGGATGCATAGGAGATGATGTAAGTTGTGGGAGCAGTTGCTCTGCGTATGCATAAGATAGTGCTGAGACAGATGCATTGAGAGAAAACATGTGTACCCCCTAATATTGTTCCTAAAATGTCCAAACTAAGTGATCAAATTAAATTCTAATGTGTGGAGCAAGTGAAGGGTGATTGTAAGCAAGTCTGAGAGACCGATAAATGGAGACAATGACAGTGAGGACTCAGCAGTTGACAGCGCACTCAAATGAATCACTACAGATTGCTGATTGACAAAGCAAATTTGAAATTCTGAAGTTAGAGACTAAAAATCTATATAACCAAATGTACAGAAAGTGAAATTGTGGTGCACATATATGTAACAATAGATGTAAAATCTCAAAGATAAATCTTGTAAAAATTAATGATAGATTTCAACACACACTGTAAGTATTTACATAGTCTATACCTCACACCTGTTGTCCTCTGTGATGAGTGTGCCATTCTTAATGGGAGGTATTCTATAGATAGATAGGAAGATGGAGGATAGATATAATTTTAGTGAAATCAAACTGTCTTGGCTAAAGGCAGAAAGACCTAAAAAGGGAAGAAAATCAATAGAACTAAAATGTGGAGCTAGGGAGTGAAGAACATGACAAAAATACTATTGACTGCATTGCGGCGGGCTTCTCAGCAACCTTACATATAGAACAAACGGAAAGTAACATCATAGAAAATGCGGAGCACATCTTAAATTGAGAATTATGTTCATAAAAAATACTGATTCCTCAGCCATCTTTGATTAGGAAACGGATATAGCTAGGTCCTCCCCTTCCATAAACTTCAGTAGAGAATAGAAAGCCATCATGAAGAGCCTTGAAGGTAAAAAATAAAGCTAAACGGCTACAATTTGTGATGGAATCCCCTCAGCCATGCCTTTCCCAGAGAGTGGCCTGTGAAATGACACCACCATCTCGGAAGAGTAAAGCGAAGAACCGCAGTCCCACTAAATTACATGGACCTTAAATGCTGTTGTGTTGTGTTTGAGGTGCAACAAGTATCCCTGTTGTGCAGTGCATGAGGCAGTTGTCCTCAAGATGATATGAACATGTAGATTTGTTTAAATATTTTGGAAATGAGTTATGTTGAACTTCAGTGCAGAATGTCACTGGCATGACTGTTAAGTACTGTATTTTGCAAATGCACCCAAGCCCAAAGTAAACATGTAAGACTTACAGAATGGTGGCTCAGGGCCCCTTATTGCAAAATGACTCCTCAAAATTCACTGGATGAAAGCCCGGGGTACTGTATACGAAGTATGGTATAAAGATAATAGAGAATGGATAGTAGCTGAGAAGATATGATTGATTGTTCTTCAGACAGACCACAAATTAGACAACACTGTTTTTACTAAATAAAGTGACCTAAGGTGATGAGTTATCAATACCAAAGTTAAAGGCGAAGATTCTGAAATGTTATGTCCAGTATTATAGTGTGAACTGGCTGCTCTTAGGTCCGTTCTGCTGCAAGGGGCATCTGTAGTGCATACTCATTGTTTCTATATTAAAGTTATGGATGACCAGCCCATCTCTGCAGGTACTTCTTTTTATTTTTCCATGTTTAGTTAGTTTTTTTGTCACAAAAATGTTTTCAATATGAAATATCAATTAAAGACAGCATCGCAGAGGCATAATAGCAACAAAATATGACAAGAGAAAATCCACATGAAGTCTGGTTGCTTAGACAAAACAATGAGCTTTCTAAAGAAAAATGATGAATCACATGGAATGGTCTGGAATTAAGCATAACGTAGAACTTCTCAAAGGGAGCCAGCACTTATCCAAATCTCGCTCCCTAAGGAAACTATAACTCGTGCCCCCGCCATGCACAGTTTTGTCTTCAGTAATTTCACTGCTAATGTTTCTTGACGTTATAAAAGTTGTCATGAGTGCTGTGCTATCTGGGGTAATTAGCAGTGCATGGCGAGGACGTGTGTTATATTTACTTGGAATAACTCTAATAACTGCTGAATTTGCATTGTTTTGTGTAAGTAAATTCAGAACCTAACTATAACGTCCCTGTAACCTTTGGTTTTTTAAGTGAATTTCTATGTTTTTTAATTCTATTTCACAACTATAATGTCCCTGTAATCTTTATTTTTTTTCAGTGAATTTCTTTTTTTTTATTTATTTTTTTAACATGAAGTAGTTTTAATTACTGTATGTTAATCCAGCCACCATCATGCACGGCCTTTGGCTTTGCACAGCGGGGATTGGCCGCAGTGCTGGCCTGTGGCCTGGCATTGTAGCCAACCCGCTACAATTACCCAACCCTATGCCACACACGGCTTTTGGCCAGTCGTGGCAGGGGTTGGCCAAGCTACGCAGTCAACACCCTATAACCACCCAAACCTGCACCACACATGCATAAGTCTCTGAGTGGGTCTGTGAGTGTGTGCATGAGTTTGAGTGGATGTGTTAGTGTATGCATGACTCTTTGAGTAGGTCTGTGAGTGTATGCATGACTGTCTGAGTGGGGTTGTAAGTACGTGGTTGTCTGAGTGGGTCTGTGAGTGAGTATATGAGTCTCTGAATGGGTCTGTGAGTGGGTGCATGAGTGTCGGAGTGAGCGAGTGCGTCTGTGAATGGGTGTGTCTGTGTGGGTGACTCAAACACAAAAAACCTCACCTGCCCTTTTATCCACAGTTTTCCACAAAATATCTACTCAAGTAGAGTTCTTTCTGCCTTCTCTGGTAAATGTCCATTACGTATTCTACACTACAGCGGCGTAGTGAATGACGAGGAAATGCCTGCAGCAACCTTGCGTACATTTGGAAATGTGATTGTGACTTATGCGTCTTTCTCCAAAATTCTGTGATAACATGAATCCTCCTATAGAGAGCCCAACAAGACTACAAAGACCTATATCTCTACCAAACCAGATTCCTTTCTCTTTTCTATATGATGTAAGTGCTTCTTTGTTTTTGTGGTGATATCCTCATATCCCTTGCCATCAAGAACGTGCCACCAAAATCTGAGGCAAACGTGCTGTGAGGCCCTTTGGTAAGCTGTCCATCATCCTGGCAAAGGCGAGAAGACCTTTCAGTGTTAAGAGAAATGGGGGAGGGGTGCCGTACTGCCCAACCCCTGCACTGACAGATTTCGGCCCCGGGGACCCCTTCTCCCAGGGCCCGACCATGTCTCTCTGGGCCCCGGCCATGTCTCCCTGGGTGCCCTAGAGCCTACCCAGGCACCCAGTGTGCAATGGAGTGCTCCAGGTGGCTCCCTGCCTCCTGCAGGAGCCGGCATTGCTGTTGCACACAGGGAGCTGCTAAACATGCAGCTTCCTCTGTGCAAGAGTAATAGTTCCATTTCTTTCTCTGCCCCCATCTCTGCGGGCAGGGAAAGAGATGAAACATCCACTTCCAGTGGGCAGGAGCACTTTCACAGTTCCTGCCCACTGGAACTGGAGTGTTTGCTTTTGCTTGGTGGGAGCTGTCAGTTCCCACCAAGCAAAAGCAAACAGCTATGTACCGGGTGGGCACCCTGGGACATAGCAGGAGCTGGCCCTGGGGGCTGGCGGTCCCTAGGCCCATTGGCTCCAGGAGAGGGGCCACACGGCTCCCCTCATTCAATTTTCAGGGCCGGTCCCTGGGAGGTGGTAGACCCCGGGGTGGCCCCTCTTCCATTGTTTTTAATACATTACATCCTGGGGAAGTGGGTGGGTCCCCGATGTCCGCCCATTCCATGTTGCTTGAAATGCCGCCTAAACGTATTCTCAGGTTTTTGTACCACTTAGTAGGCGCACAGGTGCTTCACGAGAGCTCGTCAGCTCAAAGGCTCACGTGAGCTGTTAAATACACAATCCAAAAAGGGAGAACACTGTCTTACATTTCAGCTCAAATAGCCCGAAAGCATCATCATAAGTGCAGTCATTAGTATGAATTCGAACAATATTTCAAAATGTCTTTCACCATAAATGGGTGGAGCAAGTGCTGTAACGTTGTACTAAGTTTTTCACTATACGTTGTTACCATGTGGTGGTCCCTTGGGCTCGGGGGGGGCTGCACTCCACCCCATATTACTTCTGATTTAGACCCGGGGAGGTGGTGGTCTCCGGGGCTTATAGAGCCTCAGGAGGAGGGGCCCCACCTTGGAGCCATAGATGGCCATGGAGACCGCCACTCCCCAGGGCCGGTTCCTGCTATCTCCTGAGGTGCTCCGCTATCAAACAGCTCCCGCTTGCTGAAAGCCGAGATTAAAACATTGCTCCCACACGCAGGGAGCTTCTATTTAAAGCAGCTCCCTGCGTGCGGGAGCCATGCCGGCTTCCACTGGATCTGGGAGCTCACTGGGACTGCAGGGGCCTTGAGTCTGCTCTCTCGATCCTTGAGGTGAAAATCTGTAAAGTTTGATAGAAGTGTTTGCATCCTTGTTTTTTTATATTTTTTTTTAGTTTTTTTTTTAGCCCAGTATTTCAACTGGTGACACTGACCAGTAGATTCTTTCTTGTTAACTGCTGCTGAGAGCCAACCCCTGCTACACACGGCCAAAGGCTGTGCATGACACGGGTTTAGGTAGTTTTAGGGGGTTGCCGTAGTGCTTGGCCCCTGGTCAGGCCCTGTGGCCAACCCCCACCACGCATGGCCAAAGGCTGTGCATGGTCAAAGGCTGTGCATGCGGCATGGTTATGGGATGATGACCGCAAGGCTCTGCGGCAAACCCCATCTAATAGAGACTTCTAGCTGCAGCTTCCTTACCTTAGAATTCCCTTGGCGTCAGCTTTGAATCCGGAGTTTTTTCTGAGCAGTACCCTGCACGCGCGCCGTCGGGCTGCGTCGTTCGGATCAGCGTGCGTCGACCACCTCCGCGTGCGTCGTTGGAGCCGTCTATGATGTCACGGTTTTCTATATAGACGCTGTCTCGGTGCGCGTACGTCAGTTCTTTTCCTTCCGCGCCGGTTAAGCGCAGTTTTGGAAAGAGCTACACTGCTTTGACGGTTTGTCGACGCTTTTTTGCCTGTTTGGAGTCATGTCTTCGAGAAAGACAGGATTCAAGCCGTGTGGTGCGTGTCGTCGCACCATGTCGGTGACGGATCCGCACCGAGTTTGTCTTTGGTGCCTAGAGAAGGACCACGATTCCACCTCGTGCTTCGACTGTCGAGCCATGGCGCCGAAGGCCTTGAGGGAGAGATCCCTTAAGCTTCTTGCGGCCCGACATTAGTTTTCGGTCAGCACGACTCCACGGAGGTCACGGTCCCGCAGTAGGAGGAGGTCGCGGCACCGCTCCCGGAGCCCCAAGTCCTCTTCCTCGCATTCGAGGTCTTCCGAAGGTAAGAGGTACAAGAAGAAGAAGTAGTCCAAGCGGACTTCGTCTTCGCCACGCCCGTCGGCCGAAGAGGCATCTAGGGAACGTAGACGCTCCAAGCGCAGTTCTGCGGAGCCGTCGCCAGGGTGGACTTCGCGTCTTCCCCCCTTTCCGGGGACCGGATCAACCCCCGCTCAGATAAAAGAATTCTACGAGGCCATGCGTCTCGTTTTTGAGCGGACTGCACCCTCGGGTGGGTCTTCAGGCCCCGCTGGGTCA
This sequence comes from Pleurodeles waltl, assembly GCF_031143425.1. Taxonomy (NCBI): domain Eukaryota; kingdom Metazoa; phylum Chordata; class Amphibia; order Caudata; family Salamandridae; genus Pleurodeles; species Pleurodeles waltl. Next base: position 799,521,046 of record NC_090436.1, read on the forward strand.
GCAGGGGCCCCTTCAGATTTGACGCCGGCGGCTTCGGCCTCTGCACCATTGGGGACCCCAGGATCCGATACCGGATCAGGACCGGCGCCGGTCTCTCACAGTCGGCCTCCTTCGGCGTCAGGTCCGACGTCGACGATTCCGCCGCCAGCGCCCACCGTTGGCAGCCCCATCCTTATTCCGGAAGTTCCGGGGCCGGAGCGGCATCAACTTTGACGGAGCCAATTCGGCCCAGATCATTGAGCATTATTTGGAACAGCCAGACGCAGGAAAGGAATGGGAGGGGTCTGAGGACCCTTTAGAATCTGGATTGCAACAGGACTGGTATGAGGATCTAGGGGAGGCCAGTGGACTGGACACATCTCCAGATACTGGTATGCTGTCTCCTCCTAATGTGGCTACGGAGGAGGGTGCTTCTTTCGGTATGGTGGTGCGTAGGGCAGCTGAGGTCTTTGACCTAGATTTGTCTACGGTGCCAGTCAGGACGAATATCCTGACAGAAGTGTTTCAGCCAGGGGTGTCAACATCGGAGCCGTTGTTGCCCTTCAATGAGGCTCTTACAGACGTCCTTCTGGGTATGTGGTCCAAACCCAGCACGGGGGCTCCTGTGAATAGGACGGTGGCCCACCGCCATAGACCCGCTCCCAGCGACCCTAGTTTCCTGACTCAACACCCCACTCCTGAGAGCTTGGTTGTCCAAGCCTCTACTTCCTGTGGTGCCTTCCCTTCCGCTCCCCCGGATAGGGAATCCAAGAGGCTGGATCAGCTTGGGAAGAAGATATTTTCTTCCACCAGCCTGGCATTGAGGTCCGTAAACACCTCTTGCCTATTGGGCCATTATTCCCATACTTTATAGTATACGGTGGCGCAAATGCTGCTCCAGGTCCCAGAGGGCGTACAGGAGACACTCACCCAGGCTGTCAAGGATGGGAGAGATGCAGCCAAGTTTACAATCCGGTGTGGCTTGGACACGACCGACTCACTGGGCAGAGCAATTTCATTGTCAGTGGCCCCACGTCGCCACGCCTGGCTACGTTCTACTGGTTTTTCAGGGGATGTCCAGTCTAGCTTGATGGACATGCCCTTTGATGGCTCTCGCCTTTTTGGCGAAAAGGCAGACTCTGCGCTTGAGAGGTTCAAGGATTCTCGAGCCATGGCCAGATCCTTGGGCCTTTCAGCGCAGGCACAACAGCAGTCTGTCTTTCGCCCCTTTCAAGGCTTCGGAAGGGGTGTGGTACCACGCCAGCCACAGTTTAGCCACCGTCCTCAGGCTTCACAGCATCCCGGAAGAGGATGTGGTTGAGGTACCATCAGACCCAGAGGGTCTGGCCAGAGGTCGGCAGCCACACAGCCCCCCTCCACTGCGCCCAAGCCCTCCTAGTGTGCTTCTGCGGGATCATGTCCGTCCAGTTGGAGGGAGGATTTGTTTTCATCTCCCTCACTGGCTTTCCATCACCACGGACAAGTGGGTCCTGCAGATCATATGGAAGGGCTACTCCCTTCCCTTCCAGTCTTTCCCTCCTTCTATCCCTCCCACAAAAGAATGGCTGATGGAGGACCATCTAGCTTTGCTCCGCAAGGAAGTTACAGCTCTCTTGGCCAAGGGAGCCATAGAAAGAGTCCCGATATCAGAAGTAGGCAGTGGTTGTTATTCCCGCGACTTTCTGATTCCCAAAAAGAACAAAGGCCTTCGCCCTATCTTGGATTTAAGGGACGTCAATCTCTTCCTCAAGAAGGAGAAATTCAAGATGCTCACTCTTGCTCAGGTTTTGTCTGCCCTAGACCAAGGAGACTGGATGGTAGCGTTGAATTTGCAGGATGCATATTTCCATATTCCTATCCTGCCAGCCCACAGGCGTTAACTTGCGGTTCAAGGTGGGCCACGAGCACTTTCAGTTTACCGTGCTTCCTTTCGGTCTCACCAGTGCCCCTCGGGTGTTCACAAAGGTGATGGCGGTGGTGGCAGCTCATTTGCGCAGGTCAGGGATCTCAGTCTTCCCCTACCTAGACCAATGGCTGTTGAAGGCTCCTACGCCCCAGGCTCTCGTCACCCACCTCCAGACGACGGCGGACCTCTTGCATTCGCTGCGGTTCACTATAAATGTGCCGAAGTCACGCCTGACTCCCTCTCAGAAGCTCACTTTCGTCGGAGCTGTTCTGGACACAGTGCAGTATCAGGCTTATCCTCCCGATCAGCGGGTTCAGGATAGTCAGGTTATGATTCCGATTTTTCGGCCTCTATCCTGGATCTCGGTGAGACAGACTCTGAGGCTGCTGGGACTCATGGCTTCCTGCATCCTGTTGGTCAAGCATGCCAGATGGCGCATGAGGGCTCTGCAGTGGGACCTGAAGTTCCAACGGGCACAGCATCAGGGAAATCTTACTGACGTGGTTCAGATCTCAGAGGGGACTGCAAAAGATCTGAAGTGGTGGTTAGTGAACTGCGAGTGGGTCAAGGGCAGACCCCTCTCCCTTCCCCAACCTGATCTAACGGTAGTGACAAATGCGTCACTTCTGGGATGGAGCGGCCATCTGGGGGAGGTGGAGATCAGAGGTCACTGGTCTCCGGCGGAATCCGGGCTCCACATCAACTTGTTGGAGCTTCGGGCGATCCGGCTAGCATTAAAAGCACTTCTTCCTGTTGTGAAAGGGAAGGTGGTGCAGGTGTTCACAGACAACACTACCGCAATGTGGTACTCCAACAAGCAGGGCGGTGTGGGGTCGTGGACCCTTTGTCAAGAGGCTTTACGTCTCTGGACTTGGCTGGAACAGCAGGGCATGACCCTGGTGGTTCAACACCTGGCAGGTTCTCTGCACGCCAGAGCAGACAAACTCAGCCGAAAATGCTTAGAGGATCACGAATGGTGTCTCCATCCGGAGGTGGCGCAAGGACTCTTTCAGCAGTGGGGAGAGCCTTGGTTAGATCTGTTCGCCTCTGCAGAGAACCCGCAATGTCAGCAGTTTACAAGGGGGCTATCGCTAGGCGACGCTTTTCGTCGCGAGTGGAGTTCAGGCCTCCTGCACGCCTTTCCGCCTATACCACTTCTGCCCAGAGTTCTCAAGAAAATCAAGAACGACCAGGCCCAAGTAATCCTAGTGGCTCCGGATTGGGCACGGAGAGTTTGGTATCCAGAGCTTCTCAAAATGAGCATTCGTCCTCCAATCAGGCTGCCTCTTCGGGAGGATCTTCTGTCGCAGCAGCAGGGGAAGGTTCTCCACCCGAACCGGTCAACTCTTCGCCTTCATGCGTGGAGATTGAGCGGCGACAGTTGATGGTTTATGACCTCCCTCCTGAGGTCTGTGATGTCATTCTGGCAGCCAGGCGTCCCTCTACTAAGTCGATCTACGCCTGCCGTTGGAAACGTTTTGTTTCGTATTGTTCAGAGAAGTCTATTGATCCTCTTTCTTCTTCTCTGTCTAACATCCTTTTGTTTATTTTGTCTCTCGCCCAGCAGGGTTCCTCCTTGGGGACTCTCAAGGGCTATCTTGCAGCCTTATCGGCTTTTCTTCAGTTGCACGATCAACCATCTCTGTTTAAATCACCTATAGTACAGAGTTTTTTGAAAGGGCTTGTACATCTATTCCCGCCTGTGCCTTTCGTTATGCCCCAGTGGGATCTTAATTTGGTTCTTACCTTCCTTATGTGTGCTCCCTTCGAGCCCTTGCATAACTGTCCTCTTCGGCTGCTTACTATTAAGACAGCTTTTTTGGTGGCAATTACATCTGCCAGAGGAGTTAGTGAGCTACATGCTTTGTCATCAAAACCGCCGTATCTCACAATCTTTCCTGAAAAAGTTTTTCTCAGAACTCGTGCCTCTTTCCTCCCCAAGGTGGTGACCCCTTTCCATCTGGGTCAAAATATCACCCTACCCACCTTCTTTGCACCACTGCATCCCTCTAAGGGAGAGTAGCGTCTCCATCGGCTGGACCCAAAAAGAGCGTTATTGTTCTACCTTGACCGCACTAAAGAGTTCCGGGTGGACGACCAACTCTTTGTGGGGTACGTTGGTGCAAAGAAGGGTCGGGCAGTGCAGAAATGATCCATTTCACGCTGGGTCGTTCTCTGTATAAAAATATGCTACGCTTTGGCGAAGACGCAGCCTCCTGAGGGCTTGAGAGCTCATTTCACTAGGGGAAAAGCTGCTACCACTGCGTTAGCACGTGGCGTACCGGTGGTGGACATTTGTCAGGCTGCAACGTGGGCTTCTTTGCACACGTTGGCAAAACACTACTGCCTGATAGCCAGGTGAGAAGAGAGTGGCATTTTGCCTGGTCTGTTTTGCAAGACTTTCTTGTGTAAAAATCTCCGCAGACCCACTGCCATGGGTTATAGCTTGGGTATCTATTCTAAGGTAAGGAAGCTGCAGATTCCTTACACCCACCCAAGCCTCCCCGCTCTGGGTAAATTTTTCTCATGTAGATATGTATATATTTGTATATATGCATTTATGTGTACATATGTATATTTTTGATCTTGGCATCTTTTTGCCTTTCTTAAAGGCATGAAATAATTTTTACTCCAAACAGTTAAAGAGGTGAAATACATGATATTTGGTTCTTCCATGACTCTGCGCTTCTGGCGTGGGAAGTTGTGGAAAAGAACTGACATACGCGCGCCGAGACGGCGTCTATATAGACAACCGTGACGTCATAGACGGCTCCAACGACGCTGACGACGCACGCGGAGCTGGTCGACGCAAGCGGATCTGAACGATGCTGCCCAACGGCGCGCATGCAGGGTACTGCTCAGAAAAAACTCCGGATTCGAAGCTGACGCCAAGGGAATTCTAAGGTAAGGAATCTGCAGCTAGATAGAGTCTCTACCAGATACCTCGTTACCGAAGGTAAGTAACTTGTTCTTTTGTGAATGGCCAAAGGCCATGCATGGCTCGGGGTTGCATGGTTATAGGGGGTTGGCTACAGACAAGACCTTGAGGCCAACCTCCACCGATTACTTTACGTTAAAAAACCCATAGAAATTCAGTGACAAAGGTTACAAGGATGTTATAGTCCCCAAGGTATAAATGACTTGCTCACTCGCCATGCACTGCTAATTACCCCACATAGTCCATCACTCACGGCATCTTTGATAACATAATTGATAATATCAATGTAATATTTGTAGTAAATGTTTTGGAGGAAAAAACTGTGCAGGCCGGGGGCGTGAGTTTTAGTTACTTTAGGGCATGAGTTATAGTTACTTGTAATAACTCTAACTATAACTACTGAATTTCTGTGGTTTTGTACGTTTAAAATGTGAGCCTAACTATAACGTTCCTGTAACCTTTTGTTTTTTTAAGTGAACTTCTATGGGTTTTTTTTAATTCTATTTCCTAACTATAACATCCCTGTAAGTTTTTTTTTTTCAGTGAATATATACACACACACACACACACACACACACACACTGATAGATGTACACATCCATATATTTAGAGATAGATATATATGTAAACACATATATACGTGTGTGTATATGCTTGGAAAACTGAGCCAGTCTCAAAGTTCCAGGGATACTGCTGGCGATTAAAAACCCAAAAGGTGATGGGACAAATGCTTGCAAATTGTCTAACTAGTGGCAATCAATCTGGTATTTTTCCAACCTGTTGTTTTTCAGCTAGTGTACTACTCTAGACAGAGGGCCACCTAATGCAAGTCAGTACGAACCCTGTTTCCCATGAAAACAGGCAAGCCCAACCTTGGTCATCTCACCCTTCCTCCCTGCATTGCATTGCTTTTCTAATTGAGTAAAATCTGCATAGTATGTCCTGAAATGTCAGTTAAAATGCATCCGATAGACTTATTGATAAAGATAAGTAACTGTTTACGAATATAATGGAATTTCAGTGGTTTCTGTGCACATTAGTTTATGAGCAATTATAATGTCCCCATTACACCTATTAGGGGCATGGGGCAGAGCTACACAATATTCTTCTATTTCAAGAGCTATTGGCTTTGCCAATGTCTTTTAACCATGTTGTACAGCTGTGGCTGTGCAGCATGGCTAAAAGTAAAGTTAGGAAAAAAGCTCTATGATGCAGCCAGCGCTGGTCCAGTCATAGCACTTTTTTTCTTCTGGTGAATAAGACCCTGGTTGGGTGACCAGTCCCGGAAGGACAGAGATCTAGGGGGCCAAAGTGGACACTTTGGACAGTTACCTGGCCATCGGAGTGTTTTTGAAGCAAAATTCAAACTTTACAAGACAATCGCCATAGACATCAATGGAGTGGTCCTCATGCTGAGGGATGCAGGCAAAAGATGCTCAAAGGATGCTCCTGTTGTGGTGCGGTCGGCGGGGGTGACTTCATGGGTACTCCTCAGTCTATGGATGAAGTGGGGCGAACTTGGCCACCAAGATTGAGATCACACTAAGTCCTCTACATTGCAGTAGCAGGCCAGCTGATGTTGGGCTACTGGTCAGTCTGCACCACGGTTGGAGCAAGACTTTTGTGTTGGGGGGTAGAGGGAGGAAGGGGTTTGCTAGTGGCATGTGGATGCAACAAATACGCACTTAGATAGCACTTCCGGATGCAACTTTTTGCTAGCTCGGATTTGCCCTCTCGGGTGCCCAGCTACCGGTAGAGGCAAAACGTCTATGGTGGCTACCAACTTGTTGGCGTGGGCTACTTCAGCTCTTGTTTCCCTAGACCTGGTTCTATGAGATCAACCGACTGATACTTGGAGTTACTGCTGTAGGTTGCCGGCTGGGAATCAACTTTGCCCTGAGCCAGGAGCCCAAAATGCAGCAGGTGCAGTCCTTCCTATGGTGCAACCTGTCTTTGTTCAGGTATAAAGGATGCTGGCCAGTTATTCTTCGGTTTTATCTCAGATTCTAGCGGAATCTGGAAGTCAGAGTACCAGGGGTGCCATATTTATCACAGGAAAGATCCCTGAGGGGACCATGCGTTCACTAGCCAATGGGCTACTGGGTCCCCTCCTACCTAGTGATGAAGGTCTTGTGATGTGTGGCATGTGGCTATCCCAGAGTGCCTCATTTTTGCCCCTTTCAAGATGACATGACCCTTCCTCTGTCACTAGGAGCTTAGTTGCCCACCCTAGAGGTGTGGCTGCCAGAGGGCTACACGCTCACAGTAGAACTGGTTTGAGGGACGAGTTTTCCCTCCTTGACCTTGTCTCCACTTTGTCTGCAGAACCAAAAGGCATCCTGCTCGGGGGTGTTGGTGCTACTTCCCACACAAAGGTGGTTTCTCCTTTCAAGCTCGCCTTTTGGGAGAACATTCAGAGTGGCCAGGCTGGGAGAGGAGGTGACACCTCACTCTGCAGCAACTGGGTTTGTTCCTGTGCTGGAGAGTCGTTCACATTTTCCCAGGCAGTCAGACAGTTGTCTGTGTGCTAGAGTCTTTGTGAAGCCCCTGGGCTAACTGAAGTACAGAGTGGCAACTTTCTAAAAGTTGCTTACCTTTAACAGTGGTATTAAATTCGACCTGGGCATAAGGTTGGGTTTAATGCCACGATTAATTTGATATATGTAAGGTAGTTCCATTCAGGAGTTAGCAGGGTTGGGGTGCCAACCGGTACCCTGTGTTAGCCAATGGGGCTACTAACTTTATCCGCAGCAAAACAGCATTTTGGAAGTGTTGCGGTTAAAACATATTAAAATGTTTGTCCTACTTAACAAAATACAGCTCCCTACCAAAGGGCTCTGTAGGCCTTTCTTAGGGGAGACTTACATATAATGTTAAGGGATAGGGTGGCTTTGCCCTTGGTGTGAATGGCAAAATCGAACTGACAGTGAAAACACTGTCCTTCCAGTCTGCAGGCTGGAGGCCTTTTTGTACTTTGTCACACACAGGGTGGCACAAATAGTTTTGCAGCCCGGAGTGGGCACTCTGCCTTACATGCCCTGGGTACTGTATACTAGGGACCTATAAGTAAGTCAGTCCTTGCCAATTGGGTGCATCCAATTCAACATTTAATTTGTATAGAGTCAGAACACTGACACTGCGGTGTGGTTAGCGGTCCTCAGTGAACATGCGAAAAGAGGCATTTCCTTACAGTGTGGATGTGGGTGGGAGGGATGAAACAATACGTACAACAGAGGTGGGGCATTCAATGTGGAAGGAAAAACCAAAAGGAGCACGGAGTGGGGGAGGAAGAAGCAACAGGAGCCTGCAGGTACGAGGTAAAAAAGCAACCGGAGAATGGGATGGGAGAAACAATACAGAGCAGGGGCGGTGGGAGGAGAAGAAGCAACATGGATAATGGAAGCAAATAAAGAAAATAGTAACTGAATCATAGTGTGAGAATTAAATGGACAGTCGAAGGATATTAGATCAATCAGAAGTTGGTCCATGCTCCACACGAAAGAAGAAGCGAAACCAACATTCACTGGGTAATTAGGAGGCAGCAAAGAAGAGTGACAATGATGCCAACTTATGGTAAGCAACTGGAGGGGGCCTGGTGAGCGCTGTGCACTGCGGGCAGTATGCCATTGCCCACTCCTTGTGCTCGTTTCCCCTTGAAAGGACAAGACATGGCAGTTGTGGCATGTTCTCAAAGTGACTGGTGTGCCTGTGCAGTTCATGGGCTTTGGCTATGTCCTGTGCTCAGTACTTTTTTCTGTAATGTCTTAAGCTCTTTTGAAATGTGTACATTGCTTAATTAACCTTTGATTGCAAACCAACATTGACCATTTCTCTGGTTGTGCTTGGTCCTCCCTGGAGTTGTGCCAACTCTGACACGATTGTTTTCTTGTTACAGTTAGGATCGCAAACCTCAGAACTGGGTTGCACCAAAAAAGGGCTTCAAATGGTATAATGAGCAACCCTTTACAGTCCTTCAGCTGGCCTTGTCAAATCCAAATTACAGGTCATGGAATGGATTCTAAAACAAGCCACATATCTATAAATGTATTGACAATTATTGCTTTGGACTGTTTTTAACAAAGTTTAAAAGGATATACATGAAACCAAGTAGGGATTTTTAGTTAGCTCAAATGTGACCTCCAAGTCCAATTTTGGTGTGAGTTTGTCCAGTGGTTCCTGTTGAGTTGGTGAGAAAAAAATGCTTTTGGATTTTAGATGAGAGACAACACAAGTTTGGGGAACCACACTTTTCAGAATCTTCCTTTGTTAACTATTCTACTCTCAACCAATTTACACTAAAATGTGTTCCTTTATTATGGCTATTATTGAAAATTTCTCACATTTAGTTTTTCATTTGTTCTACTCTGTCATTACTTGCTGTTTCCAGCTCTTATATTTTACTATGTGATTGAGTAACCTGAATATAGACAAACAATAACACACATTCTAATAATAAAAATGATTTAAAGTGCAGTTGTCCCACTAGTAGACATTCATGTAAATGAGATTTGTGAATGATATGTCCACCGACCTCCCTGCGTTTACTGCCTTTTCACCTCTTCTACTAACACTTTACACTCAAAGAACTAGATGGGCAACTGCTCATAGTACCTGAAATTCACCTCCAGGCTTGGGAAATGGAGAGCAGTAATCCTGGGCCATCAATGCTTATATAGACCCATTCTAAAACTTTCTGTTGTTATCCGAATCATTCATAAAATGAAAGTAATTTGAGACATCCAGCAAATCTCCAACCTTCCTCCTTACTATAACTAGCTTACTGTGTGGTATCACCATGCCTTCTGCAACCAGCATAAAAAAGGATCAAAGGAAAATCTCAGTGTCTAAGGGTCTGTGAAGTTAATCGGTGCTGATACAGTTTTTAATGAGTGCTTACATCTGTCACATGCATCATCCGTCACACTGCCAAGTGCATCAGTGTTCCAAGACAAGATAAGGGCACCTATTTAGTCGGTCTTGCGGGACATGAAAACTGTACCCACATGGTCTGAATCCAAAAACAACACACTTCGAACAGTACACCTCTCATCGTAAGCGCTTCAGCTCCCCCACACGACGGGGATGGTAAGCGCTTGAAAAATGCCAAAAAATCCTAGGAGGTGTACTCCTTTTGTATTTACTTTATAAGTGTTCACTGATTTGTGCAGGCTGCAATAATATCAGTGAAAAACAGTTGGTTTACTCGTTATATAAATATAAAAAATGTAATCCGGAAACTACATCTCTGGTACGATTTTTGTGTTTAAAAATGTATTATATGGAGGTAGTACTAGAGTGATTCTCTAACAAGTTACTCTCAGGCCCACTTCTTTGTGTAGACAGCGTTTTATTTGTTAGATATTTATAACTATTTTCTTACTTTGTAGTAAGTTTATGTAAGTTTTAGGCAGCCTGTGGAATATTCTACTTGCTTATTAAGTCTCTGTAATCCGATGTCCTCTTATCTCATTGTAGGCCCTGCATAACACACGACTGCTAGCTGCGTATGCAGCGTTTGACCCCAGAGTGAAGTATCTGTGTTATATAATGAAGGTTTTCACCAAGGTAAACATTTTTTATGTAGACATTTTCTGCCAATTAACTGAATTGCTTAATGCTCTTTTCTTCCTCTGTCAAAATCGTTTGCTCCCTTCTGGTATTTGCTTTTTTTAAAACAGTCTTGCTTGCCATTGGTGGAAAAATATTTTGAATCTGTGTGTATACCCCTTTCGCGTACTCTCGTTTGGTGGATCGTTGAATACTCTGTCATCAACGGCAATATAAATCGAGGCGGCGTGACAGTACACTATAAGCAGTGAGTCGAAAGAGACACACTCAATAATAACATCTAACAATAGACACAAGCAACATAGTATGCACTGAATTTGGGTTAAGATATAAAGATATAAATGAAGTATAATATACCAATCGAGAGAAGCCCTGATGAAGTTTGTGGGGGGATTTTTACCCAGACGAAACACGTGTTGGCTTGGCTGTACCTGCTAAAAGGAAATAATAAAAAAGAGGATGAACATTTCAAGTGGAACTGTGGACTTTGAATTTGGTGTTTATTAATATTATTACAGGGACCTGAGTGCTTCCGTTGGGATTTGTGAATCTGTATGTAGCCTAGGCACCAGGTTGTTTCTTTCGCGAGTATTAAACTTTCATAGATACACATGCTTGAATCTTCCCCATAGCGGAGTTGGGAGTCCCATGGTAATTATAATTAGCTCTGAATCAAAAGCAGTAAACAGTAAAGCCAAAACTAGTGAGATTGTATCCCAGTCCACATTGTTTTAGGTAGAACCAAACTTCAGCCAAACCGAGTGCAGCCTCCGCTTCATTCCTCTCCTCCAGGTTCACCACACCTCAGATTTCTAATCACGTTGTGTTTTGCTGGAAAACTGTTACGGTCACCTCTTGTGGCATTTAGTTGAGCTCCATTTCCATCTACTGAAGACCTAACTCTGTCTGCACCTTATTCCGACAAAAAGAAAATGGCAGAAGAGTCCATAAAGGGCTTATTTAGGCCCTATAATTCTTGTGGTAAGATGAGGCTTTTTTTTTTCCTCTGAGGACCTTCAAAAGGGTTATGGCTACCCTGATCTTAAACTTAACGACTCAAATATTGCAGAACTTTTCCTGCTGAGACACTAAAAGATAGCAAAGCAAGGCTTCTTTTAAGGCTTCAAAACAGAAACTTAGGGCATATGTACGAACACATTTTCCCATTGACACAGAATGGGAAAAACCCTTTGCTACATCTGGCCCTTAATCACTAACTTCAGATAAAACACCGAAGACAGATATGGTAAAGAGTTGGGTGAGGAGCCACCTGAAAAAATATCAAAAGGGACAGAAAAAAGCAAGTCTGGCATGTGTCCTGATCAGAAGAAATCGAGTTGTACAACACCTCCAGGATTCTCTAAACCAATAAAATTAAGGTCAAAACCTTACGCTCCTTTTGAAACTGCATTGAATTCTCAAGTATCAAGAAGCCTATCTCTGATCCTCCTCACATATCACACACGTCGGCTTTAAAGAAGATGGTTGTGGTGTCTATGTTGATCACTACTACCAAAGTATAAATTGCATCTCTAACATAAACATTAATCTCAACGATGTCTTCGGCATCGACGAGACAGTCTACAACATGATCAAAACCGAAGACTGCTGCTTTGTCATCGATGGACGATCTTATGGTGCCATTGTCGACGAATGCTCCGTTGACCACACCGTCGACGGCTACACCAATGACCAGTATAGCACCTCCGGCTGCGACACAGGGATTCTTCAGCACAAGATTGTAACCTCAAAGTCAGCTTTGTCGACGGCCATTACTAAGCCTTTAATAAGACCAGAACAAACCTTACGGAGCAAGGTTTCCCCTTTGCCACTAGTATTACTTCTAGAAATAGGAGGTGCTGATGAGGATTAAGATGATAGACCTTTCAGGGCTGCAAGTAGCCCATCACAGCTGCATGTAAAATGCCAGGAAAAATGGATGAGGAATATTATTAGGGGGAGGCAACTTACTTGCCTGGAGATTTCTCGTTTATAGAGAGGCACCATGACAAAAGAAGATCCTATGAAGAGTTTCATGATTATTCTTATGAGGAAACATTTGAGGAACAGACATTTCAGGAACCAATGATGCAGGTTCTTATAGCTCTGGTTACAGTCCTTCACTAGATGCTTGATTACTATAAGAGATTTCTGGAAAGGGGAACTACACCCCAACTGCAGCTGCAAAGTCTGATTTCCCCAGCTGGTACTTCATCACATTCTCCTGTTCTAATGAAATAAGAAAAGACTCCGGTTGTACAGCAACAAGGTATTCCACAACCAAGACATTTGGAACCAATTACTATTTATGATGATTATGTGGCTCAGGACAACAAGGATGAAGAGCCTGAATAAAGCAAAATACTTCATGATTAGGCTACAAAAAGGGAAGCGGATGGGATGGTTATGTTGCACAAATTTCCACCTCTTCAACACCTCTAGTGCCCAGTTTGCCACCAGATAATGAGGGCGTCCATGCCCTATTAGAAAGGGCTGGTAAGAGGTTTGATCTGCCAGTACCTGTTAAACAAACAGGCTTCTTCCTATACGATTTCAAAGAAACAACAAGGAAATCTGAGAGATCTATACACATAGTGAAGTATATTTGGGCAAAAGGCCTTAAACTCATGAAAAACATTACTATGGTCGCTGCCGTAATACCTAGACTTGACAAGAAATTCAAGGCCCCAGAAATATCTCCAGCTGTCTAATAGGTCTTCTGAAGCCAGATTCTCTAGTTATAAAGGCGACGCAGCTGCAGTCAAACAATCCTACTAAGCCGTATTCAGCTCCTCCTGAGAAGGAAGGTTGGATAACATCGGAATGTGTTTTTCGCCTTGGCTGCTATGACCATAAGGGCGTACAGTGCATTAGCCATCCTGGGCCGGTGTGATCAGACTTAAAGCAAGTTATAGGACAAATAAACACAAGAAGAAAAATCTATCCTTCGGGTGGGGTGAAGAGAAGACATCCTCTGAAATTATTGATACTGCAATGGATGTAGCATTGAGTTTCTTCAGGCAAATGGCTGGAGCAGCAGTCTGAAGATAGTAAGGCTAGTTCAAACCTACATCGTTTCGACCTGAAGTACAGTTAAATATTTTGGATATTCTGTATAATGGAGAAGCTGTTCTTGGGAAGCATATTGACGATGCACTTCAATCAATAAAGGCTGATACGGAAAAAATGCAAACATCATTAGGAGTACTCCAGCAACGCTGGTTTCAGTTACTTTGTGGTGGTAGAGGTAGAGGTCAATACACCTTCAGAGGAGGCTGTCACTCTAACAGATATCAACCTTATCTTAACCAACAATAGGGATATCCGCAAGAATTCACCCACCACTATCGCCCTCCACCATCGTGGGCCTTCTCCAGACAACCCAATAGAAGGGAATTAGCTAGTTTAGAGAGAGTACACTCGTCCTTCAGAAGACAGTGACAAAGGTCATGACACCGTTTCCCTCTCTTCATTCAGCTCCCTTGAATGTAACAGAGACTCTTTGCAACTTTTATAGAAACTAGAGAGCCATCTCTTTGGGCTGTTGGGTGTTGGACATCATCCAACATGGTAATACCCTAGAATTTACACCAGAATCTCATTGAAAATCACCTCATAGGAGGTCACATCAACCAACACCTTAGTCTGTTAAAAGAGGAAATAAAGTTGCTAATGGTGAAGGGAGCAATCAAAGAGGTGCCATTAGCACCCAGAAACACAACTTCATCCTACTGTAGAAGAAAAATGGAGGCAAGTATTAGATTTGAGGCAGCTCAACAAGTACCTCAAAAAACATAATTCAGAATGGTTACACAGCAGGATATCATTCAGCTGCTAAACCTAGGGAGTCATATCTACCTGATGCTTAGTTCCAAGATCCCATACATGTCAAACACCGGAGGTATGTCAGATTCAAGGTGGCTGGATTTTTACTGCCAATTCAAAGCCTTCCTTTTTGGATTAAAATCGGCTCCAAGAATTTTCACCAAGTGCATGGCACCGGTAGCAGCTTACCTGATGAGAAGTAAACATCAGAGGGTGATTGGCTAATAAAAGCAACTTTATTCCAGGCTGCAGTGTGTCCCACAAGAGCATGCTGTCAAATATTCAAACACTTAAGTCTCAAACTAAACAAGGAAAAATCATACTTTAATCCAAACAAATGAATTACATTCCTAGGGGCAATTCTGGACACAAGACTCTGCAAGGCCGTTCCTGCATAAGTAAGGGTTACCACAATAAGGCTAGCTTCTGTCTCTTAAAAAAAACTACCACTGCAGGAACAAATAGACCAACAACGGAAACAGGAGTTGGAATCTTTTGAGATATCATTAGAATAATGTTGGAAATGGTAGAATACGTGATATGATGAATGATAGAAGACATAATTTCCATGGGATTAACTTTTCTTAACTAGCCACCAAACTACGTCATGACAACAGATGCGTCCATGGAGGGATAGGGAGCACATCTCCAGGATTTGGAAATTAGTGGCAAATGGCTGACCAAAGGCAGAAAGAGGCAAATAAATTTAATAGAAATAAGAGCTGTGGCCCTGGAGCTCTGTGCTTTCTTGCCAAGAATAAAAGGATCTAGGGTAATGGTTTAAACGGACAACAGAGCCACAATGTTTTATTTAAATGAGCAAGGAGGAACAAAAATAACATCTACTGTCCAAGGAGGCGAAAGACATTTGGAACTGATATTTACACACCAAACTTTCCATTTAACTGCAGCATGTGCAAGGCAAGGAAAACCCTTGGGGGGATGATCTAAGCAGATCATTAAGGGACTGCCACCAATGGGAGATGTCACAAACACACCTTTCGAAAATATTCAACAAAAGGGAAAAACAACCTTAGACCTGTTCACTACCCCCACTCAGTCACAAATGCCTGTATTATGCAAGCCGGTACATGAACAATGTGTCTTGGGTGGAACGCCTTTTAGATTTCATTGACATAAATATTTGCATACTCCTTTTGACCACTGCCTCTGAATCCTCGGATTCTGAACAAATTGAAGAGAGAACCATGTTGAATTATCCTAACAGCTTCAGCATGGTCAAGATTGTTTTGGTACATGGAACTTACCCATATGTCTTATACAATCGCTAGTAGGTAGTTATAGTTAGGGCCTAATTTCCACAGGAAAAGCATTTCTTGACTTGGCTATATCTGTGTCACAGTTTGACGAATCTTCATGAAATTTTCCATAAAAGTGTCCTCCTAGGTCTTGTATATTGAAAGTTTTGGGGTGATCCGTCAAGCTGGTTCTAGAAAGGGGGGGGGTGTAAAAAAAAAAGTGTGTTTCCTGGTTAATCTCCAGAGGGATTTTAGCCAGAACTGCACCCGGAATCGCTGGACTTAATTACACCAAATTTGGCAGAAAGGATCTCTTGGTCCAGAAAGTGCCCTTTTGTTATTTGGTGTAAATTCATACAGTAGTTTTTGAGATATTCAAAGAAAACCAAATTTGTATATCCAGGCAGAGCGTAAGCACAGATCTCATGGTGAGGTCTGATTGGCTGTCAGCACTTCAACCAGAAAGTTTAAGTACTGGCAGCCATCTTGGGACTAATATACATGATAGCACCCATTGAAACGCATTGTAGTGAATGGCAGGTTTTGAGGGTCACAAAAAGGAGAATGTGTATGAAGGGTGATAAATGATTTTAAATACAATATAAGTCATTTGTTGGTAAGGTAATATTACCCTGTGAAAAAGCCTTCTGCTGGGAGTTCATGAATCATGTTTGAGAGAAAACGGTTTTCTCGGGATTTTCCATAGATGTTATGGAAGGTGCTTTTGAAACTAAAGTGAGAGCATATTTTCTGTAAATTCACACTATCTTTCTCAGCCATATGAGAATGAAGTCTGATGTTCTCAGTAAAACATGTACTTCCAACAGGAGCAGCCTTTCAGTTGATTGCCTTGAGTTCTACTGCAGCTTCCCACAGTGTTCTAAAGAACAACTAGAGTGTTTAACAGTCTTAATTACAGGGGCAGCTCCTCTATAAGTGCAAAGGAGCATCAACCCCCAGCCAGCAGCAGCTGCTGCAAACCTTTTCCCAAAAAACTATCATAAACTCTTTTTATGATCGTTTTTTGGGAAATGGGGCAGGCCATGGGCTCCCAGTCTGCCTGGAAGACCCCTGGCTGGGTGCTCTCAGCTAATTCTGCGCTGCTTTGAGCAGCGTCAGGTTTGGCCGCAGGGAGCCTGGGAGCCTGATCCTGCAGTCGACGAGGGACAGAGCGGCGGCATGCAGCGGAGGAGGTAAGTGTTTGGTTTTTTTAAAATTATTTTTTATTTAATTTCATTTTTGTCACCCCCAGCCCCTGCGCGGTTTGATTTTGTCATAGAAATGGTGGTTAGTGCTGTAGAAAGAAAAAATAGGAAACACTTTAACTGATTTCTCAATTATCTTCCTCTTCTTTTTCATTAAAACATTTTGAGATATAGACTGAAACAGGCACTTTCAACACCAGCAGCAGATTGCTACTTAACTTCCTGGTGATCAGCAGCTTTACTACAATGTTTTAATGAGCAACTAGAGTGCTAACATTCTGAATTAATGCACATTTGGCACATCTGACCGCCATCTTGATTGAATCGAAGTGGAAAACTTAAAGCAATTCCTCCTGAGCGTCTTCCCGACCATGAACGATTGGTCGACCACACTAAAGGCATACCCCTGTGATGCAAAAGCACCCCAATCCACAATTCATGTGGTTTTATTCTGTAAATTTTATGCCTACCAGAGGAAGCGCCTAGTAGTCCCACTTTTAAGGTCAATCAACCTCCCCCAGTGTCGTACAGCTTACGTCTGCCTTCAGTCACTATCCTCTTTAGAGTCGTGTGGAACTCTGGCTAACTTTTTATGCTCTGTACTAAAGATAAGGAAATCTATGGGGGTGGTGATGTAATTGTAATTTATTGTGATAGGGATTTTATCGATACACTAGATAGTTTGTCGTTGTGTGTTCTCATTTTTTTTTACTATTTTACTTATTTAATTTTATATATTGAAATGTATTATAATTGGATATTTTTATGACTTTTATGACTTGTTGAAAGTCGAATAAAGTTTGTGTATATATATAAATTTCTCCTGAGGATACTGCAGTAAATGAGGAGATCAGGGAGCTTCATAACAAATGTCTCCCAATATAGCCACCAGAGAAAAAAGAGGCCAAATTTAGTACAAATATCACCCAAATGCCGCCCAAGTACAGCCCAATAACCGAAGTGTGCAAACATTTTCATGTTTTGTTTTTTTGCAGTTTTATATAGCGCAGACTTGACCCGAAGGTATTGTAGTGCTTTATATTATCATCAGTTACATTACACAATGGCACATTCCTTTTGGGCTTTAGGCATGGGGAGATTAGGTGATTTGCCCAGAATCACAGGATGTCGAGCTGATGCCGAAACTCGAGCCTGGTTCCCCAGTTGCAAAGCCTGCAACTCTGGCCATAAGGCCACATTCCGTCCCTTAAGTGTAACATATAATCAAGTGATCAACTGGATAAAAAAATCAAAATAGCAAATGATTTTAAAGTGCTTTTTGGCTATTTGAGAACTCAGAAAATATGTCCTCATTTTAGTTTTTTAGTGCCCTAACCATAACTTCAATAGGACTAAAATCCTCTCATTTTATATAATCTATACAGGAAATGCTTTTGACATTACAGTTTTGATTACATCAAGATAATGTCAGGCATGCCACACTTTTGTAATAAATATAGAATGTTAACAATCTAGTTGTTCATTGGAATACTGTGGGGAGGCAGATGTCAGGAGCACAGACGCAGATGGTTGAGGGCAGGGAGGAGGGTGCATAGGCAATAAGTTGACCACTCTGGGCAGACAGGAAGGAAAGTGGCAGCACAACGGCCATGGTGGGCCAAAGGGAGGAGGCAGGGGCATGCACAAAGGACCTTGGAGGACAGAGGGGATTGGTAGAGGCTGGACACAAATGAGAGAGCAGGGAAAGTGGCTTCACAACAGACCAAACAGGGTAGGCAGGAGGAGCAGTTGCAGCACAACAGAACATGGAGGGCAGAAGGGAGTGACAGCAAAATGCACCATAGAGGACAGGAGTGAGGGGATAGAGGCATGGAACTCCGACAGGCAGGGTGGAGGTGGCAGGGACAGCCGTCAGTCATCTGTTCATTCTAGGCTGGTGGAATGGGCAGTGGCAGCTCAACAGAATGCTCAGGGTAGATAGGAGGGGCAGCGGCAAGTCCTTGGAACATGATGGGCATAAAGGAGGGAGCAAGGGCAAGAACACAGACATCAGAGGGCAGGGGTAAGGAGGGTGGGGGCAGCAAGCTAAGCACAGAGGCTAGGCTGGAAAGCAGTGATGAGACCTCAAATTAGGCAACGGAGGGCAGGAGAAGTGGGCAGGGACATCAAGCTAAATGGAAGGTAGTGGCAGCACATTGGACATGCAGGGTAAGAGGGAGAAGACTAGTGCATGGACTTGGACAACAGAGGATAGGGAGGACATGATGGGGAAGCAAGCTAATTGTTCGGGGCAGGCGGGAAGGGCAGTGGCAGGACATCAGCCACACAGGGCTGTAATGAGGTAGCAGGGGCATGGACTTAAACAATGGATGGCAAGGGGGGGTAGGAGCAGAAAGCTTGGGTGAGGGCAGCACAAGGCCAGGCCCTGCGTCCACCCTCCACCCCCCCAACACCAAGGCCCACCCTACCCCTCACCATGCATTGCGATAAAAAAAAATAAAAAAAAAAAACAGAAATTCACAAAAAAAAGATCTTGGGGACATAATAGTTGAGAAATAGAATTAAAATAAAACTTAGAAATTCACTAAAAAAAACAAAGATTCCAGGGACGTTATAGTTAGGTTCAGATTTTACACGCACAAAGCCTTAGAAATTCAGCCCTCGCCATGCACAGTTTTCTCATCATTAATTTTACAGCAAATTTTATAGTGATATCAATGATGTCATAGAAGAAATTATGAGTGATATATTATCTGGGCTGATTAGCAGTGCATGACGAAGGCGCAAGTTACAGTTACCTTAGGTCATGAGTTATATTTACTTGAAATAGCTAACAGCTGAATTTCTATGGTTTTGTGCGTGTAAAATCTGAACCTAATGTAGTAAGTACTCTGACCACGGGATGACAATAAGTACTGGTTTATTAGTAGAGGCTACACAGTTGTGGAGCAGCACAGCCAGCGAGCATCCAGGGCATGTTCAGTTCATACAATGCAAAAACAACAAGTGATGGACGGAATGCTGAACATTGTCAAACACTCACCCCCAGTCATAGATCTGGGTTTAATCCATCGTTCTTTTGCTCACCATGCCACCCCAGTTTGGACCCAGCCATATGCAAATCAGTCTTGACCCTGTTCCTCATGGGAACAGTCCAGACCGAACTGCCAAGCCAGGTCCTCACTGGACCGGAAACAAGCATCCTGGGACCGGTTTCAGGGTTTCACCCCTCATCAGCCAGGCTAGCTTGAATCCAGTGGCATGGGAAGCACGGGACCCACGTCTGGGCATACCCTTCCCACTTAACTGCTCAACACTTCCCATATCACCATTCTAAGAACGTTCCTATTCACAGGCCAGCACCAGAATGTATTACATCATCACAGTAATCATCACAGTACTACACCTAACTACTCTAACATTATATATATATATATATATATATATATATATATATATATATATATATATATATACACACACACACATATACACATACACGATGGCATGTGTAGCTGCAGATACACATGCTATGCATATTCTGCCATCTAGTGTTGGACTCGGAGTGTTACAAGTTGTTTTTCTTCAAAGAAGTGTTTTCGAGTCATGGGATCGAGTGACTCCTCCTCTTCGGCTCCATTGCGCATGGGCATTGTCTCCATTGTTTTCTTTCCACCATCGGGTCCGGACGTGTTTCTTTTCCTTCCGATAGTTAGAGTCGGAAAAGTTCTAAAACTCGCGAATTCTCATAGGTATTGTTTAGACCGTCTACCTTCTTCTATCGACACTTCGGTACAGTCGGGTCAAACATCTTTACTCTGCCTTCGTTGGCGCCCGCGCCCAACTCTGCTCTAGTCAGGCTGACCACATGGAAGCCGCATGGACCGGACCCCATTCCGCTTTTGTCCTCGGTGCCACGCAAAATTTCCCTACACAGACCAGCATCTCCACTGTAATCCCTGTCTCTCCCCAGACCATCGGGAAGAAAATTGTGGGGCCTGCAGATCCTTCCGTTCAGAGAAAACTCTCCGAGACAGAAGAGCACGAAGACTCGAGATGGCGTCCAAGACCACCGAACGTCTCGACGTCAAGGAAGAGGAGATCATGCACGCGGCAGTGTCCGTCCGAGGGTCCGGCTCTGAACAGGAGTCCGAGGAGGACAGACCGGTCACAGCAGGACAGCACGTGAGTACGCCTGCCCCTGTCCCAGCCAAGCCCAAACATAAGGCCTTGGGAATGCCACTGCCGGAAGGCCATGGCTCGACCTGTAAAAAGACCTTCGGTGACCAGCCAACTACTTCGGCACCGAAAAAGGCCACGCCACCGAAGCCTTCAGGGTCGAGCCGAAGCACTGTCTCCGAAACTATCAGACATCGATCCTTCGAGTCAAAACCTTGAAAATCGCTTTCGGAGCCGAGGCCAACATCCACTCCCAGCCTTTCGATACCAAAAAAAACAGCTTCGGAGCCGAAAAGGCCAGTTTACACAGAGGAACATGGACTTTCACAAGTACTTAAAGAAAGCCAAAGAATCTCGGAGGAACATTCACAAATGGAGGATATAGATGAAAGGCAAGCCAGAATTCATATTCAGAAGGACACTGACAAAATTATAACTGCAGCTCCTCTGAAGCCTAAGAGGAAACTGGCCTTTCAGGAACAATTGGACACTGCTCAGCCACCGGCTAAAGTGCCAAAGACTAAACAAAAATCTCCACCTCCTCAATTTTCTCCTCCTCAGTCTCCTCCTCACTCTCCTCACTTGCTTGTCTCTCCCTCTACTACTCACACACCTGTACAATCTCCTGTACATTCATTTGATTCACAACAAGACAATGTGGATCCATGGGATCTGAATGATTCAGATCCCATTCCCGATAACAACCCAGACTGCTATCCTTCCAAGCCATCACCACCGGAGGATAGTACCGGATATACTCCGGTTTTAGCTAAGGCGGCATCCTACCACAATGTTGCCATGCACACTGAGCCCTTAGAGGATAACTTTTTAACACACTGTCCACTACACACACCACCTATCAGTCTCTTCCCATGCTTCCAGGCATGTTAAAGCATGCACACCAAATATTTCAAGAGTCAGTAAAGGCTAGGATAAATACTCCTAGAGTGGATAAAAAGTATAAGCCATCTCCCCCTGCTCCTGCCTTTATTACACAACAATTACCTCCTGACTCTGCAGTCGTAAGCGCAGACAGGAAGAGAGCAAACTCCCAGTCATCCGGAGTTACACCCCCACCAGACAAGGAGAGCAGAAAATTTGATGCTGCGGGCAAAAGGGTGGCATCGCAGGCAGCCAATCAATGGAGGATAGCCAACTCTCAAGCAATGTTGGCTAGATATGATAGGGCCCACTGGGATGAGATGAAGGATATAATACAACATCTCCCCAAAGACCAACAAAAAAGGGCATAACAAATAGTCGAGGAAGGGCAGGCTATTACAAACAACCAAATCAGGTCAGCCCTAGATTCTGCAGACACAGCAGCTAGAACAATCAACACTGCTGTCACTATACGAAGACATGCATGGCTTAGGTCTTCAGAATTTAAGCCTGAAATTCAACAGGCATTCCTTAATATGCTGTTTAATCAAAAATAGCTTTTTGCCCCCGAGGTAGACACAGCTATTGAGAAAATGAAGAAAGATTCAGACACCGCTAAAGCCATGGGGGATTTGTATACGATGCAATACAGGGGGTCATTTCGGAAACCCCAATACAGAGGTGGATTTAGAACCCAAACACCTGAGGCATCCACCTCACAAACAAAATCAACCTACCAACCTCAATATCAAAGAGGTGGGTTTAAAGGCAATTACAGTGGCCAATACCTCAGAGGCAGGGGAAAATATCAATCAACCAAGCAAGCCTCACAGCAGCCAAAGCAGTGACTTACTCCAGCTCTTCCCAACTCACACCTCGCCTGTGGGGGGAAGACTGCAAAGGTTCCACACCAATTGGCTACCCATTACAACAGACAACTGGGTATTATCTATTATCCGCAATGGTTATTGCATAGAATTGGCACAAATTCCTCCAAATATTCCACCAAAACCACACAAACTCTCCACCCAACATATCATCATGTTGCAAGAAGAAGTAAAATCTCTATTACTCAAACAAGCGATAGAGCTTGTGCCACAAGATCAAATAGGAACAAGAGCTTACTCACTGTATTTCCTCATCCCCAAAATAGATGGAACCTTAAGACCAATATTAGATCTCAGAACCCTCAATCTTTACATCCTGTCAGAACACTTTCACATGGTAACACAATAGGATGTGGTCCCACTGCTACAGCTGCAAGATTTCATGGCAACATTAGACCTCAAGGATGCGTATTTTCACATACCCATCCATCCAGCGCACAGAAAATACCTCAGGTTTGTAATTCAGGGACACATTATCAGTTCAAAGTGTTACCCTTCGGAATAACAACAGCTCCCAAAGTATTCACAAAATGCCTGGCAGTAGTAGCTGCCTACCTAAGAAGACAACACATTCATGTCTTCCCATATCTTGACAATTGGCTAATAAAATCCAACAGTCATACACAGTGTCAAAACCATACGCATTATGTAATGCAAACTCTACACACCCTAGGGTTCTCCATAAACTACCAAATATCGCGCCTACAACCTGGGCAAATTAAATAGTATTTAGGAGCCACAATAAATACACAAACAGCACTTGCAAGCCCAAGTCCACAAAGAATACAAGCATTTCGCAATGTAGTGGCACAAATACAGCCAGCCCAACAGCACACTGTCAAATTCGTCATGAAACTGTTGGGCATGATGGCATCCTGTATCGCTATTGTCCCACATGCAAGACTAAACATGCGGCCTTTACAACAGTGCCTTGCACAGCAATGGTCACAGGCACAGGGTCAACTTCACGATCTGGTGTTTATAGACCGCCAAACATGCATATCACTTCAGTGGTGGAATTCCACAAACCTTAACAAAGGGCGGCCTTTTCAAGACCCTGTGCCTCAGACCATATTTACAACAGATTCATCAATGATTGGCTGGGGGGCACACCTCAACAATCACAACATTCAAGGACAATGGGACACCAAACAGAAACAGTTTCATATAAATCACTTAGAATTGCTAGCCGTATTCCTAGCACTCAAAGCTTTTCAGTCTCTTCCTCTTCTCACTCACAAGAACATCCTTATCAAAACAGACAACATGACAACAATGTATCACCTAAACAAACAAGGAGGGACCCATTCATCCCAACTCTCCCTCCTAGCCCAAAAGATTTGGCAATGGGCAATCCACAACAACATTCACCTGGTAGCACAATACATTCCAGGGATACACAACCAATTGGCAGATGTTCTCAGCCGAGATCATCCACAAACACATGAGTGGGAGATTTATCCCCAAGTGCTTCAGCCATCCTTTCACCACTGGGGAACACCAGACATAGACCTATTCGCCACCAGCGAAAACGCAAAATGTCAAAACTTCGCATCCAGGTACCCACATCCTCTGTCCAAAGGCAATGCTCTATGGAAGAATTAGTCAGGGATATTTGCTTATGCTTTCCCCCCCCCCTCCCGCTCATTCCATTTCTAGTCACCAAACTGCATCAAAACAAACTCATACTTACAGCACCAACGTGGGCACGTCAACCCTGGTACACAACATTATTAGATCTGTCAGTAGTACCACATATCAAACTCCCGAACAGACCAGATGCGTTAACACAAAACAAACAACTGATCAGGCAACCAGATCCCAAAATACTCAATCTAGCGATTTGGCTCCTGAAGTCATAGAGTTTGGATATCTACAACTACCAACTGAGTGTATGGAATTAATCAAACAAGCAAGGAAACCTAGTGTTATGCAAACAAATGGAAAAGAATTGTGTATTACTGTCAATCTAAACAAATTACCCCTCTTTCAGCATCAATACAAGACATTGTAAGTTATTTGCTTCATTTACAAAAGGCAAATGTAGCTTTTTCATCCATTGAAATACATCTCACTGCAATCTCTGCGTACTTGCAAAATATACAACACAGCTCTTTATTTAGTGTCCCTGTTATCAAAGCCTTCATGGAAGGATTAAAACGCATTAATCCACCTAGAACACCTCCAATACCATTGTGGAATCTAAACATAGTGCTCACACGACTTATGGGTCCACCATTTGAACCTACGCACTCATGCCAAATTCAATACTTAACAAGGAAAGTTGCCTTCCTAGTCGCAATTACTTCATTAAGAAGAGTTAGTGAAATCCAAGCTTTCACAATTCAAGAACCATTCATACAAGTACATAAACATAAAATTGTACTTCGAACAAACCCAAAATGTCTCCCAAAAGTTATATTACAGTTTCATATTAATCAAACTGAGGAGCTACCAGTCGTCTTCCCACAGCCAGATTCTGTAGCAGAAAGAGCCCTGCATACATTAGATCTTAAAAGAGCCTTTATGTATTACATTGACAGGACAAAATCCTTTAGGAAAACCAAACAATTATTTGTAGCATTCCAAAAACCACATACTAGTAACCCTATTTCAAAACAAGGATTAGCTTGATGGATAGTAAAATGTATCCAAACGTTATCTAAAAGCTAAAAGGCAGCTATTAGTTACACCTAAAGCACATTCCACATGGAAAAAAGGGGCTACAATGGCCTTCTTAGGTAACATACCAATGGCCGAAATTTGTAAAGCAGCCACTTGGTCAACACTGCATACATTTACCAAGCATTACTGTGTAGATGTGTAAGCAACACAGTAGGCCACAGTATTAAGAACACAGGCTGTACTAAGAACACTATTTCAAACAACTTCAACTCCTACAGGCTGACCACTGCTTATGGGAGGTAAAACTTCTTTGTAGTCTATGCACAGCATGTGTATCTGCAGCTACACATGCCATCGAACAGAAAATGTCACTTACCCAGGGTACATCTGTTTGTGGCATGTTCCGCTACAAAAAAAAATTATATATATATATATATATCATTGTCACTTCCTGCTCCGTAAGGGGCCACAGACCCTGCAGGGCGGCCTGGGTTACTGGGGCGAAGCATCCCACAGAGAATATCTCCCAAACACGAAAAGCCTAGGCACCAGTCCATGTTAAAATCCAAGCATTTAATAGCAATTCTGAGCAGCAAGACAAAAATCCTGATGCATTTCGGCAACAGCATGCCTTGTTCACAGGTAAGTAAGAGCAGGTGTGAGTGAGCAGTGCTTTTTAAATACACAGTCATGTGACTTCAATAACCAAACTCCAACTCCCATAATGCACACTTCCATAAAATAACTTCCTGAACTGGAGCGCTTAATTTTCATATAGCTGCAATAGCATCACAGGCACTTCAGTTCCCCATACAAATGTTCTTATGTGCATTAGGTATCCATTACTTGATAGTCCACTTGCTTTTACAGTTGCTGCCCAGCATGATAACAGCTATACAAGGAATACATGAAAAGTAAGAGGAGAGGCACACTGTCTCCCTCCTATCCCTTGCTCACCTCCATCGCAATGTATTTCTCTGATAAATGCCTTGTTTGCATGAAGGTGAGCGGGTCGGGCCCCTTCCATAAAACTATCATTGTCACCTCCTGCTCCGTAAGGGGCCACAGACCCCAAACATAAGAACATTTGTATGGGGAACTGAAGTGCCTGTGACGCTATTGCAGCTATATGAAAATTAAGCGCTCAAGTTCAGGAAGTTATTTTATGGAACTGTGCATTATGGGAGTTGGAGTTTGGTTATTGAAGTCACATGACTGTGTATTTAAAAAGCACTGGCTCACTCACACCTGCTTTTACTTACCTGTGAACAAGGCATGCTGTTGCCGAAACGCGTCAGGATTTTTGTCTTGCTGCTCAGAATTGCTATTAAATGCTTGGATTTTAACATGGACTGGTGCCTGGGCTTTTCGTGTTTGGGATATATATATATATATATATATATATATATATATATATATATATATATATTATTCCTGCATATGAACTACAAACCGCCTTATATTATTGTATTACCCGCCTACGCAACTTTATATATATATATAGATAGATTGAATCAAGATTTTTTACTGCTTGCTATTCAGATTCAAGCATATGAACATATGATGGATTCAATACTGGAGAAAAACAGGTTAATTACCTGTACACTGTGGTTCTCCAGTATTAATATCTTTCATTGATTCACATGCAGTCCTCCCACCTCCCCCCTCCCCTTTCAGGCACTCACCACATTGGTTAGCTGAGATACTAGTGTTGCATATTTGGTACAGTCCTGCTCTGAAATCGAAGGTCTGGAGTCTCTTCAGGGAAGAAATGAGACAGGGGCTGCTCTTTAATAGGCTATACCTAAAACGATGTGGATTAAAATAAAATCACACAGGTTTTGTCTTCACCGTTTCGTTCTTTTGATTTACACTGCTGATTATAATTACCGTGGGACTCCCAACTTGACGATGGGGAAGATTCAAGCATGGGAGTATATGAAAAATATCAATACTGAAGAGCTACAATGTACAGGTAAGTAACTAGTTTTTTTTTTTTTGATTGAACAGTTATTGTTTATTTGATTGGATAGTCATTTTTTATTTTATTCATGTTTCTAGAGACTTGCATTGAAACCATATTAACATACAAATACATGGCAATGGCAGCAGCAGTGCCACAGGTAAAACACAGCAGCATTGCAAGCTTTCCTTGCCTACAATAGGTGTATCACATGCAACAGCGATGTTTAGGCTATCACACACAGGTTATATACAGCTTGGCAGTAGCAATGCAAGGAATTCACCATATTTACAGAACAGTTAAAGCACAGACAGTAACACAAACATTCATTTAATTCTGTATGATGTCTTTTCTTTTAATTCATTTTACATATTTAGTTTGGGTGGCTGTCTCTTTCCATCTCCTTTCTTCTTCAGTTTTAACTTTGTGGCAGGCAGCATGGGATGATGACTCCACATTGCCACCAAATCACAAGCACTGGGCGAGCGGCAAGGTCCCTCAAAAATTAATTAATTAAAAATTAATTTAAAAAGCTCCAATGTAAAAAAACACCATACCCATGTCACAACCAGAGAGAAAAAAGGGGAAAGAAAATATCTTACCAAGAACGCTAGCGAGTATTAGGTTCGAGCAAAGTTTTGAAGTGAGTAACTCAGTCACTATTCTATTTGTTGCTACATTTTGACTAGTGTGACCGACTGGATACCATTGTGGTACGCTGATTTTTACATGCACTATTCTTTACATGACTCTTCTTGACGTTTTCTAACTTTAATTTGTACTAAGGTATAATTTTGCCTTCACGGTTTTCTCTTTTCTCTTTTGGATTTTCTAATCAAAAACATCAGTTCTTCATTTTGTCCTTTCTGCCTTACACAGGGCCATGCATTGGGTAATATCTTGTATCCTTCTGTCTTTTTTAGTACTGATACACTTTTTTCTATAAGTCTATTTTTCCTGTTTCCGCTTGGTGGTTTTTTCGCATATCGGTTTCATGTCTCGCATGATACATGTCATCTTGACACCACATTATTTTTAACGCGTATGCACTTTCACACACTAATGTTTTGTCTCAAACGGTGTTCTATATCGTGTTGGTACGTAGTATCGTTTATTTATTTTCATTTGCGTTTGTATTTCATTTTCATTTATCTTATTTGTCTTCATGTAAGTAGGTCCTTTTAATTGATTATATGTTGCATACATTTGTTTCTGTTATATTACAGCCCTGAAGAAGCCCCTTTTAGTGGGCGAAACGTGTTGGCTGTTCATTCATTGTACCATTTGCTGTATTTACGGAACTGTGAGAATACAAAGTATTGGACTTGCAAAGAATTAAAAAAGAGGATTTTTCATCTTCACTACTGGAGCACTGGACTCTCTTTTTACCATATCCAACGTGCTTGCTTGTGTGGCGGTGCACCGCCTATTTGGGTTTCTCTTACTGGGGCTTGTCTAGCCTTTGAGGCTCTCTATGCAGCAAGAGCCTTGATGGAGTTGCACGCCTGTGGATACTAGAAACTAGTATTTGTATACTCAGCTTTGTGAATTATTAGGCACTCCTAGGGATTAGTGCGTTTTCTACGAGCGTGCTGCATTTTGTTCTCTTGCTTGTTTTAGCATTAAAGACATTTCTTCCCGTTATGAAAGGGAAGGTAGTACAGGTGTTCATTGACAACACCACCGCAATGTGGTATTGCAACAAGCAGGGCGGAGTGGTGTCGTGGACCCTTAGTCAAGAGGCTCTGCGTCTCTGGACGTGGCTGGAACAGCAGGGCCTAATCCTGGTGGTTCAACACCTGGCAGGTTCTTTGAACGTTAGGGCGGACGAGCTCAGCCGAAAATGCTTAGCTGATCACAAATGGTATCTGCGTCCGGAGGTGGGGGAGGGACTCTTTCAGCAGTGGGGAGAGCCTTGGTTAGATCGATTCGCCTCTGTAGAGAACGCGCAATGTCGTCAGTTTTGTGCATTGGAGTTTCCAAGAGGGCTATTGCTAGGCGATGCTTTTTTTCGTGAGTGGAGTTCAGGCCTCCTGTATGCTTTTCTGCCCATACCACTTCTGCCGAGAGTTCTCAAGAAAATAAGGAACGACTGGGCCCAAGTAATCCTAGTGGCTCCGGATTGTGCATGAAGGGGCTGGTATCCAATTTAGGGGTGTGTTTAGGTCTGGGAGGGTAGTAGCCAATGGCTACTAGCCCTGAGGGTGGCTACACCCTCTTTGTGCCTCATCCCTGTGGGGAGGGGGGGCACATCCCTAATCCTATTGGGGGAATCCTCCATCTGCAAGATGGAGGATTTCTAAAAGTCAGTCTCACCTCAGCTCAGGACACCTTAGAGGTTGTCCTGACTGGGCAGTGACTCCTCCTTGTTTTTCTCATTATCTCCTCCAGCCTTGCCGCCAAAAGTGGGGGCAGTGGCCGGAGGGGCGGGCATCTCCACTAGCTGGGATGCCCTGTGGCGCTGTAACAAAGGGGGTGAGCCTTTGAGGCTCACCGCCAGGTGTTACAGTTCCTGCAGGGGGAGGTGAGAAGCACCTCCACCCAGTACAGGCTTTGTTCCTGGCCACAGAGTGACAAAGGCACTCTCCCCATGTGGCCAGCAACATGTCTGGTGTGTGGCAGGCTGGTAAAACTAGTCATCCCACACTGGAAGTCGGGTATGTTTTCAGGGGGCATCTCTAAGATGCCCTCTGGGTGTATTTTTACAATAAAGTGCACACTAGCATCAGTGTACATTTATTGCGCTGAGAAGTTTGATACCAAACTTCACAGTTTTCAGTGTAGCCATTATGGTGCTGTGGAGTTCGTGTTTGACAGACTCCCAGACCATATACTCTTATGGCTACCCTGCACTTACAATGTCTAAGGTTTTGCTTAGACACTGTAGGGGCATAGTGCTCATGCACCTATGCCCTCACCTGTGGTATAGTGCACCCTGCCTTAGGCCTGTAAGGCGTGCTAGTAGGGTGACTTACCTATGCCACAGGCAGTGTGAGGTTGGCATGGCACCCTGAGGGGAGTGCCATGTCGACTTAGTCATTTTCTCCCCACCAGCACACACAAGCTGGCAAGCAGTGTGTCTGTGCTGAGTGAGGGGTCCCTAGGGTGGCATAAGACATGCTGCAGCCCTTAGAGACCTTCCCTGGCATCAGGGCCCTTGATACCAGGGGTACCAGTTACAAGGGACTTACCTGGGTGCCAGGGTTGTGCCAATTGTGGAGACAAAGGAACA
This sequence comes from Pleurodeles waltl, assembly GCF_031143425.1. NCBI lineage: Eukaryota > Metazoa > Chordata > Amphibia > Caudata > Salamandridae > Pleurodeles > Pleurodeles waltl. The sequence goes on from NC_090436.1 coordinate 799,551,455, forward strand.
GTTTAGGGAAAGAACACTGGTGCCGGGGCCTGGTTAGCAGGCCTCAGCACACTTTCAAATCATAACTTGGCATCAGCAAAGGCAAAAAGTCAGGGGGTAACCATGCCAGGGAGGCATTTCCTTACACTTATGTTTCAACTTGTGCCTTTTGTCATGCCCCAGTGGGATCTTAATCTTGTTCTTACTTTCCTAATGAGTGCTCCTTTTGAGCCCTTACATAACTGTCCTCTCCGGCTGCTCACTATCAAAACAGCCTTTTTGGTGGCAGTTACATCTGCCAGGAGAGTGAGGTGCAGGCTTTATCATCAAAGCCCGCTGTATCTCACGATATATCCTGACAATGTAGTATTAAGAACTCGTGCCTCTTAACTCCCCAAGGTGGTGACCCCTTTCTATCTTGGTCAAAATATCACCCTGCCCACCTTCTTTGCGCCACCTCATCCCTCTAGGGAAGAGGAATGTCTCCATCGGCTAGACCCAAAAAGAGTGTTATCGTTCTACCTTGATCCCACAAAAGAGTTCCGGGTGGACGAACAACTCTTTGTGGGATACGTTGGTGCAAAGAAGGGTCGGGCAGTACAGAAACGGTCCATTTCGCGCTGGGTCGTTCTCTGTATAAAGATTTTGCTATGCTTTGGCCAAGAAGCAGCTCCTGAGGGCTTGAGGGCTCACTCTACCAGAGGAAAAGCTGCTACCACTGCGATAGCTTGTGGCGTGCTGGTGCTTGACATCTGCCAAGCGGCAACATGGGTTTCCTTGCATATGTTTGTGAGACACTACTGCCTGGATAGCCAGGTGAGGAGGGAGGGACATTTTGCCTGCTCGATCCTACAGGACTTCCTGGTATGAGATATATCCTCAAGACCCACCACCAGGAATTATAGCTTGGATATCTATTCTAAGGTAAGGAATCTGCAGCTAGAAGGCTCTTTCAGATTAAAAAGTTACTTACCTTCGGTAACTAATTATCTGGTAGAGACTCTATCTAGCTGCAGATTCCTTAATCCCACCCAAGCCTCCCGCTCTGTGGATATATATATATATATTTATATATGTATGTATATATATATATGTATATATGTTCAATGGCATATGTAGCTGCAGATTCACATGCTGTGCACATCCCGCCATCTAGTGTTGGGCTCGGAGTGTTACAAGTAGTTTTTCTTCGAAGAAGTCCTTTTCGAGTCACAAGATCGAGGGACTCCTCCCCTTTCGGCTCCATTGCGCATGGGCGTCGACTCCATCTTAGATTGTTTTCTTTCCGCCATCGGGTTCGGACGTGTTCCTTTCGCTCCGCGTTTCGGTTCGGAAAGATAGTTAGAATCTCGGAAAATTCAACTGTATTGTTTGCGTTCGGTATCGGGTTAGTTCCAACAGATCGACACCGAATTTTAAAGAGCTCCGGTAGCCCTTCGGGGTTTTCGATTCCCCGGCGGGCCTGGTCGGCCTGACCTCGAGCGTCTTCAAGGCTAATGGAACGGACCCCATTCCGCTTCTGCCCCGAATGTCATAACAAGTATCCTTATACAGATCAGCATCTGGTCTGTAATTTGTGTTTGTCTCCCGAACACAAAGAAGATACTTGTGAGGCCAGTCGAGCGTTTCGGTTGAGGAAGACGTTAAGAGACCGAAGAGCAAGAAGACTACAAATGGTGTCGGCGCCAACAGGACAAAAACACTTGGAAGAGGAAGAAGAAACCTTCTCCATCGAGGATTCGGACTCTGACGAGGTCGATCCCGAACAGACGCCGAAAACCGTGAGTAAGACGTCAATACACAAAACTCACAGAAAACCACTAAAGCCCAGGGGACGCCACAGCCAGCAGGCCATGGCTTAACCCGAAAAATAGGTGACCGAACATCGGCACCGAAAAGGTATGCATGTGTCGAAGGCATCCGACTCCGGTCGAGATACCGGCACAGAGCAGACTCGACCCCGAGACAGCGGGTCCGAGCAATCTCGGCACCGAGAGGGCGGCACCGAAACAAGTCGGCACCGAGAGATCAGTACGCCGAAAATCAAGAAAGTGTCGTCGGAACCGAAAAAGACTGCCGAAAAAGTTTCCATACCGAAAAATCCGGCCTCGGAACCGAAATCAAGTTCCTACACAGAGGAACAGGGCATGTCCTCACAAATGCAGGGACATAGATTCGAACAAGAACTAGAGTCTATAGAGCCAGATTACACTCAAAGAAGGCTCCACATTCAAAAAGACACTGGGAAGATCAGTACTCTTCCCCCAATTCGAATGAAAAGAATACTTGCCTTCCAAGAGAAAGACAAGCAGCCACAGGCAAAGGTGGCAAGACAAGTAACCCCGCCACCATCTCCACCACGCTCAACACAACCATCACCGGTAGCCACTCCACCAATGATGCAGTCTCCAACTCATACTGGAATGAGTCAGGATGATCCCGACGCATGTGATCTTTATGATGCACCTGTATCAGATAACAGCCCGACTGTTATCCAGCAAGACCTTTACCACCTGAGGACAGTACAGCCTACACACAGGTGGTGTCAAGAGCAGCGGCTTTTCATAATGTCACCCTGCATTCAGAACCTATCGAGGATGATTTTTTATTTAACACACTATCATCCACACATAGCCAGTACCAGAGTCTCCCTATGCTACCGGGAATGCTGAAACACTCCAAACAAGTGTTTCAGGAGCCTGTGAAGGGCAGGGCCATAACTCCAAGGGTGGAGAAGAAGTACAAACCGCCACCAACAGACCCTGTGTACATCACGCAGCAATTAACACCAGTCTCAGTGGTGGTAGGGGCAGCTCGCAAGAGAGCGAACTCCCACACCTCAGGAGACGCACCACCTCCAGACAAGGAGAGTCGCAAGTTTGACGCTGCAGGGAAAAGGGTTGCGGCACAAGCGGCCAAGCAATGGCGCATTGCCAACTCACAGGCCTTGCTGGCTAGATATGATAGGGCTCATTGGGACGAAATGCAGCATTTAATAGAACACTTGCCCAAAGTGTTCCAAAAGAGAGCACTACAGGTGGTTGAGGAAGGACAGAGTATCTCAAACAATCAGATACGCTCAGCAATGGATGCAGCGGACTCAGCTGTTAGGACTGTAAATACATCAGTGACCATACGGAGACACGCATGGCTACGTACATCAGGATTCAAGCCGGAAATACAACAAGCCGTGCTGAATATGCCATTTAACCGACAGCAGTTGTTTGGGCCGGAGGTGGACACTGCTATCGAAAAACTAAAAAAAGACACAGATACAGCCAAAGCCATGGGCGCACTCTACTCCCCACAGAGCAGAGGCACTTTTCGAAAATCACAATTTCGAGGGGGGTTTCGGGGACAGAGCACAGAACCCTCAACCTCACAAACAAGGCCCACTTACCAGAGTCAATATCAGCGGGGAAGTTTTCGGGGACAATATAGAGGGGGCCAGTTCCCAAAGACTAGAGGGAAGTTCCAGAGTCCCAAAACTCCACAAAATAAACGACTTCAACGTCACAAATCCCCAACACATAACACCAGTGGGGGGAGACTAAGCAAGTTCTACAAACACTGGGAAGAAATAACAACAGACACGTGGGTCCTAGCCATTATCCAGCATGGTTATTGTATAGAATTTCTACAATTCCCTCCAAATGTCCCACCGAAAACACACAACATTTCCAAACAACACATGGAACTCTTACAACTGGAGGTCCAAGCGTTGTTGCAAAAAGAGAGTTTACACCCTGTACTTTCTCATACCCAAAAAAGACAAAACTCTAAGACCTATATTAGATCTCAGAACACTAAACATCTACATCAAATCGGATCACTTTCACATGGTGACACTGCAAGACGTGATCCCACTGCTCAAACAACAAGACTACATGACAACATTAGACCTAAAGGATGCATATTTCCATATACCTATACATCCTTCCCACAGAAAGTACTTAAGGTTTATATTCCAAGGAGTACATTACCAGTTCAAAGTGTTGCCATTCGGGATAACAACAGCGCCAAGAGTTTTTACAAAATGTCTGGCTGTAGTGGCTGCTCATATCACGAGGCAGCAAATACATGTGTTCCCGTACCTAGACGATTGGTTAATCAAAGCCAATACGCAACAACGGTGTTCACAACACACAAAGTATGTCATAGAAACCCTTCTCAAACTAGGTTTCTCACTCAACTACAACAAATCACGCCTACAACTGTGTCAAATACAACAATACTTAGGAGCAACAATCAACACAACAAAAGGGATTGCCACTCCAAGTCCACAAAGGGTACAAGCTTTTCAAAACGTCATACAAACCATGCATCCAAAACAAAGGATACAGGTAAAATATGTGATGAAACTACTAGGCATGATGTCCTCATGCATAGCCATTGTCCCAAACGCGAGATTGCACATGCGGCCCTTACAACAGTGCCTAGCATCACAATGGTCACAAGCACAGGGTCAACTTCAAGATCTAGTGTTGATAGACCGCCAAACATACACCTCGCTTCAATGGTGGAACACTATAAATTTAAACAAAGGGCGGCCTTTCCAGTACCCTGTGCCCTCAATACGTAATCACAACGGATGCCTCCATGAGCACACCTCAACCAACACAGCATCCAAGGACAATGGGACACTCAGCAGAGACAGTTTCACATAAATCAATTAGAACTACTAGCAGTATTTCTAGTGCTGAAGGCATTTCAACCTATAATAACACACAAACACATCCTTGTCAAAACAGACAACATGACAACGATGTATTATCTGAACAAACAAGGAGGAACACACTCAACACAGTTGTGTGTCCTGGCACAGCAAATATGGCATTGGGCGATTCACAACCACATTCACCTAATAGCGCAGTTCATACCTGGAATCCAAAACCAGTTAGCAGACAATCTCTCTCGGGATCACCAACAGATCCACAAATGGGAAATTCATCCCCAAATACTAAAAACTTACTTCCAAAGGTGGGGAACACCGCAAATAGACCTATTTGCAACAAAAGAAAACACAAAATGCCAAAACTTCACATCCAGGTACCCACAATCTCATTCTCAGGGCAATGCGTTATGGATGAGTTGGTCAAGGATATTTGCTTATGCTTTTCCCCCTCTACCACTCATTCCATATCTAGTAAACAAATTGAGCCAAAACAAACTCAAACTCGTACTAATAGCACCAACTTGGGCAAGGCAACCTTGGTACACAACACTACTAGACCTCTCAGTAGTGCCCCATGTCAAGCTACCAAACAGACCAGATCTGTTAACTCAACACAAACAACAGATCAGACACCCAAATCTAGCATTGCTGAATCTAGCAATTTGGCTCCTGAAGTCTTAGAATTCGGGCACCTAGACCTTACACAGGAATGTATGGAGGTCATAAAACAAGCTAGGAAACCAACCACAAGACATTGCTATGCAAATAAGTGGAAAAGATTTGTTTATTACTGCCATAATAATCAAATTCAACCATTACACGCATCTGCTAAACACATTGTCAGCAACCTACTACACTTGCAAAAGTCAAAGTTAGCTTTTTCATCCATTAAAATACATCTCACCGCAATTTCAGCTTATCTGCAAATTACACACTCAACTTCATTATTCAGGGTCCCAGTCATAGAAGCATTTATGGAGGGTCTGAAAATAATTATACCACCAAGAACACCACCAGTTCCTTCGTGGAATCTAAACATTGTCTTAACACGACTTATGGCTCCACCTTTTGAACCAATGCACTCATGTGACATACAGTACTTGACATGGAAAGTAGCTTTTCTGATAGCTATCACTTCTCTCAGAAGAGTAAGTGAAATACAAGCTTTTACTATACAAGAACCCTTTATTCAAATACATAAGCATAAAGTAGTTCTACGAACAAATCCTAAATTCTTACCTAAAGTCATATCACCGTTCCACTTAAATCAAACAGTGGAACTCCCAGTATTCTTTCCAGAACCAGATTCGGTAGCTGAAAGAGCATTGCATACATTAGACATTAAAAGAGCACTAATGTACTACATAGATAGAACAAAACAAATTCGCAAAACAAAACAATTGTTCGTTGCATTCCAAAAAACCCATACAGGGAATCCAATATCCAAACAAGGCATTGCCAGATGGATAGTTAAATGCATTCAAACCTGTTATATAAAAGCAAAAAGAGAACTGCCTATTACACCAAAGGCACACTCAACTAGAAAGAAAGGTGCTACCATGGCCTTTCTCAGAAACATACCAATGACTGAAATATGTAAGGCAGCCACATGGTCTACGCCTCATACATTTACCAAACATTACTGCGTGGATGTGTTAACAACACAGCAAGCCACAGTAGGACAAGCAGTATTGCAGACTTTATTTCAAACAACTTCAACTCCTACAGGCTGAACCACCGCTTTTGGGGAGATAACTGCTTACTAGTCTATGCACAGCATGTGTATCTGCAGCTACACATGCCATCGAACGGAAAATGTCACTTACCCAGTGTACATCTGTTTGTGTCATGAGACGCTGCAGATTCACATGCGCCCTCCCACCTCCCCGGGAGCCTGTAGCCGTTTTAAGTTGACAAAAAAAAACAAATCTTGTACATTTGTAAATTTGTAAATATATTACTTTTAAACACATTATGTACATACATATTTACTCCATTGCATGGGCACTATTGCTATATACACAACTCCTACCTCACCCTCTGCGGGGAAAACAATCTAAGATGGAGTCGACGCCCATGCGCAATGGAGCCGAAAGGGGAGGAGTCCCTCGATCTCGTGACTCGAAAAGGACTTCTTCGAAGAAAAACAAATTGTAACACTCCGAGCCCAACACTAGATGGCGGGATGTGCACAGCATGTGAATCTGCAGCGTCTCATGCCACAAACAGATGTACACTGGGTAAGTGACATTTTCCATATATATATATATATATATATATATGTATATGTTCGATGGCACGTGTTGCTGCAGATACACATGCTGTGCATACTTCTGCCATCTAGTGTTGGGCTCGGAGTGTTACAAGTTGTTTTTCTTCGAAGAAGTGTTTTCGAGTCACGGGATTGAGTGACTCCTCCTCTTCGACTCCATGTTATATTGTTTTCTTTCCGCCATCGGGTTCGGACGTGTTTCCTTTCGCTCCGATAGTTCGATTCGGAAAACCTTGAAACCGCTTCATTTCTCGTCGGTATTGTTTCGATCGCGTTACACCTTCTATCGACACTTCGGTACCGTCACATCTCTACTCGCCCTTCGGGGCGCGAGCCCAACTTGGGCCTGGTTGGGCCAACCATGTGGAAGCCTCATGGATCGGACTCCATTCCGATTCTCTCCTCGGTGCCCCGCTAAATTCCCTTACACAGACCAACACCTCGTCTGTAATCTTTGCCTTTCCCCGGACCATCGGGAAGAAAATTGCGAGGCCTGCAGATCCTTCCGGTCAAAAAAGACACTTCGGGAGAGAAGAGCACAAAGGCTCGAGATGGCGTCAAAAAGCTCTGAACATCTTGATGTCGAAGAGGAAGAGATCATGCAGACCGCAGTCTCCGTTCAAGGATCCTACTCCGACCAGGATTCCGAGGAGGACAGACCGGTCATGTCAGGACAGCACTGAGTTCGCCTGCCCCTGTACCATCTAAGTCGAAACATAAGGCCTTGGGGACGCCACTGCCTGAAAGAAGACACCCGGTGACCAACCCACCAGTTCGGCACCGAAAAAGGCCACCCCCTGCCCAAGACATCGGAGTCGAGCCAAAGCTCTGTCTCCGAACCGAGCAAACAGCGCTCTTCCGAGTCCAAATCTCGAAAATCTTTTTCTGAGCCGAGACCATCCACAACCCCATCTTTTTCTATACCAAAAAAGCCAGCTTTGGAGCCAAAAAGTCTTGGTTAATCTGAGGAGCATGGACTCTCAAAAACACTTGGAGAAAGCCATAAAACTACTGAGGAGGACTCACAAATACAGCCAATCATGGAAGTAATGGATGAAAGACAAGCCAGGATTCATATCCATAAAGAAACTGGCAGAATTTTAACAGCACCTCCTCTAAAACCAAAGAGGAAATTAGCCTTTCAGGAGGAATTGGACACTACACAGCCTCCATCTAAAGTGCCAAAAACAAAGGAAAGACCTCCTCCTTCTCATTTTTCTCCTCCTCAGTCTACTCCTCACTCTCCACACCTACATATCTCTCCTCCTACCAGTCCTACACCAATGCAGTCACCATCACATTAATTTGACTCGCAGCAGGCCAATGTGGACCCATGGGATCTTTATGATCCAGATCCCATTCCAGACAATACCATAGTGTCACCATGCACACTGAACCATTGGAGGACGATTTTTTATTTAATACACTCTCCTCCACACATACAACATATCAGTCGCTCCCTATGCTCCCCGGCATGCTAAAACATGCTGATCAAATATTTAGCGAGCCTGTAAAAGCAAGAATAATTACTCCTAGAGTAGAAAAGAAACATAAGCCACCTCCTTCTGATCCTGTCTATATTACTCAGCAACTCCCTCCGGACTCAGTATTGGTAAGCGCTGCCAGGAAGAGGGCAAACTTGCAGTCGTCAGGTGATGCACCCCCACCAGACAAAGAAAGTAGGAAGTTTGATGCAGCAGGGAAGAGGGTGGCATCTCAGGCAGCCAATCGATGGAGAATAGCCAACTCACAGGCGTTGTTGGCTAGATATGACAGGGCCCATTGGGACGAGATGAAAGATATAATCCAGCATCTCCCCAAGGAACAGCAAAAGAGGGCACAGCAGATAGTGGAGGAAGGGCAAACCTTCACCAACAATCAGATTAGGTCAGCCCTAGATTCAGCAGATACCGCAGCCAGAAGCATCAACAATGCTGTAACCATCAGGAGGCATTCATGGCTTAGGCCCTCAGGATTCAAACCCGAAATCCAACAGGCAGTGTTGAATATGCCATTCAGAAAAAAACTGTTTTTCGGCCCATAGGTGGACACTGCTATAGATAAAATGTGTAAGGATTCAGACACCGCAAAAGCGATGGGTGCACTATACATCACACAATACAGGGGATCCTTTCGCAAACCCCAGTTTAGATTTGGGTTTAGGGCTCAAACTGTGGAGGCATCCACATCACAGCCAAAGCTGGCCTACCAACCTCAATACCAATGAGTTGGTTTTAAGAGCACATATACAGGCCAGTACCCGAGAAGCAGGGGAAAATATCAAACACCTAAACAAGCCTCACAACAAAGTAAACAGTGACTTGTGCCATTCCCTTCCAATCCACACCTCCCCTGTGGGAGGAAGACTGCAAAAGTTCCACAACAATTGGCTAAACAGTATCACAGACAACTTGCTATTACCAATTATTCGCAATGGCTATTGCCTAGAATTGATACAAACTCCACCAAACATTCCACCAAAACCACACAAACTATCCACAGAGCATATCACTCTGTCACAGGAAGAAGTCAAATCCCTGTAACTCAAACAAACAATAGAATCCGTTCCACAAGATCAAGTAGGGACGGGAGTTTACTCACTGTATTTCCTCATTCCCAAAAAGGATGGCACCCTAAGGCCAATATTAGATCTCAGGACCCTCAGTCTTTACATCCTGTCAGAACACTTTCACATGATAACTCTACAGGATGTTATCCCACTACTTCAAAAACACGATTTCATGGCAGCATTAGACCTCAAAGATGCGTATTTTCATATACCCATCCATCCCTTGCACAGAAAATATCTCAGGTTTGTCATTCAAGGAAAGCACTATCAGTTTATGGTGTTACCCTTTGGAATAACAACAGATCCCAAGGTATTCACAAAGTGCCTAGCGGTAGTCGCAGCCTACCTAAGAAGACAACACATACATGTCTTTCCATATCTAGACGATTCGCTGATAAAATCAAACATTCAAACAGTGTCAAAACCATGCGCATTACGTAATACAAACCCTGCACACTCTAGGGTTCTCAATAAATTACCAAAAGTCACAACTACAGCCTGCGCAAATACAACAGTATTTAGGGGCAATACTAAATACTCAAAAAGCGCTTGCAAGTCCACATACGCAGAGGCTATAAACATTCCAGAAAATAATAGCACACATACAGACAGGTCAACAGTACACTGTCAACTTTGTCATGAAAATATTAGGGATGATGGCATCATGTATTGCAATTGTTCCACATGCAAGACTAGACATGCGGCCCTTGCAACAGTGCCTTGCACAACAATGGTCACAAGCACAGGGTCAACTTCAAGATCCAGTGGTGATAGACCGCCAAACATACATGTCCCTTCAATGGTGGAATTCCACAAATCTAAACAAAGGACGGCCATCTCAAGAACTTGTGCCTCAGACCATAATCACAACAGATGCGATGCATCAATGATTGGCTGGGGAGCTCACCTCAACAATCACAACATCCAAGGACAATGGAATGTCCAACTCAAACAGCTACACATAAATCACTTAGAGTTGTTAGCTGTCTTCCTAGCACTCAAAGCTTTTCAGCCTCTTCTCATTCACAAAAATTTCCTGATCAAAACAGACAACATGACCACCATGTACTACCTGAACAACCAGGGAGGGACACATTCGTCCCAACCCTCCCTCCTAACTCAAAAAAGTTGGAAATGGGCAATACACAACCAAATTCACCTGGTAGCACAATACATTCCAGGGATACGCAACCAGTTGGCAGATGTTCTCAGCAGAAATCATCAACAAACACACAAGTGGGAGATTCACCCTTAAGTACTTCAAAAATAATTTCAACAATGGGGAGAACCAGACATAGATCTGTTCGCCACTAGCGAAAACACAAAATGATAAAACTTCGCATCCAGATACCCACATCCCCTATCCAAGGGGAATGCTCTATGGATCAATTGGTCAGGGATATTTGCTTACACTTTTCCCCCTCTCCCACTCATTCCATATCTAGTCAACAAATTGCGTCAAAACACACTCAGTATGATTCTCATAGCACCAACGTGGGCACGTCAACCCTGGTACACAACACTATTAGACCTGTCAGTAGTACCACACTCCAAACTCCCAAACAGACCAGACCTGTTAACACAAAACAAAGGGCGGATCAGGCACCCAAATCCCAACACACTCAATCTGGCAATTTGGCTCCTGAGGTAATTGAATTTGGGTATTTACAACTACCATCAGAATGTATGGAAGTAATTAAGCAAGCAAGCAAGCAAGCAAGAAAACCCACTACTAAACAGTGCTATGCGAACAAATGGAAAAGATTTTTTATAGTGTTGTCAATCTAAACAAATTGCCCCTCTTACAGCATGATTACATGATATTGTATGCTATTTACGTCATTTACAAAAATCAAATTTAGCATTCTCTTCCATCGAAATACATCTCACTGCAATTGCCGCATATTTGCAAAATGTGCAGCACAGCTCTGTTTAGAGTTCCTTTTATCAAAGCCTTCATGGAAGGCTTAAAACACATGATTCCACCCAGAACACCTCCAGTTCCTTTGTGGAATTTAAACATTGTGCTTACGCGACTTATGGGCCCACCATTTGAACCTATGCACTCATGTCAGATACAATTCATAACATGGAAGGTTGCCTTCCTAGTTGCAATTACACCATTGCGAAGAGTTAGCGAAATTCAAGCTTTTACTATTGAGTAACCGTTCATACAAGTACACAAACATAAAGTTGTACTACGAACTAACCCTAAATTGCTTCCTAAAGTAGTATCACCATTTCGTATCAATCAAACAGTGGAACTACCAGTCTTCTTCCCCTCAGCCAGATTCTGTGGCAGAAAGAGCTCTACATGCACTAGACATTAAAAGAGCACTAATGTACTACATAGATAGAACAAAACCATTCAGAAAAACTAAACAGCTATTTGTAGCTTTTCAAAAAACCCATACTGGTAACCCTATTTCAAAACAAGGTTTAGCAAGATGGATAGTAAGATGCATCCAAACATGTTACATTAAAGCCAAAAGACAACTCTTAGTTACTCCTAAAGCACCTTCCACAAGGTGTAGATGTTTTAGCTGCACAGCAAGCCACAGTAGGTCAAGCTGTACTAAGAACAACTTCAATGCCTACAGGTCAACCACCGCTTTTATGGGAGGACTAACTGCTTTGTAGTCTATGACCAACATGTGTATCTGCAGCTACACATGCCATCGAACGGAAAATGTCACTTACCCCAGTGTATGTTTGTGGCATGTTCCGCTGCAGATTCACATGCACCCTCCCACCTCCCCTACAGCCTGTAGTCGTTTGTCAAACAACACTTGTACATATGTGTATATATATATATATATAGTTAACTTTCCATTAGCATGGACATCTCTTTTCTTTATGCTCTATCACTCCTACCTTAACCTCTGCGGGGAAAACAATCTAACATGGAGTCGGTGCCCATGTGCAATGGAGCCGAAGAGGAGTCACCACTCTATCCTGTGATTCGAAAACACTTCTTCGCAGAAAAACAGCTTGTAACACTGCAAGCCCAACACTAGATGGCAGAAGTATGCACAGCCTGGGAATCTGCAGCGGAACATGCCACGAACAGATGTACACTGGGTAAGTGACATTTTCCATATATATTTTTTTATGTATGTATGTTTTTGGTATTTATGCCTTTCTTAAAGGCATGTATTTTTCTTCAAACAATCAAGTTAAAAATCTAAACTAAATACTGTTGGTTCTTTCATGACTGCGCTTCTGGCGTGGAAAGTTGTGGGAACTGACGTACATGCGCCGAGGAGGCCTCTATATAGACAACCGTAACGTCATAGACTGCTCCAACGATGCTGATGACGCCAGGTGGAGCCGGATGACACACGTGGATCCGAACAAAGGCACCCAACGGCGCTCGCAGGGTACGGCTCAGCAGAAAAATTCCAGATTCGAAGATGACGCAAGGGAATTCTAAGGTAAGGAATCTGCAGCTAGATAGAGTCTCTACCAGAAGATTTGTTACCGAAGGTAAGTAACTTCTTCTTTAGTTTGGTCAAATACAACTCTACTGTCAGATAGCTCAATTATAACAAGCAGACTCCTACTGAATCTTATAGGACAAGCTCTCTTTGTAACAATTGCTGTCCCAAAATCCGCACCGTATAGAATAAACAGTAGGGCAGCCAATCTTTTGACTTTTGTAGACCCCCACTTTATAATTACTTTCACCCGGGGAATCCCACAGAATCATTATTGGAATCCTGGGACCCCCCCCCATTGAATCTGGAAGCAGGGACTCCAGCCTAAACATTGCCAGTGATTTGACCCGCAAAACAATACACAAAAAATACAGAATCAAGCATTCATCAACACATACACAAATGATGACAGATTATATTTAATCTGCAAACAAAAATAGATAAATACAAATTTTAGTAGGAATGTTGGAGCTTTTCTAAATCCAATTGAAGTCACCCATTGCCAATAGTTTATTCTGTTGATGCACCTGCTCTGCGAATCAATCTGAGGGTACTGATTTAATTTTTAGCCTCCAATTTCAAATTTCTTGACATTTACAGTATGTTTTAAAATTTTCAATTGTACATTTAGCACTTTATTTATATACACGTTATTAATTTGTTAATAATATTACATTTTCTAAGTAGTTGTGGACCCCCGGAGGAGGCTTCGTGGACCCCAGGGTTGGGAACCACTGCAGTAAGGGATAATTACACACCTTTGTTTTAGGCCTTTTTTGATGTATATATTTTGTCTGTTAGGGCTACGTTTGTACCTAATCTAACTTGGACAAATGTCTTATGGTAAAGTACCTTTATTGCTCTCAGTAAGGGTCACGGAATTCTCTGGTCTTTTAATTTGTTCCTCAGATGACTAGGTTCATCTATGGAATTTCTTTCCAAGGTCCAGAAAAATCAGAAACCTACCACTTCCCTCCTCCTCTATTAGAAATCTCACTCAGCTGTGTGCATGTTTTCTGGCAAATTCTGTATACAAATTAAACTACTAATAAGGAAACTCTAAATAATGTTAAGATGGTCTTGATTAATACTTACTCTTCAGTCAAGCATGCGTTTGGAAATGTATGACTTTCTTATACAGAAAAACATTGACAGTTTATTTATAATAGAAACCTAGTTTAAAGAGTGAGTTGGAGTGGACCTTTGTAAGACCTTTCTGCCCTGGCTAGTTTATAAATCTTATATACAGCCCTCCAGAAATAAGTTTGTTGGATTACCCTTTTTTTTTGTTTAAAAAAATCTTGTTTTAATAAATATGCCTAGCTCTTCTGTAGTCCACAACAGCGTGCTAACTGCCCATGCTAATTGTACTTATAATTTAGTGTGAACAGTGTATTTATATAATTTACCCACCTCCCATCTATGGCTTTTCTCGTGGAATTATTTTTCTTAAGTAGAAAAATGCTGATGATAATATGTTAGTTGATGACTCCCCTGACACAGCAGCTGGAGATCTGATAGGCCTCAAGGAGGCCTGTGGGATGAAGCAATGGATAACTGAACCATCATACTGTCATTTTAGTATCAGTTATCTCATTTTTCATCAACTAACCTTATCTAGTTCCATGGTTGCCCCTCTTGGTTTTACAAAACATATCCTGATATAGTGTGGTATAATTTTTTCTGTGCCTTAAACATTCACAAACATTCTTGCGACTAGAGTAAAATCACACTGTGAACTGTCCAGAGCAAACTTAGCCACTTTTCTAAGATGCCACTTAAGTATGAATCAAGTCAATAAGTTATGTTTCTTTTGCCAGTGGGATGAAACAGTCAATAAATTCCCTATCGACATGTAACAGTATTATTAAGACACTTGGGGTCTGATGTAGCTAAAGGTTCTACCCACTCTGTCACTATGGGGAAGTGTGTTGATATACAAGGACCACACTACAATATTTTCCCTATGTGATTCAGGTGTCTTAGGGACAGTAAAAACCTCTACAAATGTGGCTGAAAGAAAATAGTGTCAGGGGTAATCGATAGAGACCAAAGAAGATTAATATGTGCAGTCAGTACTTAGGAAGACAAAGTAAAGGCCACAAAATTAAATATTCTGTAAGTAGTTTTGTTTCCTGACAAACCTTTTTGAAGCTATCAACAAACTCATGGACCATTTAGTGTGGAGATTTTAGTCCTCAATCACAGCTCAAGTGTTTGATTTAAGGAAGTCTATCAATGGTAGATATTTGCTTCAACAGACAACCTGCTTCACTGACACTGAGCTCAACAAGTTCCACTTGTAGATATTTACTCTCTGTTCTAGCATTCCTGCCATGTAATCCGGTTCCCACTTAATCAGAGTGCAGCACACATATTGCGTAAATTAGACTCTGCAGTATCCACTCCTCGTCTCACCTTCATTAACTGGACACAGGACCTGTTCCTGAAGCCGTGAAAGAGCAGTAATGAATCCCCTGTTGTAAAAGGTTGGAGCCACCACACACAATCCTTGTAGTTCACTTCAGCTGACAAATGCCAAAATAAAGAAAGCTCCATTGCTGGTAAATTGCACACATATTGAGAGGGCTATAATATAATTGATGATGCTTTGTGCATACTTTGACTTGCAGCTGACCACAGTCTCAAAACCTGGTTACGTCATGACTATTTTTGACACTATTGACCACGGCTTCCTGCTGGACAGGATGCCAGATACTAATGTAGAGATTGTGGAATAATGAAACATATTGCAACAAATTAATGCTAGGAACAGTATCTAAGTATCTTTTCAGTTTAATGCTTCTTAAGAAAATATTCTTTCTGAAAGATAAACCAAGTGTTCTTAAAATAGCTTAAGAGGTAATCGGTTGGAAGCCTATGTCACTATATCCTTTCCTTTCATCTTGTTCCTGATGAGCAAATCCTAGCTTTTCTCTCTCTCTTTCTCTCCTTCCTTAGCATTTTTGCAGAGACAGCTGTAAGTTTCTTGGTCTCACCTATACTTAACCCTCACAAAGGAGTCACAGCTGGAGTTGTTGGTAGTAACTGTCTTGGGCAACTTTTGGAAAGCTAATTTGGGAGTACGCATAGGGAAACCTGTGCTAAGGGGCTAGAACCTAGCTCTACTGGACTCCCTCCCTGGGTTCCTATCACGGTACTGTTCCTACAGTCCATCAAAGTTTCTTCCCACCAGCCCCCAATTTCTCTAGCTGCCTTCTAATGCAACCCACAAGGGCCTCCCTGTCTTTGCCTATAGAAGAACTCTATCCTGTTTTCTTGCACGGATCTCTCAACTGATCTAGGGACAGGGTTTTGTGGTCTACTCTCCAGGCTTATATTTCACATGTTTCTGTGTGCACTTTGAAGTTATTACTCTTCTTTCAAGTGTGAACTACACAGGATCTCACACCACTTGCTTCTAGCTGTCAGACCTTATTCGGGAGGCCGTAGGGGCAAGTAGGGACTACTCAGCATCAGGCGAGAGGGCTGGGGTAATTTACCTCTGCTTTCAAGGGTCTGTTCTACTATGGGACTGAAAACTGGAACAGGTACAAGCCTTTCTGCACTTGAATCTCATAGTGATGTCAATAGTCACAGACATCTGAGGGAGGTTAGTGTGGGAGTATAACAAGCTTCTCACTCAACACCCACCCAACAGTGTTGCACCAAGCAGTGTTTTAAACAGACTGTCAAACGCAGTGCTTATCTTTGTAAAAGAGAAGTACTCTAATACCCTATACCACACAGTCCTAAGCACTCCAAAGCTGAGGTATTCAGAGTCTGGTGCAGGACCACTGTCCTTTGGGCAAAGATGTTCCTTTGCTTCTTCCTACACCTCCCATATTCTATCTTTTAATTAGAGTACTCTTGTGTGGGCCTTAGACACAGTTGCAGTGCTACCCTCCAGTTTCTTAGGATGTTATCTCACCACTTGCAAATCCACAGTAGTCCTCAATTTTGCCTCTGTGTGATTCAGTCCATCCCTTCCTTTCAAGGTGGAAGGAAGCATTGCGCAGTGCACCAGCCCGCTTCTCTGGTCCTGGAAGCAGAATAGTGGCTGCAC
The DNA here is from genome assembly GCF_031143425.1 of Pleurodeles waltl. Lineage (NCBI taxonomy): Eukaryota > Metazoa > Chordata > Amphibia > Caudata > Salamandridae > Pleurodeles > Pleurodeles waltl. The sequence goes on from NC_090436.1 coordinate 799,568,453, forward strand.
AGCAACTGGTTTTGTAGCTGTCTTCAGGTCCACAATCTTTTTCTGAGCACACTGTGAGTTGACTTAAGGCTGGGGCCCAAGGCCTCAACAGGGCCTCATCCCCGCTTGAGCGGATTGGTTAGTCAGTGTCTCAGCTGTGTACACCTCCCACCTCCAGGGTCAAGGCAGCGAAGGAGTCTGCTTTTGGTCCCAGGTCAGAATGATGACAGTTGTACCCCTTTTAGGTGCCTCACATTTCAGCAACATCATTTGATTGGGTGAACATGTGATCAGTACCTCAGGCCTCTGTACAGTCACTCAGACTCATAGTGATCAACTGCCTAGAGGCAACACCTCCACATACATCATCATAGTCTGCTCAGGCACATTTTGGACAAGCTCCACAGTGCTAGCCAACTGAAGTCCATCCATGCACACTTGGGTAGGGCTACAAACTTGGCAAAAGTCTCTTCTTCAGCTAGCTTCCTCAGCTAAACACACTGCTCGGTCACACTTGCAGCAAGTACCACGATTGCAATGGCAAAGTCTGTTTTGGTCACACGGGTGATGTAGGAAGCTGGCCTGGTGTCTGGTGGGTAGCTATGGTACTTACACCTTATACGAGGACCAGGGTTCCCCAATCAGTGAAGTGTAGGCTTTGTTTAGAAGCCAGGCTCTCTAGAGGTAGCTGTGGATGAGTAGCCAAGGCTTATCTAGGAGACATGCAAAGCTCATGCAATACCGCTATAGCCACTTAGCATTTACACACATGAAAGAACCACACAGTGTTACAAAAATAAAGGTACTTTATTTTAGTGACACAATTACCAAAAAGTACTAGATAGGCAATACTCCAATAGGAGGTAAGTGCACATACTAAATATGTACACTAGTAATCAGAAATAGGTATAAAAAGCAATAGAAAGCAGTACAATAGCAATAGACAATAGTGACCCCAAACCATATACTAAAAAAATGGAATGCAAATGCAGGACCCCCACCCAGGTAAGTGGAATCTGTAGAGGGGAGCTGGAGGAACTAGGAGCCCCAAAAGGTAAGTACCACAGTGCCCCCCAGCGACCAGGAAGAAAGGAGTAAGTTACAGTTTTTTCCCCAAACCACCACAAGGATTGAAAAGAGAGATAATGCACCACCCAGACAAGACTGCAAGAAACCAGCGGTGGATTTCCTGAATAGGAAGACTTGAAAAACAAGGGGAACAAGTCCAGAAGTCGCAGAAGTGTCCGGTGGTGGCAGGAGCCACTACCCGTCTGTCTGTGATTGCAGGAGTTGGTCGATGGTGAGAAAAAGACGGTCAGCAATGTAGCCTTGGAGTCGAGGAAGAGTTCCTGAAGGATGCAGTCAACGTCCCACGCCGAAGGGAAGGTTGCAGTCTGTGGTGTAGAAAAGCCACCAACAGGTCTTGGCAAAGGCAAGAGTCGCGGTAGACGAAAAGTGGAGCTGCTGGGGACCAGCAAGGTCCAGGAGGACTCAACCCACGAAGTGGAGTCCCAGGGGACACTCAACAATGCAGAGTCCACAGGAGAAGAGGCAAACCCCCCAAGAAGAGGATCCAGGAGTCGGAGAGGAGCCCACGCAGCACAACTGAAGAAGGGTCCCACGCCGCAGGAGAAGCACACACAGCGCTGTGCGTTACAAGGGAAGAGTGCTGGGGGCTTGGGGCTACATGGAGCCTGAAGATCCCTTGGAGGAGATGCCAACAAGCCTTGGTAGCTGCAAGAGCCACAGTGCATGGGGGTACTGTCCTGTGTGGGAAGGCAAGTGCTTACCTTCACCAAAGTTGGACAGCTGGCAGAGAGGAACAAGTTGACCACTCCAGACCACCACCCGTGATGCAGGATCCACGCAGCTCAGGGTGAGAGGAGATCCACGCAGCCAGTCCTTGTCCTTGTTGCTGCTTCCCTATGCAGGGAAGTGACTTCTTCACTCCAAGGGAGATTCCTTCCTACTTCTCGCGCAGACTTGCCGCCCTCAGAGGATGCACAGCCAGGAAAATGTTGCAGAAGCTGGAAGGAGCACGAGAAGCAATGTTGCAGGGCAAAGTCGTTGCTGGAGCTGCAGATTGTAGGTTCCAGTGGTCAGAAGTTGAAGTAGACATTGGAGAGGAGTCCTGCTGGAATCTTGCAAGTCGAATCTGAGGACCCATCCAAGAGGGAGACTGTAAATAGCCCTGTAAGGCGGGAGAATAAAACAATGATAAACAATACAAAAAAAAAAAACCTTACCTGAACGTCGCCCCTGCTCTCCGCTGCACTGCAGGCACAGGCTCCCAGTCTGCCCTGCTCCAATCATGACACTGCTCAGAGCAGCATTATGATTGGCTGGAGCGCCCCGGCTGGGCGCTCCAGCGCATACTGGGAACCTGTTCAGGTTCTCTCCAACTCGGCAATACATGCGCACTGAGGGGAGTGCTCTGTGCCCTCCCTTCACTGCTTGTCACCCCATGGCCCACCCCTTTAGAACATTGTTTATTATCCTTTCATTTTTAAAGGTTTGCAGCTCCTGCTGCTGCTGGTGGGGGAGGGGTGGGTGGCGCTGCTCCGCCCAAGTGGAGGAGTCGGCCCTGATCAACAGCCAATAACAATCACAAAGACACACAAATGGCTGGCCTCTTCTATCGGACCTTTCAGACTTTTAACAACAGAGACTGAAGTCCCACTCTTCACCACCTCTATCTACAAATGGCAGTATTCAACAAGACTAATCATTAGCCCTCTCCAGCAAAAGGGCCTTACTGACTTACTAAGGGGAAGCCTGTCTCCTCTTTCCCCACTTCATAGTCTAGGTCCCTCCTTTCAGTCTCAAGGATGCCAGCAATACTTGTCCACTCTCTGGGAAACTAATCTCACCTTATCTTGTGCATATGTATAGGCCAGGGACTTCCAAAATGGAACCCTCAGACCTGTTTCACTTTGGTTCACTCAAATATGCACAATGTTTGTAGATTACAGGCCATATACATACATAAACCACATGTGGTGGAATGTTAGTGCAAAGATCTGGATTAGCTTATAGCAGTTTAGCTTTACACAACTGGGCCAGTACGCCATCACTGATGTAATGCACGTAAAAGGTTCTGGTCCCACTATAGTATTACTAAAACATGATATGTTACCACCGCCACTGTACAAGGTAGAACCTCTGACAGTAGTCAGCTGTCTCTAGAGAACATGCTTGGTGCACTCGTCCAGATCCTGGACCGTACTTGCAAAAAGTACTAATCTAGACTACACTTTGCGTGTAGTCTAGATTAGTGTGAGGCTGGAGTGAAAATCCAGAATATTAGATACTTGCAGTTCGGCACGCTGTCTTACCTATTTTAGCCTCTGTTTTAATTTGACCTGAGTATCATGTCTTGTGCTGAAATTTAACTTGTAGCAGATTTTCTGCTTCCCCATGCTCAAATGTTCTTCAGGGATGGTATTGTCAGGACAGCTTGAGTGATTGGAGCTACACCAGCACAAACATGTAAAGATTAGAAAGCTCCTGGTAAAACCTCCTATCGCATCCCCATGGTAACCGTTTGTGCTGCAACAGAGGAAAGGCAGAATGCATCCCATTTATAAACTCCCAAGTGTTTGATAGGTGTGGAGAAGGTTGTGCTGGATGATATGGGCTTGCATTTGAAATGGTGGTTTGACATAAGTGATATAATGGGAGACTTTTTGATATTGTTTGACAAAGTCAGTGTTTTGAATAGTTTTTCCTTTGTCAGAAAATATTGATGTGCCTTTCAGTGAAGTGTGGGAAAACCAAAGGTGGGGATGGGTTTACCCATAGTTTGGCAGAACTCACTAGAGCCTTGCTCTTTTTTTGAAGGCTTTTATGTCAGTTGCTGTTTCCTTTGATGCTTTAGAGTTTATAGGGATTGTGTGCAATTTTCAGAGCATAGTTGTCTCTGTGAGAGCTTATATAGTGCCATGGATATTCCGACTTTATTATTAGACATCTTGTGTTTTTGAGATTTTGTATGTACCAGGTTATATTGGATTTTGATGTGATGGTTTTTGTAACAATGGGCTCATATGTGCTGTGAGAATGTGCAGGGTGGTGTAGAGCTAATTATAAGAATTCACATGATTCAGGTTTGAGGGGGAGAAATACAGATGAGTTTAGTGTGCTAGTAAAATTGTTTATGAAAACTATGAATGTGGTTGTGGAGGTTTAGGTTGTTTGTTGTTTGTGTGGGCAATTTGAAAATGAGGTGTGAGGTGGACAGGGGAAAGGTTGTAGACAGGTGTTCTCACAATATGCAGAGAGGTTAAGGTCCAGGTGTCCCCTTATTTTTTGGTGGATGCATTTACCAGTGAGGTGGCATTGACTGAGGAAGAGAGGTCTAGTTGAAAGTCGCTCACAGGTTTTGTATGTGGGGTGTTGTGATTGTTCAACCCTCTGTGTGTTTTTTGTCAGTGTTGAAAATTGCACCAGGTTTTGACGTTAGAAAAGCCATCACTGAAGTTCTTACACAGGGGAATTTAGATGTGGTGCATTGTAATGTGATTCCGTGGGCATGTGATTAGGAAGTGTGTGTTGTGAGTCATGCATTCAAATGTGAGTGGGTTGATCCCGGAGACTGGTGTATTACAACTTAGCTGTAAACCACATGCAAGAATCTTGAATCTGATGTATACGGAGGCCCTTGTTCCTTTTTTATGTCATTAAGGAAAATACAAATAATAACACTGACAGAAATACATAAAGCAGATAATACTAATATGTAAACAGTCACACAAAGACCAAAGGGCATCAGCTTCTCATACTGCTACATTTAATTGATATGAATTATAAATGTCCATTGCTAATGAGCCATCTTATGTTAGCTGAGCAAACTGCATATAAAACAAAGGTTGGAAATAATGGAAAACAAAAATATCACAAATAACAATAAAATAACAATGCGCAGGTAAATGCAATGATCTGTAAAGAGCTTACTATTAAACAGCCCCATAAAATGAAGTGAACTGACGTAAAAAAGAACTGGTCATACATCTAATGAAACTGACTCCAAATGCTTCCGTAAACCTCCAGGTTGTAAGAGGTTAATTGAAGTTATTTATGAATGTCACTTGGAAGACATCTGCATCAATCAGTTGCTAATTGAAAAGGTGATGGAGGCCACAGTTGTGGGGGCATTCTCATAGTTGAGTAACATTTATTTACCTATGCCTTTCTTCAGACAGTCTGGGTATTCTAACGGTTGCCATAAAAGCCACAAGTAGTTCCCTGTAGGAAAGTAGGTGGTAACAATTCTGCCACTGTAGATTATCCAATGAAATTATCCTCCTTTTTGCTTAAAAAAACCATGTAATGCCCTTATACACCAGTGTAGGAAGCTGGCTCACTATATAGTGCACTAAAATGAAGTACACTGTGCAAAGAGTCCAGTGAATCCCAATTGGTATTGCAGAGACAAAGGTAGATAGGACTAATGCTCTGTTTGTGGTTGTGGGTGAGCAGTTAGGCTTATCAGAGAGTCGTGTTAAGCATATGTTGTACTCACAGAGGCAATAAATAAGACACACACTCAATGAATAAATCCAAGCTTTTATATATGTTTTGAACCAAAGGACTTCATTATAAGGTAAGCAGTTTTTAAAAGATAAATACTCCTCAGTTTCAAAGATCAACTCTGTGCAATTTTTCAGTTCAGCAATGTTAACCTATGGGAGGAAAACAAGAATGTAGTTTTGCAGGTAAGTGCACGACTAACAAATCCAGTCTTTGGGATTTTAGGTCAACACCAGGCAAGGTCCAAATTAGTACCAAGAGTGCACCCACAGCGGCACAGGGGGAGCTGGGTGCAGAGGTTCAATTCGGAGTCAGAGGCCCACTGTTAACAAATGGAGAATGGGGTGTGAACGAAGATGTGCTGCTCATGGGTGTGTAAAGTGGTGTCAGGGGTCGATCTCCTGGGGTTGAGGTAAGCACAAGGGGGACCACAAGGCAGCACCAAACTTACACCCTCAGAGGCATGGGGGCGGCATGGTGCAGAGTGCTAACACAGCGTCGGACACACAATGTTAACCAATGTAGACTGGGGGTAACCGAATATGCACTGCTCAAAAGTGAGTAAAGTATTGTCAAGGGTCGATCTTTTGGGGTTGAGGTAAGCACAGGAGCACAAGGTAGCACCAAACTTACATCCTCAGCTGCACTGGTGCGGCTGGTTGCAGAGTGCCAACACAACACCGGGCACCCAATGCAAGTCAATGGAGGAGATCAGTTTTGGTAAAAGGCTTCAGGCTTTGGCCAGGAGGCTGAACGAAGAAAACCTGCAGCTGCCCGGTTAAGTTCTGATGCTAGGGGACGTAGGGACACCAACGGTCCAGCTCCCCAAGGCCAAGGGGCACAGGGTTCAGGGTTTCTCTTTGGTGTAGGGAACAGCTTACCGGGCAGGTCACGGTCAGGGGAGTCTCCGGTTTGAGGCTGCAGATTTTGAGGCAGAGTCCAGGAGGGGTCAGCCCACAGTGGACTCGGAATTGCTGGGAAACTTTCACAGCACCGCTGAGCCACTTGGACTCGGGCTGGGGCATCGGGCGCAGTGGTGGGTCCAGAGGAGGTTTCACGGTTCCTCTGGACAGATTTCTTTTTCTTTTAAAGTTTTTTTTTTTTCTTGAACAGGTCCGGAGTTCTCAGGAGATCTTAATCTTTATCAATGGCAGACAGTCCTCCCAAAGCTTTGGAGGTCACTGGGCTGAAGGACAGGTCGTCTTTTGGCGCAGGAACATGGAGAGCTGCAGACAGGCTGGTAGGGCTGGGTCCAAGTCAGTTGGTGTCTGCAGTCTTCTCTGCTGGTGCAACTCTGGTGTGTCCAGCTCTTAGGCCGTCAGGAATCTAGGGTTTTGGGGTACCACCTAAATAATGAATTTAGGGGCATTAAAGGTAGTGCTTTGTGGTAGGCAATGCGCTACTCATCTTTAGGGTGACTACACCCTTTTTATGTTCGCTTCTGCTGGGAAGTGGGCATAACCCTAACCCTGGTGGCCTAATTCCTTCCAAACAAGATACATGAATTTAAAAAGTAGTGTCCACTTCAGCTTGTCCACCTTGGGGGTGGGACTGGCATGAAGTGGGAACTCCACCTAATTTAACTAATTTTCCTGCCTGTGCTGTCGCCAGAAGTGGGGTCGGGACCAGGGGGTTTGTCATCTCCAGCATCTGGAGAGACCTGGATCGCATTACAAAGGTGGCAAGGCCTTTGAAGCTCCCAGCCGTGGAATGCACATCCTGCCTGGGAGAGGAGGTAACACTTCTGCCCAATGCATGCTTTTGTCTCTGGGCCTCAAGAGCACTGGCTCTCACTGTTGGGGTTCAGAAATGTTTGTGGTGGCTGACTGGTCGCGACCAGTCAGTCAACACACTAGTAGCTGGTAGGTTTTCAGGGGGCACCTCTAAGATGCCCTCTGTGTGCATTTGTTAATAAATCCATCACTGGAATCCGTGTGGGTCTGTTATTCTGAGATGTTTGATTCTAAACATCCCAGGATTCAAAGAAGCCATCATGTAGCTGGGGGAATTCACAGGTTGTGTGCCATTTGTGTTTTCCATTTTGGGAGCACCTTGTCACACAGCCTGCAGTGGCAGTCTGCATAAGGTTGGTGCTGTGTCCCTCAGAGTGGCACAAGTTGTGCTGAGGCCCTCTTCAGTACCCATGCTGTAGGTACCAGGAATACCATTTACTAGGCGGTTATAGGGGGCTGAAGGGCCTGGCCACTGGAGGATCAAGTGACCAGGTGTCTTGTTTTAGGGAAGGAACACTGGCACTGGGGACCTGGTTAGCTGGAACCCAGTGCACTTCGGTCGAAGTTACAGCTAAAAATAAGCGTTTGCAATTCAATGGGTCTCGCATTTGCTTGAGTTAGAGCTATTGGAGTTGTAAATTCATAACTGGACTTTTCTTGTCACATACATTGATCAACCCTGCCACATAATTCCAGTGTCCCTGCATTTAACTAAAGCACTTCCATTTACCTCCTTCCTGTATCTGCAGCCAAAAATGAAAATGTTGCCATTTAGCATCGTAATTTAAATCTTACATGCTAATTCCAATAGAAACCACTTTCACCACCCCACCATCAAAGTTGCTGGCTGGCTAACACAATTCCCCAAAAAAAGACACTAGCCAGCCATGGAGTAGTGAGAGAAATGAACTCGAAGGGTCACCTAAGTATATCAAGAGTGTTCAAACAGTCATAGTGTAATAAGGATGTTAAGTTGGCCTGAATCATGGTCATAATTGCAATAAGGAGAGATTTATAAAACTTGTAAATTTATCATCTAAACCCAATAAAACTCTTTATCAGAAATAAACTTTTGGCATTAAACAGCCCCTAGATGACACCACAATGAAAATAGCATTTGTAAGAAACACTGTCATGTAACCATATAGTTAGACCATAAAGGACATAACCACATGAAAAGACAGGCATTTGCAATGCAATGGGTCTCGCATTTTCTTGAGTTAGAGCTACTGGCATTGTAAATTCATAACTGGACCTCTCTTGCCACATAAATTGGTCAACCCTATTGCCTCATAATTTCGTATTTTTTGCCATATAATTCCAGTAGCCCAGCATTTAACTATAGCACTTCTATTTACCTTCTTCCTCTATCTTAAAACATATACACTTATCATATAAACCTTTATCAGAAATAAACTTTTGGCATTAGAGTGTAATGCTCAAAACACCGTAACAATAATATCATTTGGGACGGATTGGAGGGTGTCAGGAGTAAAGATGGAGAGGACAAGTGGTGTAGTAACAGCGTCATTTGCCTTGGAGCAAGAAAGGAATATGGTTGACAGGAATTTCGGTAGGAAAATACAGCAGTAATTAGAGTTGATTGAGGTCCGTTGGTCTCTGCATCCTGGTGCCACTGCAGCTGTTTCTCCATTGATAACTAGGCCTCTGGAGAGAAAGAGAATGGGGCAGAAAAAGCACACAAAAAACAGAAGAAAGAGAAGAGGTCACAAAGAAAGGAAAGAAAGAACAAGAATATAAAAACAGAATTAAGAGAAGAAATAGAGCAAATGTGTGAGAAAAAATAAAAAAAGGGACGGAATCTAGCGAGCGAAAGATAGAGGAAAAAAGAATGAAAGATGTGTGAAAAGAAAGAGAAAAATGAACATTGGAGAAAAAAGAGAAATGGTGAAAGAAACAAGCAGCAAAAGAACCAGGGCATGTATTTACTGACACATTTTCCACGGTCACAGAATGGGAAGACCACTTTGACATGTCGGGTCCTGACAAGTAACTTGTGGCTTCCACATACAGACCGGAGAAAGCGAGATTTATAGTCAAACGTGAATTGAAAGATAAACATAAAACACCAGAGAAAAGGAGGAAGAAATCTAAAAAAAAAAACTAAAGTGAAAGGACGCATACTGAGTCAAAGGAAAGAGCAAATAAAAAAGACAAAGAAAGAACGAAGGGAAGAGAAAGAAATAGTGAAAGAATAAATGCCTGGTGAAGAAAAAAGAGAGGAAAGAAACAAGGAAAGAAATAACCAAGTTTTTGAGAGTTTGAAAGAGGAGGTAGCAAAAGGAAGAGGGAAATAAAAAAAAGGGAGAGGAGTAGAAAAAAACACCTGAACGAAAGAGCGAATCTGGATTTTAATAGCTGGAAAGAGAAAAGTGGGGGAGAAACAAAACACTGAGAGTAAACAGAGTAAGGGAAAGAACGGAGTGAGATAGGTGAAACAGACTCTCCCAAATAAAGATGGCAGCTAAGAATAGATTTAATTGGCTCCCCACATCCTCTAACAGAAGTCAGAGTGTGGAAAAGCAGGGGACACTGCAGACCAGTAGGAGGTGCATTAGCAGAGTTGGATGTGAACCCCAATATAGCAATATTTGGGCGCTTCAGATTAGGATTGGGGGTATAGACAGAACTGTGTCCCGGCCCAGTGCTGGTATAATAGAAAGGCAGTGGGTAAGGAATAAGAAACTGAGCGCCATGTAATTCCTGGTATTGGAATAACTGGGCGCTGCAGGTTAGGGTTAAGGTGCACTGACTGAGCTGTATGTGGGCTGCAGTCCTGGAATAGCAACGGGCACACAAGGTCAGAAGTGAGGTATTTTAGTGGAGCTTTGTGTGAAACCTAGAATTGGCATGGCAGTGTTTCCGAGTGTTAGCCTGGAGGTGCCCTGATGAAACTGCGAGTGGGGCCCTGCATGGGAGTGGCATTGCCTCTGAAGCACAGAAGCGAGGAGTCCTGAGAAAAAATGTGCACTGAATGTTAGAATTGATGGATTCTGGCAGAGCTGTGGTTGTTCCCATTAACAGTGGCATTGGATGGTAGACTTAAGGTGCACTGGCTGAGCTGTGTTTTTCTCTTTTGGGTCCAGTATTGGCTTGACAGTGGGACTGAATATTAGAATTGAGCTGCTGTAATGGAACTGTATGGCAGCGAGGTCCAAGTAAAGGAAAGGAATTGTCTTTGCCGGGGTAGAACTGAGGTGCACTGATGGGCTGCAACCGAGTTTCCAGTACTGGAACATCAGGGTGTACTGACTGTAAGAACTGAGGCGCTCTGGCAGACAGCGCATGTGGGGTTCCTGCCACTGACACCGTTGAGGGCTTGAATTGTGTGAACTGAGGCTCGCTGATGGAGCTGCGTCCGAGGTCCCAGTACTGGAGCAGCAGAGTGTACAGTCTGGAAAAACTGAAGTGCTTCTGGCAGACAGCACATGTGGAGTTCCTGGCACTGGCACAGCTGAGGGATTGAATTTTGTAAACTGAGGTGCACTGATGGAGCTGTGCCTGAGGTCCCAGTACTGGATCAGCAGTATACTGATTCAAAGAATTAAGGTCTTTGCCAGACAGCGTGTGTGGGGTTCCTGGCACTAGCACGTCTGAGGGCTTGGATATTGGGAACTGAGGCGCACTGACGGAGCTGTGCCTGAGGTCCTAGTACTGGAGCAGCAGAGTGTACTGACTAGAAGAACAGAGGAGCTCTGGAAGCCAGAGCATGTGGGGTTCCTGGAGCTGGCACGGCTGAGGGCTTGGAGTGTGTGAACTGAGGTGCACTGATGGAGCTGTGAGTGGGATCCCAGTATTAAGCAGAAGTGGGCACTGTCTCTAAGGGTTGCAGAGCCCTGGTAGAGCTGGGTGCCTAGGCTATAAGCAATTACAAGCGATCCTCCTCCCTTGCTGTCAGCACCCACAGACGGGCACACTTGCTAAAGAAAATCCAAACCAACGAAGGGCGGGAGCCAGGCAGCTGAGAGAGGATGAAGAAAGCCCACAAAGAACAAATGTGACCAAGATAACAGCCTGATTTAGAGCCTTGTTTACAGCTAAGCTCTGAGCAAGAAAGCTTACACTCAACTTACAAATGACCAAAAGTAATACAGTGTAACCATATGTTCGATGGCATATGTTGCTGCAGATACACATGTTTGGCACAGTCCGCTGCCTGGTGTTGGGCTCGGAGTATTACAAGTTGTTTTTCTTCGAAGAAGTCTTTTTGGTCACGGGACCGAAGGACTCCTCCCTCTTTGGCTCCATTGCGCATGGGCGTCGACTCCATTTTAGATTGTTTTTTTTCCGCTGTCGGGTTCGGACGTATTCCTTTTCGCTCCGTGTTTCGGTTCGGAAAGTTAGTCAGAATCTCGGAAGAAAGCGTCGGTATTGTTCCGTTCGGTATCGGGATAGTTAGGTACATCGACACCGATCATCGGAAGACTTTGGGGCAGTTTCGATCCCCCATCGGGGCCTGGTCGGCCCGACCGCGTGCGACATCGAAGCCGATGGAACGGACCCCGTTTCGTTTCTGCCCAAAATGTCACAGTAAGTATCCTTATACAGATCAGCACTTGGTCTGTAACTTGTGCTTGTCCCCCGAGCACAAGGAGGATACCTGTGAAGCCTGTCGAGCCTTCCGGTCCAGAAAAACACTCCGGGACCGAAGAGCCAGGCGTCACCAAATGGCGTCCACGTCGACAAAACAACGTTTCGACGACGAAGAGGAAACATTCTCGGTTCCGGAATCAGAATCCGGAGACTCCGACGTCGAACAACAGCAACAAACTGTGAGTAAGACGTCGAAAATGAAATCCATCGACAAACCAAAAGCCCAGGGGACGCCACTGCCAACAGGCCATGGCTCGACCCATAAATCAGGCGACCCGTCGAAGGGGCCGAAAAAGGGCACGCCCATAGCGAAGACACCCGACTCCGGTCGAGGGACCGCCATAGAGCAACCTCGGAGCCGAGAAAGCGGCTCCGAGAGACAAAAACAAGATACCGGCACCGAAAGACATCGGCACCGAGAATCCATGCCGAAAGGAACAAAAATTCTGTCGGTGCCGAAACCGAAAAAAGATTCTCTCTCGGCGCCGAAAAATACCACACCTTCATCCTACTCAGAGGAACAAGGACTAAGTGGCCAAATGCACAAATTTGGACAACAGCTCCAAAGTGTAGAATCGGACTACACACAAAAGAGACTGTGCATCCAGCAAGATACAGGGAAGATATCAACCCTTCCCCCAATCATGAGGAAAAGAAAGATCGGACTTCCAAAGGATGACACACAACCACAAGCCAAAGTGGTTAAAAAAGTCACGCCTCCGCCCTCTCCTCTTTGGCTCCATTGCGCATGGGCGTCGACTCCATTTTAGATTGTTTTTTTTCCGCTGTCGGGTTCGGACGTATTCCTTTTCGCTCCGTGTTTCGGTTCGGAAAGTTAGTCAGAATCTCGGAAGAAAGCGTCGGTATTGTTCCGTTCGGTATCGGGATAGTTAGGTACATCGACACCGATCATCGGAAGACTTTGGGGCAGTTTCGATCCCCCATCGGGGCCTGGTCGGCCCGACCGCGTGCGACATCGAAGCCGATGGAACGGACCCCGTTTCGTTTCTGCCCAAAATGTCACAGTAAGTATCCTTATACAGATCAGCACTTGGTCTGTAACTTGTGCTTGTCCCCCGAGCACAAGGAGGATACCTGTGAAGCCTGTCGAGCCTTCCGGTCCAGAAAAACACTCCGGGACCGAAGAGCCAGGCGTCACCAAATGGCGTCCACGTCGACAAAACAACGTTTCGACGACGAAGAGGAAACATTCTCGGTTCCGGAATCAGAATCCAGAGACTCCGACGTCGAACAACAGCAACAAACTGTGAGTAAGACGTCGAAAATGAAATCCATCGACAAACCAAAAGCCCAGGGGACGCCACTGCCAACAGGCCATGGCTCGACCCATAAATCAGGCGACCCGTCGAAGGGGCCGAAAAAGGGCACGCCCATAGCGAAGACACCCGACTCCGGTCGAGGGACCGCCATGGAGCAACCTCGGAGCCGAGAAAGCGGCTCCGAGAGACAAAAACAAGATACCGGAACCGAAAGACATCGGCACCGAGAATCCATGCCGAAAGGAACAAAAATTCTGTCGGTGCCGAAACCGAAAAAAGATTCTCTCTCGGCGCCGAAAAATACCACACCTTCATCCTACTCAGAGGAACAAGGACTAAGTGGCCAAATGCACAAATTTGGACAACAGCTCCAAAGTGTAGAATCGGACTACACACAAAAGAGACTGTGCATCCAGCAAGATACAGGGAAGATATCAACCCTTCCCCCAATCATGAGGAAAAGAAAGATCGGACTTCCAAAGGATGACACACAACCACAAGCCAAAGTGGTTAAAAAAGTCACGCCTCCGCCCTCTCCTCCACAGGCATCGCCGGCACAAACACCGCCACAAATGCACTCACCAGCGCAAACTACCATAAGTCATGACGATCAGGATCAAGACGCTTGGGACCTGTATGACACCCCGGACAATGATCCCGAGTCATACCCCACAAAGCCGTCACCGCCAGAGGACAGTACCTCATACTCGCAACTGGTGGCTAGGGCTGCAGACTTCCACAATGTCCAACTGCATTCCGATCCTATAGAGGATGATTTCTTATTTAACACCCTCTCGGCTACACATAGCCAATATCAATGTCTCCCAATGCTACCAGGGATGTTACGGCACTCAAAACAAATTTTTGAGGAGCCCGTAAAATCAAGAGCCATCACCCCAAGGGTGGATAAGAAATACAAACCACCACCCACAGACCCAGTGTTTATTACTTCGCAGTTACCACCCGACTCTGTGGTAGTAGGGGCAGCTCGCAAAAGAGCAAATTCACATACATCTGGCGACGCCCCACCTCCGGACAAAGAAAGCCGAAAATTTGACGCGGCAGGGAAAAGAGTGGCGTCACAGGCAGCCAACCAGTGGCGCATCGCAAATTCACAAGCGCTGCTGGCCAGATATGACCGCGCACACTGGGACGAGATGCAACTTCTCGTAGACCATCTTCCCCAGGAATACCAAAAAAGGGCGCAGCAAATAGTGGAAGAGGGACAAACGATCTCAAACAATCAAATCCGCTCTTCACTAGACGCAGCCGATACTGCAGCAAGAACAGTCAACACTGCTGTCACCATAAGGAGACACGCTTGGCTACGCACTTCAGGCTTCAAACCTGAAATCCAGCAGGCTGTCCTTAATATGCCCTTCAACGAGAAACAACTGTTTGGCTCGGAAGTGGATACAGCCATTGAAAAACTTAAAAAGGACACAGACACGGCCAAAGCCATGGGCGCACTCTACTCCCCGCAGAGCAGAGGCTCTTTCAGAAAAACTCCATTTAGAGGGGGGTTTCGTGGCCAACCCACAGACACCACCAGCCAACAATCAAGAACCACACCATATCAGGGTTCCTTCCAAAGGGGTGGTTTCAGGGGATATCGGGGGGGTCAATTCCCAAGGAGTAGGGGAAGATTCCAGACTCCAAAAACACCTCCACCTAAACAGTGACTTTCAAGTCACGCAACCCCTTCACTCAACACCAGTGGGGGGAAGACTAAGCCAATTCTACCAATCTTGGCAACAGATTACAACAGACAATTGGGTATTAGCAATAATCCAACATGGCTATTGCATAGAATTCCACAACTTCCCACCAAACATCCCCCCCAAAACACGCAAAATGTCACAACATCATTTAGAACTTTTAGGACTAGAAGTTCAAGCACTACTGCAAAAGGATGCAATAGAATTAGTACCAGTACAACAAAAAAACACAGGAGTTTACTCCCTGTACTTTCTAATTCCAAAAAGAGACGAAACATTGAGACCAATATTAAATCTCAGGACACTAAATACCTACATCATATCGGACCATTTTCACATGGTCACACTACAAGACATCATTCCACTGCTCAAACAGCAAGATTACATGACCACATTAGACCTAAAGGATGCGTACTTTCATATACCAATACACCCTTCTCACAGAAAGTACCTACGGTTCGTATTCAAAGGAATACATTACCAATTCAAGGTGTTGCCATTCGGAATAACAACTGCACCAAGAGTGTTCACAAAATGTCTAGCAGTAGTAGCAGCACACATCAGGAGACAACAGATACATGTGTTCCCTTACCTAGACGACTGGCTAATCAAAACCAACACAGTAAAAAAAATGCGCAAACGACACCACCTTTGTCATACAAACCCTTCACAAACTGGGGTTTTCCATCAACTACACAAAATCACACCTAGAACCGTGTCAAACACAACAATATCTAGGAGCAACCATCAACACATCAAAAGGAATTGCCACTCCAAGTCCACAAACAGTGCAAGCATTCCACAAGCTAATAAGTGCTATGTTTCCAAACCAAAATATACAAGCAAAATTTGTGCTAAAACTTCTAGGCATGATGTCATCATGCATAGCCATTGTCCCAAACGCAAGACTACACATGCGACCCTTACAACAGTGTCTAGCATCACAATGGTCACAGGCACAGGGTCAACTTCAAAATCTGGTGTTGGTAGACCGCCAAACATACCTCTCGCTTCTATGGTGGAACAGCAAAAATTTAAACAAAGGGCGGACATTTCAGGACCCAGTGCCTCAATACGTTATAACAACAGATGCTTCCATGACAGGGTGGGGAGCACACCTCAATCACCACAGCATTCAAGGACAATGGGATATACACGAAACAAAACTTCATATCAATTACCTAGAACTGTTGGCAGTATTTCTAGCGTTAAAAGCCTTCCAACCCATAATAACACACAAATACATTCTTGTCAAAACAGACAACATGACAACAATGTATTATCTAAACAAACAAGGAGGAACACACTCAACACAATTGTGCCTCCTAACACAAAAAATTTGGCAGTGGGCGATTCACAACAACATTCGCCTAATAGCACAATTTATTCCAGGAATACAAAACCAACTAGCAGACAACCTTTCGCGAGACCACCAACAAGTCCACGAATGGGAAATTCACCCCCAAGTTCTGAACAAGTACTTTCAAATTTGGGGAACACCCCAGATAGATTTGTTCGCAACAAGAGAAAACTCAAAATGCCAAAACTTCGCATCCAGGTACCCACACCGCGAATCACAAGGCAATGCTCTATGGATGAATTGGTCAGGGATATTTGCGTACGCTTTTCCCCCTCTCCCTCTCCTTCCATATCTAGTAAACAAGTTGAGTCAAAACCAACTCAAACTCATACTGATAGCACCCACATGGGCAAAACAACCTTGGTATACAACTCTACTAGACCTTTCACTAGTACCGCATGTCAAACTACCCAACAGGCCAGATCTGTTAACACAACACAAACAACAGATCAGACATCCAAACCCAGCATCATTGAATCTGGCAATTTGGCTCCTGAAATCCTAGAATTTGGACACTTGGACCTCACACAAGAATGCATGGAGGTCATAAAACAAGCTAGAAAACCTTCCACTAGACACTGCTATGCATCTAAGTGGAAAAGATTTGTTTACTACTGCCATGCCAATCAAATACAACCAGTACATGCCTCTACTAAAGACATAGTAGGATACTTACTACATTTGCAAAAAGCGAATCTCGCTTTTTCATCTATAAAAATACACCTCGCAGCTATATCTGCTTACCTACAAACTACTCATTCATCGTCTCTATTTAGAATACCAGTTATTAAAGCATTCATGGAAGGGCTAAAAAGAATTATACCACCAAGAACACCACCAGTTCCTTCATGGAACCTTAACATCGTCTTAACAAGACTCATGGGTCCCCCTTTCGAACCCATGCATTCCTGTGAAATGCAATATCTAACCTGGAAGGTCGCATTTCTCATTGCAATCACATCCCTCAGAAGAGTAAGTGAAATACAGGCATTTACCATACAAGAACCATTTATTCAAATACACAACAATAAAATAGTTCTAAGAACAAATCCAAAATTTCTGCCAAAAGTAATCTCACCATTCCATTTAAATCAAACAGTAGAATTGCCAGTGTTCTTCCCACAACCAAATTCTGTGGCTGAAAGGGCACTACATACATTAGACATCAAAAGAGCACTAATGTATTACATTGACAGAACAAAGCTAATCAGGAAAACAAAACAACTGTTCATAGCTTTTCAAAAACCACACATAGGAAATCCAATCTCTAAACAAGGCATTGCTAGATGGATAGTCAGATGCATTCAAACATGCTATCTTAAAGCCAAAAGAGAATTGCCTATTACACCAAAGGCACACTCAACCAGAAAGAAAGGTGCTACAATGGCCTTTCTAGGAAACATTCCTATGAGCGAAATATGTAAGGCTGCAACCTGGTCTACGCCTCATACGTTTACTAAACACTACTGTGTAGACGTACTAAATGCACAACAAGCTACAGTGGGCCAAGCTGTACTAAGAACATTATTCCAAACTACTTCAACTCCTACAGGCTAAACCACCGCTTTTAGGGGAGGTAACTGCTTTATAGTCTATGCCAAACATGTGTATCTGCAGCAACATATGCCATCGAACTGAAAATGTCACTTACCCAGTGTACATCTGTTCGTGGCATTAGTCGCTGCAGATTCACATGTACCCTCCCACCTCCCCGGGAAGCCTGTAGTCGTTTAGAAGTACATCATAAACCTTAAACATCTGAACATTTGTAAATAATTTTTAGAAACTCTTATCATACATACATATTCACTCCATTGCATGGGCACTATTTATACCAAACAACTCCATCCTCACCCTCTGCGGGGAAAACAATCTAAAATGGAGTCGACGCCCATGCGCAATGGAGCCAAAGAGGGAGGAGTCCTTCGGTCCCGTGACCAAAAAGACTTCTTCGAAGAAAAACAACTTGTAATACTCCGAGCCCAACACCAGGCAGCGGACTGTGCCAAACATGTGAATCTGCAGCGACTAATGCCACGAACAGATGTACACTGGGTAAGTGACATTTTCAATTTAGCCCCCAGAGGGCATAGGGCATTACACATTTTCAGAGCTAGCAGGCCTGCTGCAATGATATTACAAACAAGACCCTTAAAACACAAATTATTCTCACCTGTAAAACAAATTTTATAGCCATGAGAAAGGTTAAGAAACATTGAATGATGGGAGGGGTTATTATTTTGGGATCCCTACTAACCTAGTGTGGGGAACCAGAGATGTTCTAGAAGAGCAGGTTGTGGTGCACCTTGTGAAGGTGGTCCATTGTCCTAGGACCACCACAGGCTGAGTTATGAGCAAAAATGCAAAGCATTATGGGATGCCCGAGTGCAGCAAATATTGTAGTATGTTGACTGTAATGCTCAGAACAGTGCCTAGAGGACACCACAATAAAAACATCATTTGTAAGAAACATGGTCATGTAACCATATACTTAGCCCCTACAGGGCATAAGCGCATGAAAATAGAATAGCAGAAAGTAATACATTGCAAACATTATTATATATTTTCAGGACTAACAGGCATACTGCAATACTAAGCCTCTTAGAACACAAACTACTTCCAGCTGTAAAACAACATTTTCCAGCTCTAACAGAGCTTAATAAAGGACTTAACTGTGGGAGGGGTTATTATTTTGGGGTCCCCACCAACATACTCTGTGGGCCCTGCAGATGACCTAAACAGAAACAGTGAGACATGCTGAATGTTTTGGTGGTGGTCCTATGGTACTAGGACCACCACAGGCTGAGTTATGGGCAAAAATGTTGTGAAAAAGAATGCTTGCAAAGCATTATGGGTTGAGTTTTCCCAAGTACAGTGAATATTGTAGTATCTGCTCTCCTGCTGTGCTAGGAGAGCCACTTTGACTTTGAGGATTTCTATTTGACCGTTAAGCATTTGCCAATTTCAAGTGTTTTAGGGGGAGAGCCACTAGAAATGGCTCGGATTGGGTAACGGTGAACAATGTGACCAGCGCCCCAATACCACCGATAGAGTTAATGCTGCTGTGCCTGATCACGCTACCAGCGCCATGGCCGCTATGCAGTACGAAGAGAAGAGACAAAAGAAATAGTTTACCCACGCTGAAGTATATCAGCAATCGTGCAATAATTCATGCAACAGGGGCAGTCTGCAAGGCTTGACAAAAACAGCCTCAAGGCGGAACAAACGTAAAGCATTTACCACTGACATGGAGTGATTTCTGAAAGGCAAGCCCAGGAACAAATGTAAGTGATGGGCGTGGTTTAAAGTCCACAATACTTACAAAGGGTCAAGGCTTTTGAGCGCCTGACTTAAAAAATGGGGGTAGGGGTATTGCAACCAGAACTCAGCTCCCTAAAACCAGGCTGAGTCCGGGATTCAAAGCAACACTGGCTAGACCTAAATGGCAGTGATGGTATGGTGAGAAATGTGAAATTGCCTGAAAAGAAAATTATTTGCTTCCCCCAACAAGGCCATCAGTAATTATTTGATGGGGTCCCTACCTAGCTGGAAAGCCTATGGGAGAATTCAATCTGAACTTTGTCCGTCCTCTTATGTGTAAACCTTTCTTGCGTATGACCTCTTGTGAGATTAAATTGCTGTCCTGAAAGGCAGCCTTTCTCATTGCCATTACTTTTACTAGACATTTAAGGGACCTAGAGCCAGATGTAGCAAAGGTTTTTACCCATTCTGTGTCTATGGGAAAAAGTGTTTGTACATATGGCCCCTAAAGTCCATTTGTATGCCTGAAGCTTATGTTACTTTCCATTAGGACAGAGACGTCCTTCAAAGCGTACCAAATGTTGTTCCAGAGTGGTATTTCAAATCCACTCAGCCCCTTAACTCCAATCATTGGCAGAGAAAGTACTTCAAAACATTGATTATAGCCACCCTTTGTGTATATCCTTGGAGAGGATGTAGAGCTCTTTGTTTCTTAAACCAGCTATTGGTCACTTATGGTTGCATTAATACAAGCACAGCAGTACTTATAATCATCAGCTCAAGAAGAATAACTTTCCCTGTTGAACATTTCTGTTTCTTGTCTGCAGGTAATCCATGCACAAACTAACAGAACCACAGTGTCTTCAGTAGTGTTCTCTAGACAAATCAAATGCCTGCTGGAGACATCTGTACTTTATACATGTTCTTCTGTGCACATTCTACATGCTTTACAATCTTTTTTCACATCATTTTATTGTTTTGTGAACTTAAAACAGAAGCTCATAACTGTTCATATATGTGTAAACAACACCATAGAGTAAACAATGCCAATTCAAGTCAATATAATACATATTTCTTGTTGCATATCTCATGAACGTGTCACCGGACTTCATATCCTCATCAACCTGCGTATACATCTTGGAAACGATTTCACCACTTCTACCAAAGTTTGTTGTTTTTTCATGGGCACCCCTACTCTTCTACACTGTGGGCCTGATTGTGACCTTGGCGGATGTGATACTCTGTCACAAGCATAACGGATATGTTGTCCGCCGTATTACAAGTTCCATTACATCCTATGTTTGTGATGGAGTATCCCATCTGCCAAGGTCATAATCAGGCCCTGAATCTTCCGACAAAACACTGTAATGCATACACCATAGCCATTCAACCTATGTTGGCACGATGGGTGTGCACCACCGTTTGCCAGTGTCTCTCTCAGATAACCAATGCGTAGAAATCTCTCATCACTTCTGGTACCATCCCATTCCGGTGATATCTCCAACAGAATAGTTCTGAGATCCCTCATGATGGGAACTCCGATCACTGTCTGTTGCTTTATAATCTTGATGATTTTCCTAAGAACACTTCACAATTTGACTAAGAGATTTTTATGTAATTGTTAATAGGATGAACATCCTTTCTCTGCTCCCTTCTTTCTGAAATTCTCTCAATTTGTCTGAAGTTGAGCAGGTCCATGATGTAGGAATAGAATAGAGTTACATTTGTGACAGAATGAACACACTCAAATAATAGAACTCTCTAACCAGTATCTGTGCACAGCTCAGAATGTTATACCAGTCAGCTTTTTCGTGACGAACGACAAGAGTATCCTCCTGTGTGGGGAATGCACACATTGCTGCATATCACATGAATCAGAATGTGTGTACCAACCATGCATTGTTTTGATGAATAGCCTTGAAAGCTGATTCTGCAAGAATGTCAGGGGAGCTTATTGAATGGGAATACAAGAGAGTCTTGGTTTAGGTGCAAGAGTCACCATTTTTTTAAACAAATTTGTATTGTTCTATCTAACATGTTGCTCAGTAACTTACATCATACATTGACGACTAAGCCATTTCATAGATATTGCCACACTGCATGAAGAGAGAATATTACATTTGTCAATAGGGTGTCAGTTACATTTGTAACACATAGATGGATATGTTGGATACAAATTTGCTATTGTGGCAAAAGTGAGTGCTTCTTAAGGTATACTTACTTTGCTAAACACTTCAAAAGCAAACATTCATTTTATGTTTATCTTGTTATAGAGGTCCCAACAATACACCATGACAACATTTATACCATGGAGGCCATACAAATGCATCAGAGCTCAACCATCTGCTTCTTGTGTAATTACTACCTGCCCAGTTTGATCCAGAGATGGTAAAGACATCATGATCCCAGGCCTACATTATGCTATGTTGACCTAAGAACCTACTGACTGCTTTTTTCTTTTTAAATATTGTCCTTTCACATTTGACCCATCTCCATAAGTCGGGCCCCCTGGGGTTTTCCCGCTCCTAGGTATCAGGCATCTAGCCAACATATCCTCCAAGTCTGGAAATCTGCTGGTCAGTGTTAGCCTTAGTCCTTGGGAAGAAACCCAATGAGCATTCCACCGGGGTGTTGGGCACATCCCCGCTCTGTAGTGCAAGAGACTTATTGTAAGACCGTATTCAAGTAATTTCTCAGAAGAACATCTCCAGAATATGTGAAAAAAAACATCGGACCCTTCCCCTCTCACTCCCCCCCCCAACAAACCAGTCCTGAAACATCCAGCATGTGCAACAGGGAACACATGGTTGATCCTTTTAGGAATGATATATACTTGGTTTAGATGATAATACTGAATCAGTTTCTGGAAACCTTGGCAGAGCGTTTGAGTGTATTGTCTCAGTCACTGTCAGAAATCTATACTGTTAAATCTTTGGCCCATTTCTCCTACAGCACAACCAGATCACATTTCAATCTTGTCATGTTCATGTGGCTCTGATGTGCCCATATTCCACCACCTGCCTATTGAAGCCAGCAAAAGTCCAGTGTATCAGAAATTGCTTCCCGAAGATGCCATGTTCTATACGGATTTCCCAAAAGTCTGTGTAATTAGCCGTTGTGTATAATTTGCCAATTATTGTAGCACCCTTCTCGGCCCACTCTCAAAGTGCACTCCATTTCCCCCAAGCAAGATAATGTAACTTATCCAGGAAGTGTGTTGTCAGTATTATTTGGAACTGTTGAAATGATGGTGCATAACACCTACCTGCCAGTAAAGATTCAAAATGTGAGGTGTTTTGTTGAATAAATAATGGTTGATAATCTATTATTGCATAACAGTTTTTGCTTGCAGTGTGATGCTAAGGTTTTGAACAAGTTTGGCTATTGAGAGATAACGTTTATAATCTGAAATGTTTTTTGGGCGTAGATGTGTGACATCGGTGATGCATCAAGAGGGAGCCTGTCTTCATATGCCTACACACTCATGGTGCTTTATTTTCTGCAACAGAGGGATCCTCCAGTTATCCCTGTTCTTCAAGAAGTAAGTTTATAAACAAAGCCTTCTGTGCTTTTCAAAATGAAGAAAGGGCACTTCTGCTCTTTTAATGGATGGTGTCATTTTAAACGAGCAAGCTTTCTTTTTCAGATTTACACTGGACCAAGAAAGCCAGAAATTATGGTGGAAGGATGGAATGTGCATTTCTTTGACAAATTGGATGAACTGGTAAGTGTCTTAGTTTTGTTGGCCTTTGATAATAGTAAATCAGTTTCAACGTGTTGTATCTTGCTACTTAAATGGTGAGTGTTGTTTGTATTTGTAAAAAAAAAGGTCCTTGCTCGAGTGAAAACATTGATTAAAATAAACATGTTTTAAAATCAGAAATAATTTTAGTAAGCAGCACTATGGGAGGCCCACATTTCTGTATTTTAAAAATGTAATCCAGTTTCCTAAAGCAGACATAATAGCGTAAATCTGGCTAGATTTTGGCTTACACAATTATTTGCAAAATACAAGTTTTATTTGCGTTGTGTATATAATTTTGTTTAAATTGATATGAATTTTTCCAAACAAAAATCAGTTGATTCCTGACTGAAAACACAAAGATAGCAATGTGGGTTTAAAGGAAAAAAATAAATAGTTTGCTTATATTGAGATTGCACAACAGTGAAAACTGACCCAGAAGCTGCCCTATCCCATCAAGCGCAGCAGAGTGTTCAGTCTTTCTGCTTAGTGAGCCACAATTCAAAACACTGCTTTCTTCTCAAAGCTAATGGCCTCCTCTTTTTGAACCACGACATAAGGCACACCTTCATCGTTACCTGAAAAGTAGCATTTCACATTGGTACTTAAAAAGTCAGAAAAGGTGGTGAGCTCTGTGTACTGGAAAGCTTTACACACATTGTAGTATGGCTTGTCTAAGAACCAATTACTTCTTCCTCCCAAAAGTAATGTCTGATTTTCACGTCCATCAGACACATCCCCTTCCACCTTCATTCTCTCTAGCAAAAAGCGCATTGCATCCATTGGACACAAAGAGAGGACTGTGTTATTACTGAGAACCAAAGACAGTCATACATGAAGTAAAATGGCTCTTCAGGAACCGTTAAACTTGCTCAAAAGCAGTCCATAGCCAGATAGATTCTTTCTTACATTATAACTTACAACAGAAAGCCATAACTTCTTACCTGGTGGCACTCTGGGCTCCCTCCTAAAAGAGCCAACGCTCTTGTGTTAATGAATTCTCCTGTACCAGACAGTTGCAGAACTGCCACCTGGATATAATTCCTTACCTCCACTAAACAAAGGCATTGTTTCTGGCTCAAGGAGAGTTACCTTGGTGTATTAAGCTTTTATACGCAGAGAGTGTGCATAATGAATCATTTAATCCTCCTGATTGCTTGCTTTCACATTTTGGGTTACACTAGTTATTCTACTTTGTCTTTTATGAATACCACATGGAATGTCATGATGGAGAAGAAAATATTGCTGGCTATTAACCCAAAATTTTTATCAAAGGTGTTTTCTCAGAATTGATAAAAACCCCACCACCTTTCTGCAGTCCAGCATCATGGAGTTTAACATATGCCTCAGTACATTATTTCTCAATTTGACATTCAGAAACTGAATTCTTGACTTTGAGCTGAATCTGAGGAGTTAAGGGTACCTCCCAAATTTCCTAAAGTGGTGGGGAAAATCTTTCACTGCAGTAAACTCTTAGTATAAGGGGCACCATTAACGGTTGTCACACAGCACATTGCAAGAGTAGTATTTTTTAGTCAAATGTATTATATTATGGCTGTTTGGTTAGTTGACTTTTATGTTTTTTTTTAAAGACTGAATATTGTTACTTATATGTCGACGTTAATGTTGAAATTATTTTCAATTTGGAAATATGTGTATATAAATATGTAGGGGCCTATCCACAAACTGCATTTTGTAGTATGTGAGCTAGTACTACCCTAGTACTACTCACTTAATACAAAATGCTATTCACAGGTAGAGAACTCTCACTCCACCTCCCCTATCTTTTTTCCCCTATCCACAGTGGCAGAGGTCTCCGCACATACACACCTACATTTTAGTACTAAATATCGGATTGACAAGGATAGTGACTGGAAAATGGTGAATGCTTAGTACAAAATGGGAGGGGTTTAGAGAAATACAAAGAGGGGTTTACAGTGGAACAGGCTGTTACAAACACCCACTCACAAAGAGTAACCGCCTTGCTTTTACACTACACTACTACTGAAGCTACTAAATAATCTAGAGGTGTCAAAACAATAGTAAATGTTCTACAGGTCAGCCTTGGACTGCGTCAAGCACCACAGTGTCACTTGTAGAAACTGCAACTCATTCGTAAGTCCTGTTTAGGTGGTTTTGCCGGGGAATGGCGACCTATAAGTCTACACCTAGTTGTAACTCTACACACTACAAAAAAGTATTGATATATACTTAACTGTAGTAGTAAATATACATGAGTAAACCTACACATGCATTTATCTTTGTAAATATGCCCTGTAGTCTTTAATCTCACACAGGCATGAAGGTAATCTACCTTTCTGAGGGATACTTCTTACTGCAGATTCTCACCTTTAGAATTATCTCAGATTAGATCTGGAAGCTTCAAAGATTTCATGCTGCCGGTAGAGGGGCGTCCGCTTCGTCTCGATGCTGGAAGTGGTGTCACATTATGTACCAAAGTCATATATTGCCCACCCCAGCATTATGGCATCCGTTCCCTATTTTCTGTGCCTTTGACACGGATGCGGAGCTCGCTCTCTTCTGAGAGTCAAGTGTTCTTCCTAATTAAAAAACAAAAACTTGCAGAATACAGTGCTATGTCTCTGCCCAAGTGCTCTGGCTTTAGGCCCTTTAGGGACTTCGAGGTACGGATGTCCATCATTGACCAGCATTTCATCTGTCTAGGATGCCTGGGCTCTGATTAAAATTCCTGTTCCTTTGCCACCTGCCTCACCATGAATCTGAAGGCTATTAAAAGGAGTATGAGATCTGGCTTTCCTTGGACCAGGCCAGCAATGACAATAGGAGTCATTGTTCAAGACGCTGGTTGAGTTTGCCTTCTTCGAAAAACAAGAAGAAACACAAGCGATAAATCGCCTAGACTGTCCTGGTGTCCATTAGAATTTTCATCTTCAGAGATGCAGTTGGTCGACATAGAGCCTACTTACCCTGCTCCGGACTCAGACCTCAGCCGGACCTGACTTTCAAGCCCTTGCATTAACACCAGCACCTGCCTTCCCGACTCCACCCAGGCTGGCATCCTTCCAACTGTATCCTTCGGCACTGGCTCTGCAACTGCCAGAGTTCCAGACATGGAATAGCAGTGCATTTGTACGTGATGGCAATTTCAACAGCTCCTAAAATCTTTCAGGGGTGCCATCTCAATTTGGCTTCCACATGCTCATGGTGTCGTATGGTGAATGTTTAGTGGCTCCAATGCTGTCTCCAGCCTTTACACCAGCGGGCAGTTATACTATTCCTTCATTGACTCCATGGCTCGTGCTGCCACAGATGCCACTGACTCTGCCTCCATAGGAGCTGCACACCGGGCCATTGGCATTACCTTCACATTCTGCAGAGCTTCCACCTTAGCATAGATCTAGAGGAGAAGCTCAGTGGCTAAGCAATGAAAAGAACTACAGGCAGGGACTCCACAATATTATAAGTTCAGATCCTGACCCTCTGAACCTCTACCCATCTGTTGATGAGGAGGCCGAAAACGCTTATGAAGTTCCTGGGTTGTCCTCTGCCAGTGGCCTAGACACTGTGCCAGAGATGGGCATGGGGTTTCCTGTTGGATCACCAACTCGAGAGGACATGCCCCTTCATTCGGTGGTTAGAAAGGCTGCTGAGTCTCTTGACTTGCAACTTGCCAGCATTTGATATTAAAACTAATGTCCTGACTGAGATTCTTCACCCTGCATAACCAACCTCAGAACCTTTATTACCTTTTATTGAGGCCTTACTGGACCCCCCCCCCCCCTAGCTAATTGGGAGAAACCATAATTTGCTTCTGTGGTCAACCGTCTAGTGGCCAGACCCTATCGTCCCTCTCCTGGGAATCCATCCTTTCATTCTACCCCCGCAGTCACATTCTTTGTCCGAGGCAGCCCTCTTGGACAAAGAACTTTAACAGGCTTGAAGCATGGGGGGAAATATCTCAGCAGGCAGCATGGCCCTGAAGTCCTTGAATGCCAGTTGCCACGCTCTCTGGGGTGTGGCACAAGTCATTGTAGTGCATATCCCAGCAGAATTGCAGGATCACTTCCAGGAGGGTCTTAATGATAGGCAGAATGCTTCTGGCTGCATCATAAAGTTGGTCCTTGACACAATGAACACTTGCATGGGCCATGAGTACATCAGTCTCTATCAGAAGCCATGCCTGGCTCAGGACCGCAGGCTTCTCAAAGGACATGCAAGCCAATCTGATGGACATGCCGTTAGATGGCACAAGATTGTATGGGAACAAAAGGAGATGCAGCCTTGGAGAGATTTAAGGCCAGCAGCGCCACAGCATGCTCATTAGGTCTTCAGCAAGTTCAGTCCCAATGAGATTACAGGCAATTTCATCACTATTGGGGATTGACCAGACGTTTTGCCTTCCAACAACTGCAGTCCTATCAGCTCTAGGCGCACAGCAGCCCTAGAACCTGCCAATCTGCCAATACAGAGGCAGGGGCAGAGGTAAGGGCGTGGATCTGCCCAAAAACCTACCTTCTCTTCCTCCTTTTCATTTCACGCTTCCCCTAGTAAAGCAGTCTTATTTCTCTGTCCCTAATACACTGGAAACCTGTAGATGGGTGTCCACTTCTTTCTGCCAGCCTAGAAGGCCATTACTTTAGTCCAGTGGGTCCTTTAAAATATAGAAAGAAGCTAAATCCTTCCCTTCCTTCAGGCTCCTTTCCTATTCTCCCGACACCCCCCCCCCCTCCCTTCCTACCTCACCTACTCTGGAGTACTTGACAATTCTCAAGAGAGAGGTGACAGTTCTGTTACATGAAGGAGCCGTGGAACTAACAACGGACCATAAAAAAGGCCAAGGTTGCTACTTCTGCTATTTCCTTGTGCTAAAGAAGGATGGCCATCTGCACCTGATCGTGGGCATCATGTGCTGAACATTTCCTCAAGTCAGAAAAGGTCAAAACGCTGACCCTAGTACAGGTGTTACTAAATGTCTGAGCCACAGTCTGATTCAGCTATATCTTGCCTATCACCAGCAGCGTCGTCTTTCCGGAAGTAGTCAAGAACATCTTTGCCCAGTGGGGCACCCTCAGGTGAACTTGTGCACCTCATCAGAGGATGCTCGTTGCCAGCAGCTCTGTGCATTCCAGTATCTGTTGAGGGGAGCATTGGGGCACGTTTCAGGTGACGTGGAATTTTCAGCTGCACTAAGCGTTTCCCTCATCTTTGATCCCTTGGTTCTGAGGAAGATTTACCAAGACTGAGCCCAAGTCATTCTCATTGCCTTGGATTGGCCAAGAAGAGTGTGGTACACGGACCTTCAGTGCTTTTTCATGTGTCCCCACTGAAACTCCTCTCCCAGTTGGAAGGGAGGTGCTCCATCCCAGTCTCCTGAGTCTTCACTTACATGCCTGGAGATAGAGAGGGGACATTCATACTATTTTCAGCTATACTTAGATGTTTGGGGTATGGGCATTGGGATCACTCCTTCCAGTCCAAGTTGTGTCAGGTTCTTAAATTCTCACTGTACCGTGACCAGTGGGGTTGTACTGCTTACAGTGTCAAAAGATATTTTGTGGCTCTGTCTGTTGCGTTTTTTTAAAGGGGTTGACAAATATGTATCCTCTAACTCCCTTTTTGGTGCTCCCAGTGGTACCTTAATCTAGTGTTAATCTCTCTTATGAGAACTCTGTTTGAGCCCCTTCATTGATGTCCTTTTCGGATGTTGACATTGAAAACGGTCTTTTTAGTAGCCTTTAATTTGGTCAGAAGGGTGAGATTCAAGCTCTGAGTTTGGGTCCTCTGTTCACAACCTTTTTCCTGTAAAAGGTAGTGTTGCTACCAAGGGCTGCTTCCCTGCCAAAGGTGGTCACTTCCTTTCACCTGAGACACACAACAAAAGGGAGCACACTGCCTCACACTCCAGCATAAAATAGCCTTTCCTTTCACCTGGTCCAGTCTGTCACCATTCCAACATTTTACCCATCACCCTGTCCCATGAAGGAGGAGGAGTGTTTTCATTGGTTGGACCCTTGTTGGAAGGTCAACTTGTACCTGGACTGCCCAAAGGACTTACTGAATGACCAGCTCTTTGTGGAGTTCAGGCAAGCGATGAAGAAACTGACCATTTTCAGGCAAATCTTTCTTTGCATCAAAACCTGCTATGCCTTGGCAGTGAAGAACCTCCAGAGTAAATCAGGGCCCACTCCACTAGGGCTAAATCTACTACTTTTGCCACTGGAATAGGAGTTACAATCACAGACATGTGCAAGGCATCTACACGGTCATTCCTGCACACCTGTACCAAGCATTACTGCCTACATTCCGAGGGACATAGAGACAGCTACTTTCACATATCTGTCTTACAGAATTTTCTTAAATATCTATGTGTCATCCCTCTTCCTAAGTATGGTACTGCTCAGCTATCTATGCTGCAGGTGAGGAATATGAAAGTAGGAAGATCTATCAGTAGAAAAAGTTACTTCCCTGTGGTAACAATCTTTTTGGTGGATACTGTGTTTACCTGCAGATTCCTCCCAAGTCCACCTGCCTCCCCATTTAAAGGATTGCTCTACGGAAAGGTAATAAAATTGCAAATGAATATAATTTGGCACTGCACTAATCTATCAATGTCAGTCCGTCCGTTCACATCGAAGGCATGGAAAAAATGAATCCAAAACTGATGTTGCTTTGCCGGGGTGTGCGCTGTATGGCTTTGGTGACATTATTTGACATCACTTTCGGTGTTGAGACGAAGCTGGCACCCCCTACTGGTGACATCAAAGCTTTGAGGTTTCCGGAACCAGTCTGACACCCTGGATAGTTATACAGATAAGGATTCTGCAGGTAGATTTAGTATCCACCAGAAATATTGTTACTACCGTTCTAATGAATTCAGAGAGGATATTCTTAATGGGGAAATAGGGTTACAAGTACATAACATCCTTCTTTTGGTGCTTAGACATACATGAAAGGTTTTTTTCCTGCTTCATTTTCAGTCAAGTTGTTGGCCAAACTATGGAAAAAATAAAGAGTCTGTAGGAGAGTTATGGCTGGCCCTCTTGCGTTTCTACACAGAAGAATTTGATTTTAAAGAACATGTCATCTGCATAAGGAGAAAAAGTCTACTGACAACTTTCAAAAAGCAGTGGACGTCAAAGTACATTGTTATTGAAGGTAATGTAGAAATGAAGGGGGATATAGAGATGTGGTGTTTTGAATCCACTCACGTGCAATAATTAATGAAATGTGTTGACTGATTATGCTCTTATTGATAACCAGTTGAAAATTGAGTTGGGCAAGAATGTTGGTCTGTAACGGGAGAGGTCTTCGTTTGATTTATGGTACACCGTGGTGTTGAGTCCTAACCTGTGAACTGTAGCTGCCCTCTGCTTCCTGGGGCTGGCAGGGCTACCCAGTATGGAGGCTGAACTCTGAAAGGTTGGTTAAAGTCGATTCTGAAACGCAATAAGGGGCTGATTGGTGGGTGTCAGTGCCTCTGACATTGCACAAAGACAGCGAAATACAGAATATCAGTTCTTTTTTTTTTTAATTGATTGTAGGGGGTGCCCTTTTCACACTATGTACAGCACTGCAATATTTTTTCCAATGTGAACAATTGCTCTTTTACTGGATTTGACATATCTAACATGTCTTTCAAGGGGAGATGATTCCCCCATGACCTACTGACTATCTGAGTTCTGATCCCTACCATCTACTCTCTATCACTGGATTTCCTTATAGCTATAAATAGCAGAATGTCATGTGCAATATGTTGTAACACAAATTTGTTTGTTTGAATCTGTTTATTGCATTTTCGTATTTTTTTCCATGTACATATATATTATTACACCCACTGAGTATTCTGTAGAAATGTTTATTGGCAATTACATCACAAATACTTCTTATATCTCACCATAAGTTCAGTTTTTATACAAAGCTGTGGGAGGTCAGACTTTCAAAACAACCATTTTAATCAAGTGGACGGAGAAGAAAGAGAGAACAACGTGGCAACTAAATGAGGCTGTTAGCCACAATGAGGGGGTATGGTAAAGGGAGTCCGCAGCGCATGGAGGTAGAGGAAAGGGAACAATGTATGGTGCTATCAGAGTGTGTAACTGAGGGATACATGAGCTAATAGGTAGGTTCATGAGGGGAGGGTTAGAATAAAAGATTATGGGGAGTGGCTTGTGCTAGTGACAGGTGAACACGCAGTCTGGGTGCCCCCATTTGGTGACGTAAGCAGGTCAGGAGATGTGTAGACAAGCTGCCCTGATGCCTGAAAAGTCTCCAGGATAGTGTCACAACTGTCTGCTTTTGGGTATTTATGAAGACCACGCATGCCCCTTCTACGTAAAGACACCCCTTCAGCACGGGCCATGCCTGCATAGACATCTTTCAGGAAGAGACAGTCTGTGGTGTTGGTGATATCCACCTCCACATGATTAGATGTTTGTCAATAATCCGGCCCAAGTCTATGAAATGATTAGTGGCCCTATGTTTCTTATCTATACAAATTAGACCCAGCAGACAGGCCTCCGAGTTGTGGGGCACCGGCCTCTCTGTGGAGTGCGCTAGGTGAGATGTCACACCCAGCCAGTATTGGTGAAGGTAAGGGCAGTCCCACAACATATGTACCAGGGCAGCATCAGGTTGGGCGCAGCGGGGGCAGGCGGTATCTGTCTGGTGATAGCAACAGCTTATTTTGGAGGCGCAAGGTAGGCTCTGTGGAATATGTAATGCTGGATAAGGCAAAAACAGCATTTAGTGTAATAAGGGCAGGGTACTCTGTCATGTGTGCCCACTCTTTGTCTGTACAAAGGCAGCCTAAATAATTTTCCCAACGAGCACGCAATAGGGACAAGGAGACCGAGGCATGTGTGTGCAGTTAGTCTGCAAATCAGTGTGACAAGTGGCTGCCCATGACATGGAGGTACTGGATAGTAGCATGCAATGGACCTTCCTGCTGCATACCGCCCCAAGCGGAGTCAAGGGCGCCTATTAATGAGTTATACAGAGAAAGTGGCCAGGTGAAAGTCCCTCATCTACTAGCAAAGTATCAAACAACATTAAAGTGCCATCACGGTAAAGGTCCCCCAGTTGTATGTAAACCTGCTTCATGCCAGGCGACAAGTTCTCTCGTAGTGGTAAACCGGTCTTCTCTTTGTGTGCCCAATAAGGGTAGTGCAGGAGCGTATGGTTGTATGGCTTTAATTATAAAGAGGCTGCATTTAAAGCAACAGTATGCTATCCGCAACAGCATAGGAGCTGGGGTGCGGTGTCTGGAACAGGGTTGGAAGAGATGCAATATATTCAAGAGATCACCAGAGTGGGGTGATGGTGGCGGTGTCAGACAACTGGAGCCCTGACATTCACCTGGCCCCCCAGAGTAGTTGAGAGGCCAGGTAGTAGTGTTCAAAGTTAGGGACTGCTAAACCTCCACCCATAGTTGGAGTTTATGTAGTGCCTTCCTACACCTTGTGTTGTACCAGATAAGATCTTATGTAAGTCTGTTCAGTGTATGAAAGAAGGATTTGGGGAGCTTATCAAAGTGATATAAAAGTCGGGGAGTACAACCAATTTAACATGTGCCCCCCTTCCAACGACTAAGAGGGTCTTCCAGAATGATGATTGTCATTGGATCAAGGACATAGTGCGAGTAAAGTTACCATTTAATAGATAAGATGTTAGCAGGAAAGGATTAGAGACAAGATGTAGGAAGCTGCCTTTGTATATACTATCGCAAAATGAGAGAAAGTGTGCAGAGTCCAGGGGTTGCCCAAGAGGCTTGACAGAGGCAATAATAGATAATACTAATGCTCTATGTGTGGTAGTGTGGTCGAGCAGTTAGGCTTATCAGAGGGTAGTGTTTAAGCATTTGTTGTACACACACAGGCAATAACTGAGAACACACACTCCAGGCCAATAGGTTTTTATATAGAAAAATAATATTTATTTCAGAACCACAAGATTAAAATTGCAGGTAAGTACATCAAATGTAAGGTACTTTGCATAGGTATAGATAGGACTTTGAATCAAAACAGTAATGTACACAATTTGGCATAAAATGGCAATAAGCTATTTTAAAAGTGGACACAGTGCAAAATTCAACAGTTCCTGGGAGATGTAAGTACAGGTTGGTTAATACGGTAAGTGAAGCACTTACAAGTTCTGTCTCAGGGGCATAGGCAGCCCACCGCTGGAGGTTCAAGTCACCCCCAAACACCCAGCAACACAGGGCTGGTCAGGTGCAGAGGTCAAAGAGGGGCCCAAATAACATAGGTGTCTATGGAGACAGGGGGTGCTGCGGTTCTAGTCTGCTGGCAGGTAAGTACCTGCGTCCTCTGCGAGCAGACCAGCGGTGTTTAGTAGAGCACTGGGGGGATCCCAAGTAGGCACACAAAGCAGACACTCAGTGGCACAGGGGCAGCTGGGTGCAGTGGGCAAACAAGGCTTCGGGTTTGTAATTGAAATCAATGGAGGGACCCGGGGGTCACTCAGACGTTGCAGGCAGGGCAAAGGGGGGCTTCTCGGCCCAGCCACCAACTAGACAAGTGTGAGGGCCACCTGCTGGTCACTGTTGTACCAGTGGTTGGTTCTTCATGAGCCTCGGGGCTGCGGGTGCAGTGCTTCTTCCAGGCATCCGGTTTCTTCTATCAAGGCAGGCGCGGTCAGGGGGGTCCTCAGGGTTCCCTCTGCAGGTGTCGTGGGGGTGCAGAGGTTAGCCCAGGGTGGACACGTCGTCAGGGTCGCCTGGGGATCCTCTCTGGATCGTTGGTTTCTCTGGACATGGGCCAGGGGTGTCAGGTGCAGAGTGGTGGGGACTCACTCTTCTGGAGTGAGGTGAGAGTCCCTTTAAAGATGTTTTTTTCTTGCTTGAGGTAGACAGTTTCGCTGTCCTCTGGAGTTCTTGGTCCTTTGTAGTTGCAGGGCAGTCCTCTGAGTCGGCAGAGGTCGCTGGGCCCACAGGATGCGTAGCTGGTGTAGATTTTTGAATCAGGAGACAGGCCAGTAGGGCTGGGGCTAAGGCAGTTGTCGTCTTCCTTCTTCTCTGGGGGGTTTTCAGGTCAGCAGTCTTTTTTCTTTGTAGGTCATCAGGAATCTGATTTCTTGGGTTCAGGGTCACCCCTAAGTACTAAATTTAGGGGTGTGTTAGGGAGGGAGGGCAGTAGCCAATGACTACTGTCCCTGAGGGTGGCTACACCCTCCTTGTGACTCCTCCCTTTGGGGAGGGGGGACACATCCCTACTCCTATTGGGCTAAATCCTCCAAAGCACGATGGAGGATTTTCTAAGGCGGGGCTCTCATCAGCTCTGGTCACCATAGGGGTGTACATGGCTGAGGGGGTGACGACTCCTTGTTTTTCTCATTATCTCCCCGGACTTGCCGTCAAAAGTGGTGGCTGTGTCCGGGGGGTGGGCATCTCCACTAGCTGGAGTGCCCTGGGGTGCTGTAATACCAGGCTTGAGCCTTTGAGGCTCACCGCCAGGTGTTAGTTTCTGCAGGGGAGGTGTGAAGCACCTCCAACCAGGGCAGGCTTTGTTCCAGGTCACAGAGTGCACAAAGGCACTCACCCCATGTGGCCAGAAACTGGTCTGGAAGTGGCAGGCTGGCAGAGGCCGGTCCACCTAGAACTAGCAGTTGGGCTGGCATGCAGGGGGCATCCCTAAGATGCCCCCTGTGTGCATTCCTCAATAAATCACACACTGGCATCAGTGTGGATTGTTGTGCTGAGAAGTTTGGTACCAAACTTCCCAGTATTCAGTGTAGCCATTATGGAACTGTGGAGTTCGTGTTTGAGAAACTCCCAGACCCTATACTCTGTATGGCTACCCTGCACTTACAATGTCTAAGAATCGGCTTAGACACTGTAGGGACATAGTGCTCATGCAGCTATGCCCTCACCTGTGGTATAGTGCACCCTGCCTTAGGGCTTTAAGGCCTGCTGGAGGGGTGACTTACCTATGCCACAGGCAGTGGGTTGTGGTCATGGCACTCTGAGGGGAGTGCCATGTCGACTTAATCTTTTTCTCCCCACCAGCACACACAAGCTGTGAGGTAGTGTACATGTGCTGAGTGAGAGATCTCCAGGGTGGGATAATACATGCTGCAACCCTGAGAGACCTTCCCTGGCTTACAGGGCCCTCGGTACCAGAGGTACCTTTTACAAGGGACTTAACTGTGTGCCAGGGCTGTGCCAGTTGTGGAGACAAAGGTACAGTTTTACGGAATAAACACTGGTGCTGGAGCCTGGTTAGCAGGGTCCCAGCACACTTTCAATCAAAGCTGGCATCAACAAAAGGCAAAAGGTTAGGGGGTAACCATGCCAACAGTGGCATTTTCCTACTCAAGATTTCTCCCAGTTGACTTCAAGCCTGGAGAGTGCTGCAAACGTCTGGAATATGGGTGCTAAATTGGAGGGAGTCTTGTGAACATCACATAGGTTTAGAAACAGGTCATCAGAGTGTAAGCCATCTCCTAATGGAATACCCCAGGTGCACCCGTATGTGTGAAGAGCTACGGCTAGTGGTTCAGCCGCTAGCGAGAAAAGTAGAGGTGAGTGGGGACATCCTTGACGTGTGGCCTTCTGAATCATGATGGGGTCAGAAGTCAGAGCCCCACTTTTCACTCTAGTCACAGGTTGGGTATATAGTAACTTCACCAGTCTGACAAACCTGGGACCCAATCGGTAACAGGGTTAAACTGCAAATAGAAAGTCCCACACCAATGAGTCAAATGCTTTCTACATGTCTAGGACCAGACAGCTGGATCTGGAATAATGGCTTTTTTCATGACTCAGAAGAATCTACGTGTGTTCAGTGTGGTATTTCGGATAGGGACATACCCATTTCGATCCGGATGTATGAGTGCTGGTATCAGAGGGTCCAGTTGGTCTGCTAAGATCTTGGTAAGTATTTTATAATCAGTATTAAGAAGTGCGAGCAGGCGGTATGAGTCAAAAATTGTGGGATTACGGTCCTGTTTGGGCAAGGAGATAAGTAGAGCCTCGCAGAGTGATGATGGCAAACAAGCTACTTAGAAGGCATCGCCATAAATTGTTTGAAGGCGGCGGGGCCAGGAGTGTGGTGTAGGCTTTATAAAACTCAGTCAGAAGACTGGCCCTGGGATCTTCCTCGTGGCTAGGGCACGTATATCCTCCTGTATCTCAAATAAGGGTGCGGAGTGATGGTGGGTAGGGCTGTGTTGGAAGTAGTAAGGAGTTGATGACTGTAGGTCAGTGTTCATGACTTGCTCATACATTTAGTTGTATTGTCTCGTCATCCCAGCATGTATTGCCATTTGAGTGTGCAGAAGAGTACCCTTAGACAAGCAAAGTGTATGGGGTGTCTAGGATGTTCCTGACGAATGAGCCAAGCCAAAAGAAATCCTGCTTTGTCTGCTGATGTGTGTTTTAGCCGTGTGTGCAGTGTAATTAATGCAACAGGGGCGTTCCAGATGCATAGCATGTTCGTGTTGTGTCGAGAGAAGGTTGCTGTAAAGAGTTCGATGCCGCCCGTAATTGAGCATTGAGGAGACCTCGCCCAGTGTGGGAGACGTCCCTGGACAATGTCCGCCTCATGTTCCATGTACAACATCCTGTGCATTGATCTCTGAGAACTGATTTGAAGTCATCCCATTCAGTTGAGCGGGAGGGGGCGGTATTGGTTAAGTTTGAAATGACCGCCTATGGCAGAATCAAGGGAGGACCGGAAGGAGTGGGGTCATCTAAGTTCTGCCTGTTGTAGTTGCCGTGTAGGTATTGGTGTGGGGGCTGTATCTCAGTTCAAACAGACATGTTGGGGTTTGTGATCGGAGCGTGTTATGTGGGAGAGAACGTCTGGTGAGCCCACAAGGCAGTCTATGCAGACATGTAGTTTATGCGGGCAGGAAGGTATGAACTCTCGATTGTGGGTTATGCGTTCTCCAGATGTCCAACAACCGCTGTGAGACAAGTAGTCAGTAAATGTGCATTAGTGGTAGCAACTGTGCGAGGAAAAGGAGGAAAGGGGTGGTCTAGTTGTGTGTCAAGCACACTGTTAAAATCTCTTCAAAAGAGCCATGGAATCCGGTTCCATAGCGAGAACCCCTGAAAGATGGGTGAGGAAGCCCTGCTGATCATAGTTGGGTGCATAAATTGTAGCTAAGGAGCATGGTGATGCCCTTCAAGATATCCCTCAACCAACATGTATCGGCCTTCTGAATCTGCAAGGGAACGTTGCAAAGGGAGTGTTATCCCTGAACCATATCAAGGTTCCTCTAGCATACGTGAAGACATTTGTAGAGAATACTTGTCCGTACCATCGCCGCTGGAAACGCACAGCCTCAGTGAGTGTCAGGTGGGATTTCTATAGAAACCCTATGTGCGCTGACCGACAGCAAAGGGAGGAATAAATGGCGTACCCTGCATGATGGAGTGTATATACCACAAACATTCCATGTTGTTATGTTCACGTTAACCAGGATTCTAGGAGCCGTGTTGGAGGGATGGAGGGGGGCAGAGGCTTAAAGGGGTGGGGAATTATCGCCATAATGTTGGGTGGTAGCAGGCGTGGACTGCAAGAAGGGGTTAAATGAGAACAAAAAAACAACAAAAAGCTAACCATTCCATAGGGGTGGAGGAACAACATGTATCCACCCAAATGTATCATGAGTTTGCTAGTGTCACACAGCCAACTGAATGAACGACGTGTAATGCGGGCTAAAGCATAGAGCTTTTGGCCATCATTGTAAAAAGGGTCTAATGGATATACGATGTGGTCATGATGCTACAACATAACACTTATATAACTGAGTATCAAAATAATAAAGTTACCACATTTTACAACCAGACTTTTACCGAGGTCATTAGCTGTCTGTGTGGGGTCCCACGTGGAAGTGTTGTGGAATTTGGTTGTGAGTGCCAGCTCAACATGGAGCTCTCTTCACTGAACGATTTAGATGTCAACTCATCCTAGTCCGATAAAGGTGGTGATTTGCAGATCATCAAAGCAGCTTGGAAAGCCTTCCTACGTTCATTTGTCATCTGATCCAGGTCCGGAGTGCCACATGGATGCTGTGAACAGTCTTGGCATGTGGCCGCGGGTTCCGTCTTTCAGGTTGGAGGCAGATGCATTGGACTAGTCAGCAGGGCCAAGAGTGGCTAGGCCTGACGATTCAGTCCAGTCCCAGACATCTTTAGGGTCCATGAAAAACCTTGACTTGCCATCATCGATCACCCGAAGTTTTGCAGGGAACAGGAGTGATTATTTGACCCCAGTGCATGCAGGCAGAGTTTCTCAGCAAGGAAGGAGTTTTGTTGACTTTGCACCAGTAGAGTATAGTCAGTGAATATCATGATGCATGCATTGTTCCACTGACAGATCCTGTATTCTGCGAGTTTCCTGTACGATGGTGTCTTGGTCGCTGTAGTGTAGATGCTGAACCACCATGGGTTGCTGGTTCGAGCACAGAGGAGGGCGACATGCAGTTACCCTGTGGGCTCTTTCAATTGCAAAGAAAGAAGATAATTTAGATATGGGCAATGTAGTTCGCAGCCAGTTCTCTATATAGGAGACAGGGTCTGAGTCTTCCGTGTTTTAAGGTAAGCCAACAATAAGAATATTATTTAGACGAGAGTGGCCCTCAGCATCTTCAGCCCTCTTTTCTAATATGCAGATCTGTTCCTGCAGGGTTTGTAGGCTTTTGTTGGTGTCTCACACTTGGGGTTGCAGCGAAAGGATAGCTTGTTCGGAGGTCTGGACCTTAATCTGCCATGTTTTGATGCTGCACATGTAACAGCATGAGATCTGTGGCCACAGTATCGATACATTGTTCTAAGAAGATCTGAGAACCTTCATTGGACACCAAAATGGCATCCAATTTGCTGCTTATGGAAGCAGACTTGGAGTCCCGGTCCAGTTGGGTGGTGTCCAAAGTAGGTGATGAGGTGGCTTCCTTGAAAGACACAGGTGGGTTTTGAGTTCCTGACCATATGCGGCCCATGACGAAAGGTAACTTCAAGAAGATTCAGTTGACAGTGCCAGTCAGTGATGCGGACCCTCTAGCAAATGCTAAATAGGCACAGCAGCACTGTGCTGCACGAGCAGTCTGAGTTGCAGTTCAGGAGTGTTGAGGCCTGCATACACTATTGTTCATCAGGGGGTGTGCAGCACGAGCAGCCCCGCGGGGGCAGGGCAAAGCTTCTGAAGTAGTTGCGCAATTCAGCAAGGGTTACGGTGAACAGAGGCAATGATTGGTTGGGGGTAGTCATTGTGGCATAGGTGAATTATGTCATGCAAATACAGGGAGCACCTGTGTTGGCCAGTGATGTGGCTCAGTCAGTTGTCAGGTTTATGTAACTGGTGGCTGATATCCAAGCTATGGAGCATTGTCAAGGTCACATATGAACAACCGAGGCACTGTTATGAGGGTTGTAGAGCGCCACACTGCATTGGACCCTGCTGGGCTGCGATGCACACCTCACAATGTACACTGGCTGGTCAGCAGGCGAGAGGCAAAAACTATGGGATACATGAGGCGGTAGACCACTGATTGGGAAAGCCGCCGCCACCTAATTGTCCGTTGCGTGGCGGTCTCTTATGTTAGGGCCTCACAGTTGTCACAGTGACATGGAGTTATTGTGCAGGTAATGGCCCAGCGTTCATGGTCAATGCTAGGGCAAGTTCTCATTCGACTACCACAAGGTGGCAGTAGCCCAATGGGGGAGTCCACTAACTATGTGAACATGGGCCCAGGGTGTTACCAATTCCAGTGCCCGCGAGAGAGGGAAGTTCCTTTACAGTGTGGTCACCGGTTGCTCAGAGGCTCCAGTCAAGAAGAGATGGGCCACTCACCTGTTGGTTGCAGTGTGGGTATGGAGCTAGTGGTGCCTCTAGGCAGGCAGGCAGGACGTACCGCCAAAGGGAGCTCGTACCACAGTCGTCACAGGTGCAAAATTGGTCTTTCCCGAGGGGTAGCACTCTCAGCCTTCACGCTCATCGGTCCCTCAGGAAGGGGTGAGCCTCACTGTGGTCGTGGTACAGGGCAGAGTAAGGAGTAAGGTTAATGTAAAGCTCTGGTCGCTTGACATACTCGGGCCTCAGGCCAGCAGGAGTGGTGAGGCCACAGCGGGTGGCCGCAGACGGGATTGCGGATACACCAGCAGTAACTTCAAATCGGGGGGGGGGGCTTGTTCCCAGGCATACCGCAACTGCATCTATGGGGCTTTAATGCCCAGTGCCGCAACACAGAGCAGCCAGTAGCCGCTGCAGCACCTGGTGGTCTGCAGCCTTGATAAGGGGAAAAGCTGCTTTCAGGAGACGCACAGTGGTGGTACAGGGCTGCCCACACTCACTCAAGGCAGCTCTTCAAAGTTGCTGTGTCGTGGGCCATCAGCAGCACGAAAGGTGGTTTGTGGATGGCGCGGGGTAAAGCAGGCTTATTGGGGAAAGGCGGGGCAATAGGCGCAGGGCTTAACTAAAACACGTCCGCCATCTTTGCCACTCAAGCCACGTCCTCACACTGTAACACAAATGATTTTAAAATGTGTTAATTATTTTAATTTCAGAGAAGTTGCAAATAGGTGGCAACACTTTCAGTCTATTAAATATTAGTACTTTACTTCTTATTAATTATAATTACAGTTCTTGGTTATTTCTCTTTTGATATTGCTGGTTGTAATAAATCTCTGAAAACGTAATATAATTAGAGGAAACGCAATGCCATGCAATTAGATCTTAATGGCGCACATAAAGCAGACAAAACAGTACAGGGATAACAGTGTGCAGAATAAATACAGCAGTCCTACAGGAAAAAGTCAGATTAGTCCACTAATCAGCTCACAAATGCCATAAACATTCTTTGGGCGGTGTAGTATTTATGGAGAATGTTGATCCAAATTGCCAAATCTATATATGGTTGCACTAGCTTAGACTGTTTTGCAACATACTGTGAAATTGACTGAGTCGTCACGATTTTAGCTTTTCTTAATCATGGCGTCCTGTGCCTTTGTCTTGTATGTTTCAATAGAAAATATTAATTTCAACAAATCTTACCGTATTGTTGTATCTGTCACTAGAGTGAATATTGCTAGTGCAACTTTAAGAACTCAAGCAACCACCCTGTCCGATCAATACTCTGCAGTTATTCAACCAGTTTTTTATTTTGTTGCTACCAATGTTACACACCACTATTACGGCAGCTACCTCCAGTATCTGCTTTATACTACAAGCTCAGTTTTTGTGAGCGGCTAGGGTTTTGACTTTTACTCCATGTCTTAGGATGTGTTCTTTGATCCCCACTGTTTTTGTGAATTTAAGTCACTTATTTTTCAGAAAATGCTAGAATTATTTTCACTTGTTGATTCTTGTTTAATAGGGTCCCTTTATATAAGAGGTGAATGGAAGAAGTCATGGGTGGGATGAAGTCATAGAAGAATGACATGCTTCTCATCTGTGTTAGACCTGGCGTCCTTGGCATGGTTTCCCCTTACTTTTTGCCTTCCGACCTCCCTGTTTTTCATTTTTGCTGTGTTTAGGATTCTATGTGCTTTACCACTGCTAACCAGTAATAAGGTGAAGGTGCTCTGTACTCTAAACCAAGTTGACATTGGCTTAACCACATTTGGCATTTTTAATTTGCTTGTAAGTCCATAGTAAAGTGAACTATATGTGCCCAGGGCCTTTAAATTAAACGCCACTTATGGGCTAGCAGCTCTGATTGTGCCATCCACTACTTTAGCCCTGTAAACACATCTCAGGCCTGCCACTGCAGCGTCTGTGTGTGCAGTTTTTAAACTGCCATTCCGACCTTGCAAGTGCACCCACTTGCCCATGTCAGACCTTCTATTTATTACATATGTTATCTTTAAGGTAGTCCCTAGTAAGCCCCAAGGACAGGGTGCAGTTTAACATTCCCTGGTAGTGAAAAACTAATAGATTCATATTTCACTCCTGTGAGGCCTGTCTCACCCTTAGGTTAACATCTGAGTTACATTGAAGCAGCCTTTAAGTGTAAATTCCAATTGGGAAAAGATAGAACTTTGGAGTTTGGTGTCTATGGACTCACAATTTAAAATCACAACTTATGGTGAAGTCGGATTTTAAATTGTAAGTTTTCAAATGCCATTTTTTAGAAAGTTGGCATTTTCTTACTTTAACCATTCTGTGCCTCTGCCTGTCTCTGAATACGCGTCTGGGGTGGGTGACAGCTGGGCTTTGTGCATTCCCGCAAGACGGTCACACACAAAGGGAGCTGGGGTGTGACATTTGCCTTCTGACGGCCCATCAACAGTCTGATGGGCCTTCCTGGGCTAGATGGGAAGGAGGAGCTGACACACCTGAATAGGGCTGTGTGCATGCCCCACACAAAGATTTACTTAACCCCATATAGAGTGCCTTGAGCAAGGAAAGAAAGGGCAGGAACCTTGTACACTTTAAAGACCTCTCTTTGAAGTCTCCACCACTTCAAAGGCTCAGCTGGGTATACGTACTGGACTACGAACCCCACCAAATCGGAATACTTCTCGATTTGAGTACTTTCTGCCAGGAAGAAGGGCTGCTGTGCTGCCAGGAGGGACTGTCATTGTGCTCAACTGCATTGCTGTGTTGGCCTGCTGCCTCTTGCCTGGGAAATGAGAAGGACTGGACTTTGTTTTCTACATCCTCTGCAGAACCAAGTGACTCCAAGGACTTGTTGGCTTGCCGCCTGTTCTGGAAGTCCCAGGGCCTTCAAAGACTTCCCCTAAACTCTTCTTCAGCTGCTGGACTCTGCCACTGCGAGTCCTGCCCGGCCCTGCTTTGAGGTGCCAATCAAGTCCTGGCCTTGAGAGGGAACTCTACAGCTGTTTTCCTTCAAAAACCAACACATCAAGTCTCTTGCGCTAGTGTGAACTGCGGCAGTGCCCTTTGACGTCACACAGTGCTGATTTGACAATGGGGTGGGACTGACTGCGAGGTTCAATGATGATACAGTGTTGATCCAAGGACATCGCTGCTCAGCTTGGCGATGACACATCACCTGCTTCGAAAGGGGTTCGATGCTAACGCGGGACCAGACTGCAAGGCTTAACAACGATGCATCTACCCAACTGCGTGGATCGAAATCGCCGCATCGAGTCCCTGACGCCAACGCTTGCTCCATCCAGGGTACTTTTTGCCTTGGACCCTGCGTGGGTCCTGTAGCCACCCTGCTCTCCAACATGGTAGGACTGAACTATTGATTTACCCTGGTCTAGTGCAAGCTCAAGTAACCTCTCAGCGCTATCGACTTTTAAGCACTATATTGCAGTTTGTTCTTATCAATCATATCTTGAGTTCTACTTATTGAATTTTTGGTCTTATTTTACTCAGTTAAATATTCTCTATTAGCCTAAACTTGTGCGGAGTCTTTTTGCGATATTTTCCACTGTAACTGTAATTTAATTGTTGCACAAATACTTTACACATTGCCTGTTAAGCTAAGCCTGACTGCTGTGTGCCAAGCTACCAGACGGTGAGCACAGGTTAACTTAGGGTGCTCATCTGATTTACCCTGACTAGGATTGTGTTCCCAACTTGGACAGGGTGCATACCTCTGCCATCTAGAGATCCAATTTCTAACAATCTGCATACCACGATCTTACTTCATAAAGATGCTAAAAATCTATGCATTTGCCTAGTTGGAGACTGAAAGTTAGATACAGGGTTTGCCTCAGAGATAAGCTAGAAAGTGTAAGAAAAACGTCAAACTCTTCCTTTAGGACACAAGATCATGAATTCTCTTCTTCTGCAAATTATAGGACTGGATCTAACCCATCTAAAGGGCCTTCATACCTTACTTGGTGTCTGTAACTGTTGCTATTGACTGT
This sequence comes from Pleurodeles waltl, assembly GCF_031143425.1. NCBI lineage: Eukaryota > Metazoa > Chordata > Amphibia > Caudata > Salamandridae > Pleurodeles > Pleurodeles waltl. Next base: position 799,612,454 of record NC_090436.1, read on the forward strand.
GAGGCAGTCAATACTGAGGGTATCGCAAGCATCTGTTCCAATGTTGCAGCGGTACTCACTGTTGCAATCTTACTCAATGTCGAGGTCCTTGAGGTTAATCATGGTTTGCTGTTAATGCATTAAATTGCCAGGTCCCACGTTCCAAAGCTGACCATCAGTGCTTGGGAGGGACTAATAAGAATTCCCTCACTTCTTCTGCTTTGTAGTCCTCTGCTGAATAGTTTCCATTAATTCCTTCATTTTAAGGTGGCATAGGACGTGAGATGTGACACAACCACTGCAAACTATAGTCACTGTTTCCCTAGCACATATTCCCTCCACAACTGACAAGGTAAATCTCACTCCAAACATGCTGTATGCTCTGCCTTCTTAGATGTCTCCATTAGATAATGGTATTGCCTTCCATAAGGTAGCCAACATAGTAGCCTAATACTCATTGTTGGTACTTTACATCCTCTATGATTTTCAAGAGACTTCTTCTGAAGCTACAAGCTTGACTAGTATTCTTGTAGCTTCAGGTCTGCTGAAATCTGTCATGAACACTTGTGCTATCTGTAACACTGTTGGAGAGGAACATTGAGTAGTAGTATTGCTCTTCAGTGTAAGATCCTTTATTTTATGTAACCTCCACCCTACCACCTCCCTAGTTTCTTTGCTTTTCTTGACTGCAAAGAGACAATGTGAATCTCTAGACTCAACTTTCATGATGCATCCTGTGGAAGAGAACAGAAAGTATCCCCAGCCTTTTCTATTATTATGAGAACAGCTTGCATTTTAGCACTTATGGGCTGCTACATCAACACCATCTGGGAGGCAATTCAGCAATTTGTGAAACTGCTGTCTATAGAAAAAAGAGATGTTTTTAGAAATGTTCATAAAGGATATAGTCCTGGTGTCTCCAACTATTCCATTGTGAGTTGCCGTTAGCTCGTAGACATTTTCAGAGTAGCTCCCGGCCTTGAGTTCATTTTTAAATAAGCATTTTAAAAGGTTAGGGGAAGGGTGTGTTTATTTTACATTATCATCATCAGGCTGGCGATAGTAGGACCCAATAATGAGCAGTGCAAATTCACATTTATGACCCAGGCAGGGGCGACTGAGGCGAAGAAATGGCACACTGAGGTATTTAACTCTTACATAAAACTCCTTGTCAACTCAGTATTGGAACTCAGAACACAATGATGTCTCTGATTGCTTTCAAAATAGGTTAAAATGAAAAGTTACCTTAATGATTAACTCTTCATTTTAATGTTCTCCCATTTCATCTGACCCAGTTACAAATAGCAGGCCTCTTGCTCCCAGCGTCCTATAAATACTGCTATATTTATAACTGAAAAACAGTCTTGTGTTTTTTAAATGGGAGAAATTTAAAATGAAGAGAAGTATTTCTATGAAACAGTAATTCTTAACGTTTTTCCACACTTTCAGTTAAGACAATTACACCTCAGTGGTTTATAAAGCATGTTTCTTCACTTTAAATACCTCCCATTTCTATCATAAATATGGTACAATGTCTACAGGCCACTGGGAGCAAAATGAATGCTGTTTCTAGATAAAACACTTATGAGAAAATTTGAATGATGAGTTTTATTGAAACCATATAAACATTAAGTTAACTCTTCAGTTTAATTTTCTTCTATTTTAAGTGTCACCTTTACCCACATTAGGCATTTTACTCCTGGAGGCTTGTAGTCACTGTGCCAAAATTGTAACTGAAAAATGCAGCTATAATTTTAAGAGGGAAGAATTTAATGTGCAGAAAAATGTTCCACTTTATAAACGTTTTTGCAGAATATTTTTCTGCACTTTGAATTTCTCACATTCAAAAAAATGGATATAGGTTTGTTTTATACATCTAATGGTGCCACATATGGTGAAAGTTAGGTCCTGTGCCACAAGTACATATGCCACAGGTTCTCAGTCACCCATACACACATATCCCATTCATGCGCACACACATTCATAAATCCTCATAGACCACACTCTAAATGGCAGACATGGCAGCCCTGTAACAGTGCCCCTTGTCAAAGTATTTTGTTCAGACCATAGCATCTGGATCTGTGGACATTAGTCTGAAAGTCAATAAAGCTGGGTATGGGAGAGTCTAGTAACAATGCACAATTTGTATAGCCTTCAGTAGCTCACAATGATTTTTACTGATCAGAAGTAGCTCTCACCTCAAAAAAGGTTGGCAACCCCCTGGTATAGTCACTTTATATCAAGCCATTGTCGAAAAAAATAAACCAGATCCGTAGGCTGACTACGACTGCCAATAGTGCTTTATGAAACAGTCATCATGGCTGTAATTGACATCTCTGACTTCACAGGTTCATTAAAACATGTTGGTGCTAGTTTTTGGCAGCTCCTCTCTCTTTGGAGCATGTGCTTAAGACCAGAGCTAAGCATAAGGACAGAAGAGGATAATTTGAAAATAACCTGAAAAGTTATGGGTGTGACAAATAGTGGTGTAAAAACCATCCTACGAAATAGAGCCACATTTGCGCCAAACATCTTCTAGGAATAGAGGAAACCAGCTTCTTCCACTGCAAAGCATCCCCTCAAAACAACTTCATCTTTTTGCTGTTGTCAGCACCCGGTGCAGGAAGTGCAACCATTTTTCCTACATTTCCTAGCTTATCTCTTAAGCATTTAAGAATGTTCAAAAACATCAAAAGAACAAGAGGGCCTGCTGAAGTTACTACTTAGTCCAAAAGAAAAGCAAACAAATTATCTTAGATAGAGAACTCCAGGGTGTTGGCTTTTCTGTTATTCCCTTATATATCTAAAAGGGACTGAATGTAGGCCATTGAGGTACAGATGCCTATTGAAACATTCCAGTATGCGTACACCACAAGATTATTGAGATTTAATATTGGAAAAGCTCATTTACAGTATAGAGTTCTTTCTTTCAGCTTCAGATTGGCACCCTTCTTTCACCGGGTCTTTTAGAAAAACATGTTAATAGGAATGGCCTGCCTTCAGTGCAAGGGCATCTTTATCCACCTCTGCCTTGACAAGTAGATTCAAGGCATCCTCCAAAGTAATGAATAAGGACTTTCAAATGCGTTGTATCTTCTGCATTTGGTTTGTCAATTCAGGAAAGTCAACTCTGCAACCAGTTTCAGCCATCCAGTATCTTGGATCAGTTTTAACCACAGTAGTCACAAGAATACTTCTTTCAGAGGACAGACTGTCTTCTACTCAGTATATTTGTCAATATCCAAAGAAAAGTAATCTTTTGAGAATTCTCTTCTCTTGTGAGCACCATCAAATTTTGCATGTTCTCAGTCCAGAATATGGCAGACTATACTATTGTAAAAATGCCTGGATGAAGAATAATCACAAACTGAGGGAAGCTGTGAAGAAGTGATTTCAGTGACCAATCTGGCTCCCCAAACCATATGGTGGCAGTGGGATGGGAGCATTTGTGTGCACTTCAGAGACTCTAGGTATCCTGAAGCCCCGCCTCCCGACTGTTCACTTCTTAATGCTGGAGGCAGTGAAGGCTCCTGGACGACCCCTTGTGCTTCTCACTGCTGTAATCAACGGTCCTCAGAGTGCCCATTCAGAATCCATCTGGCTGAAAAGTATCTCCCTATGGCTGCTGTTGCACCTGGATGCCCGTCTACGGCTGTTCTTAAGTAAAGTGTGCTGATGCCCATCGAGGTCTGGTCTCTGTAGCATACAACTGTAAATAAATAAATATGGTGGATTCTCAAGAAGACCATGAGTGACTGAATGAAATGAGTTAATGAAATGAAGTTTATACAGCACACTGCATCAGAGGAGTTTCTAGCTCTCAAAGTGGTCCCCTGATGTCAGGAAGTGTAAAACATAAACACAAAAGCTAAACTTTGGTAATAAACGCCAAGATTTCAGTTTTTTGTATATAAGGAGATGGTCATTCATGGACCTAATCTCTAAGGAAGACACGTTCTGTAGCTTTGGTATAAGAAAGGGAAAGGCTCTGTCACAGCACAGTCTTTATCCTTGTACCTGAGTTCATGGTTCTCCAGGCTCAGCAAGAGATAGTTTGTATCTAATCATTTTGATTGCATAACGCTTGGACTGTAGCCATTTATGCCACCATGGGCACTTTCTTGCCTGATAGGGGACCTAGTGTAGGTTTGTCAAGTGACAAAACATTGATACCCGGTTCGAAGCCCTGAGACAAGGCTTGCAAAAGTGTTTTGCACTATTTAAATGCAGTAAGTACTCTATTTCCCCTGGTACTAGAATTTTTTTCCCATTTATGTCTCAATATTGTACCATTTATTATATTGTTTCTTTTTGTCTAAAGTGATAAAGTATTTTTCCTGGCAGTGTGTAAAGTGGTTTAACAGGCCCCCACTGTTCTATTTATTTAGCTCCTCAGTGTAAGTTTTGTATTATATATAGAAGCCTAAATTCCATAACATTTAAACAGGCAACAAGAGAGCACCAATCATTAACAGCCAGAAAGTAAAGTTCCAGAAATGTGTAGAGCTGACAATCTCAGGTACATCATTTTTGTAAGTGTTAAGGATATCCATTTCCAGAAAACCCTTTTGAGTCTTAGATCTTTATTGGTTGTCAGGCAGCCCACAGGCATGATTTGACAACTCAGTGGGGGGTGATTTTAAATGAAACACAGATGAAACAGGAATTGCACATAACTACCAAAGAAATTGATTCATTAAGCTCACTTGGTACAAAATGATCTACCCCACGTCTTTTTAAAGCATCCAGTGGCAAGTGACACAAATGTAAAGTTATATGTTTGATAAACTAAAAAGGTGCTGTGAGAAAATCTCTGCTGTCATCCCTTTCCAGATTGCACTGCCCGGTATGAAATTAAAAATTTACCAACTGTTTTCTGCTCAAAGAAATTATGAGCTAGATTTGTGGAGGCGCCTTCCAGCTGTGTCTGTTGTGGCCAAATGCCAGTTTCCTTTTCTTTATCTTTATCAATTAGATTCACTGAGGCTCTTCGTCCCAAATACCAAGACCATTTGACCCTCCGTATTTTCTCTTGTGAATTACTTTCAGCTCTACACGAACCAATACCACCACCATGGTGTATTGGCACACAGAAAAAAATAAGATGCAGAATGCTCTCAAGAGAAGCTCAAAAAAGTTGGATTTGGGTCCTTTTGAGATACATCTGCATCTGAGCAGTCATCCATGTGAATCGTTTTCGAACTGGAAAATATACAATTTCAAAAGTCACCTGTTGAAAGAACATTAGAGGATCCTAAAACAGTGAGTTCTAAACAGCTGATTACTTTCATAAGTTTTCTCAGCCTGTAGCTCACCAGATATCAACTTGTCACCTAAATATTCATGAAAAAACAAGATTATGGATAACCCAGCACTTTCCCAAAAGTGAATGCTTTGAAATACTGGTCAAGGACATTTGTTTACACTTTTCCAGCAACCCAATCGATTCGGAAACTGATAGCCCTACTTTAATAATGCATGACAAAGATGATCTGCATTGTTTTCGATTACCTCACCAGTGGTGGTATTTGGACCTAACCACAAAGAAATGCCTATTGCAGGGTGCCCACCTGAACCCACTTGATGACTGCATAAACATTTTTAAAAAGTGAGGTGTCCTCCACAAATTCATTTGACACCAATGTTGAAGAGCTTCTTCTTTATAAGGAGAAGTTATTCTACCTTTATTTTTCAAACCCTGGCCTTCAGTTTTCAAGGTGGATGAGGTTCTCCAAATGCTCCCTGGAGGAATAGAGGCACCGAAAGCTTACCAAGGGGGAAAATATACTATCCTCTTTAGTTTGCAAAGTCTGGCCTTCAGTTTTCACCTATAAATGAACCCTAATTGGGAAACCATTGCCTCTCCAAGAATTAAATAATGATGCCCCCAAACTAGGTTTCTGGTTCCCCTCTTCCAGTCTTGTTTTCTTCTGTTTGTAAATATGTCAGAGAGAATCCCTCCATGGAGAATGAGAAGGAACATTTACTTATAATCATAGTTGTTTATACTGGGTGTTGTCTGTGAATTCCTAAACATCCATTCACCTTCATGTGTACTAGAAGCACCAATTTTACTTGTTTTTCAGTTTGAAATGCTTTATGAGGTGGTGCTTTCAGTTGAATGCAGTTTAAAATGACTTGTTTGGTTTATGTTAGCTACATTAAAAATAAACCTGAAAGTATTGAGCCCTATTGGGTTTTTTGTTTATTTACATGATTTTATTTTCTGAAACTAAATATATAAAATTGTCTAGTGGAGTAGTAAGTGAGCCAGAATGTCCATGATTGGAGAAAATAGGATTGAAGATAAGTACTTTGTATTTACTAGTATTGGTGTCAGTGATTGTTCCTCTGTCACCTACAGCTATATTCACAAGGACATTTCATATCTCTTGGCCAAACTGAACAATTAAGTTACATTTCATTTGAGCATGGACCTCTGGTAAACCCATGATTGCCGTCCAGAGCAGTCAGGGGGTGTCTGACAATGTGGCCCTCACTGATATACGAAAGCTGACTGGATGAAAGTATAACACTAGGCAACACAGTGAATGGTCTTAGCAACTGGTTGAACATATTACCAATGAAGTCACCATGGTATGTGAATATGTAATATACTTGGAAGGCAGATTCTTCGGGTTAGAGGAAGATGCCAAAATGAACAGATTGAGGTAGTGACATTGGTGGAATGGAACAAAAATGTGAGAAATTGAGTACCAGTCCTGTCACATTTCTCCTTTTGACCTTGTAGATAATATAGGAGGAGGCATATCATGATCAAAAGATTTGATGAGGTTAATAGGAAACTGTGATATGTCTACTGTGTAAGCTGTTATAAGGTGAAATAAATTTAGGATTGACTTGCACATTGGTTTCAAATACTTTATTAACCTTATGCAGGCCTTCCTATGAGTCAGTGCTCACCCTGTAGGGTAAAACAACTGCATGAGCTTTGCCATGCTGAACTGTTAAATGTGGAATATCTGCTCCAGAACTTGACTTTCTGGTATAGTATTATGACATCAGCATTTCAGAATTTGTCCTTGCTAAGTCACAGAGCTGGCATCCTGAACTTCAAGTAGTGTGACTGGGTGCGCTACTGGTCCTTAGATTTCTTTTGCAGAGTGGCTGGGTTGTAACTTATGTAATAGTCAGTTGCCCATCTGGTGTCTGTCATTGAGGTCCCGCTGAAGTGGCTTGTCATTTGCCCTCTACCTAGTGTACACCACATGGTTGACCCCATGAGTGTGCACCAATTTATGGATAGAACACTGGCAGCTAAGCCTGATTATTTATCTTTCTTCAGAATACTTTTGTATGCAATAGTTTGTTTCTTTAGATTCATAATGGGAGATAATTGGTCTACAATATGGGGGTTGCAGGACTGAGTGTGTATTCAACCAGGTTGAAATCTGATATACTGAACAAAGGTTAGCATCTAATATCTGACACAGACTTCTAGCTGCAGATCCCTTACCTTTGAATTACCTGGCATCAGCTTCAAATTCGTAATTTTTTTGCTGAGCAATACTCTGTGTGCGCCGTCGGGTGGCGTAGTTCGGATCCGCGTGTGACGTCCGGCTCCATGTTTCTTCGTCTGCATCGTTGGAGACGTCTGTGACACCACGGTCGCCTATAAAGGCACCACCCCGGCGTGCATACGTCAGTTATTTTCCTTCTGTGCCAGTTAAGTGCAGGTCTGGGAACGAGCTACCCTTTGCCTTTTTTGGCAAGCCTTTATTTGGCTGTTTTGTCGAAGATTTTATCGTATATGTGCGAGGAATGTCATCTAGGAAGGCGGGGTTTAAGCTGTGTTGCGCCTGCCATCGCGCCATGTCAGTGACGGACCTCTACCAGGTATGTCTCTGGTGCCTCAACAGTGACCTCGATACATAGTCATGCTCCTACTGCCAGGCCATAGCCCCGAAGGCTTTGAGAGAGCGGTCTCTAAAGCTCATGGCGGCCCAGCAGTCGTCTTTGGTTGGTGTGCCTCCTAGGAGGTCACGGTCCCGCCCAAGGAGGAGGTCGCGGGATCGCTGCATGACCCCCAAGTCCTCTTCTTTGCACTCAAGGTCCTCGGAGCGCTCGGGAAAGAGGCACAAGAAGTAGTAGTCCAAACGGTCTTCGACTTCGCCACGCCCGACGGCTGATGAGGCATCACGGGAACGTCGACGTTCCGAGCACGGTTCCGCGGAGCCAATGCCAGGGCCGACTTTGCGTCTTCCCCTTTATTTATGAGCCGGTGCAACCCCTGCTCAAATTAAAGACTTCTACGAAGCCATGCGCCTCGTTTTTGAGTGGGCTACCCCCACGGGAGTGTCTTTGGACCCTGTGGGGACTGCAGGGGCCCCATTGGGTTCAACGCGGGTGGCTTCGGCCTGGGTGCCGTTGCGGACCCCAGGATCCCATATTGGAACCGAACCTGCGCCGGTTCCACTCAGTCGGCCTCCTCCGGCGCCAGGTCTGACGTCGACTTAGCTTGCTCTGTCTTAGCCCATTTAATTATTTAATTCTTCTAAGATGGCTGCCCCGTTTATAGTTTGGCCACTTGTTATGCTTTGCATTATCAGTGCCACCGCGCTAAGGCGTCAAGATCAAGTGACAAAGACAAACAAACTATAGGTGTTCACACTTAGGGACTTTCCCTCTCTTTACTTTCGAGGGAATTGTTTATAGTAATTGCCGCCCCAAGCATGTCTGTTATCTATTGTTTGGGGACACACCTACGTCAGGGGTCCAAGTAGACCTGTATAAATACATCACACTTTAGACAGATAATCAGAGGGATTCCGACCAGAGGGCATCGCCACCATCACTGATATCGATGCTGCACATCGTCTTGATGCTGACCCAGTCTTCGTGTCCCTACGGGGTCTGAGATAGAGACCTCATTCCAAGGTAACGAGGGTTGGGGGCTCCTCTCATGGACATGGCATTGGCAGATTAGGTTTAACAAACCCAGCTCTCCTTTAGGTAGGAGGTTAGGCCTATCATAATAGGGTATTACACACCTTATGTTTTTTCATGCTATTGCAAGATGGTGGGGGTCTTTGTAATAATGACCCTTGTCTTTACAGTTCTGTTTCATGCACTGTTCATTATCCTAATCATTGCAGCCCATGCAATTTATCACAGATTGCAGTTGTGTTAAATAAAAACTATTGAAACTTTACTGCATCTTCATTATTGCCTGTGTTTGGATGAGACATGATGTATCTGTGAGAAAGGGCTAATCTCCGTTTAACCACAACACTCCCTGAGATGTCTTACTTTAGAGTCCATGCGTAAAGGCTGCCACAAATCACCTTTTACTATTTGGGTTTTCAGTGAGGTGCTTCTAGTGAGCCGGAAGGGTTGGGACGACAGCTGCGACTTGTTGTAGGATAGGCATAGTCGGCTACAAACATAAGTACTGCCATCCTTAAACTAGCAGTCTTGCCTAGAGCAAGAGTCCAAACTACAACACTGGGGATCACTATAATGTGCCTAAGTCACACCTGACTCCCTCTCATAAGCTCCCCTTCACCAGGTCTGTTCTGGACACAGTGCAGTTTCGGGTTTATCCTCCCGAGCAGCGAGTCGAGGATATTCAGGTTATGATGTTGATGTTTCGGCCTCTGTCCTGGATTTCGGTGAGACAGACTCTGAGGCTGTTTGGACTTATGGCTCCCTGCGTCCTGTTAGTCAAACATGCCAGATGGCATATGAGGGCTCTGCAGTTGGACCTGAAGTTCCAGTGGGCACAGCATATGGGAAATCTTACCGACACAGTTCAGATCTCGGAGGGAACGGCAAAAGACCTGCAGTGGTGGTTAGTGAACTGTGATTGGGTCAGAGGCAGACTCCTTCCTCCTTCACAGCCAGATCTTACAGTAGTGACAGATGCATCACTTCTGGGATGGGGCAGCTATCTGGGAGAGGCAGAGATAGGAGGCTTCTGGTCTCTGGCTGAATCTGGACTCCATATCAACTTGCTGGAGCGCCGGGCAATTCGACTGGCACTGTGAAAGCATTTTTTCTTGTTGTGAAAGGGAAGATATTGCAGTTGTTCATGGATAACACCACCGTAGTGTGGTACTGCAACAAGCAGGGCTATGTGGGATCGTGGACCCTTTGTCAAGAGGCTCTGCATCTCTGGACATGGCTGGAACAGTAGGGCATAACCCTGGTGGTTCAACACCTGCCAGGTTCTCTGAACACCAGGGTGGACGAACTCAGCCGTTGATGCCTAGCGGATCACCTATCCGGAGGTGGCGCAAGGACTCTTTCAGCAGTGGGGGGAGCCTTGGTTTAATCTGTTTTCCTCCGCAAAGAACGCGCAATGTCAGCAGTATTGCACCTTAGATTTTCCAAGGCGACAACCGCTCAGTGACGCTTTTAGTCACAAGTGGAATTCAGGCCTCCTCTACGCTTTTCCACCCATAGCACTTCTGCCCAGAGTTCTCAAGAAGATCAAGAATGACTGGGCCCAAGTCATCTTAGTGGCTCCAGATTGGGCACGAAGTGTCTGGTATACCGAGCTACTCAAAATGAGCAGCAATCCTCCGATCAGGCTGCCCCTTAAGGAGGATCTTCTGTTGCAGCAGCAGGAAAGGGTTCTCCACTGAACCTGTCAACTCAGCGCCTTCATTCGTGGAGATTGAGCAGCAGCAGTTAATGGCTTTTGACCTTCCTCCCAAAGTCTGTAAAGTTATTTTGTCCCTTTACTAAAACAGCATGCACTTTCCGTTGGAAACGCTTTGTACGTTTATGGTACAGAAAGGTCTATTGATCCTCTTTCTGCTTCTCTTTCTGATATTCTTCTCTTCACACTTTCCCTTGCCCAGCAGGGGTTCTGCCTTGGGGACTCTCAAAGTCTATTTTCTGCCTTATCTGCATTTCTTTGGCTGCCTGACCAGCCTTCTTTGTTTAAATCCCCCATTGTACATAAATTCCTCAAATGGCTTGTACATGTTTCCCCCTACGCCCTTTGTTATGTCCCAATGGTACTTAAATTTGGTCCTCACATTTCTGATGTACGCTCCCTTCGAGCCTTTGCACAACTGTCCCCTCCGGCTGCTCACCATCAAGAGAGCCTTCTTAGTGGTGATAACATCTGCCAGGAGGGTGAGTGAGGTGCAAGCTCTGTCATCAAAGCCACAGTATCTCACTATCTATCTGGACAAGGTGGTACTCCTAACTTGTGCCTTTTTCCTCCCCAAGGTGGTGACCTCATTTCATCTGGGTCAGAACATCACCCTGCTCACCTTCTTTGCTCCACTGCATCCATCTATGGAAGAGGAGTGACTCCACCGACTAGACCCAAAAAAGAGCGTTGTTCTACCTTGAGCGCACAAAAGAGTTCGGGGTGGATGACCAACTCTTTGTGGGGTACGTTGGAGCAAAGAAGGGTCGAGCAGTGCAGAAATTAACCATTTTGCGCTGGATTGTTCTCTGATCAAGATCTGCTATGCCTTGGCCAGGAAGCAGCCTACTGAGGGCTTCAGGGCTCATTCTGCCAGGGGCAAAGCTGCTACCTCTGTGTTACCTTGGGGCCTTCTAGTCCAGGAGATTTCGTCAGTCGACAACGTGGGCATCTTTGCACACGTTTGCAAAGCATTACTGCCTGGACAGTCTGATACGGAGAGACAAATACTTTCTCCGTTCAGTCCTACAGGACTTCTTAGTGTAAGTAGAGGTATCCGCAGCCCACCGCCAGGAGGTTATGGCTTGGGTATCTATTCAGAGGTAGAAGTCTCTATCAGATGAGCAAGTTACTTACCTTCAGTAACGCATTATCTGGTAGAGATGCTATCTAGCTGCAGATTCTTTACACACACCCATGCCTTCCCGCCCTCAGGATATGTCTAGTAGGCTTAGGGTTTATTCCTTTTCAGGGCCCTAGTTTTGCGCAGAAAGAATGCTGGTTCTATCTGTGACTGCGCTTCTGGTATGGGCGTTTTGTGGGTAAAAGAACTGACATACGCGTGCTGGGTTGGTGCCTTTATAGGTGACCGTGATGTCACAGACGACTCCGCTGACGAAGCCATTCAGAGCCGGACGATGCACGCGGATCTAAACAGCGCCACCCGACGGCACTCGCAGGGTATTGCTCAGCAAAAAATTCCTGATTCGAATCTGACGCCAGGGAATTCAAAGGTAAGGAATCTGCAGCTAGATAGAGTCTCTACCAGATAATGCGTTACTGAAGGTAGGTAAATTGTTCATCAAGATCAGTTGAAAAGGAGACTATGGGATACCTGGGGGTTACAGGTGAAGAATGGCGGCTTGGGCTATTTAGATGTTTGTAATTATGCAGTGCAGGCCATGTATTGGTTTTGGGTAATGGGAAGTTTGTTTCTGAAGGTAAGGGTAATTAGGAATTCCTTGATCGTTCCTGTTCTGCATAATCTTCATAGGCCTCCAAAAATATTGGCTTCCCACCGTGAATGCAGGATGCTCCAGTAATATTGGTAATCTTTTGAGCATGCATCCCCAGTAGGAGGAAGACTGTCGTCCTTTTACCTCCAGGTACTTAATTATACCTGAGTTGACTAGGGTTAACAGACCAGTAATAAATCTTTACTATCTGAACACTTTCTCTTGGTGGACACCTTTTAGATGGCACTATCATCTTTGTTTTGAGGGAAAAGCAGAATGGGTACTGAATGATATTCAGCAATCTCCAAGTTGCTTCTATCCTTATAGCAGCTGTTCTCATACCTTCATATATTCATTCACCAGTCCTTCCACCTCCTACCCCAGCACTGTAACCTACATTCCATCTGGTCCTGTCTTGCTCCATACCAGTGGGGACCTTTGTGGAGCGTCTTCGTTGCTCTTTAACTGGATACCTTCCAGTCTAGGGCTGCTTCATTAATCCTTTAAAATGAGTAATCGAGCAAAACTGCCAGAACTTCACAACATGAAGGTACCTCTGCATCAGAAGTAATAACTAAGGTCGGTGCCCAAACTCCTCTTTTAGTACATACTTTGTTTCCTAGACCTCAAAGAGAATTGTCTTCAATGATAGGCTATTTTTCATGAAGTAACTTCTATTCAATATTCAAGATGCAACTAATACTACAACAATTGTATTAACATTGTAGCCGCTTTGAATTGAACTGCTAATTGTAAACTGTCAGAAACTATAGGAGAAGAACACAGTGAGTGTATAGTTTGAGAAACCAAAGCATCTCAATCATTCAGTGTCAGAGTTGTTGACGAACAGTGTTTCTTAATGTTCTTAGATGAACTCTGACACTACTGTTATTGTGGGTCATGAGCAATTTTGTTGTTGCACAGCTGTAGGAAATTGGCTCTGTATATACTATTTCAAAGTAAGAAATAGTGTGCACAGAGTCTAAGGGTTCCCATTAGAGGTAAGATAGTGGCAAAAAGAGATAATTCTAATGCTCTATTTTGTGGTAGTGTGGTCGAGCGGTAGGCTTATCAGAGGGTAGTGTCAAGCATTTGTTGTACACACACAGGCAATAAATGAGGAACACACACTCAAAGACTTACTCCAGGCCAATAGGTTTTTATATAGAAAAATATATTTTCTTAGTTTATTTTAAGAACCACAGGTTCAAGATTTACAAGTAATACTTCAAATGAAAGGTATTTCACTCAGGTATACTAGGAACTTTGAATAATCACAATAGCATGTACAGTTTTGACAAAAATGGCAATAAGCTATTTTAAAAGTGGACACAGTGCAAAAATCAACAGTTCCTGGGGGAGGTAAGTAAATGTTTAGTTCACAAGTAAGTTAAACACTTACAGGGTTCAAAGTTGGGTCCAAGGTAGCCCACCGTTGGGGGTTCAAGGCAACCCCAAAGTTACCACACCAGCAGCTCAGGGCCGGTCAGGTGCAGAGGTCAAAGTGGTGCCCAAAACACATAGGCTACAATGGCAATAGGGGTGCTCCGGTTCCAGTCTGCCAGGAGGTAAGTACCCGCGTCCTCGGAGGGCAGACCAGGGGTGTTTTGTAGGGCACCGGGGGGACACAAGCAGGCACAAAAAGTACACCTTCTGCGGCACAGGGGCGGCCGGGTGCAGAGTGCAAACAGGTGTTGGGTTTCTAATAGGAATCAATGGGGAGACCCGGGGGTCTCTTCAATGATGCAGGCAGGCACAGGGGGGCTCCTCGGGGTAGCCACCACCTGGGCTAGGCAGAGGGTCGCCTAGGGGTCGCTCCTGCACTGGAGTTCGATTCCTTCAGGTCCTGGGGCTGCCGGGGCAGGGCTGGTTCCAGGCGTCACGTTCCTTGTTACAGGCAGTCGCGGTCAGGGGGAGCCTCTGGATTTCCTCTGCAGGCGTCGCTCTAGGGGCTCTGGGGGGTCAACTCTGGCTACGCAGGGGCTCACAGTCGCCAGGGAGTCCTCCCTGTAGTGTTAGTTTTCCGCAGGTCGAGCCGGGGGCGTCGTGTGCAGAGTGGAAAGTCTCACGCTTCCGGTGGGAAACGTGTGGTCTTTAAAAGTTGCTTCTTTGTAGCAGTTTGTTGAACAGGGCCACTGTTCTCGGGAGCTTCTTGGTCCTTTGGATGCATAGTAGTCCTCTGAGGCTTCAGAGGTCGCTGGACCCTGTTGGATGTGTCACTGTTGCAGTTTTCTTTGAAGTAGGTAGACAGGCCGGTGGGGCTGGGGCCAAATCAGTTGTCGTCTCCGTCTTCACTGCAGGGCTTTAGGTCAGCAGTCCTTCTTCTTCTTTAGGTTGCAGGAATCTATCTTCCTCGTTTCGGGGGGGGCCTAAATACTGAATTTAGGGGTGTGTTTAGGTCTGGGAGGGCAGTAGTCAATGGCTACTGTCCTTGAGGGTGGCTACACCCTCTTTGTACCTCCTCCCTGTGGGGTGGAGGGGCACATCCCTAATCCTATTGGGGGAATCCTCCTTCTACAAGAAGGAGGATTTCTAAAAGAGTCACCTCGGCTCAGGACACCTTAGGGGCTGTCCTGACTGGGGGGTGACTCCTCCTTGTTTTTCTCATTATCTCCTCCAGCCTTACTGCCAAAAGTGGGGGCAGTGGCCGGAGGGGCGGGATCTCCACTAGCTGGGATGCCCTGTGGCGCTGTAACAAAGGGGGTGAGCCTTTGAGGCTCACCGCCAGGTGTTACAGTTCCTGCAGGGGGAGGTGAGAAGCACTTCCACCCAGTACAGGCTTTGTTCCTGGCCACAGAGTGACAAAGGCACTCTCCCCATGTGGCCAGCAACATGTCTGGTGTGTGGCAGGGTGGCAAACACTAGTCCGCCCACACTGGAAGTCGGGTATGTTTTCAGGGGGCATCTCTTAGATGCCCTCTGGGTGTATTTTACAATAAAGTGCACACTGGCATCAGTGTGCATTTATTGTGCTGAGAAGTTTGATACCAAAATTCCCAGTTTTCAGTGTAGCCATTATGGACCTGTGGAGTTCGTGTTTGACAGACTCCCAGACCATATACTCTTATAGCTACCCTGCACTTACAATGTCTTGGGTTTTGCTTAGACACTGTAGGGGCATAGTGCTCATGCACAAATGCCCTCACCTGTGGTATAGTGCACCCTGCCTTAGGGCTGTAAGGCCTGCTAGAGGGGTGACTTACCTATGCCACAGGCAGTGTGAGGTTGGCATGGCACTCTGAGGGGAGTGCCATGTCGACTTGGTCATTTTCTCCCCACCAGCACACACAAGCTGGCAAGCAGTGTGTATGTGCTGAGTGAGGGGTCCCTAGGGTGGCATAAGACATGCTGCAGCCCTTAGACACCTTCCCTGGCATCAGGGCCCTTGATACCAGCTGTATCAGTTACAAGGGACTTACCTGAGTGCCAGGGTTGGGCCAATTGTGGAGACAAAGGTACAGTTTAGGGAAAGAACACTGGTGCTGGGGCCTGGTTAGCACGTCCCAGCACACTTTCAAATCATAAGTTAGCATCAGCAAAGGCAAAAAGTCAGGGGGTAACCATGCCAAGGAGGCATTTCCTTACAACCGCTCATTACAGGCAAGTTGCATGTTAATTACTAAGTCAACACCTGACCAAAAATAGGACAGCAGAGGTGATCCAGGGACTGCTGAAATTCAGAAGGTGATGACAACCAGCATTGCTTCTCTGTCTCTCCTCTCTAATCCTGATCCCTTCCCACAAATTACATTTCTCTATGGTAAGTCTTAAAAACTGAGCGAAATATCGGGCGGATCTGCATTGCTCCAGCAAGGCACCAAGAAGAGGTTGGAGGTTAGTACCTTGACAGATGCCTACAGTTTTGCCTGAAACCCACCACCAGGTAGTGCAGATTGTACTTTCAGTCATTTCAGTTCATTATCTTCAAGTGATTCATCTGTAATCTTATGTAGATGATTGCCTGGTAAATACTTAGTCTACCATTATTTGCCCTGAGAATCTTTGCTTGCACCCCAACAGTTTTCTCAGGCTTTGCTTTTCCCTATACCTGAACTCCCTTCCTAACTCTAGTGTGTCAGTATCAGTGCTTCTTTAGTCTAATGACCTGCTGCATTTATGTGGCAATTGTTTCCGCATTGGATGCATGTTTGTTACATAATATCTCAGAAAATTGTACCTTTATCCAAAAAGATCACAATTTGTAGCTCTGTATTGGAACCTGTGCCGAAGTGGCTTCTAGAGGTCAGTTTCCTAAAGGACACACCTTTCTCTTTCTGATTCCCCATTGATCTTGTTGACCTCCGTGGGAACGATCAAACCCAAGCTCTTAGAGTACACTCAAAGAAAATGATATACACCTGCACCATCTGGAACACAAATCCATATTTTGAGGCCTAAAGGGCTTCCCACAGCTCATCCAAAGGAATGTTGTTCATGTCCTTTACAACAACACCACTGCAGTATTTTGACAATTTTATCTGATAGAGACATCTAGCCACAGATTAATTACTTTAGAATCCTCTCAAGGCGCCAGACTGGGTCTGGAAACTTTTTTCCCAGCATGTCTGCATGTCAGTTGAGGGCTTTGCTCGACTCCGTATCGACGTCAGCCACTGGATGTAACACCAACAGAGGCCGTATAACCCCAACTCCGACACACTGTCAGTTCCTTCTTTTCTCCGTTTGCAACACAGACCCGGAGCAGTTAGGGGGCTGTTTTCTTGCCCATCTCTGCATTCTGTTAAGGAAACAGTGTGCATTTTTCGTGATGTCTTTGGGATTTAAGCTCTGTGGATCTTGTGGCAGACAGATGTTGGTTATGGATCCTCATACCATTTGTATGTGGTGCCTTGGATAACTCAACAACGCTGAGGATTTTTGTTCTTGCTGTCGTCTTTGACCGAAGGCATTGAGAGAGCATCAAATGAAAATTCTGGTGGCAGGACCATCAGTGGCCCTGCCGTATTGTCCCCCATCAAAGTCCAGAGACCGATCGAGGAGCCGTTTTTGCACGAGGGACCATTGAGGTCTAAGGAGACTTTGAAACTGAAACGGTCAAAACTGATGAGGGAGTCAAGCATCTCAGACGCTGTCTCCCAGCCTTCGGTTGCAGTCTCCTCACATGAGTTCACCCTGCGCTTCCCTGTTTTTCCTGGAGCGGGGGTAACTATGGCTAAAATGCAGGAGTATTACAATTCCCTGCATGAAGTCTCCCTCTGGTGATCTTTCTAGCCCTAGGGAGGTATGAGGTGTCCTAACTGAATCAGCGCCAGCGGGTTTGCCCTTGGTGTCAGTTAGGCCCTTTGAATCTATTATCAGATCCATACCAGTGCCAGTGCACAATCTTTCTGGATTTCCACCTGCAATGTCGGAGTTCACCCAATTATGTTGATTTCTGCAGTGCCGATTGACTTCTAACTCATCACCCTTTCCGACGCCGGAATGTCTTCAGTTCCTATACATCTATGAAGAAGAGGATACAGGGTGTCAAAATCCTTTGGGCAGTACTGTCCATTCTCCATTGGATGGAAGTTGACTGACAGAGCTGGGTGAGGATTGTAAACTTAAGTCCGTTCTAGTTTGACTTACTCTCTTTCCCTGGTATGGCAACAGAGATTAGTTCTTCTTATGCTGAAGTGTTAAGGATAGCAGCTTCTGTCTTGGATTGGCAGCTGTTCTCAGTGGAATTAAGCACAGACTGTAGGAAAGTGCCACTGTTGACATGGTTAACACCCCCCCACACATACACTTTCTGCCTAGTGTTGATTCCAACTTTGATTGAAAGTGTTCTGGGATTCTGCTAACCAGGCCCCAGCACCAGTGTTATTTCCCCAAAACTCTACCTTTGTTTCCACAATTGGCACAACCCTGGCACACAGTTAAGTCCCCTGTAAAAGGTACCCATGGTACCAAGGGTCCTGTGGCCAGGGGAGATCTCTAAGGGCTGCAGCATGTATTACGCCACCCTAAGGGACCCTTCACCAAGCACATGTACACTGCCTTGCAGCTTGTTTGTGCTGGTGGGGAGAAAAAGACAAAGTCGACATGGCACTCTTCTTAGGGTACCATGCCCACAAACCACTGCCTGTGGCATAGGTAAGTCACCCCTTTAGCAGGCCTTATAACCGTAAGGCAGGGTGCACTATACCACAGGTGAGGGCATAGCTGCATGAGCAATATGCCCCTACAGTGTCTAAGTGCAGTGTAGCTATATTGAGTTTATGGTCTGGGTGTTTGTCATTACGAACGCCACAGCTCCATAATGGCTTCACTGAATACTGGGGAGTTTGGTATCAAACTTCTCAGCACAATAAACCCACACTGATGCCAGTGAGGGATCTATTGAAAAACGCACGTAGAGGGCATCTTAGAGATAACCCCAGTATGTTAGCCAAACTGCTAGTGTATGACTGACCGGTCTATGCCAGCCTGCCACTTTCAGACAAGTTTCTGACCACATGAGGTGAGTGCCTTTGTGCACTCTGTGGTCAGAAACAAAGCCTGTCCTGTGTGGAGGTGCTTCACGCTCCCCCCTACAGGAACTGTAACACCTGGCGGTGAGCCTCAAACGCTCAAGCCTCGGATTACAGTGCCCCAGGGCACTCCAGCTAGTAGAGCTGCCCGCCCCCCGGACAAAGCCCCACTTCTGGCGGCAAGTCCAGCGGGAAAATTAGGGAAAACAGGGAGGAGTGACCACCTCAGCCAGGACCACCCCTAAGGTGTCCTGAGCTGAGGTGACCCCTCCCTGCAGAATCCTCCATCTTGGTCTGGATGACAGGGACCAATAGTATTACGCTTGTGCCCCCCCACCCAAAAGGAGTGGGCACAAGGAGGGTGTAGCCACCCTCTGGGACAGTAGCCATTGGCTACTGCCTTCTGACCCCTAAAACACCCCTAAATCTAGGATTTATGGGCCTCCCTGAACCCAGCTCACTAGATTCCTGGCAACCTGACAAGAAGAAGGACTGCTTAGCTGAAACCCCCAGCAGAGAAGAAGGAAGACAACAAATAATTTGGCCCCAGCCCTACCGGCCTGTCTCCTGCATCAAAGAACCTGCAAAAGAACAGTGACACATGAGGCGACCTCAGACAAGCTCCAGAGGACTGCCCTGCCCACAAAAGGACCAAGAACTCCAGTGGACAGTGGCTGTGTCCAAAAAGAAACCAACAATTAAGGACTCCCACCTCAATACGAATGCGTGAGTCCTAACCACTCTGCTCCTGACACCCACTGCCCGTGTCCAGGTGGTCCAAACAGCTAGAGAGGATCCCTAGGTAATCTCGAGCAAGTGCCCACCCTGGGTTGGCCTCCCCACCCCTCCATGACTATGCCTGCAGAGGGAATCCCGAGGACCCCCCACTGCAAAAGCTCTGGCAAAGATAACCAACGCCAAAGGACCCACTGCACCTGCAGCCCCCAGGCCTTGGAGAAACCGACACCCCGTGCAGCCTTGTTCAGCAGATGGCCCTCCTCCCTGTCCACCCGGCAGTGTGTGCGAGACACCCCCCTGAACCTCGTCTGCAGCCTCTGAGTATCCCTGTGGTCCCCTCATGGACCAGCATTAGAAACCCAATGTCCTGTTTGCACCCTGCACCCCGCCGCCCCTGTGCTGCTGAGGGTGTGTTTGGTGCCTACTTGTGGCCCCACCACTGCTCCTCTAATTCCCCCTGGTCTGCCCTCCAAGTCGCTGGTACTTAACTGCAAGGAAACCTGCTTCCGAGTGTCCCCTGTCTCCATAGGAGCCCATGTTAAAATTGCTCATCTTTGACCTCTGCACACGGATGGCCCCGTGTTGCTGGTGGTGGGTGTTTGGGGTTAACTTGAACCCTAACTGGTGGACTTCCTAAAACCCAGAGACTGAAACTGTTGTACTTACCTGCAAATTGAACTAACATTTCTCCCCCACCCCTCAGAAATGTACCTGAAAATTGCAGTGTCCATTTTTAAAACAGATAATTGCCAATAATTCAAAAAATGTATAATTAACCGATTTCAAACAAAGTACTGTTGATACATGTGTGAAATACGAAACTATTGAAGTACTTACCTGCAACTTGAAACTTGTGGTTCTCAAAACAACTTAAGAAAATATATTTTTGCTATATAAAAACCATTGGTCTGGAGTTAAGTCATTGAGTGTGTGCTTCTTCTATTGTCTGTGTGTGTTCAACAAATGATTCACACTACCCTCTGATAAGCCTAACTGCTCGACCACACTAATACAAAAGAGAGCATTATTATTATCTACTTTAGCCTCTGTTAAGCCTCTGGGAAACCACTAGACTCTGTGCACACTATATCTCATTTTGATACAGTATATACAGAGCCAGCTTCCTACACAGACCCTTTAGTGAGTGTACTTCAGGTGGGTGAGACTGCTGGGGAGCCCTTACTTCCTTATAATGAGTCTCTATTTGACCATTTGTCAGGAGCTTGGGTGGAACCAGTAACAGGTGTACCAGTGGATCAGGCTATAGCCAACAGGTATGGACTGGCCCCTGGGGACCCATTTTGTCTCAAGATATCACACCACAAAAGGTTTGGTTGTGCAGGCAGCTGTGGCTTCTGCGGACCCTAGTGTCCTTCCTCTGCTTACACCAAACAAAGAGTCCAGATGGCTGGAAAATTGTGGGACAAATATTTTCTCTTAGGTCAGTTCAGCATTGCAGTCGTTAAACACTGTACGTGTTCTGGGCAGGTTTTCCCATGCAGTATGGGACTCAGTGGCGAGTCTTATGCCTACTCTTCCAGAGGAAACCAGGGGTGAACTTGTACAGAAGGTACAGGACAGCAGAGAGGTGGCAGAATACACCATAAAATGTGGTATGGATACCACAGGTTCGGTGGGTAGAGCTATGGCTCAATCATTTGCGCTTCGCAGACATGCCTGGCTGCGTCAATCGGGGTTTTCTGAGGCTATCCAGAATAGCCTGAAAGATATGCCATTTGATGGCGGACATGACGATCCTGCTTTGCAGTGATTTAGAGCTATTTGGTGTGACAAAGACACCTAGACTTATCTTTGATTGTTCTGACAGGCTTCCTTCTTTACAACTGTTCAGGGGAGGGATTTTGCTGCAGATACACATGCTATGCATATCGATTCTGACATCTAGTGTTGGGCTTGAAGTATTACAAGTTGTTTTTCTTCAAAGAAGTCTTTTAAAGTCACTGGATTGAGTGGTGACTCCTCTCGGTTCCATTGCGCATGGTCATTGACTCCATTGTTAGATTTTCTTTCCGCCATCGGGTTCGGACATGTTTCCTCTCGCTCTGAAATTTCATTTCAGAAAAATTGGAAAACCTTCCTTTTTGTCTGTATTGTATCGATCATGTTACTCATTTAGCATCGAAACAATAGTACAGTCGGATAACCACTTTGTTCGCCCTTCGGGGCGTGTGCCCCCAACTCAGGCCTATTCAGGCTGACCGCATAGAGAGCCTCATGGATTGGACTCCATTCCGATTCTGCCCTCGGTGCCACGCCAAGCACCCATACACAGACCAAAATCTGGTTTGCAACCTCTGCCTTTCTCCAGACCATCGGGAGGAAAACTGCGCGGCCTGTCGATCGTTCCGATCGAAAAAGATTCTTAGAGACGAAAACCAAGAAGGCTGGAAATGGGGTCGAAGAGTGGGGAACATTTCCACATTACCGAAGAGGAACAGACGCAAATAGCAGTCTGTAAGGAAATGCCTCCTTGGCATGGTTACCCCCTGACTTTTTGCCTTTGCTGATGCCAAGTTATGATTTGAAAGTGTAATGCGGCCTGCTAACCAGGCCCCAGCACCAGTGTTCTTTCCCTAAAACTGTACCTTTGTCTCCACAATTGGCACACCCTGGCATCCAGGTAAGTCCCTTGTAAATGGTACCCCTGGTACCAAGGGCCCTGATGCCAGGGAAGGTCTCTAAGGGCTGCAGCATGTCTTATGCCACCCTGGGGACCCCTCACTCAGCACAGACACACTGCTTGCCAGCTTGTGTGTGCTGGTGGGGAGAAAATGACAAAGTCGACACGGCACTCCCCTCAGGGTGCCATGCCAACCTCACACTGCCTATGGCATATATAAGTCACCCCTCTAGCAGGCCTTACAGCCCTAAGGCAGGGTGCACTATACCATAGGTGAGGGCATAGGTGCATGAGCACTATGCCCCTACAGTGTCTAAACAAAACCTTAGACATTGTAAGTGCAGGGTAGCCATAAGAGTATATGGTTTGGGAGTCTGTCAAACACGAACTCCACAGCACCATAATGGCTATACTGAAAACTGGGAAGTTTGGTATCAAACTTCTCAGCACAATAAATGCACACTAATGCCAGTGTACATTTTATTGTGAAATACACATAGGGGGCATCTTAGAGATGCCCCCTGAAAACATACCCGACTTCCAGTGTGGGCTGACTAGTTTTACCAGCCTGCCACACACCAGATATGATGCTGGCCACATGGGGAGAGTGCCTTTGTCACTCTGTGGCTAGTAACAAAGCCTGTACTGGGTGGAGGTGCTTCTCACCTCCCCCTGCAGGAACTGTAACACCTGGCGGTGAGCCTCAAAGGCTCACCCCCTTTGTTACAGCGCCACAGGGCATCCCAGCTAGTGGAGATGCCCGCCCCCTCCGGCCACGGCCCCACTTTTGGCGGCAAGGCCGGAGGAGATAATGAGAACAACAAGGAGGAGTCACTGGCCAGTCAGGACAACCCCTAAGGTGTCCTGAGCTGAGCTGACTGACTTTTAGTAATCCTCCATCTTGCAGATGGAGGATTCCCCCAATAGGATTAGGGATGTGCCCCCCTCCCCTCAGGGAGGAGGCACAAAGGGGGTGTAGCCACCCTCAGGGCTAGTAGCCATTGGCTACTAACCCCCCAGACCTAAACACACCCCTAAATTGAGTATTTAGGGGCCCCCAGAACCAAGCAAGATAGATTCCTGCAACCTGAAGACGAAGAAGGACTGCTGACCTGAAGCCCTGCAGGGAAGACGGAGACACCAACTGCTTTGGCCCCAGCCCTACCGGCCTGTCTCCCCACTTCGAGAAAAACTGCAACAGCGACACGTCACCCAGGGTCCAACGACCTCTGAAGCCTCAGAGGACTACCCTGCATCTAAAAGGACCAAGAACTCCCCAGGACAGCGGCCCTGTTCCAAAGAAACTGCAACTTTGCCACAAAGAAACAACTTTTAAAGACCACGCGTTTCCCGCCGGGAGCGTGAGACTTTCCACTCT
Organism: Pleurodeles waltl; assembly: GCF_031143425.1. NCBI lineage: Eukaryota > Metazoa > Chordata > Amphibia > Caudata > Salamandridae > Pleurodeles > Pleurodeles waltl. The sequence continues at coordinate 799,636,023 of NC_090436.1, forward strand.
GCACCCGACGCCCCCTGCTCGACCTGCGGAAAACCAACACTACAGGGAGGACTCTCTGGCGACTGCGAGCCCGTGAGTAGCCAGAGTTGACCCCCCTGAGCCCCCGCAGCAACACCTGCAGAGGGAATCCAGAGGCTCCCCCTGACCGCGACTGCCTGCTTCAAAGAACCCGACGCTTGGTAAACAGACTGCACCCGCAGCCCCCAGGACCTGAAGGATCCGACCTCCAGTGCCGGAGTGACCCCCCAAGCGGCCTTCTTCCTAGCCCAGGTGGTGGCTACCCCGAGGAGCCCCCCCCCCCCTTGCCTTCCTGCATCGCTGAAGAGACCCCTGGGTCTCCCATTGAAACCTATTGCGAACCCGACGCCTGTTTGCACTCTGCACCCGGCCGCCCCTGTGCCGCTGAGGGTGTACTTTCTGTGCTGACTTGTGTCCCCCCCGGTGCCCTACAAAAACCCCCCTGGTCTGCACTCCGAAGACGCGGGTACTTACCTGCTGGCAGACTAGAACCGGGGCACCCCTATCTCCATTGAAGCCTATGCGTTTTGGGCACCACTTTGCACCTGACCAGCCCTGAGGTGCTGGTGTGGTAACTTTGGGGTTGCCCTGAACCCCCAACGGTGGGCTACCTTGGACCCAACTTTGAACCCTGTGGGTACTTTACTTATCTGCAAAACTAACCAATACTTATCTCCCCCAGGAACTGTTGAATTTTGCACTGTGTCCAATTTTAACATAGCTTATTGCCATTTTTGCCAAAACTGTACATGCTATTGTGATGATTCAAAGTTCCTAAGATACCTGTGTGAAATACCTTTCATTTAAAGTATTGATTGTAAATCTTGAAACTGTGGTTCTTAAAATAAACTAAGAAAATATATTTTTCTATATAAAAACCTATTGGCCTGGAATTGTCTTTGAGTGTGTGTGTGCTCCTCATTTATTGCCTGTGTATGTACAACAAATGCTTAACACTACCCTCTGATAAGCCTACTGCTTGACCACACTACCACAAAATAGAGCATTAGAATGATCTCTTTTTGCCATTATCTTACCTCTAAGGAGAACCCTTGGACTCTGTGCATGCTATTTCCTTCTTTGAAATAGTACATACAGAGCCAACTTCCTACATTGGTGGATCAGCGGTGTGGTACAAGACTTTGCATTTGCTGGACTACTCAGCCAATACCTGATCACACGACTAAATTCCAAATATTGTCATTAGAAACTGATTTTTGAAATTTGAGCTATTTTTCTAAATTTTTAAAGTCTTGCTAGGGCCTTGTGTTAGTCCCTGTTGGCATTTCTTTTAGAGTTTAAAAGTTTTGTAAAAGTTTGAATTAAGTTCTAGAGATAGTTTTAGATTCTTAAAAAGTATTCCAACTTTTAGAAACAAAATGTCTACTACAGAAGAGATAGTGATTGAACTCAACCTCACCCCTTACCTGCATCTTAGGATGTCAGAGTTAAGGTCTCTCTGTAAAATCAAAAAGATGAAAACAGGTTCAAACCCTACCACAGTACAGCTCCAGGAGCTCTTGGCAGAGTTTGCTAAAAACAACCCCTCTGATGATGGCTTCAGACACTAGTGAGTTGGAGGAACTCCCACCTCCAGTCCTAGATAGGGAGACCAGGGTTTCTCCAACCCTGACTCCACATGTGATAGTCAGAGATGCTGCTTCTCTCACAGGAGAGTCCAGCAACTCTGGAAGCATTGAGAGCAGTCTCAATGAAGATGACCTCCTGCTAGCCAGGATGGCCAAAAGATTGGCTTTGGAAAGACAGATCCTAGCCATAGAAAGGGAAAGACAAGAGATGGGCCTAGGTCCCATCAATGGTGGCAGCAACATAAATAGGGTCCGAGATTCTCCTGACATGCTAAAAATCCCTAAAGGGATTGTAACTAAATATGAAGATGGTGATGACATCACCAAATGGTTCACAGCTTTTGAGAGGGCTTGTGCAACCAGAGAAGTAAACAGATCTCACTGGGGTGCTCTCCTTTGGGAAATGTTCACTAGAAAGTGTACGGATAGACTACTCACACTCTCTGGAAAAGATGCAGAATCCTATGACCTCATAAAGGCTACCCTGATTGAGGGCTTTGGATTCTCAACTAAGGAGTACAGGATGAGGTTCAGGGGGGCTCAAAAATCCTCGAGCCAGACCTGGGTTGATTTTGTTGACTTCTCAGTCAAAACACTGGATGGTTGGATTAATGGCAGTGGTGTAAATGATTATGATGGGCTGTACAATTTATTTGTGAAAGAACACCTGTTAAGTAATTGTTTCAATGATAAACTGCATCAGCATCTGGTAGACCTAGGACCAATTTCTCCCCAAGAATTGGGAAAGAAGGCGGACCATTGGGTCAAGACTAGGGTGACCAAGACTTCCACAGGGGGTGACCAAAAGAAAGGGGTCACAAAGACTCCCCAGGGGAAGAGTGTTGAGACATCCAAGGGTAAAAGTAAAGAATCTTCTACAGGGCCCCAAAAACCTGCTCAGGAGGGAGGGTCCAAAGCCTCTTCACAATCCAATTTTGGGTACAAGGGTAAAAACTTTGATCCCAAAAAGGCCTGGTGTCGTAGCTGTAATCAGCAGGGACACCAAACTGGAGACAAGGCCTGTCCCAAGAAAGGTTCCACCTCAAACTCTACTCCAGTTAGCACTGGAATAGCCAGTCTCCAGGTGGGATCAACAGTGTGCCCAGAGCAAATCAGGGTTCACACTGAAGCTACATTAGTTTCTGAGGGTGGGGTGGACTTAGCCACACTGGCTGCCTGGCCCCCCTAATATGCAAAAATACAGACAGCAACTCTTAATTAATGGGACTAGTGTAGAAGGCCTGAGGGATACAGGTGCCAGTGTCACCATGGTGACAGAGAAACTGGTTTCCCCAGGACAATACCTGACTGGACAAGCTTATCCAGTCACCAACGCTGACAATCAGACTAAAGTACATCCCATGGCAACTTTAGAATGGGGAGGGGTCAATGGCCTGAAACAGGTAGTGGTCTCCTCATCTATCCCTGTAGACTGTTTGCTTGGAAATGACCTGAAGTCCTCAGCATGGGCTGAGGTAGAACTCAAAACCCATGCAGCCATGCTGGGTATCCCTGAACTGGCGTGTGTCAAGACAAGGGCACAGTGCAAGGCTCAGGGTGAAAAAGTGGTGTCAGAGCCTGGAATAATGGCCCAACCCTCCAAGAGGAAAGGAAAGAAGACTGGGGAACCAGCTTCAACACAACAAAAGTAAGGGAACCTCTCTTCCCAGGAAGAAGTTCTGCCCTCTGAGGGAACTGAGCCCATGGAGTTGGAACCTTATCAGGTTGAACTCTTAGGCCCAGGGGGACCCACAAGGGAACAGTTGTGTAAGGGGCAAGAAACATGTCCCTCTCTTGAAGGCCTTAGGCAGCAAGCTGCTGAAGAGACCAAAGGAAAAATCACTGGAACACATAGTCTATTGGTAAGATGGACTCCTCTACACTGAGGCAAGAGATCCCAAAACTGGTGCCACTAGGAGAGTGGTAGTGCCTCAGGAGTTTAGGAAGTTCATTCTGACCTTAGCTCATGATATTCCACTTGTTGGGCATTTGGGACAAATCAAGACTTGGGAGAGGTTAGTCAACCATTTCTATTGGCCCAACATGTCCCAGAAAGTAAAGGAGTTTTGTGTCTCCTGTGCCACCTGTCAAGCCAGTGGGAAGACAGGTGGACACCCAAAGGCCCCCCTCATTCCACTTCCAGTGGTGGGGGTCCCCTTTGAAAGAGTGGGTGTGGACATAGTGGGTCCACTTGAACCTCCCACAGCCTCAGGGAACCAGTATATCCTAGTGGTAGTGGATGATGCCACTAGGTACCCTGAAGCAATTCCCCTTAGGTCCACTACTGCCCATGCAGTACCTAAAGCACTCATAGGTATCTTTACCAGAGTGGGATTTCTTAAGGAGGTGGTGTCTGACAGGGGTATCAACTTGATGTCAGCATACCTGAAACACATGTGGAATGAGTGTGGGGTGACTTACAAATTCACCACACCATACCATCCACAAACCAATGGTCTTGTAGTAAGATTTAACAAAACATTGAAAGGCATGATCATGGGGCTCCCTGAAAAGCTCAAAAGGAGATGGGATGTCCTCTTGCCATGTCTGCTTTTCCCCTACAGAGAGGTGCCTCATAAGGGAGTAGGGTTTTCCCCCTTTGAACTTCTGTTTGGCCATCCTGTCAGGGGACGACTAGCTCTTGTAAAAGAAGGCTGGGAGAGACCTCTTCATGAGCCGAAACAAGATATAGTGGACTATGTACTAGGCCTACGTTCCAGGATGGCAGAGTACATGGAAAAGGCAAGTAAAAACCTTGAGGCCAGCCAGCAGCTCCAGAAGATGTGGTATGACCAAAAGGCTGCTATGGTTGAATTTCAGCCAGGGCAGAAAGTCTGGGTTCTGGAGCCTGTGGCTCCCAGGGCACTTCAGGACAGATGGAGTGGCCCTTACCCAGTACTAGAGAAAGAGTCAGGTCACCTACCTGGTAGACCTAGGCACTACCAGGACCCCCAAAAGGGTGATCCATGTGAACCGCCTCAAACTCTTTCATGACAGGGCAGATGTGAATCTGTTGATGGTGACAGATGAGGACCAGGAAGCTGAGAGTGAACCTCTCCCTGATCTCCTCTCCACTGACCCTAAAGATGGCTCAGTAGATGGAGTGATCTATTCAGACACCCTCTCTGGCCAACAGCAATCTGACTGTAGGAAAGTCTTACAACAGTTTGCTGAGCTCTTTTCACTAACCCCTGGTCAGACACACCTGTGTGCCCATGATGTGGACACAGGAGACAGCATGCCTGTCAAAAACAAAATTTTCAGACAGTCTGACCAAGTTAAGGAAAGCATTAAAGTGGAAGTCCACAAGATGCTGGAATTGGGAGTCATTGAGCACTCTTGACAGCCCCTGAGCTAGCCCAGTGGTCTTAGTCCCCGAACCTCACACCAAGGATGGTAAGAGAGAGATGAGGTTTTGTGTGGACTACAGAGGACTTAATTCTGTCACCAAGACAGATGCCCATCCCATGCCAAGGGCAGATTAATTATTGACAAACTAGTAGGGGCTGCCAGATACTTAAGTACCTTTGACTTGACAGCAGGGTACTGGCAAATCAAAATGGCACCAGGAGCAGAAGAAAAGACAGCATTCTCCACACCTGATGGGCATTATCAGTTTACTGTAATGCCCTTTGGTTTAAAGAATGCCCCTGCCGCCTTCCAAAGGTTGGTGAATCAAGTCCTTGCTGGCTTGGAGTCCCTTAGTGCAGCTTATCTTGACGATATTGCTGTCTTTAGCTCCAGCTGGCAGGATCACCTGGTCCACCTGAAGAAGGTTTTGCAGGCCCTGCAAGCAGCAGGCCTCTCTATCAAGGCATCCAAATGTCAGATAGGGCAGGGAACTGTAGTTTACTTGGGACACCTTGTAGGTGGAGGCCAAGTTCAGCCACTCCAACCCAAGATCCAGACTATTCTGGACTGGGTAGCTACAAAAACCCAGATTCAAGTCAGGGCATTCCTTGGCTTGACTGGCTACTACAGGAGGTTTGTGAAGGGATATGGATCAATAGTGACACCCCTCACAGAACTTACCTCCAAGAAAATGCCTAAGAAGGTAAACTGGAATATAGAATGCCAACAGGCCTTTGACACCCTGAAACAAGCTATGTGCACAGCACCAGTTCTAAAAGCTCCAGATTACTCCAAGCAGTTCATTGTGCAGACTTATGCCTCTGAACATTGGATAGGGGCAGTTCTGTCCCAAACAAATGATGATGGCCTTGACCAGCCTGTTGCTTTCATTAGCCGGAAATTACTCCCCAGGGAGCAGCGTTGGAGTGCCATTGAGAGGGAGGCCTTTGATGTGGTTTGGTCCCTGAAGAAGCTGAGACCATACCTCTCATACTCACTTTGTAGTTCAGACTGACCACAGACCTCTCAGATGGCTAATGCAAATGAAAGGTGAAAATCCAAAACTGTTGAGGTGCTCCATCTCCCTACAGGGAATGGACTTTATAGTGGAACACAGCCCTGGGACTGCCCATGCCAATGCAGCTGGCCTTTCCAGGTTCTTCCACTTAGAAAATGAAGACTCTCTTGGGAAAGGTTAGTCTCATCCTCTTTCGTTTGGGGGGCGGGGGTGTTGTGTAAGGAAATGTTTCCTTGGCATGGTTACCCCCTGACTTTTTGCCTTTGCTGATGCCAAGTTATGATTTGAAAGTGTGCTGAGGCCTGCTAACCAGGCCCCAGCACCAGTGTTCTTTCCCTAAAACTGTACCTTTCTCTCCACAATTGGCACACCCTGGCATCCAGGTAAATCCCTTGTAACTGGTACCCCTGGTACCAAGGGCCCTGATGCCAGGGAAGGTCTCTAAGGGCTGCAGCATGTCTTATGCCACCCTGGGGACCCCTCACTCAGCACAGACACACTGCTTGCCAGCTTGTGTGTGCTGGTGGGGAGAAAATGACTAAGTCGACACGGCACTCCCCTCAGGGTGCCATGCCAACCTCACACTGCCTATGGCATATATAAGTCACCCCTCTAGCAGGCCTTACAGCCCTAAGGCAGGGTGCACTATACCATAGGTGAGGGCATAGGTGCATGAGCACTATGCCCCTACAGTGTCTAAACAAAACTATAGACATTGTAAGTGCAGGGTAGCCATAAGAGTATATGGTCTTGGAGTCTGTCAAACACGAACTCTACTGCACCATAATGGCTACACTGAAAACTGGGAAGTTTGGTATCAAACTTCTCAGCACAATAAATGCACACTAATGCCAGTGTACATTTTATTGTGAAATACACCCAGGGGGCATCTTAGAGATGCCCCCTTAAAACATACCCGACTTCCAGTGTGGGCTGACTAGTTTTACCAGCCTGCCACACACCAGACATGTTGCTGGCCACATGGGGAGAGTGCCTTTGTCACTCTGTGGCTAGTAACAAAGCCTGTACTGGGTGGAGGTGCTTCTCACCTCCCCCTGCAGGAACTGTAACACCTGGCGGTGAGCCTCAAAGGCTCACCCCCTTTGTTACAGCACCACAGGGCATCCCAGCTAGTGGAGATGCCCGCCCCCTCCGGCCACTGGCCCACTTTTGGCCGCGAGGCCGGAGGAGATAATGAGAAAAACAAGGAGGAGTCACTGGCCAGTCAGGACAACCCCTAAGGTGTCCTGAGCTGAGGTGACTCTGACTTTTAGAAATCCTCCATCTTGCAGATGGAGGATTCCCCCAATAGGATTAGGGATGTGCCCCCCTCCCCTCAGGGAGGAGGCACAAAGGTGGTGTAGCCACCCTCAGGGCTAGTAGCCATTGGCTACTAACCCCCCCCCCCAGACCTAAACACACCCCTAAATTGAGTATTTAGGGCCCCCCAGAACCAAGCAAGATAGATTCCTGCAACCTGAAGATGAAGAAGGACTGCTGACCTGAAGCCCTGCAGAGAAGACTGAGACACCAACTGCTTTGGCCCCAGACCTACCGGCCTGTCTCCCCACTTCGAGGAAAACTGCAACAGCAACGCGTCCCCCAGGGTCCATCGACCTCTGAAGCCTCAGAGGACTACCCTGCATCTAAAAGGACCAAGAACTCCCAGGACAGCGGCCGTGTTCCAAAGAAACTACAACTTTGCAACAAAGAAGCAACTTTTAAAGACCACACGTTTCCCGCCGGAAGCGTGAGACTTTGCACTCTGCACCCGACGCCCCCAGCTCGACCTGCGGAAAACCAACACTCCCCGGCGACTGCGAGCCCGTGAGTACCCAGAGTTGACCCCCCCCCTGAGCCTCCACAGCTACGCCTGCAGAGGGAATCCAGAGGCTCCCCCTGACCGCGACTGCCTGCTTCAAAGAACCCGACGGCTGGTAAACAGACTGCACCCGCAGCCCCCAGGACCTGAAGGATCCGACCTCCAGTGCAGGAGCGACCCCCAGGCGGCCCTCTTCCTAGCCCAGGTGGTGGCTACCCCGAGGAGCCCCCCTCGCCTGCCTGCATCACTGAAGAGACCCCTGGGTCTCCCATTGAAACCTATAGCGAACCCGACGCCTGTTTGCACTCTGCACCCGGCCTCCCCTGTGCCGCTGAGGGTGTACTTTCTGTGCTGACTTGTGTCCCCCCCCTCCCCGGTGCCCTACAAAACCCCTCTGGTCTGCCCTCCGAAGACGCTGGTACTTACCTACTGGCAGACTAGAACCGGGGCACCCTTATCTCCATTGAAGCCTATGCGTTTTGGGCACCAATTTGACCTCTGCACCTGACCAGCCCTGAGCTGCTGGTGTGGTAACTTTGGGGTTGCCCTGAACCCCAAACGGTGGGCTACCTTGGACCCAACTTTGAACTTTGTGGGTACTTTACTTACCTGCAAAACTAACCAATACTTATCTCCCCCATGAACTGTTGAAATTTGCACTGTGTCCAATTTTAAAATAGCTTATTGCCATTTTTGCCAAAACTGTACATGCTATTGTGATGATTCAAAGTTCCTTAGATACCTGAGTGAAATACCTTTCATTTAAAGTATTGATTGTAAATCTTGAACCTGTGGTTCTTAAAATAAACTAAGAAAATATATTTTTCTATATAAAAACCTATTGGCCTGGAATTGTCTTTGAGTGTGTGTGTTCCTCATTTATTGCCTGTGTATGTACAGCAAATGCTTAACACTACTCCTCTGATAAGCCTACTGTTCGACCACACTACCACAACATAGAGCATTAGAATTATCTCTTTTTGCCACTATCTTACCTCTAAGGGGAACCCTTGGACTCTGTGCATTCTATTTCTTACTTTGAAATAGTACATACAGAGCCAACTTCCTATACAGTCTCTATCCGAGACACAGTCGGAGCAGGAATCTGAGGACGACAGACCCTTCACATCCGGGCAGCATTTGAGCACGTCTGCCCCTGCACCCCCACACAAAAAGCAACAGAGGGCCTTGGGTACACCACTGCTGGAAGGCCATTGTTCGGCCTGGAAAAAGACAGTCGGTGACCGACCCTCGGGTTCGGCACAGAAAAAGACCACACTTCTGACGACTTCAGAGTCGACAAAAAATATCAAAGGCTCCATTTCAGACTTCACCAAAAAACAATTTTCAGAGTCGAAAAATAGAAAGACTGTTTCGGAGCCGAGGCCTTCCTCATAATTTTCGATACTGAAAAAACATCAAACTTGGGAACCGAAAAAGATAAGCTAAACAGAGGAGCAAGGACTTTCCAACAGACTTTGCAAAAGCCATAAAACCTTAGAGGAAGAGTCCGAAATTTAACCAATCCTCCAAATTATGGATAAGAGACAATCTAGGATACACATCCATAAATAAACGGGGAGAATAATTATAGCACCACCACTAAAGACCAAGAGAAAGCTGGCATTTCAAGAGGAATTGAACACTGCACAGCCCCCAGCTAAAGTGCCAAAACAAAAAGAGAAGCCAGCGCCTCCTCAGTCTTCTCCTCCTCATTCTCCGCACCTGTCTACCTCTCTTCACACCAGCCCTACACCAATGTAGTCTCCAACACATTCTTTTGATTCTCAACAAGACTCTGTTGATCCATGGGATCTTTATGACCCTGATCCCATCCCAAGCAACGACCCAGACACACACCCCTCTAAACCATCTCCACCTGAAGATACTACTGTATACAATCAGGTTATAGCTGGGGCTGCAGCCTATCATGGGCTAACAATGCACACAGAAGCATTAGAGGAAGACTTTTGTTTAATACCTTATCCTCAACGCATTCTAGGTACCAATGCCTCCCAATGCTACCAGGCATGGTAAAGCACGCAGACCAAATTTTTAATGAGCCTGTGAAAGCAAGGATAATCACACCTAGAATAGAAAAAACGTAAAAGCCTGCACCCTCTGACCCTGATTACATCACCCATCAGATGCCTCCTGATTCAGTAGTGGTAAGTGCTGCACGAAAGAGGGCAAATAGCCAGTCCTCAGGAGATGCACCCCCTCCTGATAAGGAGAGCAGGAAATTTGACGCTGCAGGAAAGAGTTGCGTCCCAAACAGCAAACCAATGGAGGATAGCTAATTCCCAGGCACTACTAGCCCATTACGATAGAGCCCATTGGGATGAGATGCAGGATATCATACAGCATCTCTCAAAAGAAAAGGGCACAACAGGTAGTAGAGGAAGGGCAAACTATCAGTACCAAATAAGGTCTGTCCTTGATGTGGCTGATACAACTACAAGGGGTGTGAACACAGCAGTTACTATTCGTAGACATGCATGGCTGTGCTCCTCTGGTTTTAAACCAGAAATCCAACAGGCTGTGTTAAACATGCATTTTGATAAGAAACATCTTTTTGGACGAGAGGTAGACACAACAATAGACAAATTACAAAAGGACTCAGATACAGCCAAAGTGGGAGTCATTTTGTAAGCCTCAGTTTCGAGGGGGTTTTAGAACACAGTCCTCAGAGGCATCAACCTCACAGGCAAAACCAACTTATGAAACCCAGTACCAGCGAGGTGGGTTTAGAGGCACATATAGAGGCCAATACTCTAGAAATAGAGGTAAATTCCAAACCTCTAAACAACCAGCAATACAACCAAGACAGCGACTTTCCTCACTCCCTTCCACTCCACACATCTCCTGTGGGGGGAAGACTACTACAGTTCCACACAAATTGGGGAAAATATCACAACTGGGTGTTGTCAATTATCCGCAATGGCTATTGCCTAGAATTGATGAACACTCTTCCAACTATTCCACCAAGGTATCACAAATTAACTCCAGAACATACATTTCTGTTACAACAAGAGGTTCAATATCTACTACTCAAACAAGCAATAGAGTTAGTTCCACAGTCTCAACGAGGAACAGGAGTTTACTCATTGTACTTCCTAATTCCCCAAAAAGATGGTACCCTTAGGCCAATATCAGACCTCAGGCCACTAAATCTCTATATCCTATCAGAACAGTTCCACATGGTAACTCTGCAAGATGTTATCCCACTGCTACAAAACCAAGACTTTATGACAGCATTAGACCTCAAAGATGCGTATTTCCACATACCCATCCATCCAGCTCACAGAAAATGCCTCAGGTTTGTTATACAAGGAAAACAATACCAATTCAAAGTGTTAGCCTTAGGCAAAACAACAGCTGCAAGGGTATTCACAAAGTGCTTAGCAGTAGTATCAGCTTACCTAAGGTGACAACATATCCATGTATTTCCATATCTAGACGATTGGCTAATAAAATCAAGCAATCATACACAATGCCAAAATCATGCACAGTACGTGATAGAAACTCTGCACACCCTAGGGTTTTCTATAAACTACCAAAAGTCACACCTTCAGCAAGCACAAATACAATCGTATTTAGATGCTATCCTAAATACTCAACTAGCTCTAGCGTATCCAAATACACAAAGGATACAAGCGTTTCAAAATCAAATTCCACTTATACAAACAAATCAAAAATACACTAAGATTTGTCAAGAAAATACTAGTAATGATGGCGTCTTGCATTGCAATAGTCCCACATGCAAGACTAAACATGAGGCCCTTACAACAGTGCCTTGTACAACAATGCTCACAAGCACACGGTCAACTTCAAGATCTAGTGTTGGTAGCCCGCCCAACACATATGTCCCTTCAGTGGTGGAATCGCAGCAACCTAATCAAGGGGCAGTCATTTCAAGACCCTCTGCCTCAGACAATAATTACAACAGATGCATCAATGATTGGTTGGGGAGCTCAACTAAACAATCACAAAATGTAAGGGCAATGGGATGTCAAACAGAAACAGCCACATATAAACCATTTGGAGTTATTAGCTGTGTTCCTTGCCCTCAAAACATTTCAACCTCTTCTCAAACAGAAGAATGTTCTTATAAAAACAGACAACATGACAACTATGTATTATCTCAACAAGCAGGGAGGGACACATTCCTCTCAACTGTTCCTTCTAGCCCAAACAATTTGGAAATGGGAAATTCACAATCAAATTCATCTATTAGCACAGTACATTCCAGGGATAGACAATCAGTTGGCAGATGTCCTCAGCAGAAATCACCAACAAACACACGAATGGGAGATTCACCCTCAAGTACTTCAGAAGTACTTTCAGATGTGGGGCACACCAAACATAGATCTATTCGCAACTGGCAAAAATACAAAATGCCCAAACTTCGCATTCAGACACCCACATCCACTGTCCAAAGGAAATGCTCTATGGATCAATTGGTCAGGGATATTTGCTTACGCTTTTCCCCCTCTCCCACTCCTTCCATTTCTAGTCAGCAAGTTGCGTCAAACTTTACTCAACATGATACTCCTAGCACCAACATGGGAACGTCAGCCATGGTACACAACACTACTAGATTTATCTGTGGTACCTCACTCCAAATTCCCATGCAGACTGGATTTGTTAACACAAAACAAAGGTCAAATCAGACATCCAGACCTCAAGGCTCTCAATCTAGCGATTTGACTCCTGAAGTCCTAGAATTTGGATATTTAAAACTCCCATCAGAGTGTATGGAAGTTATTAAACAAGCATGTAAACCCACTACTAGACAGTGCAACGCAAACAAATGGAAAATATTTGTTTATTATTGTCTATCTAAAACCATAGATCCTCTCTCAGCATCAATATAAGACATTATATGTTATTTACTTCTTTTTCAGAAATCAAATTTGTCTTTCTCCTCAATAAAAATGCACCTTACCACAATATCTCCATATGTACAAACTATTCAACATAGCTCTTTATTTAGAGTTCCTGTTATTAAAGCTTTCTTGGAAGGCTTAAACGCATCATTCCACCAAGAACACCACTAGTTCCATCTTGGAATTTAAATATAGTGCTTACCAGACCACTTTTTGAACCCATGCACTCTTGCCAAATTCAATTTCTAACATGGAAAGTTGCCTTTCTTATCGCAATTACTTCTTTAAGAAGAGTAAGTGAAATACAAGCTTTTACTCTTGAAGAACCTTTTTTCCAAGTACACAAACACAAAGTTTTACTAAGAACAAATCCAAAACTCCTACCAAAAGTAGTCTCACCATTTCATATCAATCAAACAGTGGAACTGCCAGTCTTCTTCCCACAGACAGATTCTGTGGCAGAAAGAACTCAACGTACATTAGATCTCAAAAGAGCTCTAATGTACTACATAGACAGAACTAAACAATTTAGGAAAACAAAACAACTTTTTGTAGCTTTCCAACAACCACATACTGGAAATCCTATATCAAAACAACGTTTAGCAAAATGGATTGTTAGATGTATACAAACATACTATATCAAAGCAAAAAGACAACTTGTAATCACTCCTAAAGCACATTCTACAAGAAAGAAAGGTGCAATAATGGCTTTTTTAGGAAACATACCAATGGCTGATATGTAAAGCAGCTACATGGTCAACTCCTCATACATTTACTAAACACTACTGTGTAGATATTTTCTCACAACAACAAGCCACAGTAGGACAAGCTGTCCTGAGAACATTATTTCAAACAACTTCAACTCCTACAGGCTAGCCACCGCTATTTTGGGTGGACAAACTGCTTTGTAGTCTATGCATAGCATGTGTATCTGCAGCTACACATGCCATTGAACGGAAAGTGTACATCTTTTCGTGGCATGTTGTGCTGCAGCTTCACATGCACCCTCCCTCATTCCCGGAAGCCTGTAGTCGTTTAAGTTAACACATTTGTACATATGTATATACATTTACATTTGCATGGACATCTCTTTTTTCGCTTATATACTTTATCACTCCTTTCTTCCCCCTCTGGGGTGAAACAATCTAACAATGGAGTTGATGACGATGCGCAATGGAACCGAGAGGAGGAGTCACTCGATCCTGTGACTCTAAAAGACTTCTTCGAAGAAAAACAGCTTGTAACACTCCGAGCCCAACACTAGATGTCGGATTGGATACGCATAGCATGTGAATCTGCAGCACAACATGCCACAAACAGATGTACACTGGGTAAGTGAAATTTCCCATAGATATACACACACACACACACACACATATATATATGTTCGATGGCATGTGTAGCTGCAGATACACATGCTGTGCACAGTCCGCCGTCTGGTGTTGGGCTCGGAGTGTTACAAGTTGTTTTTCTTCGAAGAAGTCTTTTCGAGTCACGAGACCGAGGGACTCCTCCCCTTTCGGTTCCATTGCGCATGGGCGTCGACTCCATCTTAGATTGTTTTTTTTCCGCCATCGGGTTCGGACGTGTTCCTTTTCGCTCCGTGTTTCGGGTCGGAAAGTTAGTTAGAATCTCGGAAAAAATCATCGGTATTGTTTCGTTCGGTATCGAGTTAGTTAGAACAAATCGACACCGAATCTTGAAGAGCTCCGGTGGCCCTTCAGGGTAATTTCGATCCCCGTCGGGGCCTGGTCGGCCCGACCGCGTGCGACTTCAAGACTGATGGAACGGACCCCGTTCCGCTTCTGTCCTAAATGCCATAACAAATATCCGTATACGGATCAGCATCTGGTCTGTAACTTGTGCCTGTCCCCGGAGCACAAGGAGGATACGTGTGAAGCCTGTCGAGCGTTTCGGTCGAGGAAGACGCTCAGAGACCGAAGAGCCAGAAGATTGCAAATGGCGTCCACGCCGACAGGACAACATCGGTTCGAGGACGAAGAGGAAGTGTTCTCCATCCACGAGTCGGATTCGGGAGAATCCGACGCCGAAGACATAACAACCGTGAGTAAGACGTCGAAAATTAGGACTCACGAAAAGTCCACAAAAGCCCAGGGTACGCCACTGCCAACAGGCCATGGCTTAACCCAAAAACTAGGTGACCGAGCCAAGGCACCGAAAAAGGGCATGCTGGTGTCGAAGTCATCCGACTCCGGTCGTGATACCGCCACACAGCAACCTTGGAGCCGAGACACCGGCTCCGAGACAATTCGGCGCAAAGACAGCGGCACCGAAGATGTTCGGCACCGAGATACCACGCCGAAATCAAAGAAATCTTCTTCGGAGCCTAAAAAGCCTACCGAAACGGTTTCGGTACCGAAAAAAGCCTCGGAACCAAAAATTCGTTCCTATACAGAGGAACAAGGACTAAACACCCAATTGCATAGATTTTGTGAAGAGCTTCAAACTGTAGAAACGGACTACACTCAAAGGAGGCTTCACATCCAGGAAGACACAGGGAAGATAACCACTCTTCCCCCAATCAAGATGAAAAGGAAACTTGTTTTCCAACAAGGGGACAAGCAACCACAAGCAAAGGTGGTAAAGAAAGTAACACCACCACCTTCTCCACCACAATCAACACAGGCATCACCGGCGCAAACTCCACCACTAACGCACTCACCAGCTCATACCACAATGAGCCAGGATGATCCCGATGCATGGGACCTCTACGACGCCCCATTGTCTGTCAATAGTCCAGACTCATATCCAACTAAACCGTCACCACCTGAGGACAGTACATCATATGCACAGGTGTTCGCAAGGGCAGCCGAATTCCACAATGTCTCACTACATTCGGAACCTATTGAGGATGACTTTCTCTTTAACACCCTGTCCTCCACCCATAGCCAGTATCAAAGCCTTCCCATGCTCCCAGGAATGCTAAGGCACTCAAAACAAATATTTCAGGAGCCAGTTAAAGGCAGAGCCATAACTCCAAGGGTGGAGAAAAAATATAAGGCACCTCCCACAGACCCAATATTTATTACAACACAACTAACACCGGACTCAGTAGTTGTGGGGGCAGCTCGTAAAAGAGCCAACTCTCATACATCAGGCGACGCACCACCTCCAGACAGGGAGAGCCGCAAATTTGATGCAGCGGGAAAAAGAGTTGCAGCACAAGCAGCAAATCAGTGGTGTATCGCCAACTCGCAAGCACTCTTGACAAGATACGACAGGGCTCATTGGGATGAAATGCAACATCTCATCGAACACCTTCCGAAGGAGTTCCAAAAAAGAGCGCAACAAGTGGTGGAAGAGGGACAAAGTATCTCGAACAATCAGATACGGTCTTCCATGGATGCAGCCGATACAGCTACAAGGACAATAAACACTGCAGTCACAATACGGAGGCACGCTTGGCTGCGCACTTCTGGGTTCAAACCCGAAATCCAACAGGCTGTGCTCAATATGCCGTTTAATGAACAGCAATTGTTTGGGCCGGAGGTAGACACTGCCATTGAAAAACTAAAAAAGGACACCGATACAGCCAAAGCCATGGGCGCACTCTACTCCCCGCAGAGCAGAGGCACATTTCGGAAGACACCTTTTAGGGGAGGGTTTCGGGGTCAACCCACAGAAACCAACACTTCACAGACAAGACCACCTACCTACCAGGGTCAATATCAAAGGGGAGGTTTTCGGGGACAATATAGAGGAGGCCAATTCCCAAGAAGTCAGGGAAAATTTCAAGGTCCCAAAACCCCTCAAAATAAACAGTGACTCACAAGTCACACAACCCCATCACACAACACCAGTAGGGGGAAGACTAAGCCAATTCTACGAATCTTGGGAAGAAATAACAACAGACACTTGGGTCTTAGCAATTATCCAACATGGCTATTGCATAGAATTTCACAAATTCCCTCCAAACGTCCCACCGAAAACACACAATATGTCAAAACAGCATATAGATCTTCTAGGACTAGAAGTTCAAGCATTACTACAAAAGGACGCAATAGAATTAGTACCAAGCCTACAGAAAAACACAGGAGTTAACTCACTGTATTTTCTAATACCAAAGAAGGACAAAACTCTGAGACCAATACTAGATCTCAGAACACTAAATACCTACATCAAATCAGACCACTTTCACATGGTCACATTACAAGACGTAATCCCACTGCTCAAACAGCAAGACTACATGACAACATTAGACCTAAAGGATGCGTATTTCCACATACCGATACATCCTTCCCACAGGAAATACCTAAGGTTCGTATTCAAAGGAATACATTACCAATTCAAAGTGTTGCCATTCGGAATAACAACTGCGCCAAGAGTCTTTACAAAATGCCTGGCAGTAGTAGCTGCACATATCAGAAGGCAGCAGATACACGTGTTCCCTTACTTAGACGACTGGTTAATCAAGACCAACACGCTAACAAGGTGTTCACGTCACACAAAGTAATTCATACAGACCCTTCACAAGCTGGGTTTCTCCATCAACTATGCAAAGTCACACCTTTTGCCGTGTCAAACACAGCAATACTTAGGAGCGACAATCAACACAACAGAAGGGATAGCCACTCCAAGTCCACAAAGGGTTCAAACATTTCACAAGGTGATACAGGCCATGTATCCAACACAAAAGATACAAGCAAAAATGGTATTAAAACTCCTAGGCATGATGTCTTCATGCATAGCCATTGTCCCAAACGCAAGATTGCACATGCGGCCCTTACAACAATGCCTAGCATCACAATGGTCACATGCACAGGGCCAACTTCTAGATCTGGTGTTGATAGACCGCCAAACATACATCTCGCTTCTATGGTGGAACAGTACAAATTTAAACAAAGGGCGGCCTTTCCAAGACCCAGTGCCACAATACGTCATAACGGATGCTTCCATGACAGGGTGGGGAGCACACCTCAATCAACACAGCATCCAAGGACAATGGGACATACATCAAAGGAAGTTTCACATAAATCACTTAGAACTGTTAGCAGTATTTCTAGCGTTGAAAGCATTTCAACCCATGATAACCCACAAATACATTCTTGTCAAAACAGACAACATGACAACAATGTATTATTTAAACAAACAGGGGGGGACACACTCGACACAGTTGTGTCTCCTAACACAAAAAATATGGCATTGGGCAATTCACAACCACATTCGCCTAATAGCACAATTTATTCCAGGGATCCAGAACCAGCTAGCAGACAATCTCTCTCGGGATCACCAACAAGTCCACGAATGGGAAATTCACCCCCAAATACTGAACACTTACTTTCAAATTTGGGGAACACCTCAAATAGATCTATTTGCAACAAAAGAAAACGCAAAATGCCAAAACTTCGCATCCAGGTTCCCACACCATCAATCCCAAGGCAATGCTCTATGGATGAATTGGTCAGGGATATTTGCGTACGCTTTTCCCCCTCCCCCTCTCCCTCTCCTTCCATATCTAGTAAACAGAGTGAGTCAAAACAAACTCAAACTCATACTAATAGCACCAACATGGGCAAGACAACCTTGGTATACAACACTACTAGACCTGTCAGTAGTACCTCATGTCAAGCTACCCAACAGACCAGATCTGTTAACACAACACAAACAACAGATCAGGCATCCAAACCCAGCATCGCTGAATCTAGCAATTTGGCTCCTGAAATCCTAGAATTTGGACACTTAGACCTCACACAAGAGTGTATGGAGGTCATAAAACAAGCTAGAAAACCTTCCACTAGACACTGCTATGCAAATAAATGGAAAAGATTTGTTTGTTACTGCCATAATAATCAAATTCAACCATTGCACGCATCTCCAAAAGATGTAGTAGGATATTTACTACATTTGCAAAAATCAAATCTAGCTTTCTCTTCCATAAAGATACATCTCACCACAATATCTGCTTACCTGCAGATTACTCATTCAACTTCCCTATTTAGAATACCTGTCATTAAAGCGTTTATGGAAGGCCTAAAGAGAATTATACCACCAAGGACACCTGTTCCTTCATGGAACCTCAACATTGTCTTAACAAGACTCATGGGTCCACCTTTCGAACCCATGCATTCTTGTGAAATGCAATACTGAACGTGGAAAGTTGCATTTCTCATTGCCATCACATCTCTAAGAAGAGTGAGTGAGATTCAGGCATTTACCATACAAGAACCATTTATTCAAATACACAAAAATAAGGTAGTTCTAAGAACAAATCCAAAATTCTTACCAAAGGTTATCTCACCGTTCCACTTAAATCAAACAGTAGAATTACCAGTGTTCTTCCCACAGCCAGATTCGGTAGCTGAAAGAGCACTACATACATTAGACATCAAGAGAGCACTAATGTACTACATTGACAGAACAAAACAAATTAGGAAGACAAAACAACTATTTATTGCCTTTCAAAAACCTCATACAGGAAATCCAATTTCAAAACAAGGCATTGCCAGGTGGATAGTTAAGTGTATTCAAGCCTGCTATCTTAAAGCAAAGAGAGAGCTGCCTATTACACCAAAGGCACACTCAACCAGAAAGAAAGGGGCTACCATGGCCTTTCTAGGAAATATTCCAATGAACGAAATATGTAAGGCAGCAACATGGTCTACGCCTCATACATTTACCAAGCACTACTGTGTAGATGTGTTAACTGCACAACAAGCCACAGTAGGTCAGGCTGTACTAAGAACATTATTTCAAACTACTTCAACTCCTACAGGCTGAACCACCGCTTTTGGGGAGATAACTGCTTACTAGTCTATGCACAGCATGTGTATCTGCAGCTACACATGCCATCGAATGGAAAATGTCACTTACCCAGTGTACATCTGTTCGTGGCATGAGTCGCTGCAGATTCACATGCGCCCACCCGCCTCCCCGGGAGCCTGTAGCCGTTTAGAAGTAGATCTTAAACAATTGTACATTTGTAAATATATTACTTTAACCTTTATTATGTACATACGTATTCATTCCATTGCATGGGCACTATGACTAACATACACAACTCCTACCTCACCCTCTGCGGGGAAAACAATCTAAGATGGAGTCGACGCCCATGCGCAATGGAACCGAAAGGGGAGGAGTCCCTCGGTCTCGTGACTCGAAAAGACTTCTTCGAAGAAAAACAACTTGTAACACTCCGAGCCCAACACCAGACGGCGGACTGTGCACAGCATGTGAATCTGCAGCGACTCATGCCACGAACAGATGTACACTGGGTAAGTGACATTTTCCATATATATATATACCCACATTTATTCTGTATGGACTCATTTAAAGTGGAGTCATATACTTTAAAGTTAAAACTTACTATTCCACAATAAGTGGGTGTCATTTACGTTATTAGTTACTACTTGGAGCAGAAGTCGTGACTTTCCATTTTAGATCTGTCGATGACACTTTTCCAAATATATTCTCTTTTTGATATCCTTAAGGGATTGACACCTGATGATACAGGTCATACAGTTGTTTCTTTACTCTGAGGAAGGGCTAGTGCCCAAGAGTGGAATAGCATCATTGTATGTACCTTGCTCTAAGTGGAGCATCTTTTGAATGCTTAGTGAGCATTTATATATACTTAGCTGGGGTTGCTCAGCAAATAAAGTATCAAAACCTCCTTTTGAGGGGACAGAATTCCAGTCTTTGTAAAATGTTTATTCTTTTTAATTTAAGGTATCATAAATTCAGGAGATTTAGTTCCGTTATGGGGAACTTTTGCTCATTATAACTCCATGAGAGTCTCTGTATATTATTCATCTAGTTGTACGAGGTTAGTTACATTAAACCTCTTGTTTTCTCCTCGTTTAATATCTTGGTGTGTCCCTTATACTTTTATCTATATAGTATTTGTGTGACCTTATGCTTCTTTTATGAGCTATCTTCTTATTCATCAATATCATGAGCTTCCAATGATGGAATTTTGCAGCGGTGGGGTTATATGCCGCAAAATTCCTTCCTGTATTTTCAAGAAGGAAGACCTGTGACCAAGATTAGTAGTCTATGTAGTTTCCTAATTCTGCTTCTGGTACTTGCTTCACTTTTAAGTGATATGCAGTAAAACATATTGTTGGTAGCAAAGTTCTGTACTTTTGCTATGTCAGGCATGTCATAGGTCAGAGCTTTAACATCTTCCTGGGCCCTAAAACATGTAGGTGTTTTGTATTAGTGCTCGATCATATAGCCATTTCAGTTTTGGTTGGCTGTTCTCCACTCAACTCTGTTAGGGTTATTATGACGTTTTGCTTTACTGCTAAAATGGCCTTCTTTTCTGAAGCGGTTTCACCTTTAGTAGTGTACTTGTCTTCTTTAGGGGAACATCCATATACATATGTATAAGAAGGGTGTAGGTGTTTGTCTTATAACCTATGGTTTTGTACTGTCTCCTAATTTTGGTAGAGACTTTAATTGCCATATTCAATGATCATTGCTCTTCTATAGGTGGCAATTTTCATAATTCAACTTGTTCTAAGTTGTTTCTATTTTGGGCTTCCACCTTACGGGGAGTTTTGTCCCTAGATGGACTATGCAAATTGATGATTGTTCTATGATTCATTTGTATTCTTTTCTATATAGGATACTTTAATGTTTTGTTTTAGGTGTATAAGATCTGTTTTAGGCCTTCTCTATGTGGGTCTCTACTCGTTTATTATTATGAGTCAATGTAGTAGCCTTGTTTTCACTATGCAAACAAGATTTCTTTTTAACATCTACTGTCTTATTCAATATTATGTTGCTATTGGCCAGATGATGAGCTGTTCACAAATTACATTACTCTAACGACTTGGGTAGCTGTTACTTTCCTGAGTTGTATAATGACTTTCATAAATCCATCTTATGGCACTATTGGGCTTATTAAAATATAAATAAATATATATATATATATATATATATATATATATATATATTCATTCGATGGCATGTGTAGCTGCAGATACACATGCTGTGCACTGTTCCTGCCATCTAGTGTTGGGCTCGGAGTGTTACAAGTTGTTTTTCTTCGAAGAAGTCTTTTCGAGTCACAGGACCGAGTGACTCCTCCCTTTCGGCTCCATTGCGCATGGGCATCGACTCCATCTTAGATTGTTTTCTTTCCGCCATCTGGTTCGGACGTGTTCCTCTTTGCTCCGTTATTCGGATCGGAAAAAGACTATAAATCCTCCAAAAGCGTTGGTATTGTTTGCGATCGGGAAACATCTTCCATCGACACCGACGAGACAACCGTTTCGGTGGCCCTTCGGGGCTTCCGCACCCAGCCGAGGCCTGGTCGGCCCAACCACAAACGTCGTCGATGCCTAATGGACCGGACCCCTTTCCGTTTCTGCCCGAAGTGCCACGCTAAGTATCCCTACACAGACCAGCATCGGGTCTGTAATGTGTGTCTGTCACAGGAGCACAGAGAAGATACTTGCGAGGCCTGCAAGTCCTTTCGATCAAAAAAGACCTTGCGGGATCGGAGAGCGAGGTGGATGCAGATGGCGTCGAAAACTTAGGAACACCTCGACGTCAAAGAGAAGGAGATGGCTATCTCCATCCAGGGATCGGACTCGGACGACTCCGACGTAGACCGACCGCCTACAGCAAGCCTAAAAGCAAGTACGCCTGCCCGACCCAACCGCACAGTCAACCAAAAAAACATAAGGCCTCGGGGACGCCACTGCCTGAAGACCATGGCTCGACCCATAAAAAAACAAAGCGGTGACCAAGCAACACCTTCGGCACCGAAAAAGGTCAAAATCGTGCCAAAGTCTTTGGACTCGAGCCGAGAAGCCGGCGTCGAAAAATCTCGACATTGCCTTGTCGAATCGACTAAGCCTCGAAAGAGCCTTTCGAAGCCGAGGCCTTCCATCAGCATGGCCATTTCAGTGCAGAGAAAACCGGCTTCGGAGCCGAAAAAGACCTCGTACACCAATGAACATGGGCTCTCTAAACAGCTAAAAGAGAGGCACAGATTTGAAGAGGCGCTTCAAATTGAAGAGTTTGACCAAACGCAGGCACGGATACAGATCCATAAGGATACTGGAAAGATGCAAACTGCCCCTCCTCTCAAATTCAAGAGATAGCTGGCTTTCCAACCACAATCGCAGACTGATCAGCCAAGAGCTAAAGTGGCCAGGGAAAGATCGCCAACTCGCAATTTTTCACCAGAACTTTCTCCCCCGCATTCGCCACAAAGGACAGGGTCACCTATTGCCACGCCCAGTGCACAGTCACCCACACACACTGTGCAGTCGCAAGATGATGTAGACCCCTGGGACCTCTGCGATCCCCCTGTCTCGGACAATAGCCCTGAGTGCTACCCTTCAAAACCGTCTCCACCGGAGGATAGCACCTCGTACACCCAAGTCTTGGCCAGGGCTGCTGCATTCCATAATGTTAGCATGCATTCAGAGCCATTGGAGGATGACTTCCTCTTTAATACCCTGGCCTCCACGCATGCCTCATACCAGAGCCTGCCTATGCTCCCAGGCATGCTTAAACATGCTCAGCAAGTTTTTCAAGAGCCGGTAAAAGGAAGAGCCATCACACCGCAG
This sequence comes from Pleurodeles waltl, assembly GCF_031143425.1. Taxonomy (NCBI): domain Eukaryota; kingdom Metazoa; phylum Chordata; class Amphibia; order Caudata; family Salamandridae; genus Pleurodeles; species Pleurodeles waltl. Next base: position 799,659,254 of record NC_090436.1, read on the forward strand.
GTGGAGAAAAAGTACAAACCACCCCCGTCGAACCCAGTGTTCATCATGCAACAGCTGCCACCGGACATTGTAGTGGTTTGTGCTGCAAGGAAAAGAGCCAGCTCACAATCATCGGGAGATACACCACCTCCAGATAAAGAGAGTCGGAAATTTGACGCTGCGGGAAAGAGAGTGGCGTCACAGGCTGCCAACCAGTGGCGTATCGCAAATTCACAAGCCCTCCTCGCACGTTATGACCAAGCTCACTGGGACGAGATGAGTGAAATCATTCAGCCTCTCCCCAAGGAATACCAAAAACAGGCTCAACAGGTGGCAGAGGAAGGGCAAGCAATATCGAACAATCAAATCCATTCGGCATTGGATTCCGCTGATACTGCTGCAAGAACTGTGAACACGGCAGTCACAATTAGACGGCACGCTTGGCTAAGGTCCTCAGGGTTCAAACCTGAGATGCAGCAGGCAGTACTGAACATGCCATTTAACCAGCAACAACTGGTTGGGCCACAAGTGGACACAGCCATCGAAAAGATGAAGAAAGACACTGACACGGCCAAAGCCATGGGCGCGCTCTACTCGTCCCAATATAGAGGGACATTCAGGAAACCGCAATTTAGGGGAGGTTTCAGACAACCGCCTCCAGGGGCATCCACCTCTCAAGCAAAATCCACCTACCAATCCCAATATCAGAGAGGGGGGTTTTGCTGCTCCTTCAGGGGACAATTCCCAAGATCAAGGGGAAAGTTTCAGCCCACCAAGCAGGCCACTAATAACAAACAGTGACTTGACTGTCACCCTTCCCCAACACACATCACCAGTGGGGGGAAGACTAACATTTTACCACAGTCATTGGTTAGACATAACCATGGACACATGGGTCCTATCAATTATCCAACATGGTTACTGTATAGAATCACACATTTCCCTCCAGATATTCCCCCAAGAGCGCACAAACTGTCGGCGCAACATCTAAACATGTTACAAATGGAGGTGCAAACACTATTAACAAAACAAGCCATAGAACTAGTACCTAGTATGCATTCTTGCCAAATCCAATTCTTAACTTGGAAGGTAGCATTTCTAATAGCCATCACTTCACTACGAAGAGTTAGCGAAATACAGGTGTTCACTATCGAAGAACCCTTTATACAAGTACACAAACATAAAGTGGTTCTCCGCACAAATCCCAAATTTTTGCCTAAAGTCATTTCACTGTTTCATTTAAACCAAACTGTGGAGCTCCCAGTCTTCTTTCCACAGCCAGACTCAGTAGCAGAAAGAGCACTGCATACATTAGACCTAAAAAGAGCACTAATGTACTATATAGACAGAACAAAAACTTTTCGTAAAACTAAGCAGTTGTTCGGCACTTTCCAAAAAACCCATGCTGGTAACCCTATATCCAAACAAGGTATAGCCAGATGGATAGTTAAATGCATACAAACTTGTTAGCTAAAAGAGAGCTACTCATTACACCAAAGGCACACTCCACTAGGAAGAAAGGGGCAACAATGGCCTTTCTAGGTAACATACCAATGACAGAGATTTGAAAGGCAGCCACTTGGTCTACACCTCATCTCATACGTTCACCAAACACTACTGTTTAGATGTGTTAGCAACACAACAAGCCACAGTAGGACAGGCTTTTCTAAGAACATTATTTCAAACAACTTCAACTCCTACAGGCTGACCACCGCTTTTGGGAGGATTACTGGTTTGTAGTCTATGCACAGCATGTGTATCTGCAGCTACACATGCCATCGAACAGAAAATGTCACTTACCCAGTGTACATCTGTTCGTGGCATGTTCCGCTGCAGAGTACAAACAAGGAGAAAATGAGCTACAATTAATATTCAACCTGTCTAAACAAATACAAAACAAAAACTCATAGAGATAAATTCAGAGATAATATTTATTAAATGTGTATGTACAAAAAGAAAACGGAATGTCTTAATTCTTATAAATATCAACATACAAAACAAAACAAAAATGTAAACAAGTAGAAGCCTGACTCATATATAAGTATACCATAAACAAAATAACACAATAAAAACAGATATACAAATATGGAACAACAACCACTCACAAAGACCAGGTGCAACAGAAAACAAGACAACACAAAAGTGATAACAAAACATAAAACATGTATAACTTTTAAAATTCACAAAGATATTTGATTACCATTTGATATAAACATTTCTTCATTCGGCATAGCCGAAAAACAACTCAAAATGACAGAATCCTATTATTTGAATAGCAATTCTCACTTAATCTTATATGATAATAGTCAAAGCATAAATCCTCTGCACCAACAGAAGTAGGATTCACATGCGCCCTCCCACCTCCCCAGGAGACTGTAGCCGTTTAAGTTGCAATTAGAAATTGTATATATGTAAATAAACATTCCTTTAGCACAAACTATGTACATACATATCTATTCCATTGCATGGACATCTTTACTATTCTCATTCTACCACTCCTACCTCACCCTATGCAGGAAAACAATCTAAGATGGAGTCGATGCCCATGCGCAGTGGAGCCGAAAGGGAGGAGTCGCTCGGTCCTGTGACTCGAAAAGACTTATTCGAAGAAAAACAACTTGTAACACTCCGAGCCCAACACTAGATGGCAGGAACAGTGCACAGCATGTGAATCTGCAGCGGAACATGCCACGAACAGATGTACACTGGGTAAGTGGCATTTTTCATATATATATATAAAATATTTCCTCTTGTTGGTACATAGGCATTTATTCATTTTATTCCTATGTGCATTATATATTTTGGATGTATTCATATTATTCCTAGTTACTTTTCTTAGGGAGAAGACTGGTTCTATACCAATAGTTGATGTTGTGGTCTTCAACTTCTTTTAACCACTTCGCTACCAGGCCTTTTCCCCCTCAGGTGCCAGGCCTTTTTTGGCTATTTGGGGCAGTTCGCAAGCTTTTCTTTTTCTTTTTTTTTTTTTTACAACATCCTAGGGATTCTAGAGGTACCCAGATTTTGTGGGTTCCCCTGAAGGAGACCAAGGGATTAGCCAAAATACAGCAAAAATGTTGTTGTTTTTCCAAAAAATTGGGAAAAAGGGCTACAGAAGAAGGCTGATGTTTTTTTCTCTGAAAATGGCAACAACAAAGGGTTTGCGGTGCTAAAATCCCCAGCTTTCAGAGACAGGGAGAATTGAATCAGAAAAACGCACTTTTCAACACAGTTTTGGCATTTTACTGGGACATACCCCATTTTTACTATTTTTTGTGCTTTCAGCCTCCTTCCACTTAGTGACAGAAATGGGTATGAAACCAATGCTGGATCCCAGAAAGTTAAACATTTCTGAAAAGTAAACAACATTCTGAATTCAACAAGGGGTAATTTGTGTAGGTCCTTCAAGACTTTCTTCCAGAAAATAAAAGCTGAATAAAAAAATATTGAAATTGAGGTGAAAAAAACAGCCATTTTTCTCAATGTTTTACTCTGACTTTTTCCTTTTTCCTGCAAGGTCAGATTTTTTAAAACAATATACAGTTACGCCTGCTGGCTTGTAGGTTCATCAAGAACCCTAGGTACCCAGAGCCAATAAATGAGCTGCACCTTGCAATGGGTTTTCATTCTGTAACGGGTATACAACAATTCATTTGGTGAAATATAAAGACTGAAAAATAGGTATCAAGGAAACCTTTGTATTTCCAAAATGGGCACAAGATAAGGTTTTGAGAAGCAGTGGTTATTTGCACATCTCTGAATTCCGGGGTGCCCATACTAGCATGTGAATTACAGGGCATTTCTCAAATAGAGGTCTTTTTTACACACTGTCTTACATTTGGAAGGGAAAAAATGTAGAGAAAGACAAGGGGCAATAACACTTGTTTTGCTATTCTGTGTTCCCCCAAGTCTCCCGATATAAATGATACCTCACTTGCGTGGATAGGCCTAATGCTCGTGACAGGAAACGCAACATGGACACATCACATTTTTACATTGAAATATGACATGTTTTTTTGCAAAGTGCCTAGCTGTACATTTTGGCCTCTAGCTCAGCCAGCACTTGGGTAACCTAGCAAACCTGCACATTTTTTAAAAGAAGACATATAGGGGGTTTCAAGATGGGATGACTTGTGGTGCTCTCACCAGGTTCTGTTACCCAGAATCATTTGCAAACCTCAAAATTTGGCTTCTCAGAGGAGCCACAAATTTCCTTCCACCCAACCTTCCCCCAAGTCTCCCGATAAAAATGGTACCTCACTTGTGCAGGTAGGCCTATTGTTCACAACAGGAAATGCCCCAAAACCCAACATGGACACATCACATTTTCCCAATAAAACAGCAGTTTTTTGCAGAGTGCCTAGCAGTGGATTTTGACCTCTAGCTCAGCCAGCACCTAGGGAAACCTACCAAACCTGTGTATTTTTTAAACGTAGAGACCTAGGGGAATCCAGGATGGGGTGACTTGTGGGGGTCTCCCCAGGTAATGTTACCCAGAATCCTTTGCAAACCTCAAAATTTTGCTAAAAAAACACTTTTTCCTTACATTTCGGTGACAGAAAGTTCTGGAATCTGAGAGGAGCAACAAATTTCCTTCCACCCAGCATTCCCATAAGTCTCCCGATAAAAATGGTACCTCACTTCTGTGGGTAGGCCTAGTGCCTGCAAAAGGAAATGCCCCAAAAGCCTATGTGGACACGTCACAATTATCAAATACAAAACTAACAGTTTTTGGGGGGGGGACCTGCGTTTTTGGTCCTGGACTCAGCAGCCATATAGGGAAACCTACCAAACCCAGACATTTCTGAAAACTAGGCACCCGAGGGAGTCCAGGGAGGTGTGACTTGCGTGGATCCCCCAGTGTTTTCTTACCCAGAATCCATTGCAAACCTCAAAGTTTGTCCAAAAAAACACCTTTTCCTCACATTTCAGTGACAGAAAGTTCTGGAACCTGAGAGGAGCTACAAATTTCCTTCCACCCAGCATTCCTCCAAATCTCTCGATAAAAATGATACCTCACTTGTGTGGGGGCCCAGGTGCCTGCAACAGAAAAAGTCTAAACACCTGTAGAGATTGAGGGGATAGCACAGCGAGTTGATAAGCACATATTTTTCTTTTATACATCTTTGGGGACCCACACAAGTGAGGTATCATTTTACTTGGGAGAATGAGGGGAGCGCTGGGGAGTAGGAAATCTGTGCCAGAGCGGTGAGCCTACAAAGAAAAGTGAGGAAAATATGTTTTTTTAAGCAAATCTTGAGGTTTGCAGAGTAGTCTGGTTAAGAACATTTTGGGGGATCCACGTAAACCACACCTCCCTGTACTCCTTGGGGTGTCCGTAGCTGAAGGCCCCCCCCTCCCCCCCCCAGACCAAAAACATACATAGGTGCACCCTCTCCCCCCCCCCCCAAACAGAGGTAGTTTATATATCATTTTGATGTGTACACGTACTTCTGTGATGTTCCAAACACTAAAATTGTGAAAAGAAACGCACTTAGGTTATGTTAAAAAGACCCCTCACCCACCAACCAAGTTGGTGGCATGCTTCATCAACGGGTTCCCACTTGAGACACCTAGTGTGTCACAGGTGTGCTGTGACGCCTGATTACAGTGGAGCACGTTTTGTCATTTTTACCACACATACTGGTTAGATTTGGCACGAGGGTGAGTGATGGTTCAGTAGATCAAATTTTATTAACAAGAGATTCCCCAAAAATTAAATGTTTTGTTAATAACTGGAAGGCCAAAAAACAGAACCAATGACTCGGAGCTCGTGAGCTGTAAAGTCGCGTCAAGGCACCAACCGTTTTTCAGTCCATTCACACACCTTTCATACATGACATGCACAAGACCATTCACGCCGCCAGCCACGGGCCCAGCACATTACAACACTCGCATCGACAGATGCGCCACTCAAAGGCCCATCACTTAAATACGCCCACATGCCTAATACAGCAATCACACTAGCTGATGGGAGTGTGTGGACGGACGTTCGGCTGGCACTGCCAGCCAAGCGCCATCCCACGCACACCGCCAGCCAAGCGCCACTCCACGCAAACCGCCAGCCAAGCGCCACCCCACGCACACCGCCAACCAAGTGCCACCCCACCACCAGCCAAGTGCCACCCCACGCACACCGCCAGCCAAGGGCCACTCCACAGACACTACCAGCCAAGCGCCACTTCACACACACCGCCATCACTTTTGTGTGTGTTTATAAGCAACAAAGAAACCACTAACTAATTATAAAATAAGTTCAAAACTACAAACACAAAAGCTCTAACTGAAAACAGGACAGAAATGTGAAACGGAACATCTGAAAATATAAAATAGGCAGTTTATGCTCACGGTATTTCCCCCCAACATGTTTTGGTGTGGTAACTTCTGAAACAGCCGGCCACACATAGCCCAAGCTTTGAAGGGAAATCGGGGCAGTACATCTGGCTCTCCCTCTGGATACCTCTTCGGGCACAGACTCTTCATTTCCTAGTGGGCAAGTCTTTTTTGCGAGAAGGCCGGGTGCCTGGGGCGAAGTGGCCTCGTCCCCGGTACACGGAAACCGTGTGCCAGGTCGAGACCAGCTCACCCCTGGCACCCTGGGGGTTAATAAGCATTTTTTGTTATGCTTTCTAGATGGGAGATAGTCCTTTCTCTGTGTTTTATTTTTTTATAAAGAACTTTTTATTGATTTTAGAAGGAACAGAAAAATACAACGCAAATACAAATGCAAACTTAAATAGATAACATGGCACCTTTAACCTGCTTATGTCTCTCGTCCTGTCGGCCCCCATGGGGTAAGTGAACATTGAGTATACACACTCAAAGAGATCGGAGTCCGTAGTCCTTAGTGTTGCAACGAGTGGGAGGGATTTTTCTTTTGAGTGATAGTGTAACTAAGGTATGGTTCCCTCCCCCCACAGGTTTGTGCCTCGGACTAACTTTCTCCCCACTTCCATAAGGTATTGCTTGGGAATGAGGCTTTTCCGTGAATTCAGCTGTCGTTAGCGGATTAGTTGCCCAGTGTGCTCTCCCATTTCCCTCATACTCTGTTGTATTTGCTAGGGCACCCCCTCGTCTCGTACACTACCTTTTCACACTGTGCGCACCAGTCTACACCCCGCCTCCATTTGGCGAGTGCCGGTGCTCTTTCGGATTTCCACTCTGTCATAATGTCTCTTTTTGCTACCAGGCACGCCACTCCAAAAAAGGTTCGATCAGCTCTAATCAACTCTGTCTCCCCTGTGGCTCCCAGTAGGATCGGTACAGGGGATGCCTCCACAGCTATTTGTAGGACCTCTGAGATCTCCCCCAAAATTATTCTCCAGTATAGCTCTATAGGGGGGCAAGACCAGACCATGTGGAAGAAGTCAGCTTCGGGGTGTGAGCATCGAGGACAACTGGCTGTGGCTCGGAAACCTGCCTGGAAGAGTCTTTTCGGGGTGAGGTATGCTGCGTGCAGAAAGAGAGTTTGTAGCAATTGGAATCTAGGGGATATGGCCGTTGACCGAGGGGCCATTAATACTTCCCTCCAGGTTGTGTCGTCTATGGGGCCAACCCACCCCTCCCATTTTTGACGAAGACCTTCGAGGGAGGGGGATGAGTTAGTAAGGATGGAGCGATATATCTGGGAGATTCCCCCTTTACCCAAGCCTCCCATCAGAATCTTCGCCTCCAGTGGGCTGTGTTCAGGAATGTTTTCCCCTTGTCTTATATGCGATAGTAGGGCGTGTCTGAGTTGTAGATATTTGTGGAATTGGGTATTGTTCAGTGAGTAGGTTCTTTGGAGTTCCTCAAAAGATCGCATGTGTGACCCGCCCCAGATGTCCCCGAGAATGGATATCCCGATGGTGTCCCATTTCTTGAAACCTTCTAATGCGGAGACTTCCCCTAGCCACCTCCCCGCCAAAGAGGGGTCTGTTGGGTGAGGCGATTCCACCAACCCGATGTCCTCTGTGGCGCTCGCCACCCCGTAAGAATCACTCTAGTCACCTCTGGGATAGTCTGCGAGATTGGTTCCCCATATAGCACGTTAAAAATCCCGTTATAGTCCATTACCTGGAGTTCTAGTCTGTACGCTGGGTCAGTCCAGCCTCCTGCTAGCCAGTCGTTGACCACTAATAAGTGCGTAGCCAAAAAATAAAAATAAATGTTTGACATCCCCAATCCCCCGTCCTGGACATCTCTTTGACATGTAGCGAAGGATAGCTTGGGGCGGGAGCCATGCCACAAAAATTGGCACGCTGTCGCCTCTACACCTTTGAACCATTTCTGGGGGACCGGGAGTGGGAAGTTCTGTATTTGGTATAGAAATCTGGGGAGTATCATCATTTTATATAGTGCGATTCTTCCTAATAGATTAAGGGGTAGGCTCCGCCAGCATGTGAGATCCTTCTTGGTGTTCTTAACAAGCGGGGTAATCGTTAGTTCCCAATGCTAGTTCAGGTATCATAGCTATATGGACACCCAAATATTTAAAACTGTTTCGACGGATCGGGATATTTTGTTGCCAGTCGACGCATTCTCTGGAAGGGTGCAGAGGGACCAGTAGGGATTTGTTCGGATTTAGAGTCAGACCAGAGGCTTGTGAGAAGAGGTCTAGAAGGTGTAGGATTCGTGGACCACTCGTGGCCGGGTTGGAAAAGTAGATGAGGACATCGTCCGCGTACAGAGCCAATCGGTCTTCTGGGCCTGTAGGCCACGACCAGCCCTCTAACAGGGGGTCTTCCCTCAATAGCTTCGCCAATGGTTCGATTGTGAGGGCAAACAGCAGCGGAGACAGTGGACATCCCTGCCGGGTACCGCAACGGATGGGAAATGGTTCGGAGGCTAGCCCAATCACTTGAATACGAGCGGTTGGATTGCAATAGAGTAGCCTGATAAGGCCGCGGAATCTGGGTCCGATACCGTTATTTCCTAGGACTTGCTCCAGGTAGGACCAGTCCACAGTATCAAAGGCTTTTTCAAAGTCGAGTAAGAGAAGGGCTAGAGGGGACCGCGTCAGTGTTGCGATGTGCCAGTGCCACATTCGGTCGTCTAATGCAATGTCTGGTGCTACGTGACGGCATGAATCCACATTGGTCTGGGTGTATTAGTGAGGGGGGCGCTTCCTTCAACCTGGTCGCAAGCACAGTTGACAGCACTTTAATCTCTGTGTTCAAGAGGGAAATAGGTCTATACGCCGAGCGGTTACTCGACGGTGGTTGGGTCTTCGGGATTACTACTATTGTGGCTTGATCAATCCCTGTTGGGAAACAGCCAGCTTTCTCAGCTTCACCATACATGTTAAGTAGATGGGGGCCTAGAATGTCCCCGCATTTGTTGTAAAGTTCCGATGGGAAGCCGTCTGGGCCGGGTGTTTTACCCGAGGACAAGTTGGATATTGCTGCTGTGATTTCGACTAGTCTTAAAGGTTCATCCAGGTGTTCCCTGGTTGCTTGTGATATCTTAGGGAGGACAATGTCATTCAATAGGGGGGGACTCCCTTTCGGTCAGCGGCCGGGGCTGTTCCTTGTATAGTTGTGCATAGTAGGAGGCAAAGCTCCGAGCAATTTCGGTAGGAGTCTTCGCGAGTGAGCCGATCTCGTCCTCAACCTCGGGGATAATTCTATCGGCTAGTGGGCGCGATGCTAACCAATGCAGGAGTTTGCCGTTCTTATCTCCCCAACCGTATACACAAGCTGCTGAAGCTCTCCAGGCGTGTTTTGCGGATTCTAGTACCAATTGTTTAATTTCTTCCCTAACCATAGTAAGGCGCCTCAAGACTGATGCTGATGCTGAGGCTGAGGAGGTCTCCTTGCGCTCGAGTTCTAATGCCTTGGCTTCGAGATCCACCACCTGTAAATTGCGTGCTCGTTCTTGGGCGCGCACGCAGTGCTTGGCGTATCCTCTAAGTGTGGCCTTGCACGCCGCCCATAACGTGCCTGGGGATTTCACGGACCCTAAGTTCTGGTCGAAGTATTGGGTAAGATGGTCTCTTATCTCGAGGGTATATTCCTCGTCCTGTAAGTACCACGCATTCATGCGCCATGTTGGGCGCTGGGTCGGGTCCACGCCGTCCAATCGGATTCGTATTGGCGAGTGATCTGAGACACCGCGAGGTAATATCTCTGCGCCGGTGACCCTAGAAATATCTAGTGCGGGCATAAATACGAGGTCGATCCTGGCCTGTGAATGGTGGGCAGCCGAAGTATGTGTATACTCTCTCACTCTGGGGTGCCAGGCCCTCCATACTTCGCAGGGGCCCAGGCCCGTAGCCCACCTCTTCACACTCGCTGCCCTTCCGGTGCGAGTAGCGGATATGGGCCCGGACACGTCAAGTTTTGGGTCTAGGACAGAGTTGAAGTCCCCTCCAACTAGTGTAATGCCCTGGGGGAGGTCTATCAGTACCCGGCGGAGAGCAAGTAAGAAAGTGTCGAAGCCAGCTTGTGGTGCATAGGCACACACAAGGTTGAACGGCGAGCCGTGTAACGTGCCGGTCACCGATACAAACCTACCCTGTGGGTCTGACTGCGTGGCGGTGACCACTATGGGTAGCGAACGGTGGAATAGAATAGCCACTCCCCTGGAGCCTCTTGCGAATCCTGCGTGGAAAACCTTGTCCAAGCCCCCCTGCGCCAACATGGGGCATTTAGAGCCAAGTAAGTGGGTCTCTTCTAACATGACCACTTAGGGGGCATATCTGCGCAGGGTGCTGAACACCGCAGATCTTTTAATTTTGTCCAAGAGACCGTTCACGTTCCATGAGAGAACTTGCGTCAGTGAGGGAACCATGCGCCTTGTGTCTGTGTGGTGAAGTGTTGTGAACCCGTTTGGGGACCCGAAGACGAATATTCTAGGTGAAAGGGATCATTATGACAGGTGCAGGTGCAACTAAGGAAACTTACCAAAACAGTCTTACTAAACCCTAATACGAACTCTAAGCCCCCCAACCTCCCCCCACCCCATACTTCTACCCTGGAAGCATCTGTCGCCCAAAAACCCAACCGGGGTGTCACAGTCATAAGGACTGTCACTAAATGGAGTGTTGGACCCCTCCTTCATGTCGGATCATTTGCAATTTGATAATGAACTCCTACTCTAAAGCAGTATTGGAACATGTTGTATTATATCAACGTGTGTGTGGTCCTGTTCTACCCAATCGGGTCAGTACCCCTTGTGGTGAGTCTCCTCTAATGTGCCGCGACTAAAGCCAAGTTAATCAAGTGCCGGGGACTGTCTAAGCCGATTGTTTCTCGTTTCCCCCTGCGGCACCTGTGGCCCTGGGGGGTCCTTGCTTCCCTCAGTTGCCGGGGGATGCAGACTGAGCCGAGTGCCCTCCTCCGTCGGTGTGCCAGTATTCTTCTGTCTCCCGCGTCTGGACCTCGTGCGCTTCCGACCTCGACGCATGTACATTCGGGGACTGGGTCCTCCTCCTAGAGCCCCCCCGGACGAGCCGGCGGGGCCTCTACGGGTCTCAGTACTTTCCTCCGTGAGCCATTCCCATGCCTCCTCTGGTGTTTCAAAGAAATGGATCTTGCCGGCCAGAATAACCTTTAGACGAGTGGGAAAGAGGAGCATGTAGGAGAGTTGCATCGCTCTTAGCTTTTGCTTTACCTGTTTGTACGAACAACGCCTGGCTTGGACCTCCCGGTGTAGTCTGGAAAGATCAAGATTTTGTGATTATCCCAAAGGAGGTCGGGTGAGCGCCTGGCTTCTCTGAGGATGGCATCTCGATCTTTAAAGTTAAAAAAGCGTGCGATCATGGGTCTCCTGGGCCCGCCCGGCAGAGGCCGTGGGGCCAGGGCTCTGTGCGCGCGTTCAATCGCAAACCACGGTGAGAGGGTTTGTTCTGGCATCCAGGATTTAATCCAGCCTTCCAGAAACTCAGGGGCTTTGTTGTCCTCCGCTCCTTCCGGAATGCCAACAAATCGCAGGTTGTTACGCCGGGATCGGTTTTCGGCATCTTCAGCCCGGCGGTGTAGCTCACCAGTTCGAGTCTGTAGTTGGGCTACCTTGGTTCTGAGGTCGGCCAAGTCGTCCTCCGTCTGAGAAACACGGTTCTCCACTTCCGTGATTCGGCCCACCACATTTCTAAGATCTTGTCTGATGAGGCCCATATCTTCCCTCACCTCTCCAATTTTGGTTTCTACAGCTCGTTGTGATGTTTGGATTGCTTGAAGGATAGCATTGACCCCATCTGGGACAGGGTCACTGGACGAGGCATCGCCCCCGCTCCGGGGAGCCGTTGGTGTAGTAAATTGATCAATCCTCTGTTGGGAGGGCTGTGTCTGCCTTGAGGCTCTGTCTTTCCCTATTTTTGGTGAGGACAGATAAAGTGATGTTTGTCCGTATGGACCGGGGGTCGGTCACGCCAGGGACCTCTCACTCCCCCAGCGGCAGCCCCGGGCCCCCAGGCCCCGGAGGCGTGCGGCCGGCCAGAGGTATCGGGGGCGAGACGGCAGTCGGGGGGGCCGGGGTGCCACCGGCCCGGGGACCGTTCAGGTCTCCACTCCTCAGTCACAGCAGATTGCGGACCTGTTCTATGGAGGGACGCCTCTTCCTTCGGGTAAGTAAGTCGGAGAGTAGTCTTTAGGTTGGACTTATGGGAAATGTGGCCACCTACCGCTGTCTCGGCTCAGCAGGTGCTGGTCGCCCGTGGCTCATCGGCGCCCCAGCGTCCCGCCGCGGTCTTGGGGATGGTTCACACCTTGGCTCCTGGGATCGGTCCCTCGTCGTCTCCTCCCCCCGCCGGGACCGAACTGTTGTGCTCCTCCAGGCCTCGCCCAGCGGCCCATCCGGTATGACTCTCCAGATCGCCGCCGCAAGGTAGGTCCTGCCCGGCCACCGCACCGATCAGCAGCGGGCCAGCCAGATCAGCTGCACCCCCTCGGCACGACCACACCGCACAGGCCCGGGCCCGGCCTCCAGGCACTGGGCCCAACTCAATCCATTTTTGACAGGGAGAGGGGGGCCCTTCCGGCGTCTCCCGTGCCCCTCTCCGGCCCCTACAGGAGCCACACCCCTGCCCCCAGGGCACCAGAGCGTCACCGCGGCCTCAGCCGCAGTCCCGTGGCCTCAGCCGCAGTCCCGTGGCCGCAGAGATGTAGCCAGGCCCCGGGCGAAGGTCCGGGAGTCCCAATCAGGTGAGGGCCAGATGGCCCGGAGTGCTCCAGGCCCGGTCACGGCCTCCAGGTGGGCGACAGGTGGCCGCGCACGTCTCCAGCTGTGCCGGCGCGGCGCGCGATCTCCGCTCTCGAAGCCGGTGGGCCCCGCTCACCTCCGTCGGGGCACCTCGGCCGGGAGCAAATATCCCGTCGTCGGGAGTTTAGCGGCCCACTTCAAGCGTCGCACACGCCGCGCGCTGGGTCCACCCTCAGCGCTGCTCAGCCCCCGGGAGTCACGGCTCATCGGGGACCCCCGTCCCCAGGGCACCTCCGGCTGACCATACAACCGGGGAACAGGACCCAGAAAGGTAGTAGGTTCGGGCGGATGACGGAGGGGTCCAGAGCACTCTGAGTGCGACCGCCATCTTGACGCCCGTAGCCACGCCCCCCCTTTCTCTGTGTGTTTACAGAGTAGATCTGCTCAGTGTGGATTTTTTTCTAAGGTATAGAGGTATTCGTCAGTGACATGGTCTGCTGATCCTGGTTCACTAAACATGCTTGGGTTCGGATCCCATTATGACTGTGCATACTTTATATTAATGGTGTTGGGTGGCTTCTGAAACAAATTTGTCCTACTGCCAAGGATAATTCTATTCCCATGCTTTTCAGGATCTTCTGACTTTCCTCACATGTGGTCCCTTTTACAGCTTTTTATGTTCTAGATTGTTAGGGTCCACTTAAATTACTGCCATGGGAGATGCTTTTTGTATGCTTTTCAATACATTTATTGCTTTGTTCACCAGTGTCCGTTCTTATGGAGAGGGAATGTGTTTGCTTACCTAAATTCTTATGAATGTCCGTTCTTTTTCTCTTGTTCCAGACTGGTTTTGTTCTCGTTAGAGACTTTTAATGGAATCAATTTGCAGACCCTCCTCTGGGATGGTATGACTTTAGAATCAGATACCAAAGTAAGAAATCTGCAGCTAGATGTCTTGATCAGATGAACAAGTTACTTACCTTCGGTGACATATTATCTGGTAGAGACAGGATCTAGCCCCGGATTCCTTAATGATCCCCCCCCACTCTGCAAACTGAATTCTCTGTAGTCTCAAAGATTTTGTTATGGAAATTTACTTTCTGAATTAAGAATTCAGGGATTAATTAATACAAGGGTGTCTTTTGTTTTAGCACACTGTTTCAAGAGACAGTTTCTATATGTGGCTCCACGTTTTGGGCATGAAAAATAGTCCAGAAGAAACTGATGTTGATGCGTCAAAGAGACTCCATCGACATCCCATCCGGTGGACGACGCCTGTATGGAGTCACGTGATGCCCTCTTTCGACACGCGGACGTGCAGGGAAAAAAGTTTGCCAATCAAATCTGGCACCTGAGGAGGTTTCTAAAATAAGGAATCTGCAACTTGATCCTGTCTCTACCAGATAACGTGTTACCGAACATAAATACCTTGTTCGTCATTTTGCTAATCAAGCATAGGTAACTCGGTCCTATTCTCATGCAGGTTAGCAGTTCCATTTTGGTACTGGTATTTGAAAACCACATTCTGCCAATAGCATCCCTTCTGTGGGGGACAAATGTAGAGGTGGATGTCCTTGTTCGGCTGCAACATGCTCCACATATGTGGGAGATCAATGGAGAGCTTCTGTTGCCCATCTTTAAGGGATAGGTCTTTCTACAAAACTATACGTGATTTAATGTGCTGGTAGAAAAATTTAAACTAGGAGGTATTAGAAAAGAAAGTGGCTAAGATTTTGTCACTGGGCCTTGGACTTTTAAATACCTTGAGAGCTTCATTAAATGGTATTTTGTCTTTATTTCACATTTGGCCTCTAGATGTAAGAAAGTAAATTCCATTATATTACTTGTTGATCAGTGAGGTCTGCTAAATACTCCTTTTAAAGTATATGTGAGAAGCTTATTCATCTGTATGCTCCTTTTAGCACGGTATGGGATTAGGGGTGAAATTCTTCAGACATGCTGTTCTCCTGGATTGGTCAGGGGTATTTTTTTATTTTTCATCCTTTCCCCTTCATTATTATCTTCTTTTGAAGTTCAACCAGACTTCTTTAAGTCCAAGTTGACATCGCCAAATCTGTTTAATTAGATGTCTTCTCCTGTCGAAAACCCTTTACCTGAAAAACTATTTTATACACATTTGGCCTTTTCAAAATACACCAAAGAGTGCGGCTAGAAAAGATTAAACACAGAGGCAATATAAAAGCAAATGGCTAAGATTTTGTAACTGGGCCTTACTTTTTTAAATTCTCTGATGGTATAATTAGTTATGATTTCGTCTTTAATTCTTCATTTGCCTCTAGGGTTACGGAAGTGCATTTCTGTACATATCCTGTTGGTCAGAAAGACATGATGAAATACTCCTTCTGAAATGAGATTGTAAAATGCCGTCATTCCTCTTAAGGTACTTGCTGCTCAGTGGGATGGAATCTAGTCTTAGGCTCACATATGCATAAACTGGTTGAATCTACGCCGCTTGTCATCTAAATTTGCTGACTTGGAAGAGTGGTTTTGGTAGCAGTAACATGCCAGAAGAATCAGCTGACCTCAGGCTCTTTATTCTGACGTACCTTACATCATCTTCCACAAAGACATGGTTGCTTTCAGGGGAGTCCTTTCTTCTGTTCCAGAGATTTAAGCAGAATTTGAATCAAGAAATTGTCCTCCAGCCTTTCACCCCAAAGTTAGCTTTCCTTCCACTAAAGAGGGTTTGTACCATTTAATAGTAGTCGAGCTCTGACATTTTACATGAAAAGGACAAAACTCTTCGCACAGTCTGAGCATCTGTTTGTCACATATGGTGGTCTAACGTTGGGCAAAAAAATATTAAATCCAGTAATAGAGTAGCTTCTGCTCCCTGTTGACTACATTCTTAATCTACTAGTGCAAAGGTACATTGGTGGGCTTCCAATGGCTTGTGCCTTTTCAGACATACGACAGCAACATGTGTTGCAACCACATGCTTTTACAATAATTTCTCTTTGGATGCTTCTTCAAGAAAAGATGCATTTTTAAGTAAGGAAGTTATGCACCAAAAATGCAATTGCTCCATTTTCGGTCATCTGGTCTGTGATGCACCTAGTTTTGAAGATGATGCAGGCTTAGTGGGGAAGATAATAACATTTATTAAATATTTATGTGATATGACCAAAGTTCATCAGGCCTTTTATTTGAAGTGATGCAGTGTGTAGGATGAGAGAGACCATTGATCAGAGCATTACCTCCATCCAGATAAAGGAGGACCAAAGCTGTATCTGTTTTTTATTATTGAGCTCACTATCATCAATAGGTGTCTCTGTGCTGAAGCTGATTAATCTATAAAGCAGAGAAGCATCGTATTAAGGGAAAAGACAAGCTTTGAAAATAATACAGATGATTTGGCATGTTTTGCAGATGTTTTGCCAAGGTGTTCCAGTCTATAGCCACCAGAAGCAGGAAGCCCAACTAGATTTTTTAACGCATGGTATCTGTAGGCACAAGGGAAGAAGATGAACGTAGTAATCTGGCAGGAATGTGTTTTAGTACTGTTTTTATGGTGTAATGAGGAGAATTTTCATGTAGAAATGCAGTGGGCAATACAGAGTACTAATATTTTGAGTGCTAAGCATGATATGGTCTTGTCCTTGCACCATTGAATCTGGCTGCTATGAGAACAGGCCATCTTACAAGACCATCTTATTCTTAGCACTTAAGTGTCTACAGGTAAGTAGTTGACGAATAGACAGCCTATGAAAAACCTGTAAGTTAGTGTTAACATATCTTTTCTGTGGTACACCAATAGCTAGCCAAGCTGCCTAGTGTTTAACAATTTGGAGTCTAGTGTAACAGTAATTTATTCTGCACTCAGTAAGAAATGACACACTAATCTGTCTGCTATCAAGTGGCAGCTGAGGATACATGATAAATAAGCCCCATTTGAAAGACGGTAGCTGAGATAACTTTGGACAAAAGTGTCCATCTACACAGAGGCATCTAATTTAGTACTCAAACTCTTGACAAATTTGATGGGCTAAGGATGAGGTCCAAAAACAGTAGGGCAGAAACAGCATTGTGAGACTTCTAAATTACTGCCAAATTAAGCACTTCTGTCTTGTTGGTTTTTCGTTTAAGCCAGTGTCGTCCTAGCCACATATGCACTGCCATAAGGCAATCTCTAAAAAATGCAGTGATCACTGGCTGAGTTTGTGAGCCTAAAAAGTAATTGAGTGTCCTCAGCATCTGAGTACGTTAAGCCCAAAAGAATGATTGATAGTCAGCCCAAGTTTCATGCAAGGAATACACAACTATGACAATAAGCCATAGCCCTGGGGAACCCCACATGAAATCCATGACAGAGCAAAATGTTAATGGCCTAAGATCAGTTGTTCTGTGATCTGCCAATTACAAAAGAGAATGCCCAAACAAGGAAATTGTCACTTATGCCGGTGGCATGAAGCTGGCATTGAAAAAAAAGCTCATGTTCAATTTAGCAAATGCTGCTGATGGATCTAAAAGGATCAGGGTGCTAGATTAATAATAAGTGTCAGCAGCTTGGCGAAAATCCTCCACCATTACTTTCACGTAAGAAAGGCCACTTTTAAAATTTGTTAATTCGGTTTTGCCACTGGAATTTTAACAATTTCTGAGGGCTTTTTAATGTTCTTGGCTTGTAATGTTTGAATGTAATCTCCTTTAAATTGAAAGTGTTGAATCTGATACATGGGCAAATGGCAGGCTAATAGTGGCACTCCTAAGGACGCTCTACGCTGCCACTCACTCCAGTCGCTGAGTCGGGACGGGGCTTAAATTTTAGAACAGTCTTCACTCTATAAAATAAAGACACGCACCAAAAGCAAGGCTGTCAGCTCTCAAACGCGGCCAGTGCCAGCAATGCTTCCCATCGCCCCTCAGACCCAGCTAAGAGAGTGTTTTAGTAGAGAAACCCTACTAAACCTCCAACCACCTAAATGTAATTATCATTTCTCAGGGAAGAGGTATATACCAAGCACACATGCCCTAAATGTGTCTTCCAACCACCCCTGGTCAGGAGCTTTCCTCATATGAGACCCGCGGAGACCATCTACACGGAACACCCAAGTCCTTTTTATACAAAGTAAATGAAGCTCTCAAAAGGGAACTAAAAGACTGAATCAAGACAACTCCTGTACTCAAAATATACACATGGCTACAGATTGGGTCTAAAAAATATCTCTAATCAATGTTAGGTGTCTCCCAAACACAAAACTGAAATATAGAATATTTTACAGGACAACACCTGTGATATAATCTTCCTTAGTGAAACCTGGCTGAAAAACAATGCAAGACCCTACCTGGAATCAGCAATTGAAAATGGATACTTTTTTTTTTTTTTTTTAAATATATATTTTATTGATTTTATATTTCAGATATACATTACAAGTCATATCAGCTTCCACCACAGGATTACAATATATCTGCTTAAAAGAAAACATATGATACCCCTACCCCCCTCCCTCCCCACACGGCTCGTACCACTTTTAAACCTTCAACCTCATTCCTAACTGCGTTTAGCGAAGACCTTAAGCGTGTGCTAATTAGCTGATGGGTAAACCCCATTTATGACTAGTGTGGACTTTTTGTTGTTGCTGTGACTGTTTCGACAGGCGTGTGGTAGTAGCTCGGGATGGGGCCTGTCGCTTCCAGAGAGTGTAGAGAGTGGGCGCTATTCCATTATGCTGTGTTTATTCGCGCGTTTACGGGCCAATGGGCAACTAGTGTGCCAGGAGGAGAGGTATGCAGGCCGTCGCAACTCTGTATATGCCGCGCGTGGATTATGTCGTTAGCGGAAAGTGCGTAAGTGTAGACACGTTGTCTAACCTATCATTGCATTCCCGGCTTATGGGGGTTTATCGTGGTTTTTTGCCTCAAGTTTAGCTACTAGTGTCTCCCATACTGCACTTCCTGTATGTTGTTGTCCTTCTCGCGCCAACTTTTTCAATACTTGATGTTCCGTGCGGGCCCAACGTAGTGTTAATATGTTCCAAGTTTTCCAAACAGGTGCCGTGGGAGCCTTCCAGTGCATAGCTATTAATCTTTTGTACATTAAGCAAGCTAAATCTATACATTTATGCAAGTGTCTTTGTTTTTTGGATCTCGTCCTGAGCCCCAGTAGGCAGGATTTGGGTTCTGTTGACAGAGTTAGCCCTGTCAATTCGGAGATCTCCTGGACTACCTCCGACCATGCTTTTTGTATGTTAGGGCACTCCCAGACCATGTGATAAAAGTGAGCTAGCGGCGCTTTGCATCTGGGGCAGGACGTGTCCGAGTCCGGAAACGTGCGCTTTATCCTGGCTGGAGACAGATATGTTTGGTGTGTGTAATTGAACTGGGTTTCTCTAAATCTGGGATTCCTTGACACTCCACGGGCGTGGTGTAAAGCGTTCCGCCACTCAGCCTGTGAGATCTGGTCGGGGAGGACGGAATTCCATCTCTCCCTTGCTTTCTCCGCATGCAGCTCTGGAGGTTTATTCAGGATTTTGTATAGGCTAGATATTACTTTTGTTTGGGCGTCATGTTGTAGAATATGGTGGATTATAGGCAAGGATTCTGGTTCACTATTGCCCTGCCCCCATGTTTTTTTGATTGCATGGCTTATGGCATGGTATGTCAGGAATTGGCCAGGATTTATCTTGGTAAGATCCTGTATTGCCTCAAACGACATGAGCATCCCATCCTCAAAGCAATCGCCTACTGTCTGCACCCCCGCCCCCAACCACACTGCCGCCACCTGCGCGCAGGCTCCCGACCACTCCGGCAGGTGGTCCAACGGGATGCATGGAGAATAGGGGAGTACGAAACCCCCTCCCTGTACATATTTGACCCAGCAACCGTGTGCAGCCTCCATCAGTGGGCTGACGTTCCTTGACTTGGGGTGTTTGGACGCCAACCATTGTAGCAAGGGGGCACCCTCCAACCAAGTCCGCATCCACGTTGTCTCCGCCGTTGCCGGCCTGTGTATCCAATACTGAACCCACTGTAGTTGTGCTGCTGCGTAGTAGCGTTCAAAGTTGGGGGCCCCAAGGCCCCCCACTTCCACCGGGCGCTGCAGTATGTGAAGGGCCACCCGCGCTCTGCCCCCGCCCCAGATGAGCCACCGCAGGACTGAGTTCAGATTCCCAAAGAAGCTTTTAGGAATAATGATCGGAAGAGCCGCGAAATAGTATAGCAGTCTGGGCAGAATCAGCATATTTGCGATCGCCACCTTCCCTGGTGGGGAGAGCGGCAGTTTGTTCCAAAATTGCAGCGAGCCTTTTGTAGCGGCCAGCGCCCTGCCCAGGTTGCCGTCTCTGAGATCTACTGTATCGTGGTATATATTAATCCCTAGGTATTTAAACGTCGTAGGGCACCATTTTAAGCGCCCGATTGGGGGAGCTCCTTGTCTCTCGGGCGGCCGCTTTGCAAGTGGGAATGCGCATGACTTTTCCCAGTTCACTAAGCCCGATAGACCTCCGAACTCAGCTAGCAGTGATATCACTGAGGGGACAGCATCCTGCCCTTTCCGAACATATATTAATGCATCGTCTGCATATAACGATATTGTGTGGTGGACCCCATTCCTAACTATCCCCAGCTCTGTGCCATGGAGTGTACCCTTGCCGCGAGTGGTTCCATTGCTATTGCAAATAACAATGGGGATAGTGGACAACCCTGTCTTGTGCCTCTTGTAATTGAAAAGCTGTCGGAAATTACCCCGCCCGTCTTAACCCTAGCTTGTGGGTCCGAGTATAATGTCCGAACCCAGCGTATATAATTGGGGCCTACTCCCATACAATTCATTGTGGTCAGCAGGTAGTCCCACTCGAGCGTGTCGAACGCCTTTTCAATATCCAGTGAGAGCACCATTTCTTTGTGTGCGTCTGAGGGGGTAACACCCATTATGGACAATAATCTTCGGATGTTTAAAAAGGTGTTGCGCTTTGGTATAAAGCCATTTTGGTCATCATGTATTATAGTGTGCATGATAGGAGCTAGACTATTTGCCAGAATTTTGGCTAACATTTTACAGTCTAAATTTAGGAGTGATAGTGGTCTGTAGGATTTAACTTCTGTGGGGTCACGCCCTTGTTTGGGGATCACCACTATCAGGGCTTCTCTCTGTGATGAGGGGAGATTCTCTATCGTCCACGCTTCCTAGGCAGATTCTATTTCTCCCAGTGACAAGGGGACCTCCAGGAGTTCCCTGTCAGTTTGTGTTAGCTGTGGTAGGACAGAGCCCGACAGGAAGGATTCGAGCTGCGAGGGGGTGCACGATGTGCGTTTAGTGTATAGCTGCGAATAGTATTCTCTGAACCTTTCGTTTATCTCAGCTTGTGTAGTGGACATATCGTGTGTGTCAGTACGAATGGCTCCGATTGGGGGTTGTTGTCTATCCTCGCGCAGTAGCCACGCCAGCATTCTGCTTGACCTGTCCCCTTCTGTTTGTAGACGCATTAGATGATAGTTATAGTCGTGACATCGGAGTTTGCTGTCTGCCTCATTATATTTTGTGCGCCGTGCTTTTAGGGCTGTGTAAGGGATCTCACCACGTGCTACTGCTATTTCTGCCTCTCTCAGCTCTTTTTCTAGTTTGCCAATTTCTATCTGTAATGTACGTCTTACTCCCCACGTAGACGACATGCAGAAACCGCGGACCACTACCTTATGTGCATCCCATTCTATCGCGCGTGACGTTGCCGTCATAGCATTTGCCTCCCAATATTGGCTTAATGTGGCTTTCAGCGTTTCAGCAAACGCTTGGTCTTGCAGGGCTGTTACTTGGAATCGCCAGGTGGGAATCGCATGCCGTGCCTTGCCCCAGTTCAGTGTTATTCTCAGTGGGGCGTGATCTGACAATTTTTGCTAGGTATTCTGGCTCTCCCAACAATGCTCCTATATCCTAAGATGCCCCAAATTATGTCTATTCTAGTGTGGGTTTTGTGCGGTACGGAGTAGAATGAGTATTCCCGCTGTTGCGGGTGTCTTAGGCGCCATAAGTCATATAATCCCATAGTATCCGCCCATTCCTGCAGTGGACCTGGGGGTTTCCTGTGCAACGTGGAGCTCGCCTGAGCGTGGGATCTATCTAATGATGCATTCGGGGTGCTGTTAAAGTCTCCTCCCCACAGGGCGGGAGCCATTGGATTTGTCAATAGTGTCGGTGTGAGAGAGCCCAGGAATCCTACAGTTCCAGTGTTTGGAGCATATACCCCAACCACCGCTAGCTGTCTGCCATCTAATTGGCCCTCCACTACTACGTATCTCCCGCCTTGGTCTATCTTGTGTGCCGATACTTGATATGGGACCCCGGGTGCGATCCAGATCAGCACCCCCCTTGCAAAAGCCGAGTACGTAGTGCCTATAAGCTGACCCCCCCATCTTGCGCGTAGCGCCTGCAAGTCCGGCTCTAGCATGTGCGTCTCTTGCAGTATGGCAATGTGTGCTCCCAGTTGCCTAAGGCGTGCATATATTCCGGAACGTTTAGTCTGTGTACCCAGTCCCCTCACATTCCATGTTACCATAACAAACTGGTTTATATTGTTACCCCTGTGTGTCGCCATTTGGGTGTGTGGGGCAGCACGTTGTGTTTAGGATGTGGTCTCTGTGCCTAGTCCTCTTTATCAATACTCCTTTAGCACTGTCTTTTACTAGAGGGGTCGTGCGCTGCATTTTCCTCTGTGTTTTAAGTGAATCCGGCGTATGTGTATAAACTAAACTACTAAACCCAACCTCCCCAAATGAAACCCCAACCCCGCTAACTATTTGTGCACAACTTCTAAACCTATAAATGTGATATACAACCCGCATCCGATTGGATTTCCGTGGAAGAGTGGACATATGTCAGATGTGACTCCTTTGCGGGGCTCACATCTTATCGCAGACTTAGTCTGCCAATATCGTTGGGCGCCCCCTGGTTTTGTGTGCAGTCTGCGCTCTGTCCCTGCGCCCCCCCAGGCTGCCCCCCACAGCCTCCTATACTTTCATACCAAAGTTACTCATTACTGATTGCGCTTTAGCCTCAGCGCTCATCTTCTCCCCGGAGTGGGGGGCCCGCCCAGCGCTGCAGAGCCTTCAGTTCTGATGCCGCCAGTCCATGGGAGCTGTTAGGTGTGTTTAGAGTTCGTCAGCTGATCTGGGGGTGATTCTAGGCCCTCCCAGTTCTCCTGTTATCATGGACACGGAACTTGCTGCGTCCGTGTCCATCACAGGGGGTTCCCCCGACCGAGGTGAGGCTGCTCTGCATTAGCAGCGGAGTCTCTTTCAGTATTCTTGCTCTTTCTTCTGCCGCCTGACGGTCATTTGGTTGACCTCTAGTTCGCCTCTTGGTCCGTTTTCTTGAGGTAGATGCTTGCCACTCCTCGTCCCCCTCTAAGTCTTCTCTTGTTCAAGCAAGGCCCTTGGCATGTAGCCAGGTCCAAGCGTCTTCTGGTGTGGTGAATATGTGGGTGCGGTCTTCCGACACCACCCTCAGCTTCGCGGGGAATAGCAAGGCGTACTTTATGATATGTTCTCGTAGCCGCAGTTTAATTTTTGCATAGGAGTTCCGTTGGTTCTGCACCTCCTGCGTGAAGTCTGGGTAGGCATTAATAGTCGAATCCTCGTACTTGTAAGGGTCTTTATTGCGGAACTGTTGTAATATTGCATCTCCGTCCCTGAAGTTGAGGAATCTGGCGATCACAGGCCTAGGTGACTGGGGCCGGTGGTCTGCCCGGCACTCTATACGCCCGTTCTACCGAGAAGAACTTGGGTGGGGTCCCGTTCAGTACCTCTTTGATGAGCCATTGTTCCAAAGCAATTTCTGGGTCGGGTTGTCGCATCGCTTCTGGGAACCCTAAAAAGCAAATGTTGTTGCGGCGCGCCCTGCTCTCTGACTCTTCCGCTCTTCTCCAGAGCACCTTCAGCTCTGCGTCCATTCGCTGGATCTGTTTTCGATTATCCTGGGCAATAGGGGATATTTCAGATAGCCCTTCCTCGTTCGATTTCACTCTTTCCGCTAGTTTGCGGTGGTCTACTCGCAGGAGGTTCAGATCTTGTGAAACTGCGTCTATCCTATTTTCCAATGATGATTTAGTGTCCATTATTGCCTGTAGCACTTTCTCAAACTGCGCGGAGTGCGCCACTAGAGTGTTCTCCATAGACTGTAGGGACGGGTTGGTCTGTTGGTCGTTGGGTGTTGTGCCAGTGGTGTTGCGGTCCAGGTGTTTGGTTGATTTGGCCCTTCCAGCCATTGTGACTGTCTAGGGGTTTCCTTGCTGGGTGTTGTTGTGTATGGCTCAGCACCAGTTTCCCGAAGGGGGATCAGCTTGTCAACTACTGTTTTCCGAGTGGTTTGCTCTTTTCTGCCCCCTTTATGGCGTTGGTTAGTTGTGCCCCAGCTGGGCTTATTCTTGGCTTCCGAATGTTTCCAGTGCAGCCTGTGGAGAAGTGGATGTGCCAGGCCCCTGAAGGTTGGATTGCTGCTCCCGCCGCGTGGATATATCCGGTAGTCGCCCAATTAGGGTTCAGCATGCCACCAAAGCTATGGGAGCTTTAGGCATACTCTGTCCCGAAGGCCTCCCCGCTGGGCGGCTCGGCCGGTAGGGGGCGGGTCTTTTTTTGAGGCGAGTCACGGCGGGGTCTCCCACGGTCACCAGCAGCCCGCCGGATGAACAAGGCTCCCACTTTATGTGAAGTTAAATCGAGGGGGGGGGGGAGCCCGGCAACTGTCTTTCGCCCTTTTCGCGATCCTCCTCCAGGGTGTACTTCGCTTTGAGGCTGAGGCTGACGCTGCACCACCCCTGTGTGCAGAGGTGAAACCCCACTCCAGCTCAGGCAGCCCCCCGCAACTCGCTGGAGATCATTTCCTGCAGGCAGGGATGCCGGGGGGGGGCAAACAACGGTGTTTCCCCTCAGTCTGGGTCCCAGCAGCCCCAAATGTGCACCCTCCTCACCTCAGTCTCCCCCGGCGGGCGCCGTTTCACTCTCAGGCCCTCCTGAGCCAAGATCCACAGCAGGGGACCTCAATATCCTTGTAGGGCCGTCTTCACTATTGTTTCCACGCTCCCCCTGGGCCAGGCAAAGCCCCTGTGGGACCCGAGTCGAGCCCCGGCGCTCCCGCCTCCAACGGGGCGGGTAGGGAGGGTTTGAGACCTTTGTTTCACCGCCCACGCGGCAGGCACCTCTCGGGGGCGGGGGTGAAGGTTCCTCCCGCGGTTTCCCGGCTTGTGCGGGCCTCCGGCCCAGCCGGGCAAAAGCTGCCGGCGTCAGGAGTCTCCTGGCCGCTGCGCACCCGGTCCGGCCGGCGCGGCCGCCTCCCTCGGCTCGTGCGGGCAAGCCGGGGCGCGGCCCAGCTACCCCCGGGCTTGCGCTGGGCCCCTGATCGTCTTCCTCTCGTTCCGGGCCGGACAGAGAGCCCGCTGGGTTCCGCGGCGCACTCCAGACGTTCCGCCGCTCACGAGCCGAGCATCCAGTGTCGGGGGCGCCCTAAAAGGATATTTTACGGCAGGCCCTGGACGGAGCGGTCGCTCAGGCGTCCGTCCCGGCCGCCGTTTTGGCCACTCCCCCATGGATACTTAATTTCACACTTGGATAGTGTGTGTGCAGTTGGTGGAGGGGTGGCCATTATTCACCGAGCCAACTCTTATTGTTCCAGTCAGCTCTTAGATATTTTTGGGTAAGGCTGAGGCACTGGCCTTTACCACCAAGATTTCAGACAATTTCTCTCTCTCTCTTAAGTCCTCTTACAGCGACCACCAAAGGCTGACTCATAATTCAGTGAGGCATTATCGAATGCCATCATACCCCTGTTTTTACAATATGCAAACTTTATGGTCTTAGGTGACTATAATCTGCATGTTGACAACCCATCTTGTAAATCTGTTGAGCTGTTGATGGAAAGGATAGCAGATTTCAAACTAACTCAAAAGGTGAGCCATACTCTTGATAACGAGGGCCATACTCTAGATGTAATTTTCACAAACATCCCCACACTAAATGTTGGAGCTCCCGTACTGCTAGCTTGATCAAACCAATATTTAATCCCTTTCCAGGTAGAATCTTCACCACAGCAGATTCCTAAAGTTAAAAAAGTGGATGATTATTGCTTTTGGCACTCTATTTCTAATGCAACCTTGAACATAGCTTGTGCCAAAGTCACGGGTGATAAAGCTGGAGACATTGACTACGCAGCCACTTCCTTCCATTTAAATCTTAAGGAGAAGTTTGACATAATTGTGCCTTTGAAAAAATGGCAGTGAGAGAACTTCCTCTTCTGCTTCAAGGTTTTCAGCAGAGCTAAAAGCAGAAAAGCATAAAGTTACTCCAGTATTGAAACTTTCATCAATTCACATGCTTGAATCATTCCCCGTCGTTGAAATGGGAGTCCCTGGTATAATTTACACCAGTAGTGTCAAGATATAATAACAAAGAAAAAAAAGTCCTTAGGCTTCTTCAATTTAACAGTCTATCAGAGTCATTTTATGAAAAGGACCGAACTTGAGCATCCACCAATCAGGCGACAGCACCCTCTAGAATCCTCCTGAGAGAAGCACCTCAGATTTTCTACCGCACGTCGTGCTAGGGAGTCTCCTCAGAGCTCTGCTCTTTCTTCACACCTTTTCAACATTTTCTCTCAGAGAAACTTATCGAACTTGATTTGTCAACTATTTTCCAACTATGTCTGACAAGGAGAAGAAGGGTCTTTTCAGAGACTGCAAGACTTGTGGAAAGAAAAGGCTTCATTCTGAAGACCCTCACCAGGACTGCATTTACTGCCTCTACCCAGACCATTCAGCTAAGGACTGTAAGATATGTTGTACCTTTTCCTCTAAGACTTTAAAGGACAGGGAAGGCAGATTATTGATATGGCTTCAGAAACTAAAACATAGAGATAATCCAGTTTCTGATTCTGAGAGTGATGAATCTTCAACATCCAAGAGATCATCAAAGAGGGCGAGATCAGGCTCAAGATCTCCCTCCCCTCACGAAAAGCCCACAAAAAGACTGCTTCAGGGTCTTATAAGGGCCGCAGCCCATCTTCCTCTCCTAAGAAAGCTTCCAGGAAAGAGGGGAGAAGTCATTCGACCAGTTCAGAGAGGCACAGAAAATCTTCCTCTGTACCACCATCTGTGCCTTTTAAGAAGCCATCCTCTGTAACTGGGGAAAAAAGCATAGTCGACGACGGATTCATCGTCGACGGTACCGTCGGTGAGTACTTTTCTGACGACGACATCCAGTTCTGCGATTCCACCGTCGACGGCTCCGCCGGTGACAACGTCGACAACGACAGGTACCCCACCGTCGACGAGAACTGCAGCTACGACATCAGCGTCGATGACCGTCTACACGTCGTCATCGTTGACGGCGCTGATGTCAGTGTCAGCCCTACCGTCGTCGACGGTAGACTCGTCGGCAAGACTTTCTTCTATTAAGATCTCCGTGCGCCCAGCGTCTACGACACCGCCTACGAAGAAGTCTATGTATGCGCCGTTGACGACACCTTCGACGAAGGAGAAACATCATAAAAGTGTGGAAAAGCTGACGCCAACTCATACATCACCTAGTAAGGTGTCCTCCCTTGTTCCAGTGCACCTTTTAGAGGGAGACGAAGATTCAGATGATGAGGGGCCATTTGGAACAGCCCACAGTCCATCCCAACTAAACATAAAGTATCAGGAAGAGGAGGAGTATGAGGAAGCCTATGACCCCCAATTTTATGCAGAGCAATAGCAATACCAACAAGGAGCATATATTCCATCCTCCCTATTGACTGACTTCAGAGCAATGTTGGCTGATTACAGCAGGCGGTTTCCCCCTCAAGGAGAACAACCTCCCCCATCGCCCGTCTCTGGGGTTACCACTCCACATCAGAGGCCAACTTCCTTACCTCTCATGAATGTGGCTACTCCTGATATGACACTTCCTCAGGATACGGACATCTCAGAGGGAGTTCAGGAAGAAGGGGAGCTCATGGACACTCACTCCGAGTGGGACAAATACATCATCCCTGCTCCTCCTTCTCCTTCTCAATCTAAGGTGGAATCCCCAACAGAAGACATAGGGGGGTTTCACAATCTTCTAGAGAGAGCTGCCAAACGTTTTGCTTTACCAATGCCAATCAAGCAAACTGACTGTTTCCTTTACGACTTCAAGGAACCTTTTCAGAAATCTGTATGCTCTATCACAATGGTTAACTACCTGTGGGAAGAGGGTCTTAAAGTCATGCATAATCCGGCTACAGTTACTGCAGTACTGCCTCGTTTAGATAAGAAATACAAGGCACCAGACGATTCACCAACATGTCTAACTGGACACCCTCCTCCGGATTCAGTGGTAGCTCAGGCAGCACAAAGAAGATCTAAGAACTCTTCTGCCCCGATTTCCGCACCCCCAGACAAAGAGGGTAGACGGATAGATAATATAGGTAAAAGGTTTTCCTCTATGGCTAGCCTAGTGGTAAGAGCCGCCAACTCTTTGGCTACACTGGCTAGGTTTGATAGGCAGCTTTGGGCGGTCATTGCACCTTATATTGGCCAGTTGCCGGAAGATACAAGATCAGAGGCAAACAAAACGGTACAGGAGGGTCAACGCACATCTGCAGAACTTATCAACTGTGCAGTGGACATTGCAACCACTGCTTTCCGACAGCTCGCTGGTGCAGCGGTGCTTAGAAGACAAGGTTGGCTTCAAGCTACCTCTTTCCGTCCAGAGGTGCAAAATAAAATCTTGGACTTACCTTTTGATGTCCAGGCGTTGTTTGGGAAACACATTGATATGACGCCTTACAATCCATCAAATTGGATACAGACACGGCAAGGTCACTAGGGACCCTGCAATATCGAAAGTCTTCCTTTCGACCTAGAGGGCATGGCCAACCCTCATACAGAGGAGGAGATCAGCAACACAGATATTCCACCTATCCTTCCTCTTCCCAACAATATCGCCAATACTACTCACAGAGGCAGCCGCCGCAACCAGCCTATGGTACACCTGGAGGTCGTGGACGCTCAACCCGCCTGGCCAAAGATTCGCCTCGTAGAGCCTGATGCATCCGAGGCTCCGGCTACGTCCAACTCTCCTCCTTTCATTCTGGGCGGGAGGATATCTCTATGTTCGATGGCATCTGTCGCTGTAGATACGCATGTTTTGCAATAGCTCGCCATCTGGTGTTGGGCCGGAGTGTTACAAGTTGTTTTTCTTCGAAGAAGTCTTTCGAGTCACGGGACCGAGTGACTCCTCCTTTTGTCTCCATTGCGCATGGGCGTCGACTCCATCTTCGATTGTTTTTTTTCCGCCATCGGGTTCGGACGTGTTCCTGTCGCTCCGAGTTTCGGAACGGAAAGATAGCTAATTTCGGAAGATTTTCGTCGGTATTGTTGCGTTCGGGATCGGCGTAGTTAGATTCAACACCGCATCGAAGATCGAAGAGCTCCGGTGCCCTTCGGGGTAGTTTTTCGATCCCCCGTCGGGCCTGGTCGGCCCGACCGCGTGCTGAAGAACGCCGATGGAACGGACCCCGTTCCGTTTCTGCCCCAAATGCCACAATAAATACCCCTATACAGACCAACACTTGGTCTGTAACCTGTGCCTGTCACCTGAGCACAGTGAAGACACCTGTGAGGCCTGTCGTGCGTTCCGGTCCCGAAAAACACTCCAAGACCGTCGAGCCAGAAGACTTCAGATGGCGTCCGCGCCGACAGCCCACCGAGAGTTCGAGGAACAAGAAGAGGAAGGTACCTTCTCGATCCAAGACTCAGACTCCGAAGGATTCGACGATACACAAACCGTGAGTAAGACGTCGAAAACCACACAGAGGAAGATTTACAAGGCCCAGGGGACGCCACTGCCATCAGGCCATGGCTCCACCCATAAATTCGGTGACCGACCATCGGCACCGAAAATGGCCCAAACAGTGCCGAGATCGTCCGACTCTGGTCGAGACACCGGCACGCAGCCTTCTCGGGACCGAGAAAGTGCTGGAGACAAGCCTCGACACCGAGATGCCGGTGTGGACACGGCTCGACGCCGAGACAGCGGCACCGAAGAAGATCGACGCCGAGAGGTTTCGGCCCCGAAAAAGAAAAAAGTCACCTCGGAGCCGAAAAAACACGCAGACAGGGTTTCGGTGCCGAAACAAACTGCAAGCGACCCAGCTTCAGGCTCTTATACAGAAGAGCACTCGCTAACCTCCCAAATGCAAAAGCATAGGTTTGAGGAAGAGCTACAATCAACTGATGTGGACCATACGCAAAAGCGTATTTTCATACAGCAGGGGACAGGAAAAATAAGCACCCTTCCCCCCATTAGAAGAAAGAGAAGGTTGGAGTTCCAAACTGAACAGACACCACAACCAAAAGTGGTGAAAAGAGTTACCCCACCACCCTCTCCTCCGCCCGTGATTAACGTCTCACCAGCACAAACTCCATCACACTCCCCAGCTCACACCACCATAAGCCAGGGTGGCCAAGATCAAGACGCATGGGACCTATACGACACCCCAGTGTCGGATAACAGTCCGGAGGCATACCCTACGAAGCCATCTCCACCAGAGGACAGCACCGCGTATTCTCAAGTGGTGGCTAGAGCAGCACAATTTCACAACGTAAGCCTCCACTCAGAACAGGTCGAGGATGATTTTTTATTCAACACTCTCCTCCACCCACAGCTCATACCAAAGCCTGCATATGCTCCCTGGTATGCTCCGGCACGCAAAATAAATCTTTAAGGAGCCGGTTAAAAGTAGGGCAATCACACCAAGGGTGGAAAAAAAGTATAAGGCGCCTCCTACAGACCCGGTTTTCATCACTACACAGCTGCCACCAGACTCTGTTGTTGTAGGAGCAGCTAGGAAAAGGACCAACTCCCACACATCTGGAGATGCACCACCCCCAGATAAAGAAAGCCGCAAGTTCGATGCAGCTGGTAAGAGAGTCGCAGCACAAGCTGCAAACCAGTGGCGCATCGCAAACTCCCAGGCACTACTTGCGCGCTATGACAGAGCCCACTGGGACGAGATGCAACATCTCATTGAACATCTGCCCAAGGACTTACAAAATAGGGCAAAACAAGTGGTTGAGGAGGGACAGACCATTTCCAACAACCAGATCCGCTCCTCCATGGATGCTGCAGATACAGCTGCACGGACAATTAATACATCTGTAACTATCAGAAGGCATGCATGGCTCCGAACGTCTGGATTTAAACCAGAGATTCAACAAGCAGTTCTCAATATGCCTTTTAACGAAAAAGAACTGTTCGGTCCAGAAGTGGACACAGCGATTGAGAAACTCAAAAAAGATACGGACACTGCCAAAGCCATGGGCGCACTCTACTCCCCGCAGAGCAGAGGGAATTACAGCACATTCCGTAAAACACCCTTTCGAGGGGGGTTTCGGGGTCAGAGCACACAAGCCAGCACCTCACAAGCAACACCGTCCAGTTACCAGGGACAGTATAGAGGAGGTTTTCGGGGACAATATAGAGGAGGGCAATTCCCTAGGAATAGAGGAAGATTTCAGAGCCCCAAAACCCCTACTACTAAACAGTGACTCACATGTCACTTACCCCCTCCACACAACACCAGTGGGGGGAAGAATAAGTCATTATTACAAAGCATGGGAGGAAATCACTACAGACACTTGGGTTCTAGCAATTATCCAACATGGTTATTGCATAGAATTTCTACAATTCCCTCCAAACATACCACCAAAAGCACAAAATTTGACAACACACCATTCCAATCTCCTGGAGATAGAAGTGCAGGCACTATTGCAAAAGAATGCAATCGAATTAGTGCCAAACACACAAATAAACACAGGAGTTTACTCACTGTACTTTCTGATACCAAAGAAGGACAAAACGCTGAGACCAATCCTAGACCTCAGAGTAGTGAACACTTTCATCAAATCAGACCACTTTCACATGGTCACACTACAAGAAGTATTGCCATTGCTAAAACTACACGACTACATGGCAACTTTAGACCTCAAGGATGCTTATTTCCATATACCAATACACCCATCGCACAGGAAATACCTAAGGTTTGTATTCAAGGGAATACATTACCAATTCAAGGTACTGCCTTTCGGATTAACAACCGCACCAAGAGTCTTTACCAAATGTCTAGCGGTAGTCGCTGCACACATAAGAAGGCAGCAAATACATGTGTTCCCATATCTAGACGACTGGCTAATCAAGGCCCATTCGTTAATAGAGTGCTCAAATCACACAAATCATATCATACAAACCCTCTTCAAACTAGGGTTCACCGTCAATTTCACAAAATCCAAAATTCTGCCGCGCAAGGTACAACAATACCTGGGAGCCATAATAAACACATCAAGAGGAGTAGCCACTCCAAGTCCACAAAGAATTCAAAATTTCAACACCATCATACAACGCATGTATCCAACACAAAGAATACAAGCAAAGATGATATTACAACTCCTAGGCATGATGTCTTCATGCATAGCCATTGTCCCAAACGCAAGACTGCACATGAGGCCCTTACAACAGTGCCTAGCATCACAATGGTCACAAGCACAGGGTCACCTTCTAGATCTGGTGTTAATAGACCGCCAAACTTACCTCTCGCTTCTGTGGTGGAACAACATAAATTTAAACAAAGGGCGGCCTTTCCAAGACCCAGTGCCACAATACGTAATAACAACAGATGCTTCCATGTCAGGGTGGGGAGCACACCTCGATCAACACAGCATACAAGGACAATGGAACGTTCATCAAACAAAACTGCATATAAATCACCTAGAACTTCTAGCAGTTTTTCAAGCACTAAAAGCTTTCCAACCAATAATAGTTCACAAATACATTCTCGTCAAAACAGACAACATGACAACAATGTATTATCTAAACAAGCAAGGGGGGACGCACTCCACGCAGTTAAGCCTGCTAGCACAAAAGATTTGGCGTTGGGCAATTCACAACCAAATTCGCCTAATAGCACAATTTATACCAGGGATCCAAAATCAACTCGCAGACAATCTCTCTCGAGATCACCAACAGGTCCACGAATGGGAAATTCACCCCCAAATTCTGAACACTTATTTCAAACTCTGGGGAACACCTCAGATAGACTTGTTTGCGACAAAGGAGAACGCAAAATGCCAAAACTTCGCATCCAGATACCCACACAAACAGTCCCAAGGCAATGCCCTATGGATGAACTGGTCAGGGATATTTGCTTACGCTTTTCCTCCTCTCCCTCTCCTTCCTTACCTGGTAAACAAACTCAGTAAAAACAAACTCAAACTCATATTAATAGCACCAACTTGGGCAAGGCAACCCTGGTGCACAACGCTGCTAGACCTATCAGTAGTACCCTGCATCAAATTGCCCAACAGGCCAGATCTGTTGACACAGCACAACCAAAAGATCAGACACCCAGATCCAGCATCGCTGAATCTAGCAATCTGGCTCCTGAAATCCTAGAATTCGGGCACTTACAACTTACCCAAGAATGTATGGAAGTCATAAAACAAGCCAGAAGGCCATCCACCAGGCACTGCTATGCAAGTAAATGGAAGAGGTTTGTTTGCTACTGCCATATTAATCAAATACAACCATTACACACAACTCCAGAACATGTAGTGGGTTACTTGCTTCACTTACAAAAATCTAACCTGGCTTTCTCTTCCATTAAAATACACCTTGCAGCAATATCTGCATACCTGCAGACTACCTATTCAACTTCCCTATATCAGATACCAGTCATTAAAGCATTCATGGAGGGCCTTAGGAGAATTATACCACCAAGAACACCACCTGTTCCTTCATGGAACTTAAATGTTGTCCTAACTAGACTTATGGGTCCACCTTTTGAACCCATGCACTCCTGCGAAATACAGTTCCTAACCTGGAAGGTGGCATTTCTCATCGCCATTACTTCCCTAAGAAGAGTAAGCGAGATTCAGGCGTTTACAATACAGGAACCTTTTATACAACTACACAAGAATAAGGTCGTCCTAAGGACCAATCCTAAATTTTTGCCAAAGGTTATTTCACTGTTCCATCTAAATCAAACAGTGGAACTTCCAGTGTTCTTTCCACAGCCAGATACCGTAGCTGAAAGGGCACTACATACATTAGATGTCAAAAGAGCATTGATGTATTACATTGACAGAACAGAAAACATCAGAAAGACTAAACAACTATTTATTGCATTTCAAAAACCTCATGCAGGAAACCCAATATCAAAACAAGGTATAGCCAGATGGATAGTTAAATGCATCCAAATCTGCTACCTTAAAGCTAAACGACAGCTGCCCATTACACCAAGGGCACACTCAACCAGAAAGAAAGGTGCTACCATGGCCTTTCTAGGAAACATCCCAATGCAAGAAATATGTAAGGCAGCCACATGGTCTACGCCTCACACATTCACCAAGCACTACTGTGTAGACGTGTTATCCGCACAACAAGCCACAGTAGGTCAAGCCGTATTAAGAACATTATTTCAGACTACTTCCACTCCTACAGGCTGATCCACCGCTTTTGGGGAGATAACTGCTTACTAGTCTATGCAAAACATGCGTATCTACAGCGACAGATGCCATCGAACTGAAAATGTCACTTACCCAGTGTACATCTGTTCGTGGCATCAGTCGCAGTAGATTCGCATGTGCCCACCCGCCTCCCCGGGAGCCTGTAGCAGTTTGGAAGTTACCTTCAACTATTTATATATGTATCATCTCAACCTTAAATAGGTGCATACTTAGTCACTCCATTGCATGGGCACTATTACTACAATTCAACTCCTACCTCACCCTCTGCGGGGAAAAACAATCGAAGATGGAGTCGACGCCCATGCGCAATGGAGACAAAAGGAGGAGTCACTCGGTCCCGTGACTCGAAAGACTTCTTCGAAGAAAAACAACTTGTAACACTCCGGCCCAACACCAGATGGCGAGCTATTGCAAAACATGCAAATCTACTGCGACTGATGCCACGAACAGATGTACACTGGGTAAGTGACATTTTCATTCTCAAACAATGGCAAGCCATCACTTCAGACAAGTGGGTCCTACAATTAGTGAAACGGGGCCATACTTTAGAATTTACCCAACTACCTCCCTCCCACCCCCACCCCCGCAGAACTCCTTCAAGATACCCTCAACAACTCAAAAAGGAGATCAACAAAATGCTTCTCAAAGGAGCTATAGAGAAGGTACCTCGAGCCCAGCAGGGAACAGGATTTTATTCCAGGTTGTAAGGAAATGCCTCCTTGGCATGGTTACCCCCTGACTTTTTGCCTTTGCTGATGCCAAGTTATGATTTGAAAGTGTGCTGAGGTCTGCTAACCAGGCCCCAGCACCAGTGTTCTTTCCCTAACCTGTACCTTTGTTTCTACAATTGGCACACCCTGGCATCCAGGTAAGTCCCTTGTAACTGGTACCTCTGGTACCAAGGGCCCTGATGCCAGGGAAGGTCTCTAAGGGCTGCAGCATGTCTTATGCCACCCTGGGGACCCCTCACTCAGCACAGACACACTGCTTGCCGGCTTGTGTGTGCTAGTGGGGAAAAAACGACTAAGTCGACATGGCACTCCCCTCAGGCTGCCATGCCAACCTCACACTGCTTACAGGTATAGATAAGTCACCCCTCTAGCAGGCCTTACAGCCCTGAGGCAGGGTGCACTATACCATAGGTGAGGGCATAAGTGCATGAGCACTGTGCCCCTACAGTGTCTAAGCAAAACCTTAGACATTGTAAGTGCAGGGTAGCCATAAGAGTATATGGTCTGGGAGTCTGTCATGCACGAACTCCACAGCACCATAATGGCTACACTGAAAACTGTGAAGTTTGGTATCAAACTTCTCAGCACAATAAATGCACACTGATGCCAGTGTACATTTTATTGTAACATACACCCCAGAGGGCACCTTAGAGGTGCCCCCTGAAACCTTAACCGACTATCCGTGTAGGCTGACTAGTTTTAGCAGCCTGCCACACACCAGACATGTTGCTGGCCACATGGGGAGAGTGCCTTTGTCACTCTGTGGCTAGTAACAAAGCCTGTACTGGGTGGAGGTGCCTTTCACCTCCCCCTGCAGGAACTGTAACACCTGGCGGTGAGCCTCAAAGGCTCACCCCCTTTGTTACAGCACCCCAGGGCACTCCAGCTAGTGGAGTTGCCCGCCCCCTCCGGCCACGGCACCACTTTTGGCGGCAAGGCCGGAGGAGATAATGAGAAAAACAAGGAGTCGTCACTGGCCAGTCAGGACAGCCCCTAAGGTGTCCTGAGCTGAGGTGACTCTAACTTTTAGAAATCTTGCAGATGGAGGATTCCCCCAATAGGGATAGGGATGTGCCCCCCTCCCCTCAGGGAGGAGGCACAAAGAGGGTGTACCCACCCTAATGGCTAGTAGCCATTGGCTTCTAACCCCCCAGACCCAAACACACCCCTAAATCGAGTATTTAGGGGCTCCCAGAACCTAGGTAACTAGATTCCTGCAACCTAAGAAGAAGAGGACTGCTGAACTGAAAACCCTGCAGAGAAGACGGAGACACCAACTGCTTTGGCCCCAGCTCTACCGGCCTGTCTCCCCACTTCTAAAGACACTGCTCCAGCTATGCGTTCCCAGGGTCCAGCAACCTCTGAAGCCTCAGAGGACTACCCTGCATCTCGAAGGACCAAGAACTCCCGAGGACAGCGGCTCTGTTCCCCAAAGACTGCAACTTTGCAACAAAGAAGCAACTTTGAAACAACACACGTTTCCCGCCGGAAGCGTGAGACTTTGCACTCTGCACCCGACGCCCCCGGCTCGACTTGTGGAGAACAAACACCACAGGGAGGACTCCCCGGCGACTACGAGACCGTGAGTAGCCAGAGTTGACCCCCCTGTGCCCCCACAGCGACGCCTGCAGAGGGAATCCCGAGGCTCCCCCTGACCGCGACTGCCTGCTTCAAAGACCCGACGCCTGGTAAAGACACTGCACCCGCAGCCCCCAGGACCTGAAGGGAACCCTTGGACTCTGTGCGTGCTATTTCTTACTTTGAAATAGTACATACAGAGCCAACTTCCTACACAGGTTCTTCCTCATTCGGAAAAAGTGGAAGGATTGGAGGCCGATCCTTGATTTAAGGGAGCTAAATGCCTACTTAAAAAAGCAATCGTTCCGTATGATCAGCCTACAAGATGTCCTCCTGCGTCTCAACCAGGGAGATTTCCTGTCTACGCTAGACCTGAAAGACGCATACTTCCACATACCCATCCACCTGGCCCACAGAAAATACCTGAGATTCACTGTAGCCGGCAGCTATTCTCAATTCTGTGTCCTTCCTTTCGGGCTGAAATCAGCTCCCAGAATATTTACCAAATGTCTAGCACCAATCGCAGCCTTTCTCCGAAGGAGAAAACACCACATTTTTCCATACTTAGACGATTGGCTGATAAAGGCAAAGACCTACGCAGGAGCTGACAGATCAACAAGAAAGTGAGTTTCCTTACTAACCAACCTCGGACTCGCCATCAACTGGGAAAAATCCAAGCCTCTACCAGTACGCAACATTACCTTTCTAGGGGCAAAACTGGACACACAATCCACCATTGCATGTCCCACCTTAGAGAGGCAACAAAGGTTACTGACTCTAACAAATTCCATACAGAAAAGAAGCAAGGTTACTGTCCGTCTGTTCAAGTCTCTGTTGGGCATGATGTCTTCATGCATACCTCTAGGTCCTCTATGCATCTAAAGATGCGCCCCTTGCAGGAGCAACTGAATTGTCAATGGCTCCAAGTGTCAGGCACTTTCGAGGATCAGATACACATAACTCCAACAATGCTCAGGGCTCTGAGATGGTGGTCTCTAAGGCATCATCTATCAATCGGCCTTTCGTTTCTACAGCAGCCAGCTCCGTGGACCATAACAACGGATGCATCCCTGGAAGGCTGTGGGGCTGTGCTACAGGATCTGCAAATAAGTGGCAAATGGCCACCGCATCTGGCATCAATGCATATCAATTGGCTGGAGCTCAGAGCAGTGCGCCTGGCATTACAGGCTTTTCTTCCCAAGATCTCAGGATCGCAAGTGGTAATAAGGACGGACAACACCACCACGATGCATTACCTCAACAAACAAGGAGGCACAAGATCTCTCACTCTCTTCAGAGAAGGCCAGAGAATCTGGAATTGGGCCTCGCAGCAAGGCATCACATTATCAGCGGTACACTTGCCGGGAATAGACAACAAGACAGCAGATGCACTCAGCAGGCAGAAGTCGAGCTGCCACGAGTGGGAGCTAGATCAGTCAATAGTGAACCACCTTTTTTCCCTGTGGGGAACACCGACAGTAGACCTGTTTGCAAGCAAGCACAACGCCAAATGCCAGTTCTTCGCAAGTTGGCATCACCAGAAGGGATCTTGGGGGAATGCGTTTTCGATAGTCTGGTCAGACATCTTTGCTTACGCCTTTCCTCCAATTCCGTTGATCCCACGGGTCCTCACGAAGATGAAAGCAGAGCTGTGCACTCTGATATTAATAGCTCCATACTGGCTGCGTCAGCATTGGTTCGCGGAACTTCTTCTTCTGTCAATAAAGCCTCACATTCCGCTGGAGCCGTTTCCCCAAATGTTGACAATGAACAATGGCCAGGTTTGGCACCCGGATCCGAAGTCGATGCATTTATCAGCATGGGTCCTGGCCACAGGGAGTTCGCACATTTGAATATCCCACAGGAGTTTAGGGATATTTTTTCAAAAGCCAGAGCGGATAGCACCAATAAAACGTATTATTGTAAATGGAGACGATTCTGTGTCTGGTGTCATCAATGACAGATTAACCCTTTGGTCTCACCACCGGAGGAAATATTACCATACCTATTGCAGCTAGCTCAAGCTGGCCTGGCACATTCTTCCATTAAAGTTCACCTAGCAGCGATAGCTGCATACAGACTTTCGGATGCTTCACCCTCACTCTACTCCTCTCGTCTGATTAAGAGGTTCTTGAAGGGGCTTTTCAGAGTTTTACCTCCTTTCAGACCACCACCTCCTTCATGGAACCTAAATATCGTCTTAGCACAACTGATGAAACATCCGTTTGAGCGATCCATTGTGCTTCTCTCAAGTTCCTTTCATGGAAGGTTGCTTTATTGGTAGCTCTCACATCAGCTAGGCGAGTCAGCAAGGTGCAAGCTCTCTCCATTCAAGAGCCATTCCTACAGCTTAAACATGACAGACTGCTAATGCGCACTAACCCGCATTTTATTCCAAAGGTTCCTTCAGACTTTCACATCAATGAACCTTTAGTCTTCAAATCCTTTTTTCCTCATCCATCCACTCCGGCTGAGAGGGCATTACACTCCTTAGACGTTAAAAGATGAGTTAAATTCTATTTGGACAGGACTAGATCTTTTCGACGCTCTAATCAGCTATTCGTGGCATACAGTGCTCTTAGGAAAGGTCATCCACTCTCCAAGCAGAGTATTTCCAGATGGATCGCCTCTGCCATTCGCTTCTGCCATCAAGCAGCGGACAAACCTCTGCACTCACCTGTACATGCTCACTCCACGAGGGCAGTCTCATCGTCAGCGGCGCTGTTCGCCGGAGTTTCACTACAAGACATTTGTAGGGCAGCAACATGGAGGAGCTGTCATACATTCACAAAACACTACTGCTTGGAATCTCTATCTCGGGGAGAGGTAGCAGTGGGTCGAGCGGTTCTCAGGAATCTCTTCAGGTGAAGGTGAGCCATCTCTTCTCCATCCCTCCATCCTAGAACAGGTATGCACATTGTTTATATCCTTTATATTTGCTTGCACAATTAAAAAAAAAAGAAGTAAACAAGAATAACAGAACATTCTGACAGACAGAAAAGTGGTCATTTTTAATGATAGTATTCATATTACATACGTGTTTTGGGATACTTTTTGCTTTGTCATTCTGGATATCTATATGTGTATATATATTTATATATATATATGTATGTGTGTGTATATATATATATATACCTTTATAGTGATATAGATTTATATACAGGAATATAATGAGGTTTCATGTATCAAGGTGTTTTCGATCAAATATGTTATTATACTACAATGTGCATAGCTACTGCTCTCTACTCTGATTCAAGCATGTGAATCTATGAAAGTTCCAATACTGGAGTAAGAAAATAAGTTACTTACCTGTAACTGTAGTTCTCCAGCATTGGAATCTTTCATAGATTCACATGCGACCCACCCGCCTCCCCGGAGAAGCTCACTTCACCTCTCTCTCTCTCTCTCTTTTTTCCTATATTGTACGCACTTGTGCTTGGAAAATCTGAGGTGCTGGAGCTTCTCTCAGGAGGATTCTAGAGGGTGCTGTCGCCTGATTGGTGGATGCTCAAGTTCGGTCCTTTTCACAAAATGACTCTGATAGACTGTTAAATTGAAGAGGCCTAAGGCCTTTTTTTTCTTTGTTATTATATCTTGACACTACTGGTGTAAATTATACCGGGGACTCCCATCTCGACGACGGGGAATGATTCAAGCATGTGAATCTATGAAAGATTCCAATACTGGAGAACTACAGTTACAGGTAAGTAACTTATTTTCTTATAAAACTAGAGAGGAAGTAGCAATGCAATTTCACAGCTCAGGACAAATTCATCTGCAGCTGTCCTTATACAGTTCAGGAAATATATTAGAAAGGCAAAAACTCACATGTTTACAAAACAAATCGATGAAGCAGCAGATGCACCGAGAACTATATTCAAAATTGTAGTTTGGCTTCTAAACCCAAAAGCGGGAAACCAATCCACTCCCACCTCCCAGGAGTTTAACAATCTATCACGTTTCTTCCATGAAAAGTTAACAACATTTACTCCACATTCGAAAACAACAATCACTGCCAACAGTTTTTGATAAATCCCCCCAACTAACCTCTCTCAAGAAAATATTGTTGAAAGTCTCTGACACGATCATTCAAAAAGCTGGATTGGGCTCTCCCTTGAGTGTTTGCCCTCCACGTGTTCTGAAGCATGTGAGAAACTCCCTAAATCAGTGGTTCCCAACCTTTTGACTTCTGTGGACCCCCTTTTTTATCAGTACTGGAGCCTGGGACCCCCACTGAATCATTATTGGAACCCAGGGACCCCCACTGAGTCATTACTGATAGCTGGGACCTAATATTAATACATTTTTAAGCAGTCGCGGACCCCCTGAGGAGGCTTTTCGGACCCCCAGGGTTCCCCGGCCCACAGGTTGGCAGCCACTGCCCTAAATCCATGAAGCAACTGTCTTTTTAGCCTCTCCCTAGAATCTGGATCCGTCCCCCAAGCTGGAAAAAGGCAATGGTGCTTCCACTGCTAAAAAAAAGACTAACCTGGACCCACTAAACCTGAGTAACTCCTGACCCCTTTCTCTACTTTCTGTTCTATGGAAGATGTTAGTATGTTTGGTCGGTCTTCAGATTGCCAAATTCATAGATGAAAATAATTTGTTGCACCCCTGACAAGTCTGGTCTTTGCACTGGCTTTAGCATTGAATCAGCCATCTTGGAGGTGACAGACTATACACAACTTGATGTTGGAAAGTACAGAACACTGTGGCATGGTTGGTGCTGAATATTCCTTGATGTCACTCAGTCAGTTTGGACTTTAAGACACTACAATGGCTACCTGTTGGTCCAAGAATAAGATTCAAATCCCATCTATTTACATTTAGGGTGTTGCAGTAGAAGGGTCTATAGTATATTCAAAACAAGGTCCTAAAGTACCAACCTCTCAGAACCCTGCAGTTGGCTCATTAAAACTCGTTGTGCGTCCCTAAGATACACA
This sequence comes from Pleurodeles waltl, assembly GCF_031143425.1. Lineage (NCBI taxonomy): Eukaryota > Metazoa > Chordata > Amphibia > Caudata > Salamandridae > Pleurodeles > Pleurodeles waltl. Next base: position 799,701,092 of record NC_090436.1, read on the forward strand.
AATTAAGAGCTGGAGGCCGAGCCTTCTCTTTCCTGTTCCTGAGCTGTGGGACTCCCTTCCGAATCACCTTTGAACCATTAGTTCTGAGACCATTTTCAAGGCCTGCCTGAAGACCAACCTCTTTAAAGAAATATGATATTGTTTTTGATCCTCCTCTACTTTCTCCTCATGTAGTCTCTAGGTCCATTAAGGGATTTTTTTTTTAGCAACTAGCACTGTGACGGTCCGGTTATAGCAGCTTTTGTGCTCTATAAAACCCATCATTAATTTATTCATTCATTGTCAACTCAGTGCTTCATTGGAGGCAAAAACAGACTCCCCATCACCTAGAATGCCATTTGTTCCAACAAGTAGAACAAAGCTGTTTTGTCATATGGGCATCAAACGTACTTTTTCTGCAAAGTAATAGGCTGGCAAAAAGAGATTAAGGTCAAGCTTTTTCAGTAAGTAGAGGCATAATCATACTTTGTTTAAAGTAGAGGGAACAGTCCTGTAGTGAGGGAAGAATTTAAAATGTCCTGTAACAATGGAGTGAGAAGGAACGCCATCAGAAGTTTAACTGTGAAGGGTCTAATGGCAACCCTGACCTGTAACATGATATAAGCTTAAGCACAAAGGGAAGGTCTAATTAGGTGAAAGATGACCAAAGAAAATTAAACAGCATGGATGTAGACTTACTTGAGGTATGCATGTAATGTCCTTTGGCAATCTCTTCTATGATTTCATCTGTTTTCTGAGTGAAATAAGATGCCAATCTTAATACTAGAAACTTGAGAACAGGGGGGGATTGTAGTTTTTGATCTGTTTGAGGAATGTTTGTTCAAGATTGTAAACACTTTTTTGGTAACTGGCTAATTCTATTCTTGAATAACGATGAGGCTGTTCCTTCTTAATGGCCCGCTCGTAAGGTAATAATGCCTTTTTCTAGTCCACTTTCAAAGTGAATTCATATATATGGCTTCGCAACCATTTGCAAATGTAACATCTTCCTTCAAAATGTCCCGATCACTGCTAAACCACGGCAAGAATTTAGGGGCAGCTTTAATTTCTGTGAGCTTGCTAGGAGCCAAAACCTGTATTAAATCTGCTAAAGTATTACAATAATAGCAAGTTTGTTGTTGGACTTTCTCATATGTATGTTAAACTTTCCTAAAACAATAAAGTTGTCAGTAATTCATTAAATTTGGTTAGGAAGGAGTAAGTAGAACCATGAGTAAAGTAGTTTGTTTTTAAAGGAAATGTTCACTTCGTGAGGGAATAGTAATAGCACTTCTGCATCAGTTAAAGTAGGTAAATAGGAAATGGTTGAACTTGAGAAGAGATGGTGTTCTTAAGATCCGTATCAATACGCTCAAACCGCTTCTCTCCTTCATGATCTGGCGATTATCTGACGTTTATCTCCTGCAGAATCGGACTATAAAAGAGAGTAATCTGAAGGACAGATATAAGAGACTGCCAATGCTGACCAAGGTTTCAGCTACATTTCCGTTATAGTGTCAAGGTTGGATGCAATAAGTAGTGAACATACATTAATTAGGGACACTTGCATGCATGTTTCATTAAGAGATGCTTTTTGTGGGAGATTGGGGTCATTAATATAGTTAAAGATGCCAACAGGTTTTAAAACAAATTGATAGTAGGAAAGCTATAGCCTGTAGATCTAGTAACCCTGCTCGATCATTTCTGGCTTTAGTTGGTAGAGCGTCAAAGTGGGGTCCTAAAAATTAAAAGAATGACCCGGGGAAAAACCAACTGCATTTCTGAACATCAGCCTCATCATGGGGGGGGCAGAAGGACTTGTCCTTGGTGGGCCCAAGAGGGGTAAAGCTGTTCTGGTTCATTGTGGACAGGGTGGTTTGAATCTGAGGTGGTTTGTTGCGGCTGGCGAGCAAGAGGAAGTCTGTTTTCGCTGGGTTGAACTTTTGGTAGGCACTCTCTAGAGGAGATTCTGACAGATTTTGACTCTCTAGATTTAATGAGTCATGGAGATTGAGGTAGAGCTGGGTGTAGTCACCATATTAAAGAATCTTAAAGTTATAGGTGATTAGGACATCAAGTGTTAACACATAGAGATTAAAGATGATAGAAGACAAGATGAAGCCCTGGAAAACTCTGCGAGAGGCATGCAGTTTCTGAGATACAAAGGCTCCCATCTGGACAAGTTGATGACAGTTGGCAATGTAGGAGGTGAATTATTGCAAGAACATCTACAAAACCCAGGCGTGTTTCCCGGATGTGGAGATTTGTTCAGTGGTTGAATCTATCAAGGGCTGTATAGACGTCCAGTAGGAACATGAGGTTGGGGTCATTCTGGTCAGTGACTAGACTTCTTGAAGGATAGAAGTCTCTGTGGTGCGCTATAGTCTGAAAGCAGATTAGTAATCTCGTAAGAACTAATTCTTGCCGATTCCGTTTGTAGATGTATGTATACTTTCATTTTTCCATGGTTCCCTCTCTCTCATCTCTATTTTTACCTATTCCTTTTTACTCCCAGTGGCCCACCGCCACCCAGTCCTCCCTATTAATGGTATGGGAGTGGAACTGTGTTCAACACAATCTCAGTAGCCCCATCCTAGCCAGCGCAATTTGGATTGCACATTGAGGCATTTCCAAAGGAGAGATGATTTGCTGACTCCATGGTTCCCCCCACTTTCCTTGTGGAATGTCTATGAAATTTTAATTTGTGATTGGCTGTCACACTAGTTCAAAAATATCAAACATACCTTCATGCCCTAAAAATCAAAAGGGTTAGTTTTAGACTGGGTGGTCAGGGTCTCTGAATAAGGACCAGGAAAGTGTGTGCCTCTTCTGCTTCATACAAAACTTGAAAGGACCCATTCCACACCACTTTCAAATTGTCCAGTGCCACGACTGATTCAGTTGCCTCTAGCTTTATGTACTCAAGTGCAGTAGCTTCATCTCTTTCTGTCTCCTGGCAGTGATGTAGGACAGGGCAGGGAAAATTGAAAATATATATCCCAAAGTTTACCCTTAAAAAAAAGTCTTTTCTTCAATTAAGAAATCCTGAAATTAAATTCTGAAAGTTGAACAGGTTCTCATTGTGTAGATGCCTCTAATTTAGCTATGCACGCTTCCTTCTGGCTGCCTCATCAAGAGATTCAGTCAGTTCTGGGAGCTCATCCACCTTTTCATTCAAATTTTCTAAACTAACCATATGTGTGGTTTAAGTAGATTTCTGTTACTCCACTTAAGATAGTTTTGTGTAATGTCTTCGCAAAGGTTTTGGTTTGGCTGGTGAGGGGCTCGACTTCAAGATCTCTTCTTGTACCTAATATGTGTTGGAACATTGTTTTTCTTTACTAATTTAGAGTTTTTGTATGTAGCAAGATTGATGCATTCATCATTTGATTTCTCTGTGGGGGATCATTGATCCCTATGTAGTCAACTTTCATAATAGACGATACCTTTCACCTTCTTGTAGAGCATATGTGGCATAATTCATGGAATAGGCTCCTTGTGTAGGATTCTTCCACCTTCAAATGAGATCCTATTCTTTCCAGCCATCGGCGTGCACAATCACTTCCTTATCTTTCAGCAGTGGGTCTAGCGTTACAACCCAGTGGCAGACTTCTTTGATGCATGTTGAAATCTTGAAAATTATTACTACCTTAGGTGGGTCGATGTGTCTCAGATCCCCAGAGTTTTTTCTGTGTGTTTCCTATATGATAGTTTGCTTGTTTTATCCTCTGTTATGTACTCGTTTCTTTTCTTCCATGGCTCTTATGATTCCCTTCTGAGGTGCTTTACTCATCCCTGTGTTCTGTATCATGAGTTCTCCTTTGCTGGAAGAGAATATGCCCACAGATTCTTTTGCAGCATTCGGTTTAGTGTTAACACAATTTTAGTCATCCGCTATCTGTGTGAGGTCAGGATCACTTACTACAGACGGGGTTTTCTATCACCTGCTATTTCCCGTAGCAAATGGAGCGTGGAGCATGGTGGTCATTTGGTGCAATGTGTGTGTTCATCAGGGGTTTCTCAACAAGAAGTGCAGTTTGCTTATTTATACCTTGCTACTAGATAATAGTGTTCTTGCTGGGTCCTGGGTTTTAATGTTAAGGACAGTGTTGGTAACTGTATGAATTTGCTCCTCTAACCTAGTTAGTGCCTCATCAGCCTAGGGTTTGCAGCTGCCTTCTGTGTTGCTCCCACTGTCTTCAGGTTTTCCAGGATGCTTGGTTCCTCTGAGTAGCCTGTAGCTTGTGTGGGGCATTGATGCTCTTAAACACCCTCGCCCACAACATTCTCTGAGATTTTTGTGATTGGGTCATTCAGAGAAGGCAGTGGAGGTATTGATTTTCTGCTTCTTTTATCATTTTCTAGTGAATTCAGATTTTGATCACGTGTTTAGGTCGGTTTAGTTTTTTAGGCCAGTTTTGCATACATTGACGAATGTGTTGGTGTATGCTGTAGGCTGATGAAAGTTGGAAACCATGATGAGTTCTTGTAAGAGAGTCCATGGAGAAGTATTTGAAGGAGTGATATGTTTATTTTCTCTTTTTCACTAACTTTGGTGCACTAGTGTGGTGTAAAGGATGGAAATGTTTATTGCGAGACAGACGTTTCAGGAATATCTGGGACTTGAATGTATGTAGTTGAAGATGAGTTGGTTATGATGAGGTCAAGGGTATTTCCTTTAAGGTGTTTAGGAATGCTTGTGTTTCTTGATTACTTGTATGTTACGAAATGTATAATAGGATTATTTCGTTGATGTAGAGCTTGAATCTTCGGATAGGATGAAGTCTCAAAGGAATGTAAAATTGGTGAACTTACTAGAGACAGTAGTGATGAGGTCTGACATTTCTCCATTCAAGTCTTTGTTAGGTTTGGGGGTGATTCTTTAGATCAGATTGAAAATGCCCCGGGCACTCATGAGTGGCAGGTGAGTATCATTAATAATTTAAGTATTGCTGGTTATGTAAAGATGTAGAGTCTTGTGAATGTATAGCAGACTGCATTAATCTGTCTTGTCTCTGCCATTAGCCCATATGAGGTGGGAGATAGAAGAAATTACATCTAAGGTGTACATAAATCCTGGTTTGCGCCATATTTCTGTAATGAACAGTGTGTCCAGGTTGTGTTTTATGGTTATCTCCAATGTCATAGCTGTGAAGGACTGTGTTGTGTAGATAGGGTATGCATGTAAGTGGGGTGTACATGAGGCTTTGTGTGTTTGTCATGTTTGACGTGTAAGTGTACATGATGTGGAGAGGAATGTAGCATGGTGTATAGTTAATGAAGCATCCAGTATGTTGTTCCTGAGACCAGGGTTTCTACCCCTGGATCCTTCCCTCCCCTAACAGGTGGCATCCTTTTCTGTGCCTTCCTTTAGTTTTAGATGCCCAAGAAGATATTCGCTGAAAGGATTCTTAATGTGGGGTGAAGAATCTGCTTATCTGGCAGTGCAGTATTGAAGGCTGATAGGCCTTGTGAATTGTTTCACCTTTGGATTGGTGATTAATGGTTTTAAGGTGGCAGGGTCTGGCAGGAGAAAGTTGTTATGGTAATGGTGAGACTTGGTCCTGATAGGTTAATAGCGAGCAAGGGCTGCCCACTTGGCTGGCTGGTCTTGGCATATGCCTCTGCTTAAAATAAAATCATTCTATTGGAGATTCTATGGGCTTTCATAAAGCAACAGCATTCTTTTGGAGAAATGCTTTCCAGGCCTGTCTGCCAGCACAGGCAATTCTCAACCAGTTGTGAGAGTGTGAGCAAAAGTATAAGACTACAAGAAGTCCATCAAGGTAATATGTGAAATGGAATTGCCTAAGACCTCTGTGTACCTACAGCTGGAATGCACAATGAAGCATTGCCGCTTGATATTATTCAGAAAAGTAAGAAGCAAAAAAAATATTGAAATTTGTTTTGCTAGCATTTGTTTTGACGAGATGCTGAACAGCTCTGCTTTGCATGTGACGTGAAAGCCGATGGCTGCTGTTCTGGTAAGCTCATTTAATCGAAAACATATGGTTGAAAAATAAAAATGGCAGGCAAGGAAATGATGCTAAAAAGACCAGAGAAATGATTGTATGGTAAATGTTTCTTGAGTGACATTTGTTTCTAGTGATGTCAAACCAGAGTTGTTGTTACACTTAAGTTGAACCTACCAGACAGTCTGGGTGCAAAAGACATACTGTGGGCTTACCCATTACTTACGTTGGTTTGATTTACTGTCACTCGCTTGCCTGCTTCTTATTTGATGGCTTACCTTGTCTTTGTTGTGTCGGTCCTACCCCTGGAGCCTTCCCGATTTGTGTCCTTCCAATGCTCATTCTTTAGGGAACTACATTTATCTTATGCACTCCAGAAAACTGCATGTATTTTTCAGATGTCTCATGTGCTTCTTTTTCCCCCCTCTACACTCCATGATACTCTCTCTCACTCGTGTGCTTCTCCTTCACCCACCTCCATGATGCGCTTGCCCTAGTACTTCTTTCCCCACATTGCTTTCTTGCTGTGTGTTTTTTCCCCAACTAAATGCTGCACACAAGGACTTCAGGGCCACTAAGGTGTGCTTCTCCCTACATAACCAGGACGAGACTGGCTGGAGGGGCTGACCACTGGTGTCAATTGTCAGCTTCACCAATAGCTCTCTACATTTTGTCAACAATTTCCTTCTGCCAGAGATGAGGGTGTCTGCGTCCAACAGCTTACTTTCAAAGAAAAGAAAACACATTCTTCCCCCAAATCATTAGCAGCCTACCTCAGGGAACTCCGTTTCGTGAACAGCTGCTGTAACAGAAATCTATCTGCTTACCAACAGTAACAGCAAGATGTTATGGTTTTGTTTTCCATTCTGCAAACAAATTGTAGTCCTCACTTAAGGACATCCCCTGGACTTTCTGAAACCTATTTGACTCATACAGCAAAAACTGAGCTTGCTGCCACCAACCCACCCTTGCTCTATTGGGTAGAGCAGGGCTTGGTTGTGTAACTAGATCAGGAGACAGGTGGGAGCGATGGTGAGGAATTGAGGGAGCCTTTAAGTACATGCACTCTTGACTGGGCTGCAGAAAGAAAGAAAATAATCAAACAAAGAATACATATAAATATTAATTTATGGTTCTTGGAGCTGCCTGGGCTCCAGGTTGCAGTTCTGTCTGGGAGAGTACTGCAGGAGAGTAATGACTGGGCTGCTGAAGTAAAGTAAAGCGGCCAACCCAGGGGGAGATTAAGAACGCTGGACTGGTGGTGGGTTGCAAGGACAAAGTAGGAAGAGGTGGGAGGGAGGGTGCCTGCAAGGATGAAGTGGGAGAGTGTGTGTGGGGGGGGGGGGGTCTTTAAAGATTAAGCAGAAGGGGGGGAGACCTGTAAGGATGAAGTAGGGGGGGTGCCTGTTAGGATGAAGTGGGAGGGAGCGAATTGGGGGACATGCAAGGACGAAGCAGCAGGGGAAGGGAGCATGCTAGGACCAAGCAGGATTGGGTGGGAGCATGCTAGGATGAAGCAGGAGGGAGGGGGCATGCAAGGATGAAGCAGGAGGGAGGGGGCATGCAAGGATGAAGCGGGAGGGGGTTGGGAGGGATAGGGGATGAAACAAGCTGAGGAGGTGAATGGAAAGGACGGGGAGAGATGGAGTGAGTCTTGAAACACATGCACTCTCATGGAGTGCTAGTTAAAAATTAAAAAATAAGTACCTCTGCAAGTGGGTGGCAAGTGGAAGGACACTGGTTATGGGCAGGAAACAGTACTTCAACCAAGCTCCAATGAAGACTGGAAGAACTGGCGTGGAAGCGTGGAAGAACAGAAGAACTGTAGAGAAAGGGGAAGGAGGCTCTGCCCAATGATAAGCAAGGAGAAGTGGCCTTGGTGCCAGCCGATGGTCAGTAAAGTAGTGGGTGGGTTGGAAGCTTGTTTTTTTTGTGTTTTTTTTTTTTTGTTGTTTTTTTTTGTTTACAAGAGATTTTACAATCACCGAGCAAGTACAGTGCAGACGAAACCTTAAAAAAAAAAAAAAAGGTATGTAAGAAAAAAAGTTCTCTTTCACTCTGCGTTTTTCTGCATCCTTTTGTCGATAAATTTCTCTTCAGAATCAAGAGACAACCAGCAAAGCAGCATGTACCTGTATTTTGTCTTAAACGGTCCCCCGTAAAAGGTTACTTTGAATGTGATTTTGTTTCCAGAAAGCAGCCATATGTCATGGATGTAAACAATCAAAAATGCTTTTAACCCCGTTGTTTAGGGCTGTGCTGTGGGAGAAATAAAGCTTCTGGGTGGATATTTAGCAGCTGAAATTGTGAGGTGGGAACTTTCCTCAGTCTTCTTTGTTCTCAAGTAGTGGTGTGCAAAATATTTATTTTAAGTTCAACATTTTGCAAAGTTCCCAGTATTTGCGAAATCTCCAGGATGGCATTTGCTCGAGGTACATTTTTCCACATTGCCAGATTGTGTCCCCTCTGAAATCAAGCCAAACTTGAAAACTTATGCAGAGTATTTCTAGTTTACCTTTTACAAAGCTTTTCTATGTGCACTGAAAAGATCTTTGCAGAATTTTTCTGTTTGGATATAACTTTTGCAGTATTTTCCTACACACAGTAGGGTTGCATATGAAAAGAATACTGTTTTTTATGAACTATGTATATTACGTATAACCATTCACTTAGCATTTCACGCGTCTTCTGCAAAGCACAAAACTTAGCAGCCTTCACCACTTTACAAAATTTTGCAAAGGTTGCAAAAAATAATGGGCTCCCTTACTTCTAATTGTTGAAAAGTAAATTGGAGCCTAATTCTTTGCAATGTGCTCTTAACACTTGTACTCCTATAGATAGATAAGCAGGCCTTTATTCAGTGCTATACGGTAAGGTAGTCATCATTTGTATGTTTATATCACCTCTTCAATACTTTGGCTCTCATTAATAGTGGCCCTCCATCCCGATAATTTTGAGGGTGGGGAAAATCTGGCTAATTACAAAATTAAAATTTGGACCCAGGAGACTGTAATTCTAGTTCCCCTCACCCGGTATTTTCACACACAGATTTTGGCAGTTTTCTTCTGGTGAAATTAAAGAGATGTGTATTGTTCCTTCAGATCTTCATAATAATGGCTCTACCAGAACTAAGAGGCCATTCATAATGAGTGGCTGCGTATCTAGACGTTGTGACTTTTGTGCACAGTTCATAGGCGCTTGTTTGATGACCATCATGCACACACTGGTAAATTGCTGTATGCTTAAGTACATTGATCCTTTCAAAGAAATAATGTGTGATTTTGCATTTTTGAACATTAGCACGCATAGCGAGCCTAAAAATATAACTAAAGAAATTCTTCTTTAACTGCCATGGCTAATTATCCATTGAGTTGGTATGCAAGTTTTTAACCGGGCCTAGCAATACATTGTATCTGCCGCAATTGACTCCTTAAATTAAGTTGTCTGTAAATCGTATAGAATTGATTTAATTAATTGATGCTTGTTATTTATATCAGGATAAAGGTGCGTGCAATACGTACAACGTTTTACTTTAATGTGAGGATGTTTTTTTCGTTTAGTAATGTCTACAACCATTTTATACACAGATCCTTTTGATTTGAACCACAATCTTGGAGCAGGCTTATCTAGAAAGAGTAAGTTGAGTTTTTTTTTCTTCTCCACAATTTCATTCATAGTATTATACCCATGACATGTCCTGCATTAATCGTGCAACTTTGCTTATTTTACCTCCTTAGTGGCATATTTTATTATGAAAGCTTTTATGAATGGAAGAAGAGTGTTTGGTACACCATTGAAAAGTTTCCCTAAAGAGTATCCTACAAAAATGGTAAGCTTTTCTTTATTCTTTATTCCTTTGTAGAAACTATTGCCTTTTGTGTTGCCATAATGTGTACTAGTGTGGTAAATTCAGTAGTTAAAACTCTTTCAGTCATCTCAGACTTGTCTTCCAAACATAAGCACATTTTCTTTAACAGTGTTGTTGCAGCAACTTTTACAGGCTATTTTGTGCAAAACGAGGCCTTTTTTTCCGACTAATTTAAATTAAACATAAGTGAGCCTGCCTGGACGTGCAAAAGAGTGTGCAGATAGTTATGGCAATGTCCTACTCCTATGCAATGGATGGAGTGCAGTGATGTAGCGTGATGGCCTCTGTTCAAGGCCGGACAGGGTATTTTATTCCACTGGGCATTAACCCAGTGGGCTGAAGCACTTGAAGCAGGCACGGCTCCTCCGCTACAGCGGAGGAGCGTTGCCACCCACCAGCAGCAGCAGCTGCAAAACATCATAAACTATGTTTATTATTGTTTTGTAGTAAAAGGGTGGGGCCACAGGCTATGATGGGAACAAGGGGGAGTGCTCTGCACTCCCCCTCAGTGCGCATGTATGTTTGGCCGACCGTGTCTAGCCGGCCAAACACTCATGTGCACTGGGCTCTCTCCAGCCCAGCAATACAGTTGCCGGGCTGGAGAGAGCAGGCACAGACTCCCAGTCTGTCTGGGAGCACCCTTTCCTGGCGCTCCCAGCCAATCCGAATGATGCTGTGAGCAGCGTTTGGATTGGCTGCAGGGCAGGCTGGGAGCCTGTGCCTGTAGTGCAGGAGAGGAGTGGCACAGCGGCAGCAAAGCAGGTAACTGATATATATATATATTATTTTTTTTATTCACCCCAACCCTGCACCCCCGCACTCTCCCACCCCCCACACGCCTCCCCAACAAAGCCCTGCGAGCCGCTCCTGCCTTGAAAGCCGGTTTTGAAGGCACAGGGATGCTCCTGCTGCCTCTTTCATTTTCCCCGCTCCCTGAGGTTAAATGTAGCAAGCAGGGGGAGGCTTTGAGAGAGAGAGGGCGGTAAGGGGGAAGGTAGAGAGAAGCAATTAGGGAGAATATACAGGAAAGAAGGAGCAAATGTGAATGTATGGATGGAAAGAGAGAAGGCACGAGTAGAGCGGGGCTTAGTTTGAGTGTTTTTGCCTGTGGTTCAGGAATGCGACAATCCACCATACAACCCTTACAAAACCCTGACCCAGTATCAAGTTGTCTACAAAGGTTTCAGCACCAGGTGCTCCACGAACATGCAGTGCACTCAGGGCAATGAAGGTGGCACGCTTCCATTCACACTCCAGTCCCTTAGCAAGTGGCTCCATGCACGAACCATAGGTTGGCTATCCCAGGCCAGTTGAGGCTTTAAGGCACTGCAGTCTCATTAGGGGGAGGTTCTGACTTAAAAGGCGTTCAGTCAGAATCCTACGGATAGTAGCTTCACCCCATTGGCTCCTCAGCCAAGCACATACACCAAGGGCCAGATGTAGCAAAGGGTTTTTCCCATTCTGTGTCAATGGGAAAATGTGTTCGTACATATGGCCCCAAATGTCTGAGCCGGCGGCTCCTCTCATACTTTGCAGGATTACTATTGCAACAACACATCATCATTAGGATAAAACTAACCTGTCTCACAACAGTCTAAACCCAGCTCATATTCCCTATTGATGGGTGAACAATCCAATGATTGGTGAATTCTGCCTCATAGTGATAAGAAGAACTGACATTGAAGGATCAAAAAGAGGCATCACTATGAACGCTTGGCCCTCTACAAGCCAGTTATCCCTGTGGTAACTTGTCTGACACCTCCAGCTTGAAACCCACAAAGTCAGAAGGGATTGTGAGGCCCGACTTTCACTGTCTATATTCCTACTGAAAATCGAGATCAAGCAAAGAAAAAAGAGAATAATTACATAAATTGATCATAACAACGGAGTGTTTTTCTTTGGACTCTAGGGCAGTAGGTTTCAGTGGGGCAGTATCAGTGGTAGATACTGTTGTGTTCTATTGGTGTCCCAGGAACAGGATGCTATTTTATTTCAAGGGGTCACGAAAGAAAGAGTAAAAAACTTTGGCATCACCTAGGAAGGAAAGATAAAAACTTTAACAATTGAACCAACTAATTTTATCAGTGCATACAGAATACATGAAAGTCTGATAAAGCAATGGGAATGAAATCAGGAGCACTAATTGTAGCATTTAATAGCTCACATAATCTTGCAAGGTGTATTTTCACATTTTTTGCGCATTTAACCTTGGTGTTTTACACAGAGCTCCTTCACTGCTGCTCAGATAGAGATAAAAAATAGGAGTAGTGGTAGTTCACCGGCGTCCTGACGGCCTCCCACGTATCCTACACCTCTAATGTCTCTTTACAGTGCCAGAGTAGTCAAGCTCAACAGGCCTTCTTCCCCAGTTCATTCTGTCAAGCCGAATTCCTTGACAGTGGATGTGCTAGATAGTAGTGAGGGACAATGGGAATGTCATTCATCCATTTATGCATGTCACTAATTAGACGACAAGGCTTTTAACTACTGTACCATCACGCGGTGACTCATTCTGGGTTATCAGTGCTGCCCATCAACGTCAAATCGGTCTTTGTTCCAACAACACAATGACTGTTCCAGAGTACAGCTACATTTAAACTGTCCTCGCTGGAACAGGAATCACATCTGATAGAGATAGTACACCACAGTACTCCTCTAACATTATATATTGTCTATTTTAAGAATTAAGATGTTATTGTCATATCATTAATAACAATCAATACTAAGATCTACACTGATTATGTGTAAGCAATTACTACATAATTATTCTCACTCATTCTAATTTATAAGAACTATATCAAAATGGGCACACTCAAAACACATGTATATATATGATAAATTGAACTAATATTAATACTAAACTTAAACATGTCAACTATTCTAAACTCTGTGTAAATAGAAAAACATTCTTAGAAAATGCTAATAAGGAAAAACGTGTAATACTAAACTTTAAGCAAGTGTGAACATTATTAAAATAACGCAGTAAAGAGTAAAACATGAGTAATACAATATCAAGTTATGTGTAATGCAGTAGTTGAATGTCTGATTGTCCATGTATACTTGCCACATTTTGTAAGTGTTCACCAAAGTAGTCGGGCATACATTCTTTTTGAAAGGGAAAGACATTTGTAGTCCAAGGTCAGCCAGAGCAACATCATTGCATTCGGGCCAAATACCACAACATCCTATGAAGAATCCATGAAATTTAACATACAGTTTGTGAGATCTTTAATTTGTTGTGAAGGGTCTTTATAATAGTTTACTTTATCCTCAAAAGTTTTTTCATTGGTCGTTTTTTACACAAGGTTCTCTATACATCATCTATCCACATCTTTTTGCTTTATGTCTTTTGATCCATATGTCTTTGGTTTCGGGACAAGTACCTGATATGTGAGCAATATTCTCACAAACATCTTTGCAGTATCTTCATGTTGAAAGTGTCCTGTTTCTTCCTCTTGATATTGTTTCTCTTGTGTACAGAACATTTGCTCTTAACATCAATGCAGCTTTGTATTGATTTTCTTTTAGTTTATTGTGTTTCCTAATCCAGAAATTCGATGTCCGATTGTTTTCCAGATGCTTGAAGCCATCACCTTGAACAAGATTTTTCAATTTCTCAAATTATTTCTTTCTCCAATCATATTTGGCTAGCAGTTGTAGATCACAGCTCAGGAACCTACTATCCAATATATTTAATTTGTGTGTTTTGATAGTTTGATCAATTTTGTCATTGATTACTTCACCTGCATACATGTAAGAATGAGCTATGTATAAATGTGGTGTTTCTCTGATATAGAAGGTTGTTTGCTTTGTTTAGTCCAATTGATGTACATAGTTTCAATATATTTAGGACCCCGTTTGCTCTTTTCGAATAGAGGAGACCATTGCATGTGTATGCAGGTAGATGTAGAAAATGTTTGACATGTTTTCTAATTGTCTGGTCCAAAGTATTAAGTGTTTTTGCTTCCATGCCACTCATTTCCAATTTCAATGACAGTTTTGGGACCAGAAAGTGACATAGAAGTTCAACTTTTTGGGTGGGCTTAAGTTGTAATTTATCAAGTTTTTCAGCCCAATCTGTGAGGACCTCATTTGCTTTGTTGTATTTTGTATGACCAGTGTGAGGATCAAAGTTCAATCTGAGTTGACACTCACTATCACCAGGATGAATTTTTTCAATATTTTGTTTCTCAAATTGCCATAGTTTGCAGTTATTCACCAGGATTTTATCTTTAATATGGCTTATGAAAAACCCATGTGTCTTCTTTACATTTAATTTGTGACCTGTTGTCTTGCTGAATGATTTTTAGGTTAGCACTCATACCTTTCCAACTGTTGCTGAGTACGGCAATGTAATCTGCAAAGGCTAGAGCGGTGGTTTGCTCAATGATTCTGCCAGATCCAAAAGTAATGCCTTTGCCATTCTTTTGAAGATCACATATCAACGGGTCCATGGCAATGTTAAAAAGTAGGAGAGATAATGAGGCTCCTTGCTTAACTCCAGATCTCATTGTTAGTTCTGGCGTGGGAAGGTTGTTTTTGCCCTTGAAATGAGTAGTTGAGTCTGTGTATAAGGCTTTATTGAGATCTCTTATATACGACAGAACTCTGTCTTTCTAGACTCCATAGAATTTTACCATGACTGACAGTCAAAAGCTTTAGATATATACCACTGCAAGAGTGTCTATTCTTTTGAGCCCCCTTAGTTATATTTTGGAGTGGTGTCAAATGCTTTAGACATCCTCTAACTTAATGAAGCCTTTTTGTCTCTTTTTAAGGTCGACAAATAAATTGAGTCTTTTGGTAAGTGTTTTTGTGAGGAGCCTTCATGAATGCTGTGCCAATTGTAATTGGTCTCCAATTACTTATTTTGTCCAGTTCATCCATTGGCACATTTTTAGGAATTAAGATTGAGCTGTTCCTCTTAATTCAATCTGGAACCTTTCTCATATTCAACCAAGTAGATAGTATTTTGGGCAGCATTCTTGTTCTTTATTGTGTACTTTGAACAGATCGTTTCGGCCCGTATTGTCAGGCCCCACTGCTTTATTTAGGTTGGATTCTCCAAATGCGAGTGTTACTTCTGACAGTGTGATGTCCGTACACTGATTTTCAGAATCCCATTTCTCTGGTATCTTGTCAATTTGTGCAAATGTAGGATTTTTCTTATTTTCTTTCTCAATAATGCTTTATAATATTCAAAGGTATCGTCCACACTTATTTGGCAGGTGGCATCATCTGCACCATCAGTTATAATTCTGGCAATCTTTTCCTTGTCTTTTTTTAACATTGCCTGTTACTGCCCTTAGCTTTGGTATATCTTTTTTTTTAATATGATTTATTGAGTTTTTCGTTTCGCTTGCCTTTTTTTGAAATTTTGTTATCAATCGGGGTGCTCGATTGCTCTTCTTCAGCAGTATTCATATTTTCATTCCCAGTATCAACTGGTTGTTTGTTACAATTGACTGGTCTCTGATTAATTAGCATTTAGCTACCCCAAGAGAGTCATAGTTACTCCAGCCGTTTACCCACGCTTCATTGAATTTCTACACTTTTGCATTCAGAACACTGGACAGAAATCACATTGCATCAACACCCGCCTCAGGCCTTTGCAATGCTTTGTTTTAATTTCAACAGTCAGATTCCTCTAGTTTGCGCCAGTTCTAAGTCAGCTGCTAGGGTTCTGGCTATGGCAGAACGCCCCACGTCCCATGGAGGAGCATGGGAAAAGCAAACACAGCAGCTGGGGCGATCCACTGGAAGGGCCCGGCACACACACCTTTACCCAGATCGGAGACCAAAGCCCATGGGGGCCAGAATGTAAACCAGCACCCGCGAGCAGACAGGGACCTTCCCAGCCCCATTTGCAGAAGTGGGTGCACAAGGCGGTCCGTGCAGACAGCAGTGGACACTACAGAGACCCACACACAGCCTGACACTATGGGTTCTTCAGGCCCGGGGTGGACTGGGCACCTGCCCCATCAGGGCGGCAGGCCAGGCACACCGGCATCATACCTCTGCAGTAGGACTGAGGGGGGTATAGTGCCTTTGTGATGGTCGATCAGGGGTCTGACCTTGGTAGGATGAAGGGAGTAAAGCGCCTTGTGACAGCCCAACTGCACCCTGGGAGAGTACCAGGGCATTTGACATTTTGATGTTCAAGCGACCCTTAGACAGCCGTAGCCCTGGGAGGAACCCAGGGCCACAAGGTGCGTTCAAAGTGTCGATGATCAATGTTTCCTTCAGTTCATTCGAATTGTCGTAGCTCTCTGCTTTCTTAATGCGCAAGGCAAGTGATCCACCGCCAAGAGTCACAGGCAGCGTTTCAAATGTTTACCCACTTGCCTGTGTAGAAGAGGCATGAGGAAGTCTGAACCAGCTGTCGCCGCCCGAACAGTGAGACAGCCTAGCACCCCATCTCACTTCCCTTCTGGAAGTTAGCCTCCATAATTAAAAAAATAATAATAATAAATTTGCCAGGTGCTCTGCCGGGAGCCCCAACCTACCAGTGCAGGAGGCAGGTAAGGAAGAGGCTCCCACTGCAAGAGAGGCAAGAAGCTCCACCACCAACCTTCCAGGACAGGGCCACACGAGTCTTTAAACCCCAGCATGGCCACAAGGTTGCCAGTCCACCAGGTATGTGGCTTTGAGGCACATAAGCTATCCGCCACCCACCAGGGCTAATGGGTGCCAGGGCTTTACTCCTGCACATCCTGAGCTTAGGCAGCAGCCTTAATCCATAACATTGGGCTGGAGTTCCATCTTGCTTTAGCAGGAGTCACAGACTGAAGAAGTGCCAGATTCCCTACACTTACGTCGGTCCAAGAATTTCACCTCTATCGGCACAGTACAAATGCCCTTGGCCTTCGCTCCTAAATCATGGCCTCAGTTCCCGAAACCAGCAAAATAGAACCAGATTCCTAATCCACTATTCCTAGCTGGAGTATTCAAGCAGCCAGCCTGCTTTGAACACTAAGTTTTTCAAAGTAAATGCTTTGGACCCAAAGGACACTCAGTCAAGAGCATCAAGGGGACATCAAGAGGCAAGGGTTAGGTAGGCAATGGCTTGCCTTGCTGTGGACCTCCAGCTTGATCCCAGGATCCGACTAGGGGGAGCTTTTTAACTCCAGCAATTTTAATATACGTTGTTGGAGCTGGAATTTACCACAGCTGCTGGCACCAGACTTGATCTCCAATGGATCCTTGTTAAAGAATAGTGTACACATTCCGATTACAAGGCCTCGAAAGAGGCCTGGGTTGCTACTTTTTGTCAATACCTCCCTAAGTCGAGAGTGAGTATTTTGCGCACCTGCTGCCTTTATTGGATGTGGTAGCCTTTTCTCAGGCTCCCTCTCTGGAATCCAACCCTGATTCCCTGTTACCTGTGGTAAGCATGCTAGGCACAGAATGTACCATTGAAAGTTGATGGGGCTGACATCCTTATATATTGTTTCCGTCACAGGGGACGTGCGACCAGCTTGAGGTTATCTAGAGTCAGCAAAGCAGCCAGAAGAGCCCAGATTGGCATATGTCTGCTGAATGCATGCATCCCAAGAGGGCAGCATTGGCCAGTATGTATTGACTCTAGAATTACCACAGTTATCCAAGTAATTGATGGAACGATCAAAGGAACCCTAAATTATTCAATGATCCATTTGCAACTTCACTGTACATGGCCCAATCTTTGAGACAAGCATATGGTACTGGCAGGCTCAACCTGGGTTACGCCTGCTCGACACGAGGAGGAGCTGCATGTCTGTCCGAGACGATGTTTAACACACATCAAGTGCGGACATGTGAAACTGACATTCACATGCAGGGCGGGCTGCTTGGTAGGAAAGAGGGTTTGGGGAGTATTTTAGCCAGCACTGTATTGTGATCATTATGGCTGGGCTGACCTGGAAGTCCCAATGACTGCCCATTTGACTCTCCAAGCCCAGCCAGGCCTCCAAGAAGTCAGATGTGTGCATGGGTCCCAGGGCCCCTCCCAGGCCCTAGCGGCACCTGGGTGAGGACTACTGGCACCAAGGGGGTCGCAGGGACCCTGTCCCTATTGATCCAGAGCAAGGCTAACCCCCTTTCTTGTCATCTGTGCACGCCGAGTGATCGAGGGGGCCATTGGTGAAAATGCACCCAACCACTTAGAGCCCCGCCTGGGCTTGAAGAGTCAAATAATCCCTCATCTGAACTTCCAGGGCAGCCCGGCCATTTGGACACACCATAGGAACTCATTGTTTGCAATCAGATGCTTGGGCTCAAATGATGGCCACATGGTTGTGCTGTGACATCTGAAAAAAGGATTCCGCTTGTCCTTGGAGGGGACTCCGAGACCTGTGTTCTTGGACCCTGAGCTGTGTATTAGGCAAGGAGCTATGAGGGGACTTCACAGAGCACTGACCTGGGGCCCAGTCAGAACCCAGACAAGCAGGGGTAACCTCCCCAGTCCTACAGGACCTCTTTCTGTGCACTTTGCAACACAGCAGGCTAGTTAAGGGAGCTCATAGCTGGGGACTTCCAACCCTGGGCCAGCCAGAGCTCTGACCTTGTGCCCAGTTAGACCTTCTTATCCCAGGCAAACAGGGGGAGTCCTCTCTGGGCCTGCTGGTCCCTGGCCAAGGCACTTTGCGACATGGTAGGCTGGGGAACAGAGCCGAAGGCCTGGGGCGTCTACCCGTGGGTCCACCGGGGCTTTGTCGTGGGGCCCGATCTGAGCCTCTGGAACTGGACAGCCAGGGGAGACCTCCCTGGCCTTCAAGTCACCATCTGCGGCAATTTGAGAAACAGCAGACCAGGGAACAGAACACACCTGGATCAGTCCTGGCAGTGACAGGTAAAGCTTGATCTCTGGCATTTCTCCCTCCTTCAGTTTACCGCTTCCATGCATAAATCAAGTTCCATACTTGTTGGACCTCTTCTTTGCAGTCTCTAAAAGTCAACCTGTTTCTAGTTTACATACTTAAAACAATATGTCAACGTAGTTTTCATGAATAAATCATCTCCCTGAGACAAATGGTCGTTTAGACGAATATAACACTTTTAGAGAGGAGAGATCATCTCATAATAAATCTTGCAAAAATGACAGTTTCACCCCAGCTATTTTTAATGAGAAGTTGCATTTAAGACTGAAGTAAATTAATCTGTTGACTGAACAAAATATTGGAAATGCAAGCAAACGTTTTGCCATTTCAGGCCTGAACTTTTCACACTGTTTTCATTTAAATTAGGAATGCAGCAGTAGGGGATGGTAGAGAATTTGCAGATAGGATTGTATTTACCAATACTGGCATACAAGTGAGTACAAATAGTTTAGGCCGTAATCTCATAGGATTACTCAAGGGGCAAACCTGATAGTCATCTGGAAAAGTTGTAACATACACCGCATAATTTATGTCTGATTTACAAAAGAGTAGCAGGTCCATGCAACAAACGACTGCATAGTGTTCTTAGTCATCTAGGTAGCTTTGAAATTTCACTAGGGAGTGTTACCTCACGTTTGTCTGGATCCTGGAAGTGTTGTGCGAATATGATGAACAGCTAATTAGTTTGAAATTAATGACACGTTGAGCTGGGACTTCCTCATACGCACACTTGGAGCGCTAGGATTCGGACATGGCTTCATCAGATGGATCAAAACACTATACTCCAAACCCACAGCTCGTGTCAAAACAGGACAAGTTATCTCTGAATCATTTTCAGTAGGTAGAGGCACTAGGCAAGGGTGCCCACTATCTCCCTTACTATTCGCAATAGCCAAGGAACCACTAGCAATCAAGCTCCACAGCTGTGCCCACATATGGGGCATCCCAGAATCCAATACATACCACATCATATCCCTATACGCGGACGCCGCCCTAATATATCTGCACAATCACACCACTTCTATAGCTGGGGTAATGTCAATACTGGACACCTTTGCACTCGCCTCTGGCCTACGAATTAACTGGTCCAAGTCAAGTATTTTCCCCCTTACTCCCATAGCAAACGATATGCACACAGCATTACCTAAATACCAACTGCCATGGTCTCATACAACCTTCAAATACTTAGGTATACAAATTTATCACTCCGTAGTCGACCTAAAAGAGGGCAACTTCGACAGAATTCTCAGATCTACCTGCGGCTCACTGACATTCTGGAGCTCGCTCCCGCTATCCCCTATGGGCCGGGTAGCCATAGCCAAAATGCTCATCCTCCTGAGGTTTTTATATTATTTCACCGCACTCCTGATACCCCTGTGTAAGGAAATGCCTCCTTGGCATGGTTACCACCTGACTTTTTGCCTTTGCTGATACCAAGTTATGATTTGAAAGTGTGCTGAGGCCTGCTAACCAGGCCCCAGCACCAGTGTTATTTCCCTAACCTGTACCTTTGTCTCCACAATTGGCACACCCTGTCATCCAGGTAAGTCCCTTGTAACTGGTACCTCTGGTACCAAGGGCCCTGATGCCAGGGAAGGTCTCTAAGGGCTGCAGCATGTCTTATGCCACCCTGGGGACCCCTCACTCAGCACAGACACACTGCTTGCCAGCTTGTGTGTGCTAGTGGGGATAAAACGACTAAGTCGACATGGCACTCCCCTCAGGGTGCCATGCCAACCTCACACTGCCTATAGGTATAGATAAGTCACCCCTCTAGCAGGCCTTACAGCCCTAAGGCAGGGTGCACTATACCATAGGTGAGGGCATAAGTGCGTGAGCACTATGCCCCTACAGTGTCTAAGCAAAACCTTAGACATTGTAAGTGCAGGGTAGCCATAAGAGTATATGGTCTGGGAGTCTGTCATGCACGAACTCCACAGCACCATAATGGCTACACTGAAAACTGTGAAGTTTGGTATCAAACTTCTCAGCACAATAAATGCACACTGATGCCAGTGTAGATTTTATTGTAACATACACCCCAGAGGGCACCTTAGAGGTGCCCCTGAAACCTTAACCGACTACCAGTGTAGGCTGACTAGTTTTAGCAGCCTGCCACACACCAGACATGTTGCTGGCCACATGGGGAGAGTGCCTTTGTCACTCTGTGGCTAGTAACAAAGCCTGTACTGGGTGGAGGTGCTTCTCACCTCCCCCTGCAGGAACTGTAACACCTGGCGGTGAGCCTCAAAGGCTCACCCCCTTTGTTACAGCACCCCAGGGTACTCCAGCTAGTGGAGTTGCCCGCCCCCTCCGGCCACGGCCCCACTTTTAGCGGCAAGGCCGGAGGAGATAATGAGAAAAACAAGGAGGAGTCACTGGCCAGTCAGGACAGCCCCTAAGGTGTCCTGAGCTGAGGTGACTCTGACTTTTAGAAATCCCCAATAGAATTAGGGATGTGCCCCCCTCCCCTCAGGGAGGAGGCACAAAGAGGGTGTAGCCACCCTCAGGGCTAGTAGCCATTGGCTACTACCCCCCCAGACCTAAACACACACCTAAATCGAGTATTTAGGGGCTCCAAGAACACAGCAAGATAGATTCCTGCAACCTAAGACGAAGAAGGACTGCTGAGCTGAAAAACATGCAGAGAAGACGGAGACACCAACTGCTTTGGCCTCAGCTCTACCGGCCTGTCTCCCCACTTCAAAAGAACTGCTCCAGCGACGCGTTCCACAGGGTCCAGCAACCTCTGAAGCCTCAGAGGACTACCCTGCATCTAGAAGGACCAAGAACTCCCGAGGGCAGCGGCTCTGCTCCACAAAGCCTGCAACTTTGCAACAAAGAAGCAACTTTGAAACAACACAGGATTCCCGTCTGAAGCGTGAGACTTGGCACTCTGCACCCAACGCCCCCGGCTCGACTTGTGGAGAACAAACACTACAGGGAGGACTCCCCGGCGACTGCGAGCCCGTGAGTAGCCAGAGTTGACCACCCTGACCCCCCACAGCGACTCCTGCAGAGAGAATCCCGAGGCTCCCCCTGACCGCGACTGCCTGCTTCAAAGATCCGACGCCTGGTAAGGACACTGCACCCGCAGCCCCAGGACCTGAAGGATCCGACCCCCAGGTGGCCCTCTCCCGTGCCCAGGTGGTGGCTACCCCGAGGAGCCCCCCCCCCCTTGCCTGCCTGCATCGCTGAAGTGACCCCTTGGTCTCCCATTGAATCCTATTGCGAACCCGACGCCTGTTTGCACACTGCACCCGGCCGCCCCGTGCCGCTGAGGGTGTACTTTTTGTGTTGACTTGTGTCCCCCCCGGTGCCCTACAAAACCCCCCTGGTCTGCTCTCCGAAGACACGGGTATTTACCTGCTGGCAGACCGGAACCGGGGCACCCCCTTCTCCATTGAAGCCTATGCATTTTGGGCACCACTTTGACCTCTGCACCTGACCGACCCTGAGCTGCTGGTGTGGTAACTTTGGGGTTGCCCTGAACACCCAACGGTGGGCTACCTTGGACCCAATTTTGAACCCTGTAGGTGGTTTACTTACCTGCAAAACTAACAAACACTTACCTCCCCCAGGAACTGTTGAAAATTCACTGTCAAGTTTTAAAATAGCTATTTGCCATTTGTGTGAAAACTGTATATGCTATTTTACTAATTCAAAGTTCCTAATGTTCCTAAGTGAAATACCTTTCATTTAAAGTATTGTTTGTAAATCCTGAACCTGTGGTTCTTAAAATAAACTAAGAAAATATATTTTTCTATATAAAAACCTATTGGCCTGGAATTGTCTTTGAGTGTGTGTTCCCCATTTATTGCCTGTATGTGTACAACAAATGCTTAACACTACCCTCTGATAAGCCTACTGCTCGACCACACTACCACAAAATAGAGCATTAGAATTATCTCTTTTTGCCACTATCTTACCTCTAAGGGGAACCATTGGACTCTGTGCATGCTATTTCTTACTTTGAAATAGTACAAACAGAGCCAACTTCCTACATTGGTGGATCAGCAGTGGGGTACAAGACTTTGCATTTGCTGGACTACTCAGCCAATACTTGATCACACGACTAAATTCCAAAAATTGTCATTAGAAACTGATGTTTGAAATTTGAGCTATTTTTCTAAATTTTTTAAAGTCCTGCTAGGGCCTTGTGTTAGTCCCTATTAGCATTTCTTTTAGAGTTTAAAAGTTTTTTGTAAAGTTTGAATTAAGTTCTAGAGATAGTTTTAGATTCTTAAAAAGTATTCCAACTTTTAGAAACATAATGTCTAATGCAGAAGAGAGTGTGATGGAACTCAACGTCACCCCTTACCTGCATCTTAGGATGTCCGAGTTAAGGTCTCTCTGCGAAACCAAAAAGATTAAATCTGGTTCAAACCCTACCAAAATACAGCTCCAGGAGCTTTTGGCAGAGTTTGCAAAGAACAACCCCTCTGAGGATAACCTCCCAGAGGGGGAAGCTAGTGATGTGGAGGAATTCCCACCTCCAGTCCTAGTTAGGGAGAACAGGGTCCCTCAAACCCTGACTCCAAATGTGATAGTCAGAGATGCTGCTTCTCTCACAGGAGAGTCCAGCACCTCTGGAATCACTGAGGATATCCTCAGTGAAGATGACCTCCTGTTAGCCAGGATGGTCAAAAGATTGGCTTTAGAGAGACAGCTCCTAGCCATAGAAAGGGAAAGACAAGAGATGGGCCTAGGTCCCATCAATGGTGGCAGCAACATAAATAGGGTCAGAGATTCTCCTGACATGTTGAAAATCCCAAAAGGGATTGTAACTAAATATGAAGATGGTGATGACATCACCAAATGCTTCACAGCCTTTGAGAGGGCTTGTGCAACCAGAAAAGTAAACAGATCTCACTGGGGTGCTCTCCTTTGGGAAATGTTCACTGGAAAGTGTAGGGATAGACTCCTCACACTCTGGAAAAGATGCAGAATCCTATGACCTCATGAAGGCTACCCTGATTGAGGGCTTTGGATTCTCCACTGAGGAGTATAGAATTAGGTTCAGGGGGGCTCAAAAATCCTTGAGCCAGACCTGGGTTGATTTAGTTGACTACTCAGTAAAAACACTGGATGGTGGGGGCGTGGCTTCGGGCGTCAAGATGGCGGTCGCACTCTAAGAGTGCTCTGGACCCCTCCGTCATCCGCCCTACGAAGCTGCCACTATTCACACTACTGGCGCTGCCCTGGGGGTGCCCATCGGCTCCTGGACCCCAGAGATCCCCCCTGGAACCATCCTCGGCATATTTGAGCCGTAATAGCACCAGCCGCGGCCGGCTCGATAAATTCAAAATGGCGGCCGGGACCGCGGCGCTCGGCTGAACCCGAGGTGGGAGGCTCCCCCGCTGGGGCGACTGCTCGGTGGAGGATGCTGGAGACGCCGGTCCTGCGGTCCGGGACCCGGGCCCCTTGTGGGCCGATGTGAGGCGAAACGTGTCTGCGGTGAGATGGAGGACTCCTGGCGACCTGGGCCCCGCTGTGCATCTGCGCAGGGGCCCGGGAGAAGTGAAGGATATCCCGAGACGCGAGGAGGTCTCCTCCGTCCAGATTGAACGAGGCCCGGGAATCAAGGAGGGGCCGTGAACGCGACTCCGGCCGCGATCCTGAGGGGAGCTGGCTCGCCCGGCGGCCGTCCCGAGTGGAGGGACTGGCGCCGGGGACGCCGGCGCTGTGCACCGAGACCCGGTCCCCGGTGGGTCGGGCCGTGAACACACGAGCGGCAGCTGAAGGACTCTCGGGGGGTCGGACCCTTTATACAGGTATGCGGGGACCTGAGAGATAAAACTGACCTTAACAGGGAGGCTGCCAAGTGGGACATTCCTGCTCCCAGTCACTGACTTTGAACGCCTGGGGCGGAGTAGGTGGCCCCCCAGAGATCGCTGGCGTTGGGCCTTAGAAGGCGAGAGAACTCCGGACCGGGAGGCGGGGAGCCCCCCCTGCCCCCCCCTCTCGGAGGAAAACAAAGGCACCCCAGCGCGTGCTCGGCGGGGAAGGAACCCCCAATCAATACAATACAACGGGCACTTGAATCCAGGAAAGGACAAACCTGACTGATACCGAGAGACCTCTCTGGCCCCTAGCCGCACTCTGGGGCGCAGCGCAGGCAACGCTTCGACCGGCCCCGGACGAGGGGGAGCCGCTGGAGACGTCCTGGACTGTGGGGAGGGCAGGGAGTCCTGCGGACCCCCGATGACCTGGAGGCACGAGGTGAGACCCGACGCAACTCTGGGCAGTCGCCTGACGGTGTGAGTTAACGGAGTGGAGAGGAGCAGTGCCTGTTAGACCCCGAGAAGGTGATTGGGCTGGTGCCCACCAGCGTGTGCTCTGATGCCCCACTGATAGACCCCCTCTGAGGCGGTCCCCTGTCGAAGCGGCCAGACGCAGAAACCTGGACGAGGTGGATCTGGGTGACGACCGGCCACCCCCAACTCCCTGAGACAGAATGGGAAAGGACAAAGCAAACAAACAACCCCCGACCTCCCAGCAAAAGATCGACCAGTTCACGATGCCAGCGGGCCCCAGAAGAGAAGGGGAAACCGCCAGTGGAGGCCCAGCGCTTGACGGAGTGAGCGCCATCCTCCAAGCAATTCAATCGTCGCAATCGGCTGTGGAGACCAAAATTGGGGAAGTGCGTGAGGACATGGGCCTTATCAGACAGGACCTCAGAAATGCAGTGAGCCGAATTACGGAGGTGGAGGGCCGGGTCTCCCAGACCGAAGACGAGCTGGCTGATCTTAAAACAAAAGTGGCCCAGCTACAAACACGTACCAGCGAGCTGCACCGCCGTGCTGAGGATGCAGAAAATCGATCGAGACGCAACAATCTGCGTTTTATCGGATTCCCGGAGGGCGCGGAGGAGGATAAAGTATCGGAATTTTTGGAGCGCTGGATCAAGACTTGGATACCAGACCAGGCCCTCTCACCCTGGTTTGCAATTGAACGCGCTCACAGAGCCCTTGCACCGCGCCCCCCTCCGGGAGGCCCCAAGCGCCCGATAATCGCACGTTTTTTTTACTTTAAAGATCGAGACAATATCCTTAAAGAGGCGAGACGCCTGGAAGATCTTCAATGGGAGAACCACAAGATCCTGATATTCCCAGACTACACACAGGAGGTTCAGACCCGCCGCCGATCGTACGAGCAAGTCAAACAGAAACTCAGAGCAATGCAACTCTCATACATGCTCCTCTTCCCGGCGCGGCTTAAGGTCATCATGGCTGGTAGGGCGCATTTCTTTGAATCTCCGGAGGAGGCATGGGACTGGCTGACCGAGGAGGGCGTTGGAGCCCGAAAGGGAGCCCCAAAGCAGGGAGGAGAGCCCGCTCGGGATAGACCCCCCCTTCCGGCGGGACCCCGAAGGAGTCGGAGGCGCACCAGATCTCGGAAAGGGATGCAGGATGGTCTGGCCGTTCCTGGAAGTGGAGGAATGGCTGGAGACTCTAGCTCCCGGGTGGAGGGGATCTCCATCGAGTCCCCAGAAGGGCAGGAACAGATACAAACCGAGGATGATAGACGTCTGAGCCAGTCCCCGGTGCTTGGTTGAACTGTTACACGGAGTCTTCGCTGTGATACATGGAGGGGATCGAGGGGAACGAACCGCCTTTGTAGGGCCCCTGGGGCGCGTCGTCGGACGATTCGGCGGCCCCCCGGGGTTCGCCAAACAAGACTTGAAGACTTTTCACTTATGATTGCAGAATGATCCGACTGAATGGAGGGGTCCACCACTCCACTCCCAAGACAGTCTTACTGGCTGTTATGTTCAGGTTGGGGTCAGGGGTGACAGATGCTTCCGGGGTGGGAGTATGGGGTGGGGGGCAGTTGGGGGGTGAGAAGTTTGAGTTGGGGTTAGATAGTAGCACTCGGTCATGTATTTACTATAGGTTTAGTACCTCAATGTTATGTTTTAAACGGTCATCCCTATTTCCACTGACAGACACCCAGCAAGATATGACACCCACGCAGCCCACGCCTGGTCCTCACTGACACAAATCATCTCCTGGAATGTAAACGGGCTCTTAGATAAGATCAAACGATCTGCAGTTTTCAACACCCTCCGCAGATACTCCCCCTCAGTGGCCCTACTGCAGGAAACTCATCTCATGGGAACTAAATGCCCTATGCTCACACGGGGAGGATTTGATAGGGTTTACCACGCAGGTTTCTCCAGGGGATCCAGGGGAGTGGCCATTCTACTCAGCCGCTCTCTACCAATGGTGATAACATCTACGCTGTCTGACCCACAGGGCAGATTCGTGATCGCTTCAGGGATGCTTCACGGTACACCGCTGAACCTTGTATGCGCATACGCCCCCCCAGCGGGATTCGACGCCTTCTTACTCTCACTCCGCCAGGTGGTAGCGGGACTCCCCCAGGGAACCACGTTGATAGAAGGGGATTTTAATGCTGTTCTGGACCCCAGACTGGATATATCCGGTGACATTACCACTGGTAGGACCTCTCGGGCTGCGAGTCTTAACGGATGGGTGGAGAGCCTCGGCCTCTGCGAGATATGGAGAACCTGGCACCCTAAAGAACGTCAATACACACACACATCAGCCGCCCACCGGACACATTCCAGAATTGATTTAATATTTATGCCTGCGCTGGATGTCATCGGTGTCACGGGGACGGATATACTGCCACGAGGGGTCTCAGACCACGCACCTGTGCGAGTCCGACTGGGTGGGACAGACCCCACCCGGCGCCCATTGTGGCGCCTGAATGCATGGTGCTTACAAGATAACGAATATACCCTTGACATAAGAGACCGCCTTGCTCAGTGTTTTGAGTTGAACTTGGGAACGGTCCAGTCCCCAGGTATAATATGGGCTGCCGGCAAAGCTACACTAAGAGGGCATGCCAAGTGTCTTCTTTGTGCACGTGAACGTGCTCGAGACTCAAGAGTGTCTGCGTTGGAGGCTGAGGCGCTGAATCTGGAGCGCCAACAAACGACCTTATCCTCGGCCTTTACTCTGAGGCAAATTACTAAGACCCGAGAGGAAATCAGACACTTGGTCCTTGAGTCGGCAAAACACCTTTGGAGAGCATCGGCCGCCCGAATATATGGCTGGGGGGACAAGAATGGAAAACTCCTGCATTGGCTGGCCACCCGCCCCCTGGCCAATAGAATCATACCTGAAATTAGAGACGACTCAGGTGCTCTCGCCAAAGCGCCCATCGAGATAGCTCAGAGCTTCGCCTCTTACTATGCACGCCTGTACGCAGAGCACCCTCGGCCCACCGTTGAAAGGGAATCCCCCGTCCTGAAC
Organism: Pleurodeles waltl; assembly: GCF_031143425.1. Lineage (NCBI taxonomy): Eukaryota > Metazoa > Chordata > Amphibia > Caudata > Salamandridae > Pleurodeles > Pleurodeles waltl. The sequence continues at coordinate 799,729,053 of NC_090436.1, forward strand.
GACATAACTCTTTCCAGAGTCTCCCAGACGGCCTGGACTAGTATGGATGAGGCAATCAACCTCACAGAAATAACCAACGCGATTGCCAACCTGGCATCAGGCAAGATCCCAGGTCCTGATGGATTCCCGCCAGAGTTATATAAGAAATGCAGCGATATTCTGGCTCCACATCTGCTCAACATGTACGAGGAGGCTGAGCGGAGGGGACACTTCCCTCCTGGGATTGATCTAGCGACAATAGTAGTGATCCCCAAGACCCAGCCCCCGTCCCAAAACTGCTCGGCATACCGACCCATTTCACTCCTGAACACTGAAGTCAAGGTACTAGCCTCAATCCTCGCCTCAAGACTAAGAGATGCAATACCCACACTGGTGCATCCTGACCAATGTGGCTTTATGCCTGCCCGTAGCACTAGACACTGTATTAGGAGATTACACCTAGCGTTGGCGCATCAAAAGACCCTGCCTCGAACCCCTCTGGCTTTGCTTCTACTCGACTTCGAGAAAGCCTTTGACACTGTAGACTGGTCCTACCTCGAAAACGTCCTACAAAGCAACGGCCTTGGGCCCAGATTCCGAGGATTGGTGAAACTACTTTATGCTAATCCCACGGCACATGTCCAAGTAAACGGAGTAATCTCAGACCCATTCCCTATCGGCCGTGGCACCAGGCAGGGATGTCCATTATCCCCCCTGCTTTTTGCATTAACAATAGAGCCTCTGGCGAAAATGCTAAGGGAAGACCCGCTGATAGAGGGCTGGTCCTGGCCCGTCTGCCAAGAGGCTCGCGTGGCACTGTACGCGGATGACGTCCTGCTGTACATCTCAAACCCGGCCAAAAGTGGCCCCCGCATTCTACAAATTCTAGATCTCTTCTCGGATGCCTCAAGACTGACCCTGAACCCTAGTAAGTCCCTGCTGGTTCCTCTCCATCAATCTCGAGACTGCATAGACTGGCAGCAAAACATTCCAATACGAAGAAATAGTTTTAAATACCTGGGCGTGCATGTCTCCTTGCTCCCTGAATTAGCATGGGAGCTTAACATTACACCATTAACCAAAAGAATAAAAAACGACCTCCAACGCTGGAGTGACCTCCCCCTTAACTTGTATGGGAGAATCGCTCTTTACAAGAGGATGGTTCTCCCCAGACTTCTTTACCTCCTCCAGAACTTCCCTTACCCTATCCCCATGAGATGGTTCAGGGAAATGGACTCACAGGCACGCCAATTTTTATGGAACGGCACCCGTCCTCGATTGGCGCTTAAAACATGCCAGAGGGACGTCTGCGAGGGGGGATTGGGAATGTCCAACATCCATTACTACCACCTAGCAACGCAACTACTAGTGATAAATGATTGGGTAGGGGGTGGATGGACAGATCCGGCGTATCGATTAGAACTTCAGACCATGAGTTATCCAAAGATCTTTGATGCTCTGTATGGAGGCCCGATCTCGCATGGGACCCCGGAGGTGACCGGGGTGGTACTGCGGGGTTGGTGGACGGCCCAAAAGGTGACAGGGTGGTGGGGACGCCTCACCCATCAGACTCCACTATGGCAGGGAAAACACTTAAGAGAGATAGCGAGATTGGAGGGATTCCAGAAGTGGGACAACATAGGTATTTCTACACTAGGCGACGTATGGGACGGCTCACACATGCGCTCTTTTGAAGACCTCCAGAAAACGTTCTCACTAAATAAGACGCAATTCCATAAGTATCTCCAGATCCGCCACGCCTTGCTGACAGAAATCCGGACAGGGGATAATATACCTGAATATAGCCCTATGGAAGCGAAAGCCCTGATGGGGAGCCTAGGTAGAGGAGGTGTCTCCCAGATATATTGCTCGTTGATTGCCACCACTGGTGCCGCCATGGAGGGACTCCGTCAGAGATGGGAAGGGTGGGTGGGTCCTATGGAAGAGGTGGACTGGAACGAAGCATTAGCAGCCCCACACACTTTAACGATGACGACTCGTCTCCGACTAATACAGACTTATTATCTCCATATTGCTTACCTAACACCCGTCAGGTTGTACAGGGCAGGACTCCGGGACGCAGCTGACTGTCCACGTTGTAGGGACCCAGACGCTGACTTTTTCCACATGGTATGGTCCTGCCCAATTATTAAAGCTTACTGGGGGGCTGTTACCATGGAGATCTCAACGGCCTTACAGTATGACATCGAGTTGACGCCAATGTTGCTCCTATTGGGGATCATGGGTGACACTGGACTGAGGAGGGCGGAACGGACCTTTCTGGGGGTGGCGTCCTTAGTGGCCAAAAGAGACATAATGACGGACTGGAAAGCCCAAAACGCACCGGCTCTGACTAAATGGAGAAGAGGAGTGGACTGGTGTGCTCAACGTGAAAAACTCGTTTACGAGGCCAGAGGGTGCCCGAATAAATATGATAAGGTTTGGGGGAAATGGGAGGCCACTGCACTCAATCCCCCTGCACTGTCGACTGCCTCAGCACCAGAAAGCACCTAAACGGGCTTCCCTCTCCCCCTTTATTGGGTGGTGACAGGCATGGGATACTTTACAGAGAGACGCATAATCTTCACACACAGTGTATTGTCTGAGAATAGGGATTGACCATTGTTTGGTGCCCGTTGGCGCCTAGTTACGTGTATGTATTTTGTTTTATCTTTTGCAAAACCAATAAAAATATCTTTATAAAAAATAAAAATAAAAACTCTGGATGGTTGGATTCAAGGCAGTGGTGTAAATGATTATGATGGGCTGTACAATTTATTTGTGAAAGAACACCTGTTAAGTAATTGTTTCAATGATAAACTGCATCAGCATCTGGTAAACTTAGGACCAATTTCTCCCCAAGAATTGGAAAAGAAGGCGGACCATTGGGTCAAGACTAGGGTGACCAAGACTTCCACAGGGGGTGACCAAAAGAAAGGGGTCGCAAAGACTCCCCAGGGGAAGAATGTTGAGACATCCAAAGGGAAAAGTAAAGAGTCTTCTATAGGGCCCCAAAAACCTGCTCAGGAGGGAGGGTCCAGAGCCTCTTCACAATCCAATTTTGGGTACAAGGGTAAAAACTTTGATCCCAAAAAGGCCTGGTGTCGTAGCTGTAATCAGCCAGGACACCAAACTGGAGACCAGGCCTGTCCCAAGAAAGGTTCCACTTCTAACTCTACTCCAGCTAACACTGGAATGGCCAGTCTACAAGTGGGATCAACAGTGTGCCCAGAGCAAATCAGGGTTCACACTGAAGCTACATTAGTCTCTGAGGGTGGGGTGGATTTAGCCACACTGGCTGCCTGGCCCCCTAATATGCAAAAATACAGGCAGCAACTCTTAATTAATGGGACAAGTGTAGAAGGCCTGATGGATACAGGTGCCAGTGTCACCATGGTGACAGAGAAACTGGTTTCCCCTGGTCAATACCTGGCTGGACAAACTTATCCAGTCACCAACGCTGACAATCAGACTAAAGTACATCCCATGGCTATGGTAACTTTAGAATGGGGAGGAGTCAATGGCCTGAAACAGGTGGTGGTCTCCTCAAATATCCCTGTAGACTGTTTGCTTGGAAATGACCTGGAGTCCTCAGCATGGGCTGAAGTAGAACTCAAAACCCATGCAGCCATGCTGGGTATCCCTGAACTGGCGTGTGTCAAGACAAAGGCTCAGGGTGAAAAAGTGGTGTTGGAGCCTGGAAAAAGGGCCCAACCCTCCAAGAGAAAAGGAAAGAAGACTGGGGAACCAGCTTCAACACAACAAGAAAAAGAGAACCTCTCTTCCCAGGAAGAAGTTCTGCCCTCTGAGGGAACTGAGCCCATGGAGTTAGGACCTTATCAGGTTGAGCTCCTAGGCCCAGGGGGACCCTCAAGGGAACAGTTGTGTAAGGGGCAAGAAACCTGTCCCTCTGTTGAAGGCCTTATGCAGCAAGCTGCTGAAGAGTCCAATGGAAAAATAACAGGAACACATAGAGTCTATTGGGAAGATGGACTCCTTTACACTGAGGCAAGAGATCCCAAACCTGGTGCCACTAGGAGAGTGGTAGTGCCTCAGGAGTTTAGGGATTTCATTCTGACTTTAGCTCATGATATTCCTCTTGCTGGGCATTTGGGACAGACCAAGACGTGGGAGAGATTAGTCAACCACTTCTATTGGCCCAACATGTCCCAGAAGGTCAAGGAGTTTTGTGTCTCCTGTGCCACCTGTCAAGCCAGTGGTAAGACAGGTGGACACCCAAAGGCCCCCCTCATTCCACTTCCAGTGGTGGGGGTCCCCTTTGAAAGAGTGGGTGTGGACATAGTGGGTCCACTTGAACCTCCCACAGCCTCAGGGAACCAATACATACTAGTAGTAGTGGATCATGCTACTAGATACCCTGAAGCAATTCCCCTTAGGTCGACTATTGCCCCTGCAGTAGCCAAAGCACTCATTGGTATTTTTATCAGAGTGGGATTTCCTAAGGGGGTGGTGTCTGACAGAGGTACCAACTTTATGTCAGCATACCTGAAACATATGTGGAATGAGTGTGGGGTGACTTACAAATTCACCACACCATACCATCCACAAACCAATGGTCTTGTAGAAAGATTTAACAAGACATTGAAAGGCATGATCATGGGGCTCCCTGAAAAACTCAAAAGGAGATGGGACGTCCTCTTGCCATGTCTGCTTTTCGCCTACAGAGAGGTGCCTCAGAAGGGAGTAGGGTTTTCCCCCTTTGAACTTCTGTTTGGCCATCCTGTAAGGGGACCACTAGCTCTTGTAAAAGAAGGCTCGGAGAGACCTCTTCATGAGCCTAAACAAGATATAGTTGACTATGTACTAGGCCTACGTTCAAGGATGGCAGAGTATATGGAAAAGGCAAGCAAAAACCTTGAGGCCAGCCAACAACTCCAGAAGTTTTGGTATGACCAAAAGGCTGCTATGGTTGAGTTTCAGCCAGGGCAGAAAGTCTGGGTTCTGGAGCCTGTGGCTCCCAGGGCACTTCAGGACAGATGGGGTGGCCCTTACCCATTGCTAGAAAGGAAGAGTCATGTCACCTACCTGGTAGACCTAGGCACTAGCAGGACCCCCAAAAGGGTGATCCATGTGAACCGCCTCAAACTCTTCCATGACAGGGCAGATGTGAATCTGTTGATGGTAACAGATGAGGACCAGGAAGCTGAGAGTGAACCTCTCCCTGATCTCCTCTCCACAGATCCTAAAGATGGTTCAGTAGATGCAGTGATCTATTCAGACACCCTCTCTGGCCACCAGCAATCTGACTGTAGGAAGGTCCTGCAACAGTTTGCTGAGCTCTTTTCCCTAACCCCTGGTCAGACACACCTGTACCCATGATGTGGACACAGGAGACAGCATGCCTGTCAAAAACAAAATTTTCAGACAGTCTGACCAAGTTAAGGAAAGCATCAAGATGGAAGTCCACAAGATGCTGGAATTGGGAGTCATTGAGCACTCTGACAGCCCCTGGGCTAGCCCAGTGGTCTTAGTCCCCAAACCTCACACCAAAGATGGAAAGAGAGGGATTAGGTTTTGTGTGGACTACAGAGGACTTAATTCTGTCACCAAGACAGATGCCCATCCCATTCCAAGGGCAGACGAACTGATAGACAAACTAGGTGCTGCCAAATACTTAAGTACCTTTGACTTGACAGCAGGGTACTGGCAAATTAAAATGGCGCCAGGAGCAAAAGATAAGACCGCATTCTCCACACCTGATGGGCATTATCAGTTTACTGTTATGCCCTTTGGTTTAAAGAATGCCCCTGCCACCTTCCAAAGGTTGGTGAATCAAGTCCTTGCTGGCTTGGAGTCCTTTAGTGCAGCTTATCTTGACGATATTGCTGTCCTTAGCTCCAGCTGGCAGGATCACCTGGTCCACCTGAAGAAGGTTTTGAAGGCCCTGCAATCCGCAGGCCTCTCTATCAAGGCATCCAAATGCCAGATAGGGCAGGGAACTGTGGTTTACTTGGGACACCTGGTAGGTGGAGGCCAAGTTCAGCCACTTCAGCCCAAGATCCATACTATTCTGGACTGGGCAGCTCCAAAAACCCAGACTCAAGTCAGGGCATTCCTTGGCTTGACTGGGTACTACAGGAGGTTTGTGAAGGGATATGGATCTATAGTGACCCCCCTCACAGAACTTACCTCCCAGAAAATGCCCAAGAAGGTAAACTGGACTGTAGAATGCCAACAGGCCTTTGACACCCTGAAACAAGCTATGTGCACAGCACCAGTTCTCAAAGCTCCAGATTACTCCAAGCAGCTCATTGTGCAGACTGATGCCTCTGAACATGGGATAGGGGCAGTTTTGTCCCAAACAAATGATGATGGCCTTGACCAGCCTGTTGCTTTCATTAGCAGGAGGTTACTCCCCAGGGAGCAGCGTTGGAGTGCCATTGAGAGGGAGGCCTTTACTGTGGGTTGGTCCCTGAAGAAGCTGAGACCATACCTCTTTGGTACTCACTTTGTAGTTCAGACTGACCACAGACCTCTCAGATGGCTAATGCAAATGAAAGGTGAAAATCCAAAACTGTTGAGGTGCTCCATCTCCCTACAGGGAATGGACTTTATAGTGGAACACAGACCTGGGACTGCCCATGCCAATGCAGATGGCCTTTCCAGGTTCTTCCACTTAGAAAATGAAGACTCTCTTGGGAAAGGTTAGTCTCATCCTCTTTCGTTTGGGGGGGGAGGGAGAGGGGGGGGTTGTGTAAGGAAATGCCTCCTTGGCATGGTTACCCCCTGACCTTTTGCTTTTGCTGATGCCAAGTTATGATTTGAAAGTGTGCTGAGGCCTGCTAACCAGGCCCCAGCACCAGTGTTCTTTCCCTAACCTGTACCTTTGTCTCCACAATTGGCACCCCCTGGCATCCAGGTAAGTCCCTTGTAACTGGTACCTCTGGCACCAAGGGCCCTGATGCCAGGGAAGGTCTCTAAGGGCTGCAGCATGTCTTATGCCTCCCTGGGGACCCCTCACTTAGCACAGACACACTGCTTGCCAGCTTGTGTGTGCTAGTGGGGATAAAACGGCTAAGTCGACATGGCACTCCCCTCAGGGTGCCATGCCAACCTCACACTGCCTATGGCATATATAAGTCACCCCTCTAGCAGGCCTTACAGCCCTAAGGCAGGGTGCACTATACCATAGGTGAGGGCATAAGTGCGTGAGCACTATGCCCCTACAGTGTCTAAGCAAAACCTTAGACATTGTAAGTGCAGGGTAGCCATAAGAGTATATGGTCTGGGAGTCTGTCATGCACGAACTCCACAGCACCATAATGGCTACACTGAAAACTGTGAAGTGCCCCCTGAAACCTTAACCGACTACCAGTGTAGGCTGACTAGTTTTAGCAGCCTGCCACACACCAGACATGTTGCTGGCCACATGGGGAGAGTGCCTTTGTCACTCTGTGGCTAGTAACAAAGCCTGTACTGGGTGGAGGTGCTTCTCACCTCCCCCTGCAGGAACTGTAACACCTGGCGGTGAGCCTCAAAGGCTCACCCGCTTTGTTACAGTACCCCAGGGCACTCCAGCTAGTGGAGTTGCCCGCCCCCTCCGGCCACGGGCCCACTTTTGGTGACAAGGCCGGAGGAGATAATGAGAAAAACAAGGAGGAGTCACTGGCCAGTCAGAACAGCCCCTAAGGTGTCCTGAGCTGAGGTGACTCTGACTTTTAGAAATCCTCCATCTTGCAGATGGAGGATTCCCCCAATAGGATTAGGGATGTTCCCCCCTCCCCTCAGGGAGGGGGCACAAAGAGGGTGTAGCCACCCTCAGGGCTAGTAGCCATTGGCTACTAACCCCCCAGACCTAAACACACCCCTAAATTGAGTATTTAGGGGCTCCCAGAACACAGCAAGATAGATTCCTGCAACCTAAGACGAAGAAGGACTGCTGAGCTGAAAAACCTGCAGAGAAGACGGAGACACCAACTGCTTTGGCCCCAGGTCTACCGGCCTGTCTCCCCACTTCTAAAGACACTGCTCCAGCGACTCGTTTCACAGGGTCCAGCAACCTTTGAAGCCTCAGAGGACTACCCTGCATCTAGAAGGACCAAGAACCTCCCGAGGGCAGCGGCTCTGCTCCACAAAGACTGCAACTTTGAAACAACACACGTTTCCCGCCGGAAGCGTGAGACTTGGCACTCTGCACCCGACGCCCCCGGCTCGACTTGTGGAGAACAAACACTACAGGGAGGACTCCCCGGCGACTGCGAGCCCGTGAGTAGCCAGAGTTGACCCCCCTGAGCCCCCACAGCGACGCCTGCAGAGGGAAACCCGAGGCTCCCCCTGACAGCGACTGCCTGCTTCAAAGACCCGACGCCTGGTAAGGACACTGCACCCGCAGCTCCCAGGACCTGAAGGATCCGACCTCCAGTGCAGGAGCGACCCCCAGGTGGTGGCTACCCCGAGGAGCCCCCCCCTTGCCTGCCTGCATCGCTGAAGAGACCCCTTGGTCTCCCATTGAATCCAATTGCAAACCCGACGCCTGTTTGCACACTGCACCCGGCCGCCCCCGTGCCGCTGAGGGTGTACCTTTTGTGTTGACTTGTGTCCCCCCCGGTGCCCTACAAAACCCCCCTGGTCTGCCCTCCGAAGACGCGGGTACTTACCTGCTGGCATACCGGAACTGGGGCACCCCCTTCTCCATTGAAGCCTATGCGTTTTGGGCACCACTTTGACCTCTGCACCTGACCGGCCCTGAGCTACTGGTGTGGTAACTTTGGGGTTGCCCTGAACCCCCAACGGTGGGCTACCTTCGACCCAATTTTGAACCCTGTAGGTGGTTTACTTACCTGCAAAACTAACAAACACTTACCTCCCCCATGAACTGTTGAAAAGTGTCTAGTTTTAAAATAGCTATTTGCCATTTGTGTGAAAACTGTATATGCTATTTTACTAATTCAAAGTTCCTAAAGTTCCTAAGTGAAATACCTTTCATTTAAAGTATTGTTTGTAAATCTTGAACCTGTGGTTCTTAAAATAAACTAAGAAAATATATTTTTCTATATAAAAACCTATTGGCCTGGAATTGTCTTTGAGTGTGTGTTCCCCATTTATTGCCTGTATGTGTACAACAAATGCTTAACACTACCCTCTGATAAGCCTACTGCCCAACCACACTACCACAAAATAGAGCATTATAATTATCTCTTTTTGCCACTATCTTACCTCTAAGGGGAACCCTTGGACTCTGCGCATGCTATTTCTTACTTTGAAATAGTACATACAGAGCCAGCTTCCTACACCCTGCCACGCTCATTCTTTCATACGCTGCACTCCTTACTGACTGACCTGCTCTGGGGCAAAGACAGGCACCGAGTAGCTTTATCCATAACACAATACCCACAAGATGCAGGAGGATTGGGCATGCCAAATTTCGAACTATATTACGCTGCTGCTCAGCTGCAATGGCCAACCATGTGGCTCAGTGAGCCCCCTCTAGAAGAAAGCAAAGCGTTGCGTGAACATACAGCACCACTGTCGATCCTAACCCTACTATTAGCTAACCTTCCCCGCCCACAGAAAAAGTCTATACTGTTGGATGTAGTCAGATCTTGCTGGCGTAGATATGTCCAAGGCAAGGCCCTCACGCCTCCTTACTCCCCCTTGCTGCCGTTGACACAACTTCCGGGAGCCCAAAAACTTTCACTACACCACAATACACGTGACATGAGACTATTAAACGCAGGAGACTGTTACTCAAGCTCCACAACACGCACTTTTGAGGAACTAGTGAACGACGGGGTCACTCATTCTGGGGCCTTTCTGACATACAGCGTAATCAAAAGACTACTCAACAACCTATGGAGGCTTGGCAATATTGAGCCACAAGAATCCCAACTGCTCATCACAATCCTCACTATAGGCAACACAAAAGGCATCATAACTAAACTATATAAATTGCTCCTAGCTGAGGCTTGCTCGGACTGGACAGTCTAAATCCCGCGGGGACACCGTCCTCCCTTCACCATTATCTCAGAAAACTTGGGCCGCAGCACTCACTATGATCAAGAACGTATCCCTTAATACTAGATTGCGATACACCCAATTCAACTGCATTCATTACTCCTATCTATCTCCGGCCCGCATTAACAAAATATACCCGAATTCAAACCCAGTATGCCCTAGATGCGCTACCCCAGCAGCAGACTTCTATCACATAGTCTGGAGCTGCCACCCAGTAAACACGGCCTAGCAACGTATTACTGATACCACAGCGGACATCACCGCTCATACTCTTGCACCCATGCCGGAATCATGCTTATATTGCATACGCCACCGTGCTAAAGGAGACCAACACCTTCACAAATTCATAGATCTTGCCTTCGTTGTTTACAAGCACCTGATTGCCACGCACTGGAAGGCCCCACACGCCCCACCATATACTGCCTGGCTCCGCGAACTACACAGTCGCTCACAAGCAGAGGCTCAGACATTATGCCAACTACAATACAAGGGACTGATCCAGGGCGGCGCTGAAATCTGGGATAACTTTGTGGTAAGCATAGAAGCCAGAGACGACACATAGCCCCCTGAACATAACGGAATCTGGGGATTATACTCCCTGCCTAACCTCCACACTGCATAACCCCCTGAAGTCCTCCATATACCCAGCCCAGACACCATCACATCCACCAATAGCGCAACAATATTAAGTTAAATGAGCTTCCCCCAACAGTCATCCCCTGGAGTTATCATATGGACTCAACCCCACCCCTTTTACAGCTGTGTGTACCCCGACTCAGCCTTAGTCCCTGTTCCACAGTTCACATATACAACAGATGTGCCACCCCACCCCACAGGCAAGCGTTGCCCTCACCACATCAGTTGCCCGCTCATATATTCTCGGAACTCAAATTTGACCTTAATCACAAGTTGTACAGTTATATGTTGCACTACAGTACGTCAAAATATAAACCGCATTTTACAAGACAACATATGTGTGTAAACAGATCGTACAATCTTTAATGGAGAAAGTATTGCCGCTTGTTTATCATGTTTAATAAACAGATTTAAAAAAAAAAAATAGTTTGAAATGAATGGTGATTCACCACCTCCTCTCTTAAAGGTCCACGTTTAGAGTTTGGAAACAACATGGAGTAAAATATACCAGCAATTAGAACCCTGTGGTTGGTAGCCCTAGGTTACATTTGAGTTACACATGAAATATATAGCAGTGTGAGAGATGCTTAAGGTTTGGAATAGTGTACCAGTTTCTTCTGTTCTCACGGAGGGTGTGCAGGAAGAGACAGACATGAATCCTAATTCTGAATTTGAGAGTGACATGAAGAATAGCGGGCTGCATTGTGGAGTGGGCAAAACCCATCACAGGGTCTCGGGACACAGGCTGCTTTAGCCATTGACAAAACATGTCCATGATTGCATGTTTGTGGACCAAAACCTAAAGTCATGTACCCTTCCTTCAGATGGCTAATGTGTTTCCTGTTTGATCAGGCTGGCATTTCTCAGCTTTGTAGACTGTATCACTGTGCCAAGGAGAAGTGCTGTAGAGAAAACATGGCTATTTGCAGTGTCCTGCACCCACAGTGTGGCAAGCGAGGGTACCTGGCACAGGGTGTGGATTGAAGTTATACCATTTGTCCAGTGCTCACTGGGCACTGCTGTGACCAGCATTTATAGCTTCAAGGCATGTCTGAAGTGCATGAGCATTAAATTGGAGAGGTAGAGAACTATAGCTGACTATGACGCAAGAAAAGCAGTATCTGATAGAGACTTCTAGCCGCAGATTCCTTACCTTTAAATTTCCCCAGGCGTCAAAAAACTTTTGCTTGAGAAATATTCCTGCCTGTGCGGTCAAGTGGCTCCGTTCGGTTCTCCGTAGTGCCTACAGCATAGTTGGTGCCAGATGTGACATCATGGTCACTTATATAGGAGCCACCCAGGTGCGCGGCCATCAGTTCTCTTCTTACTGTGCCATTTAGCGCAGATCCAAAGAGAGCTACCCCTCGATCGCCTTTTGACAGGACTTTTTTTCGATGTTTTGTCAAAGTTTTTCTTCAAGTGTATCAATGATGTCATCGAGGAAAGCAGGGTTCAAACAGTGTGGCGCCTGTCACAGTGCCATTTTGGTTACAGATCCTCACCTCTACTGCCTCTGATGTCTCGAACATGACCACAACGACGTGCTCAGACTGCTGGGCCATGACGCCGAAAGCTTTGAGGGTGCTGTCCCTAAAGCTGCTTGCGACTCGGCAGTCGATGACACTGGTGTACGCGTCTCCTCTGAGATCTCAAACCCGGTCAAAAAGGAGGCAGCGGGACTACTCCAGGAGCGCAAAGTTCTCTTCGTCACACTTGAGGTCCTAGGGACACTGGGTAGAGGCACAAAAAGAAGTAGTAGTCCAAGCGGACTTGGACTTCACCTCGTCCATCAACTGACAAGTGCCAGATCGTTGCCTGAGCCTTATTTTTCACAGCCAGGTATGGGAAAAGATTGGGAAGGGGTCACTGGACCTTTTAGAACACTGGTTCGAAAGATCTTTGGACTGGTAAAAGGAACTAGGAGAGGCAAGTGAACTAGACATCTCTCCAGATACTGGTTTGCTCTCTCCCCCTACTGTGGCTAGGTAGGAGGGAGCTTTCTATGCAGTGGTGGTGCATAGGGGAGTGGAGGTCCTTGACCAGTGGCTGGCAAGACAAACATCTTGACTGAAGGGCTTCAGCCTGGGGCTTCTACTTCCGAACCCTCCTGCCATTTAAGGCAGCACTTACCGACGTCCTGCTGGGAACTTGGTCCAAGCCCAGCACAGAGGCTTCTGTCAATCGGATGATTGCCAATCACCATCGCCCTGCACTGGGTTACCCTAGTTTTCAAAGCCAGCACCCCGCCTCTGAGAGCCTAGTAGTCTAGGTTTCAACTTCGCATGATTCGTTCCCTTCCACTTCCCCGGACAGGGAATCCAAGAGGCTGGACCATCTTGGGAAGAAGATGCTTTCTTCCACAAGCCTAGCACTGAGGTCGGTGAACACCGCGTGCTTGTTGCCCCGTTTTTCAGACACCATTTGGAATATGGTTGCACAAGTACTGCCTCATGTCCTGGTAAAGCAGTAAAAGAAAGGAGGTACGCAGCGAAGTTCACCATTCAGTGTGGCCTGGATATGACTGACTTACTGGGCAGAGCGTTGTCAACGATGGCCTTAGAGCGACACGTCTGGCTGAGAACATCTGGTTTTTCAGGGGATGTCCGGCAAACCTAATGGACATGCCCTTCGATGGGACTTCCTTGTTTGGCGAGAAGGCAAACTCTGTGCTGGAGCGCTTTAAGGATTCTTAGGAATGGCCAAGTCCTTGGGCCTCTCTGCAACCCCTCGCCTACCATCTGCCTTTTGCGTGGCACTGCGCCAGCCTTATACCAGCCACCGTCTTGTGCAGCCACTCCAGACTATGCAAGGATGTGAGCGCTGTGCCTTCAGACCTAGAGGGTCTGGAAGCCAGAAGTCCTCTGCCTCCCAGCCCCTGGCAGTTGCAGTATCAAAGCCCTCCTAGTTTGGTTCTGTAGGACCATGCTTGTCCGGTTGAAGGGAGAATTCAAAATTATCTCTTCCACTGACAGTCCATGACATCAGATGCATGGGTACTGCAGATCATTCAGAAGGGCTAAGCCATGCATTTCCAATCCTTTTCTCCACCCATATAGCCAACATTGGAATGGCTGGCAGGGGATCATTTGTCTCTGTTCGAGAGGATGTTACTACTCTGTTGGCCAAGGGACCCATAGAAAGGGTCCAGATATCAAAAGTAGGCAGTGGTTGTTATTCCAGCTAGTTTTTGAAACCCAAAAATAACAAAGGTCTTCGTCGTATTCTAGACCTACGGAGCATAAATCTCTTCGTCAAGAAGAAGTTCAAGATACTCGCATTGGCTCAGGTCTTGTCTCCCTTAGACCTAGAAGACTGACTGGTAGCATTGGACTTTCAGGATGCATATTTTCATATTCCCATTCTGCCTACCCACAAGCGTTACCTGTGGTTCAAGGTTGGCCACGAACACTTTCAGTTCAACGTGCTGCCATTTGGCCTTTTCCAGTGCCGCTCATCTGCACAGGTTAGGGGTTTCAGTCTTCCCCAACTTCGACGACTGGCTGTTGAAGGCGAGCTCGCTCCAGGCAGTTGATACCCACTTCCAGACTACGGTGAACCTTCTGCATTCGCTGGGGTTTACTGTAAACATGCTGAAGTCATACCTGACTCCCTCTCAGATGCTCTCTCTCATAGGAGCTGTTCTGGCTTATCCTTCCGAGCAGCGAGTCCAGGATATTCAGGCTATGTTACCAATGTTTCAGCCTCTATCCTGGGTTTCGGTGAAACTGACTGAGGCTGCTGGGCCTCATGGCCTCCTTCATCCTCCTGGTAAATCATGCCAGATGGCATGTGTGGGCTCTGCACTGGGACCTGATGTTCCAGTGGGCACAGCATCAGGGAAATCTCTCCAACATGATCCATATCTCGGAGGGAACTGCAAAAGACCTGCAGTGGTGGATTATGAACATTGATTGGGTCAGAGGCAGACTCTTCTCCCTTTCCCAACCAGACCTCACAGTAGTGACAGATGCATCTTTTCTGGGATGAGACAGCCATCTGGGAGAGGTGGAGATCAGAGGCCTCTGGTATCTGGCGGAATTAAGGCTCCACGTCAGCCTGTTGGAGCTTCTTTGGGTGTTCCATCTGGTATTGAAGGTGTTCTTTCTCTCTATTAAGGAGAAGTTGGTGCAGGCGTTCATGGACAACACCACTGCTGTGTGGTACTGCAACAAGTGTGGTGGAGTTGTGCACCCTTTGTCAGGTGGCCCTGCACTTCTGGTCGTGGCTGGAACAGCAGGGCATCCCTGGTGGTTCAACACCTGGTAGGTTCCCTCAATGCCAAGGCAAAAACTCAACCACTGATATCTAGCGGATCACGAGTGACGTCTCCATCCGGAGGTGTTGCTAGGTCTCTTTCAGCAGTGGGGAGATCCTTGGTTAGATTTATTCACCTCCTAAGAGAATGCGCAATGTCAGCATTATTGCACGTTGGAGTTTCCAAGGTGACAATCACTTGGTGTAGGAAGCTGGCTCTGTATATACTATATCAAAATGAGATATAGTGTGCACAGAGTCCAGGAGTTCCCCAAAGGCTTAACAGAGGCTAAAGTAGATAATACTAATGCTCTCTTTTGTGGTAGTGTGGTCGAGCAGTTAGGCTTATTAGAGGGTAGTGCAAAGCACTTGTTGTATACACACACACACGGACAACAGAAGAAACACACACTCAGTGACTTAACTCCAGAGCATGGTTTTTATATAGCAAAAATATATTTTCTTAATTTATTTTTAGAACCACAAGATTCAAGTTGCAGGTAAGTACTTCAATAGCTTTGTATTTCACACGTGGATCAACAGTACTTTGTTTGAAATCAATAAGTTATACAGTTCTTGAAATATTGACAATAATCTGTTGAAAAAAATGGACACACTGCAATTTTCGGAAACCGTTGAGGGGGGGGAGAAATATTAGTTCGATTTGCAGGTAAGTACAGCACTTACAGTTTCAGTTTCTGGGTTTTAGGAAGTCCACCAGTTGGGGTTCAAGTTAACCCCAGACACCCACCACCAACAACAATAGGCTGGTCGGGTGCAGAGATCAAAGATGAGCAAATTTAACGTGGGCTCCTATGGGGAAAGGGAATACTCTGAATCAGGCCTGCCTGCAAGTAAGTACCCACGGCTCGGAGGGCAGACAAGGGGGGTAATTGAAGGAGCACTAGAGGGGCCGCCAATAGGCACCAAACACACACCCTCAGCGGCACATGGACGGTCGGGTGCAGGGTGCAAACATGACCTCAGGCTTCCAATGCTGGTTTATGAGGGAAGACCGGGGGTCACTCAGAGGCTGCAGGCGAGGTCCAGGGAGGTGACTCGGGCACACCACCGGTAGGACAGGGAGGAGGGCCACCTGCTGAACGTGGCTGCACTGGGTAGTGATTTCGCTAATGCCTGGGGGCTGCAGGTGCATTGTGTCTTTAGGCACCGGTTATCTTCGTCCGGAGCTTCGCTGTCGGGGGGCATCAGTATTACCTTTGCAGGTGTTGTCATGGAGGGGTGGAGAGGTCAACCTAGGGTGGGCACTTGCTCGCAATGGCCTGGGGACCTTCTCTAACTGGGTGGACCACCTCGACATGGGCTGTGGGCGTTACGTGCAGAGTAGTCAGGACTCACACATCCGGAGTAAGATGGGAGACCTTAGTTGTTGGTTTTTCTGAGACAGGACCGCTGTCCTCTGCAGTTCTTCGTCCTTTTGGGTGCAGGACAGTCCTCTGGAGCTTGGCAGAGGTCGCTGGTCCCGCTGGACGCGTCACTGTTCTTTTGCAGGTTCTTTGAAGCAGGACACAGGCCGGTAGGGCTGGGACCAAAGCAGTTGTTTGTCTTCCTTCTTCTCTGCTGGGGGTTTCAGCTAAGCAGTCCTTTTTCTTCCTGTAGATCACCAGGAATCTGGTGAGTTGGGTTCAGGAAAACCCTTAAATAAAAGATTTAGGTGTGTTACAGGGGACAGAGGGCAGTAGTCAATGACTACTGTCACTGAGGGTGGCTCCACCCTCCTAGTGTCCACTCCCTTTAGGGAGACGGGTACATTCCTATCCCTATTGGTCCCTGTCCTCCACACCAATACGGAGTATTCTGGAGGGAGGTGGGGTCACCTCAGCTCTGGACACCTTAGGGGTAGACCCAGCTGAAGTGGTCACTTCTCCTTGTTTTTCCTATGTTTCCTGCCAAACTTGCTGCCAATATTGGGGCTTTGTCCAGGGGCGGGCATCTCCATTAGCAGGAGTGCCCTGGGGCACTGTAGCATAAGGCCTGAGCCTTTGAGCTCACCGCCAGGTACTACAGCTCCTGCAGGGGGGAGGTGTGAAGCACCTCCACCCAGAGCATGTTTTTTTTCTGGCCACAAAGAGCACAAAGGCACTCACCCCATGGGGTCGGAAACTTGTCTGCTAGTGGCAGGCTGGCACAGACCAGTCAGTCCTACACTAGAGGATTGGATAAAATACAGGGGGCATCTCTAAGATGCCCTCTGTGTGCATTTGTCATAGATCCCACTCTGGCATCAGTGGGGGTTTATTGTGCTGAGAAGTTTGATACTAAACTTCCCAGTATTCAGTGAAGCCTTTATGAAGGTGTGGAGTTCAAAATGTCAGACTCCCAGACCATATACCTAATATGGCCACACTGCACTTACAATGTCTAAGAATGAACTTAGACACTGTAGGGGCATATTGCTCATGCAGCTATGCCTTCACCTGTGGTATAGTGCACCCTGCCTTAGGGCTGTAAGGCCTGCTAGAGGGGTGACTTATCTATGCCACAGGCAGTGTTTTGTGGGCATGGCACCTTGAGGGGGATGCCATGTCGACTTTGCATTTTTCTCCCCACCAGCATACACAATCTGCAATGGCAGTGTGCTTGTGTTTGGTGAGGGGTCTCTTAGGGAGGCATAACACATGCTGCAGCCCTTAGGGATCCTCCCTGGTCACAGGGCCCTTGGTACCGCTGGTACCTTTTACAAGGGTCTTATCTGTGTGCCAACTGTGGAAACAATGGTACATTTTTAGGGAAAGAACACTGGTGCTGGGACCTGGTAAGCAGGATCCCAGCACCCTCTTTCAAGTCAGCATCAATATCGGGCAAAAAGTGGGGTTGTAACTGCAACAAGTGCCAGTTTCCTACACTTGACAATGCTTTTTGTCATGAGTGGAGTTCAGGCCTCCAGTGCCCCTTTCCGCCCTTACCACTCCTTCCCAGAGTTCTAAAGAAAATCTAGAACGACTGGGCCCAAGTAATACTTGTGGCGCCAAATTGGGCATGGAGAGTCTGGTATCCTTAACCTCTGAAGTTGAGCATCGATCCTCTGATCAGGCTGCCCCTTCGGGAGGATCTTTTGGTGCAGCAGCAGAGGAGGGTTCTCCACTCGAACCGGTCAACTCTGCACCTTCATGCATTAAGGTTGAGCGGCTACAGTTGATAGCCTTCGACCTTCCTCCGGAAGTCTGTAAATTTATTTTAGCAGCCAGGCGTTCCTCTACAAAATCGGTAAACGCCCGCTGTTGGCAAAGATTTGTAAAATATTGTACAGAGAAGTGTATAGATCCCCTTTCTCCTTCTCTCGCTGATGTTCTTCTTTTCATTCTATCTCTTGTCCAGCAGGGCTCTGCTCTGGGCACTCTTAATGGCTGTCAGTCTGCTCTATCCACTTTTCAGTGACTGCCTGGCCGACCGTCTTTATTTAAGTCCCCTATTGTAAATAGGTTTCTCGAAGGGCTTGTACATATGTTTCCCCTACACCCTTTATCATACCTAAGTGGGATGTTCATTTAGTTCTCACATACCTCTCGTGTACTCCCTTTGAACCACTGCAAAATTGTCCCCTCCAGCTGCTTACCATCAAGATAGCCTTCTTAGTGGCAGTAACAGCTGCCTGGAGGGTGAGTGAGCTGTAGGCCTTGTCATCCAAGCCTCTCTGCCTCACAGTTTTTCCTTACAAGGTTGTGTTTCGCACCCATGCCTATTTCCTCCCATAGGTGGTGACCCCATTTCATTAGGAACAAACTGTCACCCTGTCTGTCTTCTTTGCTCCCCCGCATCCCTCTAAGGAAAAGTAGTGACTCCATTGACTGGACCCAAAAAGAGCCTTGTTGATCTACTTTGACCGCTCAAGAGTTCCTGGTGGGCGACCAACTCTTTGTGGGAGCAAAGAAAGGTTGAGCTGTAGAGTAACAAACCATTTAGAGCTGGGTCACTCTCTGTATCAAGATCTGCTACACCCTGGCTAAGAAACAACCTCCTGAGGGCTTATGAGCTCATTCCACCAGGGGAAAAGCTGCGAACACAGCGTTAGCTCGTGGAGTCCCACTCCTGGTTATCTGTCAGGCAGCAATGTGGGCATTACTGCACATGTTTGTCAAACAGTCAGGTCAGCAGAGATGGGCATTTCGCCTTTTCGGTCCTGCAGGACTTCTTAGTCTAGGTAAATGGATCCTCAGCCCACTACCAGGAGGATATGGCTTGAGTGTCTGTAAGGAAATGACTCCTTGGCATGGTTACCCCCTGCCTTTTTGCCTTTGCTGATGCCAAGTTATGATTTGAAAGTGTGCTGGGACCTACTAACCAGGCCCCAGCACCAGTGTTCTTTCCCTAACCTGTACTTTTGTTTTCACAATTGGCACACCCTGGCATCCAGGTAAGTCCCTTGTAACTGGTACCCCTGGTACCAAGGGCCCTGATGCCAGGGAAGGTCTCTAAGGGCTGCAGCATGTCTTATGCCACCCTGGAGACCCCTCACTCATCACAGACAGACTGCTTGCCAGCTTGTATGTGCTGGTGGGGAGAAAACGACTAAGTCGACATGGCACTCCCCTCAGGGTGAAATGCCAACCTCACACTGCCTATGGCATAGATAAGTCACCCCTCTAGCAGGCCTTACAGCCCTAAGGCCATCTTGCAGATGGAGGATTCCCCCAATAGGATTAGGGATGTGCCCCCCTCCCCTCAAGAAGGAGGCACAAAGAGGGTGTAGCCACCCTCAGGGCTAGTAGCTATTGGCTACTAACCCCCCAGACCTAAACACACCCCTAAATTGAGTATTTAGGGGCTCCCAGAACCTAGGTAACTAGATTCCTGCAACCTAAGACGAAGAAGGACTGCTGAGCTGAAAAACCTGCTGAGAAGACAGAGACACCAACTGCTTTGGTCCCAGCTCTACCTGCCTGTCTCCCCACTTCAAGAGAACTGCTACAGCGACGCGTTCCACAGGGTCCAGCGACCTCTGAAGCCTCAGAGGACTACCTTGCATCTAAAAGGGCCAAGATCTTCAGAGGACAGCGGCCCTGTTCCACAAAGACTGCAACTTTGCAACGAAGAAGCAACTTTTGAAAACAACACGTTTCCCGCCGGAAGCGTGAGACTTGGCACTCTGCACCCGACGCCCCCGGCTCGACTTGTGGAGAACCAACACTCCAGGGAGGACTCCCCGGCGACTGCGAGCCCGTGAGTAACCAGAGTTGACCCCCCTGAACCCCCACAGCGACGCCTGCAGGGGGAATCCAGAGGCTCCCCCTGACCGCGACTGCCTGCTTCTAAGAACCCGACGCCTGGTAAGGACACTGCACCCGGAGCCCCCAGGACCTGAAGGATCCGACCTCCAGTGCAGGAGCGACCCCCAGGTGGCCCTCTCCCTTGCC
Source organism: Pleurodeles waltl (assembly GCF_031143425.1). NCBI lineage: Eukaryota > Metazoa > Chordata > Amphibia > Caudata > Salamandridae > Pleurodeles > Pleurodeles waltl. The sequence goes on from NC_090436.1 coordinate 799,749,272, forward strand.
CAGGTGGTGGCTACCCCGAGGAGCCCCCCCCTTGCCTGCCTGCATCGCTGAAGAGACCCCTGGGTCTCCCATTGAACTACATTGCAAACCCGATGCCTGTTTGCACACTGCACCCGGCCGCCCCGTGCCGCTGAGGGTGTACTTTTTGTGCTGACTTGTGTCCCCCCGGGTGCCCTACAAAACCCCCCCTGGTCTGCCCTCCGAAGACGCGGGTACTTACCTGCTGGCAGACTGGAACCGGAGCACCCCCTTCTCCATTGACCTCTGCCCCTGACCGGCCCTGAGCTGCTGGTCTGGTAACTTTGGGGTTGCTCTGAACCCCCAACGGTGGGCTACCTTGGACCCCACTTTGAACCCTGTAGGTGGTTTACTTACCTCCAAAACTATACAAACACTTACCTCCCCCAGGAACTGTTGAAAATTGCACTAAGTGTCTAGTTTTAAAATAGCTTATTGCCATTTGTGTGAAAACTGTATATGCTATTTTGCTAATTCAAAGTTCCTAAAGTTCCTAAGTGAAATACCTTTCCTTTAAAGTATTGTTTGTAAACCTTGAACCTGTGGTTCTTAAAATAAACTAAGAAAATATATTTTTCTATATAAAAACCTATTGGCCTGGAATTGTCTTTGAGTGTGTGTTCCCCATTTATTGCCTGTGTGTGTACAACAAATGCTTAACACTACCCTCTGATAAGCCTACTGCTCAACCACACTACCACAAAATAGAGCATTAGAATTATCTCTTTTTGCCACTATCTTACCTCTAAGGGGAACCCTTGGACTCTGTGCATGCTATTTCTCACTTTGAAATAGCACATACCGAGCCAACTTCCTACAGTGTCTATTCAAAGGTAAGGAATCTGCATCTATAAGTCTCTATCAGATGAGCAAATTACTTACCCTTGGTAACGCATTATCTGGTAGAGACTCTACCTAGCTGCAGATTCCTTACACCCACGCATGTCTTCCCGCTCTGCAGACTCATTTCCTAGGGTCAGGGTGTTCCCATTTAGGGCCCTAGTTTGGACACACATATGCACCAGTTATTTTCATGGCTCTGAGCTTCTGGCGTTGAAAGTCGTGATTAAAGTAACTGATGTCCGTGCACGTGGTTGGCACCTATATAGGTGACCGTGAGGTCACATCCAGCACCAATGGTGATGACAACGCCACGCAGAACCGAGCGGAGCCACCTGATGGCGCACACAGGGGTATTGCTCGAGCAAACGGTTCCGGATCCAGTCTGACGCCAGCGGAAATCCAAAGGTAAGGATAGTCTAGATAGTCTCTGTCAGATAATGTGTTACAGAAGGTAAGTAACTTCGTTTTTTATCATAATTGTAGCCCCTCTTCAACAGTTGTTTCAAAACTCCTAATTTTACAGGAATGTTATTCATACCCTTGGTTGATTTTCCTTGCTGTTGTGAAGGAAATTCTGGATTTTATAGCAAAAACTAGCTTTATGCATGGAATCTTTTATTTTTGCCACACCCAGCAGCACTTAAAAGTTAGAAAACTGACATAATTAAACAGAATTACAACGTTAATCTCATAATATTCAATCTGTTCCTCTTTTGTGTTCTACTCCCAGACAGCTAAGTACTCTCTTTAATCTTTTATTTAACTTCTATGAGTTGTAGCTTCCTTGACGTTTTTTTTCCTCTTTGACTTTGGTAAATGTATTGTATCCAATTCATGGAGCCGCAAGATGTGAAAGCGGTATTCAGAATTAATTTGCTGTATTTGGTATTTAGTTATTTTTTAAAGAAGGGTTTGGGTCAAGAAATTAACTTGTTTCAGTCACTAAATTTGTTTTTGAACTCTCGCTTTTTTCAAGTTTATTACTGATTGCAGCCTTACATTTGCCTCACATTTTGCTGTTTCTGTTCTCTTTTGAACTGCCCGTGGTCACTTTGACAACGCTTCTTTAGCACAGTATCCTCATGGGCTTGTGCTCATATTAGGAAATTACAACTCAGGGGCGTGTGTAGCAACTTGCGCTTATGAAGCAATGAGCCATCTGAGTGGCATTAGCTGCAGTTCATAACACTAAAGAAAGGGTTTTGACATTTAGTTTTGTCGAGATTTGGTGGCCATCTTGGAACAGGCCGAATTGCAAAGGTTAACATTGAAATATGACAGCGTGTTTTTGTGTTTTCTGATGCACTTCCTTGCTATTGTGTGAGTGTGACAGTTTCTTGCAAAGGCAATATTTGAGTCTGTAATTGGTGTTAGAGTTTGGTTTAGGCAGGTCATTTTTCCTCTTAGTGTTTAGTATGGTTGACACACAGGAACGTCTTGCTTTACTGTGTAGTGAAGAGGTTAGGAATGAGGTCCTCAGAAGGTGAATCCAGAAGCAGGTGGAGGATTCAGTAAGGGAGGCAGTACATCTACCTTAGGGAGTGAGAGAAAACCTGATGAGGGCTCAGATGTGGGGTTCTTCGTTTCTAGATGAGGAGAACATAAGATTTGCAAAACCATAAGGAAAACTTTCATGAAAGGCTAAACACATTGGAATAAAGCTAGGAGAAAGCACAAAGGATCTAAGGAAGGATACTCCATTTACCTGGCCAACAAAGGTGTGCTTTGTGGCACAACTGAGTGTCCTACATGTCACACAAGATTTTCAAGATTTGGAAGGAAATATTTGTAATTGTTTGCATCATGACTTATGTGAGCTTTTTGGTGATGTAGATGATGAATACAATGTAGATTTAACTGAAGGGGAAGGATAGAATTTGAGTGAGAACAAGAAATTCCATGTTACATCATTGGAAAAGGGAGTTATTAGAGACCAAAAAAGGGGATAAGATGGGTACCACTGACTCATCCATCGTCGAAGAAATGCAGACTGGTGACCGTTAGACAATTTTGGGAAGTATATTAAACATTGGATATACCTTTAACGAAAGAGACTCAGGCTGTCGTGAGAGCTGAATTATCTTCACCAGTAATTGTTAAGACACATTCTATTCCAGATTTGGATTCAGATCGAATAAGGTTTCTGTTCAGACTTGGCCGTGATCCAAGGAAAGGTCTCGATAAGAGAATGAAATAGCAGCAGGATACATTATTAGACATCGTTGGCCAACTGGCTTGGGTTTTGGTTATGGCTGAGGAAGCCATCTGAATTGGAATTGAGGTTGGCAAGGGTCTTTTATGTGTTTAGAGATCAAAAACACTTTGTTTTTTTAGACAGTGTCAATTCAGTGTTTTAGCTGAAAGAAGAAAATGTCTCCTAATATTCATTAGTACAAAATTGATGGATATTGCTAAGAAAGTATCTTGTGAGGATTATAATAGCCATTTACTTACAGAAGGGTCTGCCAAAACATTAGGAGATAGGTTTCTAATTTTAAGGCTTTAGATAAAGCTCAAAATGTGATGTGCAAGTCTTTGGAAGATATTGTGTTTTTTACATGGGCAGTGGGAATGGGACATTTCCTCAGCCGAAAAAGCCAAAGATCCCTTTAACAAACACAAGGCTTGCCTTGGGAGACTCTGGTGTGTCAGGTTGCAGAGGTTTTACGGCGTCAGGTGTCCCTTTCAAGTCTATGGGAATGTGTTGGGGTAGAAAGTACCTGCAGGAAGGTCAGTCCCGGGGAACCCACAGGAGGGCTCGAGCCTTGAGGTCCTTAGGCACAGGAGGACACCGTCGGTCCACTCCTTCTCCCCACTCTGTAGAGCGCTGGTGCAGGTGTGTCTTCTGGCATCGGATCCTGTGCTGGAGTTCCTCGTTGTGGTAGAGGGGCCTGCAGAAACAATCCGCAGGTGTGGACTGGGGACCCAGTCCGACCAAGCCAACAATTGGGCTTGGGTCTTGCGCGGTAGGGAGACTGGGGGAACACACTTGGTTCTCTTTTCCTGGGTCCAGGGTGGACAGGTGCAGAGCTGTCCTAAGTCTTCGGGTTTTTGTCTCCTGGTCACTCGTGGTTGCAGTGGGGTCTCCATGCACAATTTTCTGATCAATAATTATTTTGCAAATTTTGCAGTGATATTATCAATGATGTCATAGAAGATGTCATGACTGATGTAAAATGTAGTGTAATTAGCAGTGCATGGCGAGGGTGCGAGTTAGAGTTACTTGAGGGCACGAGTTATTGTTTCTTGCGATAAGTACAACTATAACTGGTGAATTTCTATATATATCTTTGAAAAGACTAGGTGCCTGTTGAGAACAGGACATTATGGAATTTAGGCACTAAAATGGTCTCTATGACTGTCACCACCTGACCCAAATAAATGTATTTTAATTATGCTTGCACATAAAATGTCTCTTGCCTGCACTGTCCTGCAGAGTCATAATGAAACGTTGGCCACCCTGTTTGGTGGGCGTGTTGTAATTATATTCTTTTTGTCTCTCTTGGTTGATGAGAACTTTTAGTCCTGCTTCGATAGCTGCATCCAGTTCCAGTTTTTAGTTTGGCACTTTTTGCCACTCTGTATTAAGTCCCCCATTCCTAAACTTTTTATGCACTTCGAGCATTGTGCCCTACAGTCATAATCGTACAGTTTTCACAACAGTCGATTCAGGTACACTCCAAGTTTAACATTTGTTACTGAAATTCTGAGTAAACACTACTCAAAATTAACAGCAACATCGGACACGTTCGAGACTAGTCCTACATTTTAGAGGGGAGCTTCCATCCCAGTTCGCCCGCAAAGCCCCAAGTAGAAATTGCATTCAGTGCATTGCACCAAACAATTTTACACCCCGATCTCCCATAGCTTAATTATATTTGGTATAGAAAAAAGAAAATAACCCGTTTTTCAGATCCAACTCGCATCAGTGTGGCCTACATCGGCTCTGAGGGATTGCAGCTCACAGCTGCAGATTATGCCGGAGAGTGGGCGCACAAAATATGACTGCTGTTGCAAAACAACACACACACACACTCTCGCACACACTCACACACACTCTCTCTCTCTCTCTCTCTCTCTCTCTCTCTCTCTCTCTCTCTCACACACACACACACACACACACACACACACACACACTCACACACACTCACACACTGTGGCTGGCTGGCAGCAGCACTTGGAGCTGGCGGTATTGTCTCCCAATGCACACTGCGACCTGAGTAATTAACAGGCCTTTTTCTCCTCCTGCCCACATCTGTTCTGCATCTGAGGACCCCACTGTGTACAATTTTAACACACACAGAAATGCCTTTAACTTCTTGTTTGCCCAGTGTTTTTGAGACTTCCTGCCGTGCTGTTCTCCAATTCTTTTTTTTTCTTGCCAGTTTCATTTTTAAGGGATATTTAATTACATGCGCCCAACTGCCAAGAGCTCTCGTCTGGTGTTTTGGAAAAAAAAAAAACATGTGTTTGGCAGTTCAGAACATGTCTAAGCAGTTTACATACTTTAGTCTGAAAAGGACCTTCGAAGTGGCATTGAACCCAATCACTGTGCAAAATTATTTCTCTGAAGAACCAAAATATTGCACTTGATTTCACTGAGTCATGCAGCACTTGACCTCCTCAGGAATGCTTTGTGCGGGTGAACACTTGTTTAAAGCTTGCCACCGAAATAATTAGCATCTTTCTATCTATATTTATATGTTCGATGGCATGTGTAGCTGTAGATACATAAGCTATGCATTATTCCGCCATCTAGTGCTGGGCTCAGAGTGTTACGAGTTGTTTTTCTTCGAAGAAGTCTTTTCGGAGTTACAGGATCGAGTGACTCCTCCTCTCGGTCATACTGCGCATGGGCATCGACTCCGTTGTTAGATTGTTTTCTTTCCGCTGTCAGGTTTGGACGCATTTCCTCTCGTTCTGAGATTTCGAATCAGTAACTTTAGAAAACGTCTTTCACCGTTGGTATTGTTTCAATCGCGTTTCCACCTCGACTCGAACTGATAGTACCGTTAAAAACTAAATTTTGCCCTTCTGGGAGCGTGCGCCTGACTCGGGGCTGGTCCGGCCTACTACGTCGAAGGCTGATGGATTGGACTCCATTTCGATTTTGTCCCCGATGCCACTCGAAATTTCCATACACAGACCACCACCTTGTATGTATTCTGTGTCTTTCCCCCGATCACAAAGAAGAGGATTGCGAGGCCTGTCGATTGTTTTGATGTAAAAAGACCCTGCGTGATCGGAGGGACAGGAGACTGGAAATGTCGTCGAAGAGTACCGAACATATCGAACCCTGGAGGAAGAACAGGCGCAGACGGCACTTTCCATCAGAGACACTGACTCCGAAGAAGACTCGAAGGAAGATAGACTCATCACTGCCGGTCAGCATGTGAGTACGACTGCCCCTACGCCTACTCATAAAAAGTCCTCAAAGGCCTTGGCTGTACCACTGCCGGAGAGCCAACGTTTGACCCGAAAGAAGATTCTCGTCGACTGACCTTAGGGTTCGGCATCGAAAAAGGCCACACCTCCATCGATACCGGAGTCGAGCAAGTCCATCAAAAGCTCAACTTCCAAACCTTGATAAAAACAGACAATATGACGATCATGTATTACCTAAAGAAACAAGGCGGGACACATTCATCTCAACTGTCCCTTCTAGCCCAAACAATATGGAAATGGGCAATTCACAATCAAATGCATCTACTAGCAGAATACATCCCAGGAATACACAATCAGCTAGCGGATCTCCTAAGCAAAACACACCAACAGATACACGAATGGGAAATTCACTCTCAAGTACTTCATCAGCACTTTCAAAAGTGGGGGACACCAGAAATAGACCCATTCGCAACAAGCGAAAACGAAAAATGACAAAACTTTGCATCCAGACACCCACACCCTCTGTTCAAGGGCAATGCTCTATGGATCGACCGGTCAGGGTTATTTGCTTATGCTTTTCCCCCTCTCCCACTACTTCCATTTCTGGTCAACAAACTGCGTCAGACCTCTCTCACCATGATACTCGCAGCTCCCACATGGGCACCTCAACACTAGTACACAACACTGTTGGATCTGTCTGCAGTACCACATCACAAGCCTCAAAACAGACCAGACCTGATGACTCAGAACAGAGGTCAAATCAGGCATCCCAATCCCTATATGCTCAACTTCGTAATTTGGCTCCTGAGGTCATAGAATTTGGGTATCTTCCGCTTTCATCTGAATGTATGGATGTTCTAAAGGAAGAACGCAAACCTACAACTAGAGTGTTATGCAGCTAAATGGAAACATTTTGTATATTACTCTAAACCCAAAAACAATAATCCACTTTTAGCATCAGTACAAGATATTGTCTGCTATTTGCTTCATTTACAAAAAGCAGGTCTTGCATATTCTTCTATCAAAATTAATTTAACAGCATACTTCTCTGTTTAGGATTCCTGTTATAACAGCTTTTATGGAAGGCCTTAAAAGAACTATTCCACATAGAGCTCCACCAGCTCCTACCTGGAATCTTAACATCATACTCACAAGGCTTATGGGTCCACCATTTGAACCCATGCATTCTTGCACTCCACAATTGCTGTGATGGAAGGTTGCTTTCCTAGTAGCAATTACTTCCTTAAGGAGAGTTAGTGAAATCCAGGCATTCACTTTAGAAGAACCTTTCTTTCAAATTCACAAAAATAAAATAGTACTTACGACAAACCCAAAATTCCTACCTAAAGTAGTTTCATCATTTCACATCAGTCAGGCAGTGGAATTACCTGTCTTCTTTCCACAGCCAGATTCAGTTGCTAAAAAAGCTCTTCACACCCTAGATGTTAAAAGAGCTCTCAGGTATTATATAGACAGAACAAAATATTTCAGGTAACCTAAACACCTCTTTGTGGCTTTTCAACAACCTTAGAAGGGTAATCCTATATCAAAATAAGGATTAGCCAGATGGATAGTAAAGTGTATGAAAAATTGCTATCTTAGGGCTAAAAGACAGTTATTAGTAACTCCTAAAGCACCTTCTGCTAGAAAGAAAGGAGCTTCAATGGCATTATTAGGAAATATACCATTGGCAGATATATGTAAAGCAGCCACATGGTCCACACCCCACTCATTTACTAAACACTACAGTGTGGATGCCTTATCTTGCCGACAAGCAAATGTTGGACAACCAGTGCTTAAAACACTGTTTCAAACTACTCAAACTCCTAAAGGCTAGCCACTGCTTATTTGGGGAGGTTTTGCTTTTCAGTCTATGCAAAGCATATGTATCTGCAGCAACACATGCCATTGACTGGAAAATGTTACTTAACCAGTAGATATTCTTTTGTGGCATGTAGTGCTGCAGATGCACATGCAGCGCCTCTCCAGCCCGGAAGCCTGTAGCCGGTGTGGTACTTTATGTATGTAAATGTGTATATACATTGCAAAGACATCTTCTTTTCTCACTATAGATATATATATATATATATATATATATATATATATATATATATATATATATATATATATATATATATATATATATATATATATATAAAAACATCCGAACACTCAGGGACCAAGTTGACTCGCACTGAACGTGAAAAGGTGAGTCTCCATCACACATGATAGCTGAAATTAGGATTTAATAGGCATGGAAACCCAACGCGTTTCGGAAACAAAGTTTTCTTGATCACGGGTAACAGACCCATTCACTTAATCATTTAAATACACAGAGTGCAAAGTGCAAAAAACATTCAATAACATAAAAGACGGACTAAGGCACAACATCCCCAAGTAAATCCTGAAACATGTCGGCCCTCTTAAAGTGACTAAACAAATAAATAAATTACTGAAGACATCAACCCTGTTCAATTGAAAAGCATTAATAATATTAATCAAATCTTGTAACTAACATCCTTATAATAAAATATTATATTTATAAATCTTAGCATGAAAGTCCACTAAATATGTCATCAAAAACCCATAAGATCGATTTTAGAAAAAATATATGTATATACATATCCAGTCATATGCAAAAATAGAGAGATTACGAAGCAATGTCAAATACATAAATATAAAGCATGTCATAATCTAATCATATGCATTATATAATCATAAAACGTATAAACATCTCCTATATATCGCCTAAGAATAGAATACCCACAAAAACGGTACTGATGACAAGTGTTATTGCAAAGTTTCATCACCCCAAATGGTGACAGATGTTTTCCAAAGATGTTTATCTTTATAATTATAAAAGGATTGAAAGTACAAGAAATATATATAGATATATATAGAAGGATATAATAGCTCCTTTGCATTATCGAACATGGGACTAAACGCTCTTGATCTTCAATACTTAATACATCCCTATTAGGTCCACCTAGAAAAAGTGAAAAAATATAAAAATACAGTTAAAATAGAATTACACTACAAATACTGTACACTACAAAGATTTTAAAAGAAGCAGCATTAAACAATGTATAGCCAAAAAAAGAGACACACTGTTAAAGGAACTTAATCACCTATATGTATTGAAAATTCTTTGTCCATATTAAGACCTACAGGTTGCAAGGTATTCATACCTATTATTAATCTAGATTCTAATCTCCTCAATTCTAGTACTCTATTTCCACCTCTCTCCTTTATTGGGACTTGATCTAATACTACACATTTTAACAGCTCAGCCCTTTGGCTATGAAAGTCCCTAAAGTGTCTAGTAACTGGATAACTTTTGTCTATATGGCAAATGGCCCTCATGTGCTCCAAATCTTTTAGCCGGATGAATAGTACTGCCTATATAAAATTTGTTACAAGGACAAATTAAAGTGTAAACACAATGATCTGACATACATGACACATGTTTTTGAATTGCAAAAGGAGTAGAGATGGTAGGAAATTCAATTTTCTTAGTATTAGTACTATGTCTGCAAGCCTTACATCTACCGCAGAAAAAGAATCCAGGGTTCTTAACTTGAGGTTGTGGTATTAAACACTTACAAAATGAATCATTCAAAGAAGCATTTCTCCTAAAGGTGAAACGAGGCGACTCATCTAATGTTTTAGAAAAGGTTTCATCTGTCTTCAAAACAGGCCGGTATTTTCTAAATATTTTTCTTACCTCATTACTACCTCTACTATATGTAGTAATGAATCTAATCAGTTGTTGCTCTTGTAAACTCAAATTATTCTTTTTTATCAATAGATTAGGCCTACTGATTTGGGAAACCCTGGCAATAGCTCTGTCAATGACACACCTCTTATAACCACTTTGAAGGAATCTTTCAGTCCCAATAAAGGAGAGCGGTGGAAATAGAGTACTAGAATTGAGGAGATTAGAATCTAGATTAATAATAGGTATGAATACCTTGCAACCTGTAGTGTCTCAATATGGACGAAGAATTGTCCATGCATATAGGTGATTAAGGGCCTTTAACAGTGTGTCTCTTTTTTTGGCTATACATTGTTTAATGCTGCTTCTTTTAAAATCTTTGTAGTGTACAGTATTTGTAGTGTAATTCTATTATAACTGTATTATTATATTTTTTCACTTTTTCTAGGTGGACCTAATAGGGATGTATTAAGTATTGAAGATCAAGAGCGTTTAGCCCCATGTTCGATAATGCAAAGGAGCTATTATATCCTTCTATATATATCTATATGTTCGGTGGCATGTGTAGCTGCAGATACACATGCTGTGCACATCCCGCCATCTGGTGTTGGGCTCGGAGTGTTACAAGTTGTTTTTCTTCGAAGAAGTCTTTTCGAGTCACGAGATCGAGGGACTCCTCCCATTTCGGCTCCATTGCGCATGGGCGTCGACTCCATCTTAGATTGTTTTTTTTCCGCCATCGGGTTCGGACGTGTTCCTTTTCGCTCCGTGTTTCGGGTCTGAAAGTTAGTTAGAATCTCTGGAAAATCGTCGGTATTGTTTGCGTTCGGTATCAGGTTAGTTATAACAGATCGACACCGACTTTTGAAGAGCTCCGGTGGCCCTTCGGGGTTTTTTCGATTCCCCCGTCGGGGCCTGGTCGGTCCAGCCACGTGTTAATTCAAGGCTGATGGAACGAACCCCATTCCGCTTCTGCCCAAAATGTCATAACAAGTATCCATATACAGATCAGCATCCGGTCTGTAACTTGTGTCTGTCTCCAGAGCACAAGGAGGATACCTGTGAAGCCTGTCGAGCGTTTCGGTCGAGGAAGACATTAAGAGACTGAAGAACAAGAAGACTGCAGATGGCGTTGGCGCCGACAGGACAAGGGCGTTTCGAAGAGGAAGAAGAAAGCTTCTCCATCCAGGAATCGGACTCTGACGAGCTCGATCCAGAAGAAACTCCGAAAACCGTGAGTAAGACGTCGAAACATAAAACTCACGAGAAGACAACAAAAGCCCAGGGGACGCCACCGCCAACAGGCCATGGCTTAACCCGAAAATTAGGTGAGACCGATCATCGGCACCGAAATGTGGCGAAGTCATCCGACTCCGGTCGAGATACCGCCACACAGCTATCTCGGGCTCGAGACAGCGGCTCCGAACAGATTCGGCACCGAGACAGTGGCATCGAAATGGTTCGGCACCGAGACACCACGACGCCGAAAATAAAGAAGGTTACCTCGGAGCCCAAAAAGGCGACCGAAAAGATTTTGATTCCGAAACATCCAGCCTCGGAACCGAAAACAGGTTCCTACACAGAGGAACAGGGATTGTCCTCCCAGATGCAAAGACATAAGTCCGTAGATGAACTTCAATCTGTTGAGCCAGACTACACTCAAAGAAGGCTCCACATTCAAAAAGACACAGGGAAGATAAGCACTCTTCCCCCAATTAAGATGAAAAGAAGACTTGCCTTTCAAGAAAAGGACAAGCAGCCACAGGCAAAGGTGGCAAGACAAACAACTCCACCACCATCTCCACCACCATCAATGCACACATTACCGGTAGCCACTCCACCACTGATGCAATCCCCGACTCATACTGCAATGAGTCAAGATGATCCTGATGCATGGGACCTTTATGATGCTCCTGTATCAGATAACAGCCCAGACTATTACCCTACAAGGCCGTCGCCACCTGAAGACGGTACATCCTACACGCAGGTGGTCTCAAGGGCAGCTGCGTTTCATAACGTCACCTTGCATTCAGAACCAATTGAGGATGACTTTTTATTTAATACACTCTCCTCCACTCATAGCCAATACCAAAGCTTACCTATGCTCCCGGGAATGCTAAAACATTCAAAACAAATATTTCAGGATCCTGTTAAAATGCAGAGCCATAACTCCAAGGGTGGAAAAAAAGTACAAGCCACCACCAACAGACCCTGTTTATATTACGCAGCAATTAACACCAGATTCTGTGGTTGTTGGGGAAGCTCGCAAGAGAGCAAACTCTCATACCTCAGGAGATGCACCACCTCCAGACAAGGAGAGTCGCAAATTCGATGCTGCGGGTAAAAGAGTTGCAGCACAAGCAGCAAACCAATGGCGTATTGCCAATTCACAAGCACTTTTGGCAAGATACGATTGAGCTCATTGGGACGAAATGCAGCATTTCATAGAACACTTACCCAAAGAGTTCCAGAAAAAGGCACAACAAGTGGTAGAAGAAGGACAAAGTATCTCCAATAATCAGATACGGTCATCAGTGGACTCCGCAGATACAGCTGCAAGAACAGTAAATACTGCAGTAACAATAAGGAGACACGCATGGTTGCGTACGTCAGGATTCAAGCCGGAAATACAACAAGCCGTGCTGAATATGCCCTTTAATGAACAGCAGTTGTTTGGGCCGGAAGTCGACACTGCTATTGAAAAACTCAAAAAAGATACTGATACCGCAAAAGCCATGGGCGCACTCTACTCCCCACAAAGCAGAGGCACATTTCGCAAGACACCATTTAGGGGAGGGTTTCAAGGTCAACCTACAGAGGCCACAACCTCACAAGCAAGGCCCACTTATCAAAGCCAATACCAGCGGGGAAGTTTTCGGGGGCAATATAGAGGGGCACAATTCCAAAAAAATAGAGGGAAGTTCCAAAGCCCCAAAACCCCTCAAAACAAACAGTGACTTCCAAGTCACACATCCCCAACACATAACACCTGTGGGGGGGAGACTAAGACTATTTTACAAACATTGGGAGGAGATAACAACAGACACTTGGGTACTGGCAATTATCCAGCATGGTTATTGCATAGAATTTCTCAAATTCCCTCCAAACGTACCACCGAAAACACACAATATGTCAAAAGAACATATAAATCTTCTAGGACTAGAAGTTCAGGCATTACTACTAAAAGAAGCAATAGAATTAGTACCAGAACACCAGAAAGGAACAGGATTTTACTCTCTGTACTATCTCATACCCAAAAAAGACAAGACTCTGAGACCTATATTAGATCTCCGAACATTAAATACCTACATCAAATCAGATCACTTTCACATGGTGACATTACAAGACGTAATCCCACTACTCAAACAACAAGACTACATGACAACACTAGACCTAAAGGATGCATATTTCCATATACCGATACATCCTTCACACAGAAAGTACTTAAGGTTTGTATTCCAAGGGATACATTACCAATTCAAGGTGTTGCCATTCGGAATAACAACTACGCCAAGAGTTTTTACAAAGTGCCTAGCAGTCGTAGCTGCACATATCAGAAGGCAGCAAATACATGTGTTCCCGTACCTAGACGATTGGTTAATCAAAACCAACATGCTAGAAAAGTGTTCACAACACACAGAGTATGTCATAGAAACCCTCCACAAACTAGGTTTCACAATCAACTACACAAAGTCACACCTTCTGCCGTGTCAAACACAGCAATACTTAGGGGCGACAATCAACACAGCAAAAGGGATTGCCACTCCAAGTCCACAAAGAGGTCAGGCATTTCACAATGTAATACAGGCCATGTATCCAAATCAAAAAATACAAGTCAAAATGGTGATGAAATTCTTAGGCATGATGTCCTCATGCATAGCCATTGTCCCAAACGCAAGGTTGCACATGCGGCCCTTACAACAGTGCCTAGCATCACAGTGGTCACAGGCACAGGGTCAAATTCTAGATCTGGTGTTGGTAGACCGCCAAACATACACCTCGCTTCAATGGTGGAACAGTATAAATTTAAACCAAGGGCGGCCTTTCCAAGACCCAGTGCCACAATATGTAATAACAACAGATGCCTCCATGATAGGGTGGGGAGCACACCTCAATCAATACAGCATCCAAGGACAATGGGACACTCACCAAAAACAGTTTCACATAAATCACTTAGAACTATTAGCAGTATTTCTAGCGCTGAAAGCATTTCAACCCATAATAAGCTACAAACACATTCTTGTCAAAACAGACAACATGACAACGATGTATTACCTAAACAAACAGGGAGGCACACACTCAAAACAGTTGTGTCTCCTGGCACAGAAAATATGGCATTGGGCGATTCACAACCACATTCGCCTAATAGCACAATTTATTCCAGGAATTCAGAACCAGCTAGCACACAATCTTTCTCGGGATCACCAACAGATCCACGAATGGGAGATTCACCCCCAAATACTGAATACTTACTTCCAGAGTTGGGGAACACCACAAATAGATCTATTTGCAACAAAGGAAAACGCAAAATGCCAAAACTTTGCATCCAGGTACCCACAAGATCAGTCTCAGGGCAATGCGTTATGGATGAGTTGTTCAGGGATATTTGCTTACGCTTTTCCCCCTCTCCCACTCCTTCCATATCTAGTAAACAAGCTGAGTCAAAACAAACTCAAACTTATACTAATAGCACCAACATGGGCAAGGCAACCTTGGTACACAACACTACTAGACCTCTCAGTAGTGCCTCATGTCAAACTACCAAACATACCAGATCTGTTAACGCAACACAAACAACAGATCAGACACCCAAATCCAGCATCGCTGAATCTAGCAATCTGGCTCCTGAAGTCCTAGAGTTCGGACATTTAGACCTTACACAGGAATGTATGGAGGTCATAAAACAAGCTAGGAAACCTACCACTAGACATTGCTATGCAAATAAGTGGAAAAGATGTGTTTATTACTGCCATAATAATCAAATTCAACCCTTACACGCATCTGCCAAAGACATCGTAGGATACTTACTACATTTGCAAAAATCAAAGCTAGCTTTTTCTTCCATTAAAATACATCTTACAGCAATTTCAGCTTACCTGCAAATTACGCACTCAACTTCTCTATTTAGAATACCAGTCATAAAAGCATTTATGGAAGGTCTAAAGAGAATTATTCCATCAAGAACACCACCAGTTCCTTCATGGAACCTCAACATTGTCTTAACACGACTCATGGGTCCACCTTTTGAGCCCATGCACTCTTGTGAAATGCAATACTTAACATGGAAAGTTGTATTTTTAATTGCCATCACATCTTTAAGAAGAGTAAGTGAGATTCAAGCATTTACCATACAAGAACCATTTATTCAGATACACAAGCATAAAGTAGTTCTACGAACAAATCCTAAATTTTTACCAAAAGTCATATCACCGTTCCACTTAAATCAAACAGTAGAATTACCAGTGTTCTTCCCACAGCCAGACTCCATAGCTGAAAGAGCACTACATACATTAGACATCAAAAGAGCGTTAATGTACTACATTGACAGAACAAAACTAATTCGCAAAACAAAACAATTATTTATTGCTTTCCAAAAACCTCATACAGGAAATCCAATTTCTAATCAAGGCATTGCTAGATGGATAGTTAAGTGCATTCAAACCTGTTATCTTAAAGCAAAAAGAGAACTGCCTATTACACCAAAGGCACACTCAACTAGAAAGAAAGGTGCTACCATGGCCTTTCTAGGAAATATTCCAATGACAGAAATATGTAAGGCAGCTGCATGGTCTACGCCTCATTCATTTACCAAACACTACTGTGTAGATGTGCTAACAACACAGCAAGCCACAGTAGGCCAAGCAGTACTACGAACATTGTTTCAGACAACTTCAACTCCTACAGGCTGAACCACCGCTTTTGGGGAGATAACTGCTTATTAGTCTATGCACAGCATGTGTATCTGCAGCTACACATACCACCGAACGGAAAATGTCACTTACCCAGTGTACATCTGTTCGTGGCATTAGTCGCTGCAGATTCACATGCACCCACCCGCCTCCCCGGGAGCCTGTAGCCGTTTAGAAGTTGATCTTGAACATCTGTATATTTGTAAATATATATATTACTTTAAACTACATTATGTACATACGTATTCACTCCATTGCATGGGCACTATTACTAGCATATACAACTCCTACTTCACCCTCTGCGGGGGAAAACAGGAGTCGACGCCCATGCGCAATGGAGCCGAAATGGGAGGAGTCCCTCGATCTCGTGACTCGAAAAGACTTCTTCGAAGAAAAACAACTTGTAACACTCCGAGCCCAACACCAGATGGCGGGATGTGCACAGCATGTGAA
Organism: Pleurodeles waltl; assembly: GCF_031143425.1. Lineage (NCBI taxonomy): Eukaryota > Metazoa > Chordata > Amphibia > Caudata > Salamandridae > Pleurodeles > Pleurodeles waltl. Next base: position 799,765,595 of record NC_090436.1, read on the forward strand.
TCTGCAGCGACTAATGCCACGAACAGATGTACACTGGGTAAGTGACATTTTCCATATTTCTTGTACTTTCAATCCTTTTATAATTGTAAAGATAAAAATTTTTGGAAAACATCAGTCACCATTTGGGGTGATGAAACTTTGCAATAACACTGTCATCAGTACCGTTTTTGTGGGTATTCCATTCTTAGGCGATATATAGGAGATGTTTAGACGTTTTATGATTATATAATGCATATGATTAGATTTTGTCATGCTTTATATTTATGTATTTGACATTGCTTCATAATCTCTCTATTTTTGCATATGACTGGGTATGTATATATATATTTTGTTTTCTAAAATCGATCTTATGGTTTTTTGATGACCTATTTAGTGGACTTTCATGCTAAGTTATATAAATATAATATTTTATTATAAGGATGTTAGTTACAAGATTTGATTAATATTATTAATGCTTTTCAACAGAACAGGATTGATGTCTTCAGTAATTTATTTATTTGTTTAGTCACTTTAAGATGGCCGACATGTTTCAGGATTTACTTGGGGATGTTGTGTCTTAGTCCGTCTTTTATGTTATTGTTCTGCTTTCCTGCCCTTATCTCATAACCGAGCCTACAGAACCTCTCTGGAATGCACTTCTGAGTTTAAAGAAGACATTTATTGTTATTAATTCCCCACCACGAGGTTCCTGAGAGACGAAATTAGTAGATTGGAAGCACATGTTCAAAAGTAGTCGCAGCAATGAAAGCAAAATATATCAAAGTACTTCTCAGTTGCAATGTACACAGCAAATATATGTGATTATATGATAGCATGACTTCAAAGCAAATCATAAAAGTCCAAATTCATCACCGTATGGGCAAGGCTGTAGGGCCTATATTCAGCTTCATCTTTCTGGGGTCTGCAAGTTGATGACTTCGGTCAACTGCGAGAAAGAGATTTTCTACCCAAACGGGAGACAGGCAACTGACGTCTAGCTCCTGTCTGAAGTCAAGCAGATTCAATCTACCCTGCTGTAGCCCAGAGTCATCCTTAAAAGCAAACTCAGTGTGAGAACCGAAGAAACCTGGAGAGTGGCCAATTCTCCCGAGCTCCTCGTTCTCAGACTGGATTGCGAGGTAAACACAAAATCTACGTGCTCTTATCAGCTAAGGTCTGGTGTGAAGAAAACAGTTTGGTCCATCTTGTGGAAAAACACAGCTTGGAAAAACACAGCTCATCTGCAATGTCTCAACTGCAATGTCTAACCCCACGTTAAAGCCAATAGGCAGCTAACCTAAATAACAAATGTAATGTCTAATGTCATGTCAAAGCCAATAGGCAGCTAAACTGAATACAGAATGTAATGGCTAATGCCATGTCAAAGCCAATAGGCAGCTAAACTGAATAAGACATATAGGGGGTCATTCTGACTCCCGCCGGCCGCGGTATCCGCAGGGCCGGCGGGAGCCGCCAGAATACCGCTGCGCGGTCACAAGACCGCCGCGGGTATTCTGGGTTTCCCGCTGGGCTGGCGGGCGACCGCCAGAAGGCCGCCCGCCAGCCCAGCGGGAAACACCCTTCCACAAGGATGCCGGCTCCGAATGGAGCCGGCGGAGTGGAAGGGGTGCGACGGGTGCAGTTGCACCCGTCGCGATTTTCAGTGTCTGCATGGCAGACACTTAAAATCATGGTGGGGCCCTCTTACGGGGGCCCCTGCAGTGCCCATGCCATTGGCATGGGCACTGCAGGGGCCCCACGACACCCCATACCGCCATCCTGTTCCTGGCGGCCAAAGCCGCCAGGAACAGGATGGCGGTATGGGGGTCGGAATCCCCATGGAGGATTCCCCAGGGCAGCGGAAAACCGGCGGTACACCGCCGGTTTTCAGTTTCTGATCGCGGCTGTACCGCCGCGGTCAGAATGCCCTTGGGAGCACCGCCAGCCTGTTGACGGTGCTCCTGCGGTCCCCGGCCCTGGCGGTCCATGACCGCCAGGGTCAGAATGACCGCCATAATGTGCTACTGGTGAACATTGAGCAACTAATATGCGCATTGGTCAAACACAATTAATAGCATCACAGTTATTGAATGTTTTTTGCACTTTGCACTCGGTGTATTTAAATGATTAAGTGAATGGGTCTGTTACCCATGATCAAGGAAACTTTATTCCGAAACGCGTTGGGTTTCCACGCCTATTAAATCCTAATTTCAGCTATCCTGTGTGACGGAGACTCATCTTTTCACGTTCGGGGCGAGTCAACTTGGTCCCCGAGTGTTCAGATGTTTGTTCTTTGAGTTATTGGGGGTCGCAACCCCGGCTCCGTCTGCCGCGTTGTTGGCAAAGACGTTGCGATCCATTCCTTTATTATATTATATATATATATATATATATATATATATATATATATATATATATATATATATACACACATTTGTACAGTTTTTACTTCACCCTCCTGCTGAAAAATAATCTAACGAAGGATTTGATGTCCATGCACACTATCACCGAGAGGAGGAGTCACTCAATCTTGTGACTCGAAAACCTTCTTCGAAGAAAAACAACTTGTAACACTCCAAGCCCAACACTAGATGGCGGACTTATGCAAAGCATGTGAAGCTGCAGAACTACATGCTATGAACAGCTGTCTACTGGGTAAGTAACATATGGCTACCCTGCCATTACAATGTCTAAGGTTTTGCTTAGACACCTATGCCCTCACCTGTGGTATAGTGCACCCTGCCTTATGGCTGTGAGGCCTGCTAGAGTGGTGACTTACCTATGCCACAGGCAGTGTGAGGTTGGCATGGCACTCTGAGGAAGAGTCGGACATTGAGCCCATTCTACAAATTATGGATGAGAGACAATCTAGAATACAGATCCATAAAGAGACAGGGATAATTATTACAGCACCTCCTTTAAAAACAAAGAGAAAGCTGGCATTCCAAGAAGAACTGGACACTGCACAGCTACCAGCTAAAGTGCAAAAGCAAAAAGAGAAGCCAGTACCTCCTCAGTCTTCTCCTCCTCATTCTCCACAGCTACCTGTCTCTTCTCACACCAGCCCTCCACCAATGCCTTCTTCAGCACACTCTTTTTATTTGGATAAGACATAGTAGATCCATGGGACCTTTATGATCCTGATCCCATCCCAGATAATGACCCAGATACCTACTCATCCAAACCATCCCTACCTGAGGATACCACAGTATACAACCAGGTAATAGCCAGGGCTGCAGCTTATCATGGGGTAGCAATGCACACTGAACCATTGGAAGAAGATTTTTTGTTTAATACATTATCTTCAACACGTTCTAGGTACCAATGCCTCCCAATGTTACCAGGCATGGTAAAACATGCAGACCAAATGTTTTATGAGCTTGTGAAATCCAGAATCATCACACCTAGAATAGAAAAGAAATATAAGCCTGCACCCTCTGACCCAGAATATATTACTCATCAGGTGCTTCCAGATTCAGTGGTGATTAGTGCAGGATGAAAGAGGGCAAATAGCCAGTCTTCAGGAGATGCACCCCCTCCTGATAAAGAGAGCAGGAAATTTGACGTTTCAGGGAAAAGAGTTGTGTCCCAAGCAGCAAATTCATGGAGAATAGCTAATTCTCAAGCACTACTAGCCCACTATGATAGAGCTCATTGGGATGAAATGCAGGATATCATACAGCATCTCCCAAAAGAACACCAAACGTGGGCACAAAAAGTAGTAGAGGAAGGGCAAGCCATCAGTAACAATCAAATTAAATCTGCCTTGATGCTGCTGATACAGCTGCGAGGAGTGTTAACACAGATTACCATCAGAAGACATGCATGGCTATGCTCCTCTGGTTTTAAACCAGAAATCCAACAGGCTGTGTTAAACATGCCGTTTGATAAAAAGCACCTCTTTGGCCCAGAAGTGGACACTACAATAGAAAAAATTACAAAAAGACTCTGATACAGCAACGGCAATGGTGCTCTGTACACTACACCATATAGGGTTTCATTTCGTAAGCCTCAGTTTTGAGGAGGTTTTAGAGCACAATCCTCTGAGGCTTCTACCTCACAAACAAAACAACCATATCAAACCCGAGTACCAGCGAGGTGGGTTTAGAGGAACATACAGAGGTCAACCAAAGCAGTGACTTCCTTCCCTCCCTTCCACTCCACACATCTCCTGTGGGGGGAAGACTGCAGCAGTTCCACTCTGATTGGCAAAATATCACCACAGACAACTGGGTATTATCAGTTATCCGCAATGGCTATTGCTTAGAATTGATAAACACCCCTCCAAATATTCCACCAAGATATCACAAGCTATCCCCAGAACATACAGTTCTGTTACAACAAGAGGTTCAATCTCTACTACTCAAACAAGCAATAGAATTAGTTCCACAGTCTCAACAGGGAACAGGGGTATACTCACTATACTTCCTAAGTCCCTAAAAAGATGGCACCCTCCGGCCAATATTAGACCTCAGGCCTCTCAATTTTTACATCTTATCAGAACATTTTCACATGGTAACTCTGCAAGATGTTATTCCACTGCTACAAAAACAAGATTTTATGGCTGCCCTAGACCTCAAAGATGCGTATTTCCACATACCCATCCACCCAGCTCACAGAAAATACCTCAGGTTTGTCATACAAGGAAAACACTACCAGTTCAAAGTGTTACCTTTTGGCATAACAACAGCTCCAAGGGTGTTCACAGAGTGTCTAGCAGTAGTAGCAGCATACTTATGAAGACAACACATCCATGTCTTTCCATATCTAGACGATTGGCTAATAAAATCAAACAATCGTACACAATGCCAAAAACACACACGTTACGTGATAGAAACTCTGCATACACTAGGATTTCACACCTTCAACCAGCACAAATACAACCGTAGCTAGGTGCTATCCTAAACACTCAACTAGCTCTAGAGTATCCAAATACACAAAGGATACAAGCTTTCCAAAATCTAATTCCACTTATACAGCCAAATCAACAATACACTGTAAGATTTAGCATGAAGATCTTAGGAATGATGGCATCTTGCATAGCACTAGTCCCACATGCAAGATTAAACATGAGGCCCTTACAACAGTGCCTTGCACAACAATGGTCACAGGCACACGGTCAACTTCAAGATCTAGTGTTGATGGACCGCCAAACACATATGTCCCTTCATTGGTGGAATCGCAGCAATTTATTAAAGTGGCGGTTGTTTCAAGACCCTGTGCCTCAGACCATGATCACAACAGATGCATCAATGATTGGTTGGGGAGCTCACCTAAACAATCACACTATTCAAGGGCAATGGGATGTCAAACAGAAACAGCTACACATAAACCACTTAGAGTTATTAGCTGTATTCCTTGCCTTAAAAGCATTTCAACCTCTTCTCAAACAGAAGAATGTTCTGATAAAAACAGACTACATGACAAACATGTATTATCTCAACAAACGGGGAGGGACACATTCATCTCAACTGTCCCTTCTAGCCCAAACAATTTGGAAATGGGCAATTCACAATCAAATTAACCTAATAGCACAAGACATTCCTGGGATAGACAATCAGTTGCCAGATGTCCTCAGCAGAAATCATCAACAAACACACGAATGGGAGATTCACCCCCCAGTTCTTCAAAAGTACTTTCAAAGGTGGGGAACATCAGACATAGATCGATTCGCAACATGCGAAAATACAAAATGCCCAAACTTCGCATCCAGACACCCACATCCCCTATCCAGGGCCAATGCTCTATGGATCAATTGGGCAGGGATATTTGTTTACGCTTTTCCCCCTCTCCCACTCCTTCCATTTCTGGTCAACAAGTTGCGTCAAATGTCACTCAACATGATACTCATAGCACTAACATGGGCACGTCAGCTTTGGTACACAACTCTACTAGACCTATCTGTAGTACCTCACTCCAAACTCCCAAGCAGACCTGATTTGTTAACATAAAACAAAGGTCAAATCAGGCATCCAAACCCCAATGCTCTCAGTCTAGCGATTTGGCTCGTGAAGTCATAGAATTTGGATACTTAAAACTTCCATCTGAATGTATGGAAGTCATTAAACAAGCACGAAAACCCACTACTAGACAGTGCTACGCAAACAAGTGGAAAAGATTTGTCTACTATTGACAATCTAAAAACATAGATCCACTTACAGCATCTATACAACATATTGTATGTTACTAACTTCATTTACAAAAATCTAATTTGGCTTTTTCATCCATAAAAATACATCTAACTGCAATATCTGCATACTTACAAATTATTCAACACAGTTCTTTATTCAGAGTTCCTCTTATTAAAGCCTTCATGGAAGGATTAAAACTCATAATTCCACCTAGAACCCCACCAGTTCCATCATGGAATCTAAATATTGTACTTACAAGACCTATGGGACCACCTTTTGAACCCATGCACTCTTGCCAAATTCAATTTCTAACATGGAAGGTTGCCTTCCTTGTGGCTTATTACTTCTTTAAGAAGAGTTAGTGAAATACAAGCATTCACTTTTGAAGAACCTTTTTTTTCCCAAGTACACAAACATAAGGTTGTACTAAGAACAAATCCAACATTTCTACTAAAAGTAGTATCTCATTTTCACATCAAACAAACAGTGGAATTGCCAGTCTTCTATCCAAAGCCAGATTCTGTGGCAGAAAGAGCTCCTCATACCCTACATCTCAAAAGAGCTCTTATGTACTACATAGACAGAACTAAATAGTTTAGGAAAACAAAACAACTTTTTGTGGCTTTCCAACAACCACATACAGGCAATCCTATATCAAAAACAAGGTTTAGCAAGATGGATTGTTAGATGTATACAAACATGTTATGTCTAAGCAAAAAGACAACTTTGAATCTCTCCTAAAGCACATTCTACAAGAAAGAAAGGTGCAACAATGGCTTTTTTAGGAAACATACCAATGGTTGATATATGTAAAGCAGCTACATGGTCAACCCCTTATACTTTTACTAAACATTGCTGTGTTGATGTTTTCTCACAACAACAAGCTACTGTAGGACAAGCTGTCCTAAGAACATTATTTCAAACAACTTCAACCCCTACAGGCTAGCCACCGCTTTTTGGGAAGACTAACTGCTTTGTAGTCTATGCTTAGCATGTGTGCCTGCAGCTACACATGCCATCGAACGGAAAATGTCACTTACCCAGTGTATATCTGTTTGTGGCATGTTGTGCTGCAAATTCACATGCACCCTCCCTCCTCCCCGGAAGCCTGTAGTCGTTTAAGTTAATAACATTTGTACATATGTATATACATTTACATTTGTATGGACATCTCTTTTCTCTTTAGTACTCTTTAATCACTCCTTTCTTCACCCTCTGCGGGAAAACAATCTAACAATGGAGTTGATGCCCATACGCAATGGAACCGAGAGTAGGAGTGACACGATCCCGTGAGTCCGAAAATACTTCTTCGAATCAAAACAACTTGTCACACTCCGAGCCCAACACTAGATGTCGGAATGGATATGCAAAGCATGTGAATCTTCAGCACAACATGCCACAAATAGATGTACACTGGGTAAGTGACATTTTCCATATATATATATATATATATATATATATATATATATATATATATATATATGTTCGATGGCATGTTAAGCTGCAGATACACATGCTGTGCATTTTCCTGCCATCTAGTGTTGGGCTCGGAGTGTTACAAGTTGTTTTTCTTCTAAGAAGTCTTTTCGAGTCACGAGACCGAGGTACTCCTCCCTTTCGGTTCCATTGTGCATGGGCGTCGACTCCATCTTAGATTGTTTTCTTTCCGCCATCGGGTTTGGACGTGTTCCTCTTCGCTCCGTATTTCGATTCGTGAAAGTTAGTTAGTTATCGGAAAATTCGACGGTATTGTTCGCGCTCGGTACCGGTTTAGTGTTAGCACATCGACACCGAAGAAAGAAGCGCTCCGGCAGCCCTTCGGGGCTTCCACTCTCCAGCGGGGCCTGGTCGGCCCGACCACGTCCATCTTCAAACCTCATGGACCGGGACCCCCTTCCGCTTCTGCCCCAACTGCCACGCAAAGTATCCTTATACAGACCAACACTTGGTCTGTAATCTGTGTTTATCCCCGGAACACAGGGAGGATACTTGCGAGGCCTGTCGGGTATTTCGATCCAAGAAAACACTACGAGATCGAAGAGCTCGAAGACTCCAGATGACGTCGACACCAGCCGAGCAGATCGACATCGAGGAAGAGGAGAGGTTCTCCATTCGAGATTCGGACTCGGACGAGTCCGAAAGTGAGCAGCCGAAGTCGCAGCAAGAAACTGTGAGTAAACCAGCCCTGGCAAAGACTCACTCAAAGATAGTGAAGGCCAAGGGGACGCCACCGCCAACAGGCCATGACTTAACCCGAAAACACGGTGACCAAACATCTGCACCGAAAAAGGCCTCCCAGCAGCCGAAGCATCCGACTCCGGTTGAGATACCGGCTCCGAACCATCTCAGCACCGAGAGTTCGGCACCCCTAAAGTGAAGAAGGTTTCCTCGTAGCCGAAAAAGACTGTACAAAAAGCTTTGGTGCCGAAACATGCAGCCTCGGAGCCGAAACCAGGCTCCTATACAGAAGAGCAAGGCCTTTCAACTCAGTTGCAAGGGCACAGATTTGAACAAGAACTGGGCATGGCAGAGCCAGACCATACCCAGAGGAGGTTGCATATACAAAAGGACACAGGGAAAATTCAAACTCTTCCTCCAATAAAAATCAAGAGGAAGCTCGCATTCCATGAGACGGAAATGCAGCCAAAAGCGAAAGTGGCTAAAGAGAAAACACCACCAAGGTTCTCGCCACAGCAATCTCCATTACATTTGCCACAACTGTCCCCGGTAGCAACGCCACCAATGATGCAGTCGCCGACACACACGGGGATGACCCAAGATGACCCAGATGCATGGGACTTGTATGATGCACCGGTCTCAGACAATAGTCCTGATTGCTACCCGGCAAGGTCGTCACCACCTGAGGACAGCACTGCATATATGCAGGTGGTTTCAAGGGCAGCTACATTTCAAAATGTAGCACTGCATGCAGAGCCCATAGAGGACGACTTTTTGTTCAACACCTTGTCATCTACTCACAGCTCATACCAAAGCTTGCCAATGCTGCCAGGCATGTTAAAACACGTCAAACAAGTGTTCCAGGACCCAGTAAAAGGCAGAGCCATCACGCCTAGGGTGGAGAAGAAATATAAACCTCCCCCAACGGACCCTGTGTTTATCACTCAACAATTAACTCCTGATTCGGTGGTAGTGGGAGCAGCCCGAAAGAGGGCAAACTCCCAATCCTCAGGAGACGAACCACCGCCCGACAAGGAAAGTCGGAAATTCAATGCACCAGGCAAGAGGGTGGCAGCACAGGCAGCCAATCAATGGCGGATTGCAAATTCTCAGGCTCTACTGGCTCGATACGACAGGGCACATTGGGATGAAATGCAACATCTCATTCAACACCTTCCCAAAGAGTACCAAAAACGTGCCCAACAGGTTGTTGAGGAAGGTCCAACTATTTCTAAAAACCAAATAAGGTCGGCTGTGGACTCAGCAGACACGGCTGCAAGGACAGTGAACACTGCAGTAACCATTCGTAGGCACGCATGGTTACGGAGCTCCGGATTTAAGCCAGAAATCCAGCAGGCTGTGCTGAATATGCCGTTCAACCAACAACAATTGTTTGGGCCGGAGGTCGATACGGCAATAGAAAAACTCAAAAAAGACACGGACACGGCCAAAGCCATGGGCGCGCTCTACTCCCCACAGAGCAGAGGCACTTTTAGAAAGCCGCACTTTAGGGGGGGGGGGGGTTCGTTCCCAAACCACAGAGCCTTCCACCTCACAAGTCAGACCCACATATCAGGGCCAGTATCAGAGAGGAGGTTTTCGAGGACAATATAGGGGTGGACAATTCCCTAAACCAATAGGGAAATTCCAGAGCCCAAAAACCCCACAAACCAAACAGTGACTTCAATGTCACAAACCCCCACCACTCAACACCAGTAGGGGGGAGACTTACCGCATATTACCACAACTGGGAACACATAACTACGGACGCATGGGTCCTAGCCATTATCCAACATGGTTATTGCATAGAATTCCTACAATTGCCACCAGATGTGCCTCCAAGAGCACACAATATGTCCAAACAACACTTAGACCTGTTACAACTAGAATTCCAAGCATTGTTACAAAAACAAGCAATAGAACTAGTGCCCAACCATAAAAAAGGAACAGGTGTCTACTCCCTGTATTTCCTAATTCCAAAGAAAGACAAAACTCTGAGACCCGTATTAGACCTCAGAACACTGAATCTTTGCATCAAATCAGATCACTTTCACATGGTGACACTTCAAGGCGTGATTCCCTTGCTCAAGAAACAAGACTACATGTAAACATTAGATCTCAAGGATGCTTATTTCCACATACCCATACATTCTTCCCACAGGAAATACTTAAGGTTTGTAATTCAAGGCGTGCATTACCAAGTCAAAGTGTTACCATTCGGGATAACAACAGCCCCAAGGGTATTCACAAAATGCCTTGCAGTAGTAGGCGCTCACATCAGGAGACAGCACATGCACGTATTCCCTTACTTAGACGATTGGTTAATAAAAACCAGCACTCAGAAACCGTGTCTTCTACACACACAATACGGCATAGAAACCCTACACAAACTAGGGTTCTCTATAAACTACCAAAAATCACATCTACAACCGTGCCAAATACAACAATATTTAGGAGCAACAATCGACACACAAAAGGCGATTGCCACTCCAAGTCCACAAAGAGTACAAGCCTTCCAAAATATAATGTTAAACATATACCCAAACCAGCACTATCAAGTAAGGTTTGTAATGAAACTTCTAGGCATGATGTCTTCATGCATAGCCATTGTCCCGAACGCAAGACTACACATGCGGACCTTACAACAGTGCCCAGCAGCACAATGGACACAAGCACAGGGTCAACTTCAGGATCTAGTGTTGATAGACCGCCAAACACATCTCTCGCTTCAATGGTGGAATCCTATAAATTTAAACAAAGGGCGGCCATTCCAGGACCCAGTGCCTCAATACATAATCATAACAGATGCTTCTATGATGGGTTGGGGAGCACACCTCAACCAGCACAGTATACAGAGACAACTGCATATAAATCCTTTAGAACTGTTAGCAGTGTTTCTAGCATTGAAAGCATTTCAACCACTAATAGCCCACAAACACATTCTTGTCAAAACAGACAACATGACAACAATGTATTACCTAAACAAATAAGGAGGGACACACTCATCACAACTGTGTCTCTTAGCACAAAAGATTTGGCATTGGGCGATTCACAATCACATTCGCCTAATAGCACAATACATCCCAGGGATTCAAAACCAGTTGGCCGACAATCTCAGTCGAGATCACCAACAAACACACGAATGGGAAATTCATCCCCAGATACTACAAACTTACTTTCTACGCTGGGGAACACCAGAAATAGACCTCTTCGCAACAAAAGAAAACGCAAAATGCCAAGACTTCGCGTCCAGGTATCCACACCCTCAGTCCAAGGGCAATGCATTATGGATGAGTTTGTCAGGGATATTTGCTTACGCTTTTCCCCCTTTCCCACTCCTTCCTTATCTGGTAAACAAATTGAGTCAAAACAGACTCAAACTAATACTCATAGCACCAACCTGGGCTCACCAACCATGGAACACAACGCTACTAGACCTGTCAGTAGTACCTCATGTCAAACTACCAAACAGACCAGATCTGTTGACTCAACACAAACAACAGATCAGACACCCAAATCCAGCATCGCTCAATCTAGCAATCTGGCTCCTGAAGTCTTAGAATTTGGACATTTAGACCTTACACAAGAATGTATGGAGGTCATTAAACAAGCTAGAGAACCTACTACAAGACATTGTTATGCAAACAAATGGAAAAGATTTGCTTATTACTGCCATAATAATCAAATTCAACCACTACATGCTTCCGCAAAAAACAGTGTAAGCTACTTATTACACTTACAAAAATCTAAACTAGCATTTTCTTCTATTAAAATACACCTCACAGCAATATCTGCCTATCTGCAGATTACACATTCAACTTCACTTTTTAGAATCCCAGTCTTCAAAGCATTTATGGAGGGTTTAAAAAGAATCATACCCCGAGAACACCACCAGTCCCCTCGTAGAACCTCAATATTGTATTAACACAACTCATGGGTCCACCATTTGAACCCATGCACTCTTGTGAGATGCAATACTTAACCTGGAAAGTAGCCTTCCTAATAGCTATCACATCTCTTAGAAGAGTAAGTGAAATGCAGGCATTTACTATACAAGAACCCTTTATACAAATACATAAACATAAAGTGGTGTCCGTACAAATCCCAAATTCTTACCAAAAGTTATGTCACGTTCCACCTAAACCAAACAGTGGAACTCCCAGTCTTTTCCACAACCAGACTCAGTAGCCGAAAGAGCCGTACATACATTAGACATTAAAAGAGCACTGATGTATTACATTGATAGAACAAAACAGTTTTGCAAAACAAAACAATTGTTTGTAGCCTTCCAAAAACCTCATGCAGGAAATCCAATATCCAAACAAGGCATTGCCAGATGGATAGTGAAATGTATTCAGACCTGCTATATCAAAGCAAAAAGAGATCTACCTATTACGCCAAAGGCGCACTCCACTAGGAAGAAAGGCGCCACAATGGCTTTTCTAGGAAATATACCTATGACAGAAATCTGTAAGGCAGCCACATGGTCTACGCCTCATACATTCACAAAACATTACTGTGTAGATGTGTTAACAACACAACAAGCCACAGTAGGACAGGCTGTACTACGAACATTATTTCAGACAACTTCAACTCCTACAGGCTAAGCCACCGCTTTTGGGGAGATAACTGCTTACTAGTCTATGCACAGCATGTGTATCTGCAGCTACACATGCCATTGAACGGAAAATGTCACTTACCCAGTGTACATCTGTTCGTGCAATGAGACGCTGCGGATTCACATGCGCCCTTCTGCCTCCCCGGGAGCCTGTAGCCGTTTTAAGTTGAATAAAACCTGTAAATTTGTAAATTTTGTAAATACTTACTAGTTTTATACACATTATGTACATACATACTTACTCCATTGCATGGGCACCTTTACTATATACACAACTCCTACCTCACCCTCTGCAGGGAAAACAATCTAAGATGGAGTCGACGCCCATGCGCAATGGGCCGAAAGGGAGGAGTCCCTCGGGCTCGTGACTCGAAAAGACTTCTTCGAAGAAAAAAAACTTGTAACACTCCGAGCCCAACACTAGATGGCAGGATAATGCACAGCATGTGAATCTGCAGCGTCTCATGCCACGAACAGATGTACATTTGATGGCATGTGTAGCTGCAGATACACATGCTATGCATAGGTCCTGCCATCTAGTGTTGGGCTCGGAGTGTTACAAGTTGTTTTTCTTTGAAGAAGTCTTTTCGAGTCACAGGATCGAGTGACTCCTCCTCTTCGGCACCATTGCGCATGGGCATCGACTCCATCTTAGATTGTTTTCTTTCTGCCATCGGGTTCGGACATGTTTCTTTTCGCTCTGGTAGTTCGAGTCGGAAAAGTACTACAAACTCTCTAAATTTGTCGGTATTGTTTCGATCGCGTACCATCTATCATCGACACTTCGGTACCGGCGGATACAGCTCTCTACTTGCCCTTCGGGGCACCCGCGCCCAACTCGGGCCTGGTCGGCCTGACCAAAGCCTTGTCAAAGCCTCATGGACCGGACCCCGTTTCGATTCTGCCCTCAGTGCAATGCCAAGTTCCCGTATACGGACCAACATCTTGTCTGTAACCTGTGTCTATCTCCAGACCACCGAGAGGATACTTGTGAGGCCTACAGATCCTTCTGCTCGAAGAAGACTCCACGAGACCGAAGAGTGCGAAGGTTGGAAATGGCACTGAGAAGCACCGAATGTCTCGACGTAGAGGAGGAGGAGATTATGCACACCGCAGTCTCCGTTCAGGGGTCCGACTCCGAGCACGAGTCCGACAACGACAGACCAATCACTGCAGGACAGCACGTGAGTACGCCTGCCCCTGCCCCGTCCAAGCCCAAACACAAGGCCTCGGGGACACCACTGCCAGAAGGCCATGGCTCCACCCGTAAAAAGACTGCCGGTGACCAAGCAACAACTTTGGCACCGAGAAAGGCCACGTCACCAAAGCCTTCAGACTCGAGCCGAAGCACAGGCTCCGAAATAGTCAAGCACCGACCCATCGAGTCAAAGCCTCGAAAATCCCTCTCGGAGCCGAGGCCAATGTCTACTCCTGGCCTTTCGATCCCGAGGAAACCGGCTACGGAGTCGAAAAGACACATATATACAGAGGAGCATGGACTTTCCAAACAATTCAAAGAAAGCCATAGATTTGCGGAAGAACTTACGCAAATGGAGGAATTTGATGAAAAACAGGCCAGAATTCAAAATAAAGACAGTGGCAAGATCCTCACTGCACCTCCTCTAAAAACAAATAGGAAGCTGGCCTTTCAAGGACATTTGGACACTGACCAGCCACCGGCTAAAGTGCCAAAACCCAGACAAAAATGTCCACCTCCTCAGTTCTCACCTCATCAGTCTCCTCCTCATTCTCCTCAACTGTCTCTCTCCCTATTACCCCCACTGCACAGTCTCCAGTACACTCTGCAGGGTCACACCAAGATGATGTCGACCCATGGGACCTTTACGATGATCCCTTTTCTGACAATAGTCCAGAATGCTATCCGTCAAAGCCATCACCCCCAGAGGGTAGCATCTCATACACTCAGGTTCTAGCTAGGGCAACGTCATACCATAACGTGGCCATGCACACAGAACCTCTTGAGGATGATTTTCTATTTATACATTGGCCTCAACTCACACCACGTACCAGTCTCTACCCATGCTTCTTGGTATGCTAAAACATGCACATCAGATCTTTCAGGAACCAGTTAAGGCAAGAGCAATCACTCCTACGGTAGAAAAGAAATATAAGCCGCCTCCCTCTGACCCAGCTTTTATTACCCAACAGCTACCTCGAGATTCCGTAGTGGTCAGCGCAGCAAGAAAAAGGGCTAACTCCCAGTCGTCTGGTGATGCACCGCCACCAGACAAAGAGAGCAAGAAATTCGATGCTGCTGGTAAAAGAGTAGCATCACAAGCGGCTAATCAATGGAGAATAGCCATTTCCCAGGCGCTAATGGCTAGATACGCTAGGGCCCACTGGGACGAGATGAAAGATATCATCCAGCATCTCCCCAAGGATCAACAGAAAAGAGCCCAGCAAATAATCAAGGAAGGGCAGGCCATTACAAATAATCAAATCAGGTCAGCGTTAGACTACGCAGACACAGCCGCAAGAACAATCAGTACAGTGGTCACCATTAGAAGGCACGCATGGCTTCGGTCGTCAGGCTTTAAACTCTAAATCCAGCAAGCTGTCCTTAACATGCCATTTAATGAAAAACAGCTGTTTGGCACACAGGTTGATAAGCCATTGAAAAAATGAAAAAGGACGCTGACACTGCTAAAGCCATGGGAACGCTTTACTCAACACAGTACAGACGCTCATTTCGAAAGCCTCAATATAGGGGAGGTTTTAGAGCCCAAACATCTGAGGCATCTACCTCACAATCCAAACCGTCTTACCAGCCACAGTACCAAAGAGGGGGGTTTTGAGGAACCTACAAGGGCCAATTTCCAAGAACTAGGGGAAAATATCAGCCCTCAAAGCAAACCACACACACAAAGCAGTGACTTGCTCCACATCTTCCCTTACCACACTTCCCCTGTGGGAGGAAGACTGCTAAAGTTCCATACAAACTGGTTACCCATCACAACAGACAATTGGGTCTTATCCATTATCCAACATGGTTACTGCATAGAATTCGCACAAATTCCTCCAGATATACCTCCAAAACCACACAAACTCTCCTCCCAACACATTTCAATGTTGCAAGCAGAGGTACAATCACTATTACTCAAACAAGCCATAGAACTTGTACCACATCATCAAATAGGAACGGGGGTTTACTCCCTGTATTTCCTCATTCCCAAAAAAGACGGAACATTGAGACCAATACTAGATTTCAGGACTCTCAATCTTTACATCCTATCAGAACACTTTTACATGGTAACACTACAGGATGTAATCCCACTGTTACAACAACAAGATTTTATGGCAACACTGGATCTCAAAGATGCGTATTTTCACATACTCATCCATCCAGCACACAGAAAATATCTCAGGTTCGTAATACAAGGAAAACATTACCAGTTCAAGGTGTTACCTTTCGGGATAACAACTGCTCCCAGGGTATTTACAAAATGCCTTGCCGTAGTCGCAGCCTAGATAAGAAGGCAACATATCCATGTCTTTCCATATCTCGACGACCGGCTAATAAAATCCAACAGCCAGACACAGTGTCAACACCATACACGTTATGCAATACAAACCCTACACACACTAGGGTTCTCAATAAACTACCAGAAATCTCACTTACAACCAGCGCAGGTTCAACAGTATTTAGGAGCACTTGCGAGCCCAAGTACGCAAAGGGTACAATCATTCCACAATATATTACCAAAAATCCAGCCAAACCAACCGTACACAGTCAAGTTTGTCATGAAACTATGATGCATCGCCATTGTCCCCAATGCAAAACTAACCATGCGGTCCTTACAACAGTGCCTTATAAAACAATGGTCACAGGCACATGGTCAACTTCAAGATCTAGTGTTGATAGACCGCCAAACACACATCTCGCTTCAGTGGTGGAATTCCACAATTTTAAACAAAGGGCGGCCATTTCAAGACCGTGTGCCTCAAGCCACACTTACAACAGATGCATCAATGATTGAATGGGGAGCACACCTCAACAATCACAACATTCAAGGACAATGGGACACCAAACAGAAACAGTTTCATATAAATCACCTAGAATTGCTAGCTGTATTCCTAGCACTCAAAGCCTTTCAACCTCTTCTCGTTCACAAACATTCTCATCAAAACAGACAATATGATTACAATGTACTACCTGAACAAACAGGGAGGGACCCACTCATCACAACTTTGTCTTCTAGCACAAAAAACTTGGCATTGGGCAATTCACAACAACATTCACCCTGTAGCACAGTACATTCCAGGGATTCACAATCAATTAGCAGATGTTCTCAACCGGGATCATCAGCAAACACACAAGTGGGAAATTCACCCCCAGGTACTTCACAAGTACTTTCGCCAATGGGGAACACCAGACATAGATCTATTCGCCACCAGCCAGAACGCAAAATGCCAAAACTTCGCATCCAGGTTCCCACACCCTCTATCCAAGGGCAATGCTCTATGGATCAACTGGTCACGGATATTTGCTTATGCTTTTCCCGCTCATTCCATTTCTGGTCAACAAACTGCATCAAAACAAACGCAAACTCACCCTTATAGCGCCAATGTGGGCACGTCAACCATGGTACACAACATTATTAGACCTATCACTAGTACCACACATCAAGCTGCCAAACAGGCCAGATCTGTTGACACAAAACAAACAACTAATCAGGCACCCAAATCCAGCAATACTCAATCTCGCAATCTGGCTCCTGAAGTCTTAGAGTTTGGATATCTACGTCTTCCACCAGAATGTATGGAAGTAATTAAACAAACAAGAAAACCCACTACCAGGCAGTGCTGTGCAAACAAATGGAAAAGGTTTGTCTTTTACTGTCAATCCAAACACATAACACTTTCGGCATCCATACAAGACATTGTAGGTTACTTACTTCACCTATAAAAAGCTAATTTCGCTTTTTCATCCATTAAAATACATCTCACAGCTATTTCAGCGTATTTACAAAATATACAAAACAAGTCTCTATTTAGAGTCCCTGTCATCAAAGCCTTCATGGAAGGGCTAAAACGTATCATACCACCAAGAACACCACCAGTGCCTTCATGGAATCTCAATATTGTACTCACACAGCTCATGGGTCTACCGTTTGAACCCATGCACTCGTGTCAGATTAAGTATCTAACGTGGAAAGTAGCATTCCTCGGTGCAATCACTTCATTACGAAGAGTTAGTGAAATACAAGCATTCACTATTGAACAACCTTTTATACAAGTACGCAAACATAAAGTAGTACTTTGCACAAACCCAAAATTCCTACCTAAAGTCATCTCACCATTTCATATAAATCAAACAGTGGAACTTCCAGTCTTCTTCCCACAGCCTGACTCAGTAGCAGAAAGAGCGCTGCATACATTAGACATTAAAAGAGCTTTAATGTATTACATTGACAGAACAAAATCATTTAGGAAAACTAAACGGTTATTTGTTGCATTCCAAAAACCGCATACTGGTAATACTATCTCAAAACAAGGACTAGCCAGATGGATAGTAAAATGCATCCAAACCTGTTAACTAAAAGCTAAAATGCAGCAGTTAGTAACACCAAAAACACATTCCACCAGGAAGAAAGGAGCAACAATGGCATTTCTAGGAAATATACCAATGACAGAAATCTGTAAAGCAGCCTCTTGGTCAACAC
Organism: Pleurodeles waltl; assembly: GCF_031143425.1. Classification (NCBI taxonomy): domain Eukaryota; kingdom Metazoa; phylum Chordata; class Amphibia; order Caudata; family Salamandridae; genus Pleurodeles; species Pleurodeles waltl. Next base: position 799,784,185 of record NC_090436.1, read on the forward strand.
CCAGTACATTTACCAAGCATTACTGTGTAGATGTGTTAGCAACACAACAAGCCACAGTAGTACAGGCTGTACTAAGAACACTATTTCAAACAACTTCAACTCCTACAGGCCGACCACCGCTTATGGGAGGAAAACTGCTTTGTAGTATATGCATAGCATGTGTATCTGCAGCTACACATGCCATCGAACTGAAAATGTCACTTACCCAGTGTACATCTGTTCGTGGCATGTTCCGCTGCAGATTCACATGCGTCCTCCCCGGGAGCCTGTAGCCGTTTAAGTTACACATTAATTTGTACATATGTATATATATCTCTATTCCATTTCCATGGACATCTCTTTTCTTTACACTCTATCACTCCTACCTTACCCTCCACGGGAAAACAATCTAAGATGGAGTCGATGCCCATGCGCAATGGAGCCGAAGAGGAGGAGTCACTCGATCCCGTGACTCGAAAAGACTTCTTCGAAGAAAAACAACTTGTAACACTCCGAGCCCAACACTAGATGAGAGGGCGTATGCATAGTATGTGAATCTGCAGCGGAACATGCCACGAACAGATGTACACTGGATAAGTAACATTTTCCATATATATATATACACACACAAACACATGCATATATTTAAATAGATACCTTTGCCACGGAAGCCTTTCCACAAAAAAGTAAGTATTTTACAGGTAAAAAATAAACCCATTTTATATTAGGAGTTTTTACTTATTTGTTAAGTACTTACATTTTCGTGGTAAAGGCTTTTGTTGTAAAGGCAGAATCGTAAATTTCATTGTCAAAACCTTTTGTTGGAAAGGCATTTTTGTTATAATGTTTGCATCATAAAGCCATTCGTTGTAATGCCATTCAGGATTCCCTCATACATCTGCACGGATCAGGGGTCTGTCTTCCTCATGTCGACAACTGGATGTTGAAGGCGAGCTTGCCCCAGGCTGTCATCTTCCACCTCCAGACTACAGTGGACCTCCTGCATTTGCTGGGGTTCACTATAAACTTGCGGAAGTCACACCTGACTCTCCCTCAGATGCTGTCTTTCATTGGAGCTGTTCTGGACACAGTGCAGTTTTGGGCTTATCCTCCAGAGCAGCAAGTCCAGGATATTCAGGATATGATACCGATGTTACAGCCTGTATCCTGGATATCCAGGTTTTCAGTGAGATTATCTCTGAGGCTGCTGGGCCTCATGGCCTCCTGCATCCTTCTGGTGACACATGCCAGATGGCATATGCAGGCTTTGCAGTAGGACCTGAAGTTCCAGTGGGCGCTGCATCAGGAGAATCTCTCCAACATGGTCCAGATCTTGGATGGAACTGCGTGAGATCTGAAGTCATGGCTAACAAACCGCAGTTGGGTCAGAGGCAGATCCCTCTCCCTTCTCTAACCAGATCTAACACTAGTTACCGATGCATCACTCCTGGGAAGGGACGGCCACCTGGGAGAGGCAGAGATCAGAGGCATCTGGTCTCTTTGGAGACTGGACTTGACATCAACCTGTTGGAACTCTGTGCGATCAGACTAGCATTGAAAGCATTTCTTCCCTCAAAGGAAGGTAGTGCAGCTGTTCATGGATAACACTGCCTCCGTGTGATACTGCAACAAGCAAGGTGGAGTGGGATCTTGGTGCCTTTGGCAAGAGGCTCTGTGCCTCTGGATGTGGCTGGAATAACAAGGCATATCCCTGGTGGTTCAGCATCTGGCAGGCTCTCTGGACATCAGAACAAACTCAGCCAACAATGCTTAGTTGATCATGGATGCCATCTCTTTCAGCAGTGGGGAGAGCCTAGGTTAAATCTGTTCACCTCCGCAGAGAATGCGCAATGTCAGCAGTATTCTGCGTTGGAGTTTCCAAGGCAGCACTCGCTCGGCGACAAGTGGAGCTCAGGCCTCCTGTATGCCTTTCCACCCATACCACTTTTGGCCAGAGTTCTCAAGAAGATCAAGAATGACTGGGCCTAAGAAATCCTTGTGACTCTAGACTGGGCATGAAGACTCTGGTATCCCGAGCTATTGAGCATTGCTATTGATCCTCCGAGCAGACTATCCCTTCGGGAGGATCTTCCGTCGAAGCAGCAGGGTAGGGTTCTCCACCCAAACTTGCCCAATCTCCACCTTCTTGCATGGAGATTGAACCACGGCAGTTGACAGCTTTTGACCTTCTGCCCAAAGTCTGTAACATTATCTTGGCAGCCAGGCATCCCTCCACCAAAACAGTATATGCCTGTCGTTGGAAGAAATTTGTGGCATGATGCACATACAAGTCTGTTGACCCCCTCTTTGCCCTTATCTCTGAGGTTCTATTGTTTATACTTCATACTTTTGTTGGCTCAGCAGGGCTCTGCTTTGGTCACTCTCAAAGGTTATTTGCCTGCAATCTCTGCTTTTTTAAGGCTGTCTTACCAGCCTTCTTTGTTTAAATCTCCTATTGTAAATAGGTTCCTTAAAGGCATTATTCTATTGTTTCCTCCTTCCCCATTCATTATGCCCCAGTGGTACTTGAATATGGTTCTGACATTGCTGATGTGTGTTCTCTAAATCTTCTCACTTTGAAAACAGCCTTCCTTGTGGTCATTACACATGCCCGCAAGGTGAGTAAGCTGCAGAAATTCTCATCTAAGCTTTCCTACTTTTCCATCTATCCTGACAAAGTGGTGCTTCGCACGATGGCTTCCATTCTTTGGAAAGTGGTTACGCCCTTCCATGTAGGCCAATTCATCACCGTGCATACTTTTTGTGCACCCCCCCACCACCCTCCCTCCCCCCCCCGTCCTTCCAAGGAAGAGGAGAGACTCCATTGCCTGGACCGAAAAAGAGCTTTGCCGTTCTACCTTGATCGTACTAAAGAGTTGTAGGTGAATGATCAACTTTTTGTTTATGTGGGTGCGAAGAATGGTCAGCCAGTGCTGAAGAGAACCATCTCCAGATGGGCCGTACTCTGCATCAAAATGTGCTACGTATTAGGTAAGAAGCAACCCCCCGAGGGCTTGCATGCTCATTCTACTAGAGCTAAAGCTGCAACCACTGCGTTAGCACACTGAGTTCCGGTCCTGGATATCTGTAAGGTGTCAACGTCCGCATTTCTGCACACGTTTACCAAACACTGCTGCCTGGACAATATGATAGAGACTTCTAGCTGCAGATTCCTTACCTTTGAATTCCCTGGCGTCTTTTTGCTGAGCAATACCCTGTGCGCGCTGTTGATGCTATTGTTCGGATCCGCGTGTGTCGTCCGGCTCTGCGTGGGTAGAGGGTAGCTCGATCCCGGACCTCCGCTTATCCGGCATGGAAGGAAAGGAACGGACGTACACGCACCGGGGTGGTGCCTTTTTTAGGCGACTGTGATGTCACAGACAGCTCCAACAACGCCAACGAGGCAACGCAGAGCCAGACGACGCACGCAGATTCCAAAAACGCCACCTGACATCACGCGCAGGGCATTGCTCAGCAAAAAGATTCTGAATTCGAAGCTGACGCCATGGAATTCAAAGATAAAGAATCTGCAGCTATTAGAGTCTCTACCAGATAATGCGTTACCGAAGGTAAATAACAAGTTCGACAGGTCTGTAGCAGTGGTTACTCACATAGCAGGTCAGCAACCTGTAATTCTAATACAGACAGGTAATGCTATCTTGCAGTATATCTAGGAAAATCTGAACTCCATGGCAGGACAAAAGAAAACACTGAGCTTTTTTAAAGCATAGTCACGTCCAGTCTCTTCATGTGGGAGATTTGTTCAAAATTAAAACTTAAAACAAAACTCCTGAGGAGTTTGCTGCTTTAAGATTATCATCTAGTCTGCCTCCTAATCTGTTGGATTAATGGATGTATTTTGTTTGCCCTTTAGGAGTACTTCTTTGACCCAGAGGTACTGACTGAAGGAGAACTGGCTCCAAATGATCGCTGTTGTAGGATATGTGGCAAAATTGGACACTTCTTAAGAGAATGCCCCATGCGAAGAAAGTAAGAACTCTTTTTGTCTTGTATTGAGGTGGATGGCAATTTGAAAAGGATTTCACATAACTGATAGAAAGTATTTTAGATTAATTTTTGTTTTTTTCTTTGCAAAATTAACTTTATTGGTTCCTAGTTCTGCTTGTAGCACCTCTTTATCAAACATGTGTAGGCATGTTCATATTTGTTTGTGTGCAGAAGTCAAACTCTCTTTTCTTGAAATATTTGAAGATCCTCACAAATCTGTATTTTATTGTAAACTTGCCTTTACATCATCACTCTTTACATTGCTGCATACTATCCACAGGGTTATCCTTGAATCTTTGAAAATGTTTGTCATGTTCTACGCACCAAAACAGACCTAACCCTTTTCTGCATTGCATATTGTTTACTACATGGCAGAAGTATCACACAGTATAAGCTGAATTCCGAGGAACTTAATGACATTCTAAAAGCTGGCTTTTATCCTGGCCCTTATGAAGACTGCATTTCTCTCTTAGAAGATCTCCATTGATAGTCATGAGCACTGAATAGTTCTGCCCACTTGCTGGGATCCTGGATCACTTTTCCTTAGTTTATCTTCTTAAGTGTATATGTTCGCCTTTTTGGGACAGCCTGCATATTCACTTGAGAAGAAAAAAATGATGCAACCTATAGGAACAGCTTACAATGGGCAAATTCTTCAGACTGTACTTAAAAAAAAAAAAAAAGGGGCCATAAACCCAATATATATATATATATATATACATTTTTTTTTTTCTCACCACTTGCCCAAATCCCACATCAAAAGATTATAAAAAAATATACTTCCAATTTATTTCATAGTGTGCCCATAACGCGTTTCGGCCTCAAATAGGCCTTGATCACATGACACGCCACGTCAGTTTCACCACAAATTTAAAGTGCACTTCACCATAATCCCTTATCATAGACATAGCAAACACACAATAATTTAATCTAATTTGAGAAATTGCAAGCTGAAAAAATAATTATTTCCTTTCTTTAAATACATTAAACAATTAATTCAATCTCTATATGGCATCATTCCATTCTATATTTACAAGAATTATAATTAAATTTTTAATAATTAGTTGGTAAATGCCTCCTGAGCCTCCTTTTCCGCCATTGTTCTGTCTCACTTTTATTACTTATATTCCAGCTATTTAATTAATGTCACGTTATACGGCAAGCACATTTTTATATGTTCGATGGCATGGGTCGCTGCAGATACACATGCTGTGCATATCTCGCAATCTAGTGTTGGGCTCGGTGTGTTACAAGTTGTTTTTCTTCAAAGAAGTCTTTTTTTGAGTCACAGGATAGAGTGACTCCTCAGCTGGGTGATAGTGCACATGGGCATTGACTCCTTTGTTAGATTGTTTTCTTTCCGTTGTCGGGTTCGGGCGTGTTCCCTCTCACTCCGGGACTTTCGATTCAGAAACTCTGTTATCTCAAACTTTTCTCATACCGTCGGTATTGTTTTGGATGCGGTTTCTTCTGCACTCGATATGATAGTACCATCGGTATCAAGGAAACGCCCTTTCGGGTGCCCGCACCCTCCTTGGGCCTGTTCGGCTCTACTGTGTCATAGCCTGATGGATCGGACTCCATTTCAATTCTGTCCTCAGTACCATGCTAAATTTCCTTACACAGACCAGCACTTGGTCTGTAATCTCTGCCTTTCTTCGGAACATCATGAGGAAAGCTGTGAGGCGTGTCGGTTTTTTGATCGAGGAAAATACTATGTGATTGAAGGGCGCGAAGGCTGGAGATGGCGTCCAAGTACACAGAGTCCACCACTGGCACCCTCAAAGAGGAGCAGGCACAGACAACAGTTTCGATCCCAGTTTCGATCCCAGATTCTGACTCCGAACAAGGTTCAGACAACGACAGCCAGCCGATAGCAGCAGTGCAGTATGTGACTACACCTGCCCCAACACCCACTTTTAAAAAAATCAGGCAAGGACTTGGGTGCATCACTGCTGTCAAGCCATGGTACCACCCGAAAAAGACTAATTGTCGACCGACCCTTGGGTTCGGCACCGAAAAAGTGCAAAACACTCCATCAACAGGTTACCAGGCCTGTTTCTGTGTCGGGGCGAGCCGAAAAATTCAAACCTCAGCTTCTGAACCAAGCCGATGCCCACATTCATCAGTACGCTCTGCTTCGGAACTGAAACTTCAGCCAACAGCTTCGGAACAGAAACACCTTGGTTCGACTTTGGGGCTGAAAACATCATCCTATACAGAGGAAACAGGACTTTCAGGTTGAATGAAGCAGGTGCCCAAAACAGTCACTGGACATTCCTCTAAGGGCACAAAACATACCTCTGAACATCAAATGGAGGAATCGGACATTCAACCTATTTTAGAGGTTATGGACAGCAAGCAGAGAAGAATACAAATCCAGAAAAAGACTGGAAAAATTATTACTTCTCCGCCTCCACAGACTAAAAGAAAGCTAGCATTTCAAGAGACTCTTGATACTGCCTCACCACCGGCAAAAATTTTCAAGCAGAAGGAAAAGCCGAAACCTCTTCAACATTCTCCAGCACATTCACCACAGCTTTCTTTTTCACCACAACCTATCACTCCTCACCATCACACACTCCTACTTATTCACAAGGAGACACCGTAGACTCATGGGACATTTACGACTCGGATCCTATACCATCTAATGATCCAGATCTCTACCCTACTAAACCACCCCCACCAGAGGATAGTACGATTTATAACCAAGTAATATCTAGGGCAGCTGCATTCCATTGCGTACAAATGCATGCGGAACCTTTAGAAGAGGATTTTCTTTTTAATACACAATCCTCAACTCATAAGCAATACCAGTGTTTACCAATGCTTCCTGGTATGCTTAGACACGCAGAGGAAATATTTAAAGAACCAGTTGAAGCTAGGATTCTAACACCGAGGATTAACAACAAATATAAGCCTGCACCAGCAGATCCAATTTACATAACACAACAATTACCAGATGCTATAGTGGTCAGTGCAGCCAGGAAGCGTGCCAATAGTTCGTCTTAGGGGGGGATCCTCCACCCCCGACAAAGAAAGCAGAAAATGTGATGCTGTGGGCAAAAGGGTGGCAACACAAGCAGCCAACCAATGGCGTATTGCCAATTCCCAGGCCCTGTTGGCAAGATACGATAGGGCACATTGGGATGAGATGCAAGAATTCTTGCAATGCCTACCCAAAGAACACCAAAAGTGGGTGCAGCAAATTGTGGAAGAGGGTCAGGCCATAACAAATAATCAGATTAGGCCTGCTCTAGATGCAGCTGACACTGCAGCTAGAGGAATGAATAACAGCATCACAATTAGACAACATGGATGGTTGAGGTCCTCAGGTTTTAAACCTGACAAACAACAGGCGGTCCTTAGTATGCCATTTAACAGACAACAACTCTTCGGACCAGAGGTGGACACAACCATTGAAAAACTCAGGAAAGACTCTGACACAGCAAGAACCATGGGAGCCCTTTATACCACACCATTTCAGGGTTTGTTTAGGAAACCGCAATTTAGGGGAGGTTTTAAAACCCAGACTGCAGAGGCTTCCACTTCCCATCCGAAGCAAGGACAACAGCACTACTCAAGAGTGTCATTTAGAGGCTCTTACAGAGGACAACATTTCAGGGCCAGAGAAGAATTTGCAGCCTCAAAGGGTGCTTCCATACCCACTAAACAATGACTTCCCAGACATCCCACAATCCCATACCTCTGCTGTGGGAGGAAGACTGCAACAATTCCATTCTCACTGGCAAAACATCGCCACAGATCAATGGGTACTCTCAATTATCCGAAATGGTTATTGACTAGAGCTCATCTCCGCTCCACCAAATATTCCCCCTTGTTCTCACAGACTCTCTCCAGAACACACTATTCTACTAAAACAAGAGGCATAATCTATATTACTCAAGGGTGCAATAGAAATGGGTCCCATTTCACAGCAAGGGACAGGAGTATACTCGCTATAACGCCTTATACCAAAGAAGGATGGTACTCTCAGAACCATTCTCGATCTCAGACCTCTAAATCTATACATCCTGTCAGAAAATTTTCGCATGGTCACTATACAGGACGACATTCCCTTGCATTAAAAGCAAGATTACATGACCGTGTTGGATCTAAAGGATGCTTACTTCCACATTCCCATACATCCAGCTCACCGCAAGTATTTAAAGTTCGTAATATCCGGCAACCACTACCAATTCAAAGTACAACCCTTTGGAGTAACAACAGCACCAAGAGTGTTCACAGAATGTCTAATTGTAGTAGTGGCATACCTCAGAAAACACCACATACATGTCTTCCCTTATCTAGACAATTGGTTAATAAAATCCAGCACCATTCTAAAATGCCAATAACACACACAATACACAATAGATACCCTACACACATTAGGTTTCACAATCAATTACCAGAAATCTCATCTTCAGCCAGCACAAATTCAACCTTATCTAGGCACAATTCTCAATACTCATTCAGCATTAGCCTACCCAAGTCCACAACGGATACAGACTTTTCAATACCTCATATTAGAAATGCAGGTCAATCAAACTTACACAGTAAAATTTGTCATGAAACTATTGGGAATGATGGCATCATGAATGGCAGAAGTACCTAATGCAAGGCTAAACATGAGACCACTGTAACAGTGTCTCTCGCAACAATGGTCTCAGGTACGGGGTCGGTTACAAGATCTAGTGTTGTTAGACCGCCAAACGTACAAATCTCTGCAATGGTGGAATCACAACAACTTAACAAAGGGGTGGCCGTTTCAAGACCCATTGCCATAGACCATAATCACAACAGATGCGTCAATGACTGGTTGGGGAGCCCATCTCAACAATCTAATGATACAAGGGGAATGGGACTCAATACAAAAAACTTACCACATAAACCACTTGGCATTATTAACGGTGTTCTTAGCCATCACAGCATTTCAACCACAGATCATACACAAAACAGTCTTAATAAGAACAGACAACATTACAACAATGTATTATCTAAAAAAAAAAAACAGGGGGGGGAACACTCATCCCAATTGTCCCTTCTAGCTCAAACAATATGGAAATGGGCAATTCACAATCACATTCACCTGCTAGCAGAATACATCTGAGTAATACACAACCAGCTAGCAGACCTTCTAAGCATGAAGCAGCAACAAATACATGAATGGAAGATTCACCCACAGGTAATTCAATAATACTTTCAGATGTGGGGAAACAACAAACATAGACCTTTTCAGAACAAGCGAAAACGCGAAATGCCAAAGCTTCACATCCAGAAACCCACATCCTCAGTCCAGGGGCAATGCTCTATGGATCAACTGATTAGGGAAATTTGCTTACGCTTCCCTCCCCCACCCCTCCTGTTAATTCAGTTTCTGGTCAACAAAATGCGTCGCACTTCTCTCACCATGATACACGTAGCTCCCACATGGGCACGCCAACACCGCTACACAACACTCCTAGATCTGTCAGTAGTACCATATCACAGGCATCCCAATCCGTGTGCTCAACTTAGAGATTTGGCTCCTGAAGTCATAGAATTTGGATATCTACAACTTCCATTAGAAAGTATGAACGTTCTAAAACAAGGGCCTAAACCAACGGCCAGACAATGCTATGCAAATAAATGGAAACAGTTTGTATACTACTGTCAACCTAAAAATATAGATCTACTTAAAGCATCAGTACAAGATAGTGTGTGTTATTTGCTTTATTTACAAAAAGCAAATCTTGCTTTTTCCTCCATTAAGATTCATCTAACGGCCAAATCAGCATACCTACAAAACATACAGCATACCTCTCTGTTTAGAGCTTTATTCCACCCAGAACTCCACCAGTTCCAGCATGGAATCTTAATATTGTACTCACAAGACTTATGGGTCTCCCATTTGAACCCATGCACTCTTGTGCTATTCAATTCCTAACATGGAAGGTTGCTTTCTTAGTAGCAATTACTTCCTTGAGAAGAGTAAGTTAAATTCAGGCATTTACTCTAGAAGAACCCTTCTTCCAAGTACACAAACATAAAGTAGTACTTAGGACACATCCAACATTTTTTCCTAAAGTGGTTTCACCTTTTCATATTAATCCGACAGTGGAATTGCCAGTCTTCTTTTTACAGCCAGACTCTACTGCTGAATGAGCTCTACACACTCTTGATCTTAAAAGAGCTCTAATGTATTATGTAGACAGAACAAAGGACTTTAGGAAAACTAAACAACTTTTTGTTGCTTTCCAACAACCTCATAAAGGTATTCCCATTTCAAAACCAGGATTAGCTAGATGGATTGTAAGATGTATTCAAACATGCTACCTTAAAGCAAAAAGGCAGCTATTGATAACTCCAAAACCACATTCAACTAGGAAAAAGGGTGCCTCCATAGCATTCTTAGGAAATATACCAATGGCAGATCTATGCAAAGCAGTCACGTGATCCACACCACATACATTCACAAAGCATTACTATGTGGATGTGTTATCTAGACAACAAGCCAATGTTGGACAAGCAGTGCTAAACACACTATTTCAAACTACTTCAACTCCTACGGGCTAACCACTGCTTATATGGGAGGAGAAATGCTTTTTAATCTATACAGAGCATGTGTATCTGCAGCTACACATGCCATTGAATGGAAATGTCACTTACCAGTGTACATCTTTTTGTGGCATGTAGTGCTGCAGATTCCCATGCGCCCTCCCTCCTCTCTAGGAGCCTGAAGTCATTGTAGTACTTATTTGTACATATGTATATATATTTGCATGGACATCTTATTTACTTTTATACATCTATAGTTGTACATAGACAATCTTTCACTCCTTACTTCACCCTCTTGCGGGAAAACAATCCAACAAAGGATTCGATGCCCATGCGCACTATCACCGAGAGGAGGAGTCACTCTATCCCGTGGCTCAAAAAAAGATGACTTTGAAGAAAAACAACTTGTAACACTCTGAGCCCAACACTAGATGGCGAGATATGCACAGCATGTGAATCTGCAGCACTACATGCCACAAACAGATGTACACTGGGTAAGTGACATTTTCCATATATATATATATATATATATATATATAAATATATATATATATATTCACTTTAAAAAAAATTAAGTTACAGGGATGTTATGGTTAGACTCACATTTTAAATGTATTATACTAAATGAGCTATAATTCGCCCCCCCCACCCCCTCTGTGCACAGTTATTTGATCAGTAATTTTACTGCAGATGTTACAGTAACATTATCAATTATGTTATCAAAGATGTCATGAGTGCTGTACTTTGTGGGGAATTAGCAGTGAATGGCGAGGGTGCGAGTTATAGTTACCTTAGGACACAAATTATAGTTACTTGAGATACCTCTAACTATAACTGGTGAATTTCTGTGGTTTGGTACGTTTAAAATGTGAGTCTAGCTATAACGTCACTGTAACCTTTGGTTTTTTAAAGTGAATTTCTATGTTGTTTTTTAAAATTCTGTTTCCTAACTATAAAGTCCCTGTAATCTTTGTTTTTTCAGTGAATTTACATGTTTTTTTTTTTTAACGTAATTTTCATTACTATACGTTAATCCGGCCAGACCCTGTGGCCAACCACCCAATTCCAGGCTGCACACGGGGCCCTTTGGATGTGCTCTACAAGAGTTGGCTGCGGCCTGTCTCTCTGGGTGTGAGAATAGGCGTGACAGGGTGTATCTGGGTGTGAGAGTGGCTGTGAGAGTGTCTGTCTGGGTGTGAGAGTGGGTTCGACAGGGTCTGTGTGGGTCTGTGAGTGGATATGTGAGGGTTTCAGTGGGTCTGTGAGTAGGTGCGTGAGGGTTTGAGTGGGTCTGTGAGTGGGTGGTAAGGGTCTGAGTTGGTATGTGAGTGGAACAAAGATTGAAAGAGAGGGAGAGAGCGTTTTTAGGCTTTGATGAATGATACACTTAGAATGAGATCTGGACAATTGAGAAGAAAATTGTATTTGTCAGTTAAACAGAGTGATATCACCTTTTATTATGAACCTTAAACTCTTGAAGTAGAAAATAAATTAAAGTAGAGAAAATGTCTACTGGCCGACCTGGACTAGAACTCTCAACTTTCAGTGTGAGGATCTGTGACCTCAACCGTTATGCCACAGTTGACTCCTTACTCTGATATTTACTTTTTTATTTTATTTTGAGAAGTCCTTGCATGGAGAGACCATTGCAATGACTCTCTCTCTCTTTCTCTTTCATCCCATTATGTGATAAACGAGCGAGTGAGAGAGTGAAAGGACTGTGGGGGGATCCTTAAGGCCCCCGCGCTCCTAGCCAGCTCCCCACGTTCTGTTTCTGTAGGAGCCGGCATTGCGCCCACAAGCAGAGACCTGCTTTTAATAGCAGCTCCATGCTCGCGGGAGCAATGTTTTCATATGTCTTCCCCGCACACATATTTGCATGCAGGGAAGACAGCTGAAAACTCAGCTTTCTGGCAGTTGGAGCTGTTTGACAGCTCCTGCTGTCAGAAAGCAGACTTTATTTGCTTTTGCTTAGTGGCAGCTGTCCCTGGGGCCATCATTGGCTCCTTGAGGGGGGCAGCTTGGCCCCCTCCAGCGACTATTGCCCTAGAGAAGTGGTGGTCCCCAGGGCTCGGGGGTCCGAAACTGACCCCTTCACTCTTGATGTAGGCCCTAGAAGGTGGTGGTCCCCGGCACTGAGGGGGGCAGCGCGGCCACCCCCAAACCGCCCGCATGGTATATGTTAAAAGCCCTGGGGAGGTGGAGTTCCCAGGTATGCGTGGGCGCCGTGCAGCCCCCGCATCATATTTGTTTAAAGCCCCAGAGAGGTGGCAGGTGGCGGTCCTTGGAGCTGAATATATCTTCAAGAACTTCTCTTCTGATGGATACTTTTAACAGCAGATTCCTCACCTTTCGACTATCCCCCATGCGCCACACTGGATGCAAATATTTTTCATAACAGTGCTCCCACGAACCACCCGATGTGGCTATGTGGCTCCACGTTGACTTCCTTCCTCCCCTGAAGTCATTGAGCGTGGCTGCATATAAGCGCCACCCTTGTGTGCCGATGTCAGATCCTTTCTTCACACATAGACCCGAAACTCTGCTCCCTCTTTTGTCAATTTGATGAGTTTTCCAACCTGAATTCTAGTGTACAAGGGAACACTGTTCCCACCTGAAACTACAGAGTTCAAACCAGCTTTGACTTTCATAAATGGATGTAGCTGATGGACCTGCACAAGCTGTGCCTCTGGTCTTTGAGCTCAGGACACAGCTTCAAGTCTTGTGAGGAGTGTGCCTTCATGCACCCAAAGGCAATTTGGAACCGTGAAGCGCAAAGGCATCAAAAGAAGCCACACAAGTCCTGCTTCCTCTCTAGGTTTAGGGTGCAAGGCTGTTCCCAGTCTCAAGGCCAGTCCTGCAACAGGTCCTTTTAACAGTCAAGGTCATCTGGTAAGTTGATGCCCAAATCGAAGCAGAAACACAGGATGGTGAAGCAGGACTTGACCCCATTCCTCTACTCTCTATATACAGAGAAGTTGCAGGGTCATCAAGATGCCACTTGATTTTACTCCCGATCTCAGATTGAGGAGCCGATTCCAATGCACCCAGAGTCCACCTGGATATCAGCAACACTGCAGCAGGTAGATGCCTTTAAGAAGGCCTTGCTGAGTACTTTTGGCACTCTTCTGGCTCCTTTCAGCATACCTTAGGGCACCAAGGATGTACACAAGGTCCTCCCGTTGGGTTACTGCCAGTGGATCCATCCTCAGCACAGTCTGAACGTGTGGGGCTCCTCCTGACAAAATGCTCTCTTGACCACTAAGCCATCCTCTGTTGCTCCGCCAGGTTTTCATTTCCAACTCTGGCAAGAGTTTGCTGCCACTGGAGACTATGGAGATCACTTACTCCCACATTATGATGATGACCGCTTATATATAGGTTTACACAAGGCCATATACAAAGGTTGATTTCGCACCCTTGGGTTAAGAACAAAAGCGAGTGCGTAATTTGTTGTGGTCATTCGATGTGGTGCTGTGTCCTGGAGTTACAAGAGGTTAAAACAAGTATGCTTACAAAGTCCTTACTTCTGTTAAAAAAAAACCTAACTGATACTTTTAGAGGCACTTGGTATAAACCTAGCTCTTGCCCACCAGTGAACGGGCAGGTGGCCAGACGCCACAGACACCCCAGACTTGGCACATGGTGACCTTGAATTTCTTACTTATCATCTTACTTCTGAGAGTTTGGTGGTCCAGGCTTTCATCAACAAGGTGAATCCTAATCTGTTTCCTGTCTCCCCAGCTCCACCCCTGATGAAAAGAATTGAGGCATTTGGAAAACATTCGGTGACATCTTGCTCGCAGTCCAGGAAGAGTTCTGGACCTCCTTTGCTCAAACCATTCAGGATGCCCAGGATGCATCCACATATTTCATTCGGGCTGGCAGGGATACTACCAATTGTTTGGGGCGAGCAGTCAGCACTACTGTGGGGCTCAGTTGCCGCATGTGGATGAAATCCATTGTTTTTTCTGGAGATGTACAGGCATCCCTCATGGATATACGTTTTTAATGATTCTGCCCTCATGGCAAAAAATCTGATGGCGCCCTGGAGCGATTCAGGCAAAGCCAGTTATGGTGTTTTCCTTGGTATTTTTGACGTCTACAAACAAGTTCCTTTTTCAGTTTTGAATTGGATGTACTCCAGAGGTTTAGCATATAGACCACACCAGGCCCCCATTCTCCTGACTGCCCCACCGTGTTGCAGTCATCTTAACACTTTTGTGACTCTGGACAGGGATCAGGCAGTCAGCGTCACCAGGGCCACCAATCTTCCCAGTCCCCTTACCTGCGGCATCAGCCTGAAAGCTGCTTTAGTTTGCCCTTAGCAGTGCAAAACCACCTTGTGAAAGGCAGGATGCCACATTTTCTCCCAGTTTGGCATCTGACACAATGGTCCTCCAGATTGTGCAGGAGGGCTATCCTTCTTTTTCTATCTGACTCGCCATAGCTTACACCTACATTATAGCAGCTCTCAGAGGAACATCTATCCATTTTACTACAAAAGGTGCAGGCTCTACTGTCTAATTGTACCATCAAAAGTGTGCTGCATCAGAAATAGAGATGGGTTGTTAATCCTGTTTCCTAGAGGTTAAGAAGGATGGAGGTGGGGGCGTGGCCGGCAGCCGATGAGGCTGCAAGCTTAGTGCGGAGCTCCGGGGCTGAACCGGGGCCCGGCCAGCATATCTACCGCACTGAATCCAATAATTTAATAGCAAACCACCGTGGGCCCTTCCGGAGTTCGGCTGATCCTAGATGTGCTACTTTTTCTTGAGTATTGCATCCTATTAGAGGAGAGTTTTATGAAACTCTTGGTCGGCCGGAGAAAGTTGCGCGAAAACAAAATGGCGACCGCGTCCTACGCGGCACCCATGGAAGGCCAGAGGACGAGAGGAAACCCCTGAGCAAACGCAGCAACCGGAACCTGAAGCCGGGTCCAAAAAAGTGCGACGGAGAACCCGGTGAGTGAAGAAGGACGTGCGCAAAAGAGAGCAGTGCAGCGCCGCCGGAGAATGGGGAGAGCGTGGAGTGCCTCAGTCGGAATGGGGGTATGGAAAAGGAAAGAAATAGCTGATCCCCGGGACCAGTCTGACACAGGGGAAGACTCAACGAACCACCGCCGCATTTCCAATCTGCACTGAGCGGAGATCACCCATCACTGGCTAGTAGAGGTGGGGGAAAAACCTGAACTATCCCATCGAAGGATCACTTACAACCACTAGCAAAGCGGGGACCCCCCATTTCAAGAATCGAACCCACGAACCACTACTCCAGACTCAGTAGATGAAGAAGGGTCAGAGGAACTGGAATAAAATACCCCCGCTTCGGAACCTGAGCGATAAAGAACCTGAGACTCTACTCACCGGGGCGAACCCACGACTCGTGGGTCCTCTCACCTGACTCACCGCTCTGATTCAGAACCTCGTGCTAGCTACGCCGAGAAACAAACGCATCAACGAGAGGTGAGGCACAGCAGCGTGTCCCGGACGCGACCCTCAGATCCTTCCCTGAAAGTTGGAGCCGACCCTGCAGAGGCACACTAGATAACCGACAAGTCAAAGCAAAGGGAGTAATCATTTACAGCAAAGGGTCTACACTGAAAGATCCCAATAGTAAACAGCTATAAAACGCCCGATACACCCCAACCTGCGCCACGAAATCAGACCCCGTATGAACATCCCAAACAGATCGCGCAGGGGGGCACAGAGTGAAAGGCGAAGAAGACCCGAACACTCCTCCTATCGATGATAGAAACTTTTGATCAGTGGTGATTGGATGGGGAAAAAGACAGACAACCAGAGCTGGAACCACTAAGCCAAACCCCTGCACTGAAAAGTTTGCACAACCCGTCCACTTTATCCATTGTACAATTCCAACCATGGGGAAACCCAAGAAGCGAGACGACCAGGCCCAAACAGAATGTACAAATGTACATCAATCCACCCAATCCTCCAGCCAGAACTCCTCACACTGCCCTACCACTCAAGAAGCAACGTTGGACACGTTACTCCTGGCTATCAAAGAATCCCGGGAAGCACCCGAGGGGAAAATCGACCACCTCTCATCTGAACTCTCATTACTCAGAGACGATCACCGCAAATTGAAAGAAAAAGTGGACGCAAGTGACAAATCGTTAACTAATATCGACCTCAAGCAAAAAACTGCATCTAAAGAAATGGTACATTTGACTTCCCGAATTAAGACATTGGAAACCAGAGCGGAAGATGTCCAAAACCGTGCACGTAGGAATAACCTTAGACTTATTGGAATACCAGAAGACATGGAATCCTCAGCAACCAGCATTGAGACCTTTCTGGAGGAGTGGATTAGAACTAGTATGGCACCTGAGGGCCTGACTGCATACTTTGCAATAGAAAAAGCTCATAGGATCCCAAACAAAGCACCGCCCCCAGGAGCTAGACCGCGCACAATCATAGCCAAACTGTTGCACTACAAAGACCGAGACTACATCCTCGCCCAGTCAAGACAACTAGGCGAAATACTATGCAACAACCAACGGGTCATGATCTTCCCGGACTTCACGAGAGAGACACAGATGCAGAGGGCTTCCTTCCACGGGCATAAACGCACTCTAAGAGACAATGGGATTAAATATGCGATGCTCTTCCCTGCCAAGCTCAGAATAGAACACGAAGGCAAAACACGTTTTTTCTCATCACCACTGCTGGTGGAGGAATGGCTTGAGTCAATGAACCTGACCCCATTGATGATGCACTCCGACCCACCCAATAACCCGAAGAAGAAGCGCAGTCGAATCATCTAAACGGTTCACGGAGGCGGCTCCCCCTAAGCACCAATCCTTAAAGGAAATGCGAGATGCCGTAGAAGCGGCAGCGGCCCTCAGCAAGGGTCCTAACCCTAGACACCGAACATCGAGCAACTTGTCAGATCCTGACTCCAGCGGAGGGGGCACCTCCGTATCCTCTCGAGACACGCCCACAAGCCTACCTAGAATAACTCCAGGAACATCTGAAGAAATCATCTGACGCCAACTAGAGTGGGTCCTCTGATCCGTAAGTACTTAAGAGAAAAACTTATAAACCCGGTTAGGATCCTTACCCAGCAGTCGGACCGGGACAATAATCATTGATTTTTGGGATAAAAGAGCGCATTACTCTGATCCTGCCAATCTGAGGCCGGGCCCCGGGGAGGGCACGGGGCGCGCACTCTCGGCCCCTTCCACGCCACCCTCCTATAGGATTATAGAACAGAATGCTACCAGTTTGGATGGGAAAAGTTTCTGTAACCGGTCCTGGGGAGTGGGAGTTGGGATTTCATTTTTTTCAATTAGTTATAAGGGTACTTCGTGCACTGAGACCTAAAATGAAAGACATATCTAGTCCCAAACTTTTACGAGAAAGTTGTAGGGAAAAAACACCCCTAAAACACACCTACATTATTCACCAACAACTAATGAACCAAATCCATGACTTCAAATTACAAGCTAATAACCTGGAATGTTAGGGGGTTAAATAATATAGCTAAGCAATATAAGGTACACAACTACATCAAACGCAGAGGGGCACATATTGCTATCTTACAGGAAACTCATTTGATAGAGCAGGAAGTGGCAGCGCTACGGAAAAGGTGGAGAGGCCAAATATTTGCCACTAACTACTCAGCATTTGCGAGAGGAGTACTAGTTTAGATACGCCCTGGCATCCCTTTTCAAGCATTACATACATACATAGATAAAGAAGGCAGATATGTAGTCATTTCGGGCAGGCTAGACGGGAGAGAAATAACCATTGGAGGCCTCTATGCCCCGAACCAAGACCAGAAGAAATTCTTTGACAAAATGTCTGGGGAACTAAGTCCGATTCTGGCGAATCCGAAAATTATAGGAGGTGACTTTAACTGCATCTCTGATATTACGATGGACAGATCACACCCCCCCCCCCCCCCTCACAGACTCAATCGATAAAAGCAGCCAAGACCCTTTCAGAATGGCAACAAGGCTGGCAAATCAGAGACTGCTGGAGACACCTCTACCCACATAATAGAGAATATTCCGCAGTTCATGATCTACACGTAAGATTAGACGCAATACTAGCCTCACTGGAGCTACAACCCGTTGTAACTTCAGCTGAATACCTGAGCCGTACCATATCAGATCACAACCCCCTATTAATATCAATTAATTGGCATAAAGAAAAAACAGTAATACCCTCTTGGAGACTCAGTACTGAAATATTAGAGGACAAGGCCTTTAAACATCACCTCCACAATAGTATCAACGATTATTTTAAACTAAATGCAGGAACTGCATCCTCTAGAGCAATTGAATGGGAAACCTTTAAAATAGTAACTAGGGGTAATTGTATTGGGGAAAGTATCGGAGTGCGCAGATCTATCGAAAAAGAGCTTAATAAATTAGAAGACTCCCTAAGGGATATTGAGTGCAAGCTCCCCACTAACCCTGAACTGTCCTCTCTTTTGAGGGAAACTAAAACGAAAATAATAGAGGAGAACATTAGACTCTCTCGTTTCAACTATAAACAATATTTAAGTAGACAGCATGCAGAAGGAGATGAAGCAAGCGCTCTTCTGGCTTGGTTAGCTAAACCCCCCAAACACCAAACTATTATATTTGAAATAGAGATAGATCCAGGGATCATAGTACTTAGCCAAAAAGAAATTAATAATTGCTTCTTTGAATACTACTCCTCTCTATACGCCCCACCTCCCGAAACAATTAATGGTACCCAAATCGCGGAACTGGAGTCACTGAGCCTCCCTAGATTGGAAGCTACAGAAAGTACAACCCTGGCAGCCCCTATATCGATTGTAGAAATCAAAACTGCAATACAAAGCATGGCAAAGGGTAAAGTACCAGGAGCAGACGGCCTCCCAACAGAGTTCTATCAGCTATATCAGGACACTTTAGCACCAATACTTTGCACACTCTATACAGAAGCCTGGCAAAATAACAAATTACCGCAATCCACTAATGAGGCCATAATGATTCCCTTATTAAAACCAGACAAACCTGCTACCGATGTCCACTCATATGGTCCGCTCTCAATGCTGAATTTAGACTTTAAAATATTAAGTAGATTACTAGCTAACAGACTTCTACCACACATGACCTCTTTGATTCACCAGGATCAATCAGGATTTATTCCACTGCGCAGCACAGCACTAAACATCAGGCGATTAATATCACTTCTTCATTCCCTACCTGACACCTTAACACAAGCTGCTATAATCTCAATAGATATCAAAAAAGCCTTCGACAGCCTGAGATGGGATTATCTAGAGCAAGTCATGTTAAAACTTGGACTGGGAGAGGGCTTCATCCGCTAGACGAAATTGCTATACACAAACCCCACAGCAAGAGTACGTACGGGCAATACCTTCTCTGAGCCATTCATGGTGGGAAGAGGGACTAGACAAGGCTGCCCACTCTCCCCACTTTTATTCGCAATTGCAGTGGAACCCCTTGCACAGACTGCAAGATCCAAAGGTCACTTTGAAGGCATCCCAATTAACAATTGGACACATCACATCGCACTATATGCCGATGACATGCTACTATTTCTTAAAAACTTGGTGGCGGATCTCCCTGGGGTGATAGAAATGCTAGACAATTTCGGCTCGACCTCGGGACTTAGGATTAATTGGAGAAAATCCTCTATTTTCCCAACCTCCAAAGACACCCCAAAAACCCCTGACACTAAGGGCTTACCCTGGGCCTCATCCACCTTCAAATATCTTGGAGTCAATATCTATCATTCAGTAGAAGATTTACTAGAAGGGAACATACAAAGCGCAATCAGGGGAATTAAAGCTAGCATGCAATTCTGGAGTACCTTACCCCTTACAGTCGCTGGAAGAATTGCACTGATTAAAATGATAGTACTGCCCAGGCTTCTATATTACTTCTCCACGCTACCCCTAATAATTCCCAACTCGATATTTAAAAGTGCTGAATCATTAATAGCAAGTTTCATTTGGGGTCCCAGTAGACACAGAATAGCACTTCGGACTGTCCAAAGACCTACCTCAGAAGGGGGACTAGCAGCACCTAACTTAGAAACCTATTATTGGGCGGGACAATTGCAATGGTTAGCAAGACTGATTACTAAACCCCAAATCGTTGCTGACTTACAAATACCATTAACATGCCCATTAAGCAAAATCCTGCAAATAATACTGATCCCCAGAAAACAGAAAGAATCGCTTCCTATAGAATGGGAATCCATCAGACACTGCTGGGAACAGTACCTCAAACGCTCCCGTTTAAAAACACCTTATGCTCCTGAAATCCCTATGGAGGCTCTGAGTTGCTACCCAAATAAACAAATCATCAAACATATTAACAAATTGACCCCGTTCAACATCACGAAAATAGGTGAGCTGTATGGTAATGGGAAACTTCGTCCCTATGTGGAACTGCAAGAACAATTTGATCTCCCTCCTGGATTGTTTCTCACACACACTGCCATTGTAAGAAGCATTCAAAAAATATGGGGCAAGTGAACCTGTGAACCCCAGCACATAAGGGATGCGAACTCCTATGCTCAATGGGCGAGCAGAGGAGGTTAATCTCTGGTATATACAAACTCTTGCAAGGTGACACCCGCACTCCGCTAAATAAACTCAAGATAAAATGGCAAAATGACCTTCACATGATATTAGAAGACAGCCAATGGGACAGAATTACATCCCACGTCTACACTATCTCTAGAAATGCAAGATTTAAATTGATAAACTTGTATATTTTCCATAGAGCTTACCTAACTCCTAAAAAGATAGCCAAAATATATAATACAAATAAATCTGATTGCCCACGTAGCTCCGATCCAGCAGCAGACATAATACATATGTTTTGGAAATGCCCCCTTATTAGCGCATACTGGTCGGAAGTATTCGGGAAGCTAGCTGGCTGCACTGATAGAACGCTATCACCTACCCCGATAGCAGCAATCCTGGGGGACTTCCCACGCCCATCGACACATAAGATGTCAAACAAATTCATAGACCTAGCTTTGATATTAGCGAGGAGAGAAATAACATTACGTTGGAAGGACCCAGGTGGCCCACTAATAATTAGATGGCTAGGTGCACTGGTAAAATGGGCTGAAATAGAGAGCACAGTATTAATGAGAGAAGCATCCCGAGGCCAAAGACCCAGAGAGAGTGTTACACAATGGGACTTACTGCTTGAAAACCTAAAACCAACCGATGCCACCTCCTCGGATGAAGACCATTCTTTATCGAATTCAGACTCCGAACACAACACTACAACTACTTAATAACAACGCCGGAGCGTTAACCAACCTCGAGATTTTTTAGACTTTTCATCATAAGAAATATATTGAAGGACTTAGTGCACACTGGGGGGCGGGAGGGTTCAAGTTACCGGGGAATTTCACAAAGTGTTTTGATTCATGTTATCACCTTTATAAAAGTAATAAAAGATATATAAAAAAAAAAAAAGAAGGATTCGGCCTATTTTAGCTCTCCGCTCTCTAAATGCCTTCCTACGGAAGGACAAATTCAAAATGGTCACACTGGCCTAGGTTCTGCCTGCCCTGGATCCAGGCAACTGGATGGTACCCTTGGACAATACAGGGTGTGTGCTTTCATGTACCTGTCCTGCAGTTCTGCAGATATTACCTGCAGTTCAAAGTTGACCAGGAGCATTTAAATTTGCTGTTCTCTCTTTTCACCTAATCAGTGCCCTTTGGGTGATTGCAAAAGTGATGGTGGCAATTGCTGCCCATCTTCGGAGGCTGGGGATACCAGTTTCCCCCTGCCTTAATGGTGGGTTCCTCCTCTACCCTAGACCAGGCTCGACACAGACTGTTGTGGACTACCTAGAGACAACGGGGTACCTCCCAACATTGCTAGTTTTTTCAGTTAGCCAAAATCACACCTGAACCCTTTGCAGAGGCTTACTTTTATAGGAACAGTTCTGAACACAGTGAGGTTCAGTGCCTTTCCTCCATTATAATGAGTCAAGTACATGTTAAACCTTGAGGTCTCCACTTATGGCTGTGGGGAGGACCTTTGATCTTTTTGACACCCCAAGAACATGCAGTGTCAAAACCTCTGCATGTTGGAGTTTGCAAGAACGCTTTCTCTAGGAGACACATTCAGGTTTGAGTGTAGCACTTGACCTCTGTATGCCTTTCTGCTTCCGCCTCTCCTGCCCCAAGTTCTGAAGAAGATAAGACGCAATAGGGCCCAAGTCATCTCAGTGGCTTGAGATTGGGCCAGAAGTGTTGGTGCCCAAAACTGTTGGGCATGAGCATCTGTCCTTTGGTCAGGCTACCCCTTCTGAAGGATCTTCTATCCGAGAAGCAGGGCAGCGTTCTGAACCCAAACTTATACAATCTGCACCCTCATGCATGGTGATTGAAAGGTGACAATTAACTGTTCAATCTACCATCTGAAAATGTCATCCTTTCTGCCAGTTGTCAGTTAATGAAGTTAATTTATGCCGGGTGCTGGGACCAAGGCCTTGCAGTGGGCACTGTGAAAGGTTATTTTTTGGCTCTTCTGGCCTTTTTCATAACTTGCAACCTGCTCCACAATCAGGGCCTCCAAACCAATTTACAAAACATCTTCTCAAAACCTGTTTATCTTGGGCTTATCTAGGTGCATGTAATAGATACCTTAGAAAGAAAAGTGTATTCTTCTTCGGAAAGAGTATCCTATGTCCTGGATAACTGCCATCTACTGTGTAATACCATCAACCAGGCAGATCTCTTCGCATCTACGTTTTATGGCATCCCTTATCTACATTGTTTTGAATGCAAGATTGCAGTAAAGCGTGGAGCATCAATGGTATCAGAAAAGGAACAACTGGGAAGGCAAACTTCACTTAACTACTACTTCAAAACAATATCTTGCGTGAGAGATGCATGAATCACAACTTACTCAAGAGAGTCCTCATCCTAAAGGAAATACCATCAGAAGTATAGGATAGGGATCCCATCTACACCATCTGTTGGTTCAGAAATAGTGTATGGACAAGGAAAGTTTGTAACAAATCAACTGGGCTCACAGCGATCCACCTAGCCCTCAAGGCTTTCCTTCCGCCACTGGTGACTAAGAGCATAATGCTTGAAACCGACAACAACACAACCATTCATCACCTGGACAAACAGGGAGGTACCAGATAAAGGCACTATCCCCAAAAGCACATTTAAAAAAAAATGTATTTTATTGCATTTTGATAATCACGATCGAAACAGAGTTGCAATGATCATTGCTTTACAGTGTCGCACAGGCCACCGAGGTGACCGCAGTCAAACATATGTATGAATAAGCATAAGGTATGTATGCCAGGTGGGCAAAAATACAGGTTACACAGAATCGGTGTGGCACACACAGCTTAAAAGTTAAGAAGAGAAGGAAGCCTTAGAGTTAACTACAAAACCAACCACCCTATCACCCCCCAACATCATTTGCCCTACTGAGTCCATGCGTGTTTAAGAATCGGGACAGAGCGAAGTGGGTGAGAGCTATCCAAGCCTGTTAGGAGACATAACGGTTAACATACAACCAGTGAGGGAATGAGTGGGGAACTCTCAGAGGCAGGAACATTAGGTGTAAGCACCATTATGTGTATCGATGTCAGGCAACATCCTCTTCCTGGAATTTAAAATGTTCCAGTAGGGCATCCCACACCGTTGCTATGGGGTGTTTAAGCAACCCACGGTATCCCTCCCTACATAATGCATGGCTTTCTGGTGAATCCCATTGCCAAACCTCCTCTCACCAACTCACCATGATGAGTGCAGTAATCTGCCCTTTGAAGAGGACCAATACTAGATCCTCAAAGCGTGCCTCAGTCTTGGAGTTCTGGGGCCTTGGGAATAGTCCTAAAAGACAGTGTTCAGCAGTATCTGTTTGTGTACCCTGTGAGTGAGGCCCTGTTGTCTCTCCAATAGGACTGTAATGTCGACCATAAAACATGCAGTAAGTCTGCGTTGTCAGCCTGGCATCTAGGGCAGGATGGAGAAGCTGTAGGGAATATCCTACGGAGTTGCAGTGGTGTTAAGTATGCCCTATGCAGTAGCAATATCTGGATAAATGTAAAACGTGTTCTGGGATATCATACTTGGGTATTCTGTAAGAAACCACAATTTTTGTTCATCAAGAGCGCAGTTGAGGTATGTTTCCCGTTGTGTTCTCAATGGGGTTAGTGAGGTGTATAAGTGGGCATGTAGCCCCGTATAGAGCCACTTGACCAGATATCTGCTGGTGTCCATTGCATGAACAGCCTGAATTAGTGGATGTATATCATGTTCAGAGCCAGTTGGTGACCACTTTATGTGAACATAGCTTAGAACATTAGCATGGATGAGAAAGAGGGAGCCAGGGAGCCCATGCAGCTGCGTAAAGTCCTGAAGAGGTATCAGTGCCCTGTTACTGAACAATTCGCCTACTGTGGTGGTCCCTTCATTTTCTGGCAGATGTGAGTGTGTCTACCAGTGTGGGCATGTCACACAGAAAGATATTTGGGGCATAGTTTGCAGGGGAATTCGTATAACGATGCGTGCTCCTCCAGGATGTGATGCCATTGTTAAGCAGTAGGGTGTTCCATGCCCGGTAGCCGCAATTTGTGTAACTCACCCGATTGTGGCATGCAATGTGAATAACCAATTTCTTGTAGGTGAATCCAGGCCAGCCAGTAAGCTGTTGTATCTGGCCAGCCAGCAGCAGGCTTTAAAGTCTGATGCTCCCATCCCATCCTCCTGCGGGGGTAGCTGTAATTTAGGTAGACTAACACACCGTCGCCCAGAGCCCCAAGTTATATCAATTAGTAGAGAGTTCAGTGTCTTGAAAATGGCCCCAGGGACAACAATTGGTAAATTTACAAAGCAGTATAACAGTTTGGGAGCATTGCCATTTTGGACAATGCCAGATGGCCTGCCACTAACACGGGCAATGTGACCCAGAATTTCACCTGGGATCGTAATGATTTGATGGCCTTGTGTAGGTTACCATCTAACAGATCAGTAGGTGATCTGTATACCTGGATGTCCAGATAGCGAAGCAAACTGTGAACTGCAACATGTATGGTCTGTGTGCCAAGAGGCACCATATCCTGAGTTATAGTACCTGCAATTTGGTATGGTTAACTTGGAAGCCAGATAAGGTGCAAGGGACCGAAGTATAGTGGAGATGGCTGTAAGATCCATCCCCAGGTCCCAAGTGTACACTACCATGTCATCCGCGTATAATGAAACTGTGCAAGTCTGGGGCCCACGTGGAATACCCCATTCTACGGATTCCTGACTGGGTTTCTGCACCAACGGTTCCATTGCTAATCCCTGAAAGCACAAATGACCTAACACTGAGACTTAGACAGACACACACCACTAACTGCAATAGACATTCCAGCAATGCAAGGTGATGTTTTCCGTCGGTATAAGTGGAAAATCACAAGTAGCTCTTTGACAACAAAATTATAAGAGACATCTTGAAAGATTGGAGCACTTTCTGCATCCATTCTACTGGAACCAGACTCTATGGGAAATTCCTTTTTGATGAGTTGGTCAAGAGCATTTCTAAATTCTTTTTCACAAGTTTCACACATTCTCTCAGTAAAAGTGAAAGTGTGCAAGTCTCCAGCGAAAATGATACTAGTACAGCCAGACTGGCCAAGTCCATGATGGTGTCTGGACCGTCTCAAAATGTCTGTCAGAATGCACAGGAGAATCACATACAAGCCAATCCTCCTAACAAGACTTTAGAGGTAAATTCAACATCCGAACTTAACATCATTGAATTTGGCAGCATGGCTCCTGAAGACAGACAGTATAGGCAGCTGAAGCTCTCACTGGCATGTGTGGAGATTTCAAAGGAAGCAAAAAGTATTTTCATAAAAACATGCTAAGCAATTAAGTGGAATAGAGTCTCCTCATGGTCTCGGAAGAATGGACATGATCCCATTTCATGTCAGTAGAACCTTATCATGCCATATTTGTTGCATTTCCTGTCTTACTTTAATATCATAAGGGTTCATCAGGCTGCAATTACATCTTATAGAAAATTGCCAAATCAAATTTTTGAAAAGGACTTCAGATAGTTTTCCTGGCAGTCAAAAGCTGGACCTTCACCTCCATGGGGATTTGACATGTTCCTGTCAAAGTTAATGTGCCCTATTTTAAGGCTATTCACAAGACTAAATTGCAGCATCTTTCCTGAAAAACAGCCTTTTTAAATTGCCATTACTTCCACTCAAAGGGAGCACTATATAGGCATTGAAGTCAACCGAGCCCTACACAGTTTTTCAGGCAAACAGTATGGTTTTGAAGGGCACATCAGTCTTTCCTTCCAAAAATTATATCGGAATTTGACATTAATCAAATTATTACGATATCTACATTTTACTCCAATTCATTCACAGTAGCAGAATGCTTACTCAATGTATTAGATGTTAGCAGATTACTTTGTTTCTTCTGAGATAAAACATAAGATTTCATAAAAATCAAACAGATATTCATAAATTATGACCTTAGGAAAGAGTGTTGAGCCACATCCAATCTAGCACCAGGTGTATAGTGGTTTGCGTTACTTTGTTATCAAATAGCACTCAGACCTCTTCCAGTAGAGTCCAGAGCTCTCCCTACTAGATGAAAATCAGCTACTACAATATGGCATGACAGTGTACCAATTACAGACCTATTTAAAGCAGTAACATGGAAACCAGTACATACTTTCACAAGTCACTAATGTCTAGATTCAGACACACAAGATGATGCCTGAATAGCCAGGAAACCCTGGGAAACATCTTGCTTCTTTCCTGCTGCCACCTTGTATGAGGTTATTTAGCTTGCTACTCTATTCTGGCATTTGGCAATGAAGATCCTACCATGCAGAAGAAAATGTCACTTGCAGTCCTAGTTCTGCATCATAGGAATCTTCATTTTAAAAGATGCCTGCTTTTCTGGCTGTTCATCTGGTCACCGTTAAAAAAAAAAAAAAAAAAAAATACTCTCTCTGTGAAGCAACTGCCAGCACACTGCATTGCATATTAGGTAGGGCAAGGTCCTAGAAACTTAGAGACATTACTAATTTTTGCAGCTTTTAATGTAAGCCTATTAGGCTTCATGTTTCCTACATGTAAGACATGTTTTCACCCCTTGTTGCAGCTCTGATGCTGTCAGGTAGGCTTGAAATTTGATCTGTGGAGTCTTTATGTCTACGTTCTAGAAAACATGCTGCCTTTCATTGGGCTTCTAAAGGGTGCTGATCATCATATGGACACTGGCATCCTGTGTCTTTAATACTACCGACAAATACATCAGTTGGATGTTCCTAAGGGCCCATGTACACAGTAGAGATGTATTCCAATGTTAATGACCTAAATAAAGATCTCTACAATGCAGAACTAGCACTTCAAGTAAGTAATCTTTTGATATGTGACAACCAGGGTTCAGAAACTTTCTCCATTCCTTTGTTTCCTGCTCCTCACACTGTGTCAGTATGCATAGAATTGTCATACTGTTTTAAATCTTTTCCATCCCCAGTCGGTCAATCATTGACCTTTAGTGATCCCCAAGTGTACTCTAGAATTGGATTACAGTCCTTCCACTTGATTCACCCCTCCACTTGATTCACTCCTCCCCTTGATTCCTTTCCGTTTCTAGTGTCTGCCACAATAACTTGACACCCAGGTTTAAGCAATGTGGTGTGCCTACTATGTTTGGGGAGTTATGCTGAACCCACACTTCAATGAGATCACCTCAGCTCCCTCCCCTTCTGCTCTCTTCTTCTAACCTATAGTTGCAAAGAGCTCCTCCATATTGGTAGGGCAATCCTGGTCACACTTCCACCCTAGAAGTGAAATGCTGAAGCGACCAGGGTGATTCTGTAGGTGACAAGGTTTTTTAAAATCATCTGTTATTCCGATTTCACATTCCCAGCATTATAAATGTGAAATAACCATTGTACACTCAAATTGGGACCAGTAATCAGTAGACGGGTATTATCATTGATGTTACACATATCCATGAGGCACATTTAACTTTAAGATACTATAACAACTAATATCTACCCCATTGCAGCAGCCCACAATTTCCCGCCGTCTAGAGAGCACATTTTGATATCCCCTTCCAGAACCATAGCATGATATACTAGACTATATTTTTCCCTCTGAGTCTTGTTGTATGCATATTGTTTAGAGGACATAATTTGATCCACCACATTTTGCCGTTTTGCTTCAACCTAATCTGTTTAATGTTGGACCACTTATGCTTCTGACCCTTGAGACCCTCACGGGTGAGTAGTGCACTTTACAAATTCCAGATTGATTGATTGACCCGCTAGCAACAACTGGGGTATATATCCCCAGTCAAGTGGGCAGTCTTCTCAAAGTCAAGGTGTATTTTCATCCTATTTGGCCTCAATTAGAAGATCAGGTCCCATATATCAGTATCTATAAATTTGCCACCTTGCCTTTGTAATGTACTGACTACCTCAATCTTCTGTGGATGACAAGGTTGAGGATTTTGGACAATATATGTTCTGCAGTTTAACCAGACTGTTGCATAACCTGTAAATGTCACCTAGGGAGAAAGCTAATGGTTAAAGCCCTGAAGGAGACAATGATTATACCCAAGGGCCAATAACAGAGGTATGTTTGTCTGGCAGGGGAACATGCAAATTATTTTGGGCCGTTTTTAGGTTTTGGATCCAGGCTTTTTGCACTAGCTGTGTCATTCAGCATCCTCCAAAGGAGTGAACCCCGGCAGCAATAAGTAAATATCACTGTTTTCATGCCTGGGTGTTCTACGTCAGTGTAGCATTTAAA
Organism: Pleurodeles waltl; assembly: GCF_031143425.1. Taxonomy (NCBI): domain Eukaryota; kingdom Metazoa; phylum Chordata; class Amphibia; order Caudata; family Salamandridae; genus Pleurodeles; species Pleurodeles waltl. The sequence continues at coordinate 799,813,505 of NC_090436.1, forward strand.
CAAAAACAGTGTGGCATGGTTCAAAGACATGGAAAGAAGGCAACATTAGCAATTTCCAATGCACTCACAATTGATGAAAAGACCTTCTTGCATTCCATACACACATTGCCTGTCCGAGAAGAAAATGAATAAGGTGATGCAACATGACTTGAAGGGCCTCTCTAGTGTGGTGAAGAGCATGAAATGTGACCTTGATCAAACAGTGTATAGGATCAACAAAGTTGAGAACCAAATAAACAAGTTTAAATCAGGATGAAGGATCTGTTCTACTTTCAGACCTGTGTGGTGAACAGCATGATGAGACTGAAAGTGCAGATCAAGCTCTTTAACAACGTAAGAAGGTGAGCTCATCTTAGGGCTGTGAAGTACTCTCTCTGACCCCAAGGTAATACTTGTTTGAGGAAATTGAGGATAAACTGCAAGGACTATTGGATTTGCAGTCTGGTCAGAGACTATACTAAGCCCTTCCCCAAAAATCCTATCTGTGGGTTCTGGGTAAAGATAGGCTTGAGTTGATATCTTTTGACTGGGTTCTTGGCCCTTAGGATTTCTGTGTTTTGTGATTTTCGACGCTGAACACACCAGGTGTCATTCTCAAGGAAGGAAGCGAGATTTTCACATGAGTTCTTTGGTTTGATAAACTGTGTATGATAGCTGTTTCTTTCTCTGCTTTCCTTTTCTTATTGCTTTGTGTTCCTGGATACTGTCTTCTAAATTCACTGGCACTAATAGTTGTTGGATGTGTGAGTGAAATACCTTAACATTGTTTGATTAAAACAGTACTCTCTGTTATTTGTTAATACTCAGTTCCAAGCTGGTGATGTCTTTCCCTGCCATTATAGAAATCTGTATTAACAATGATTGCACTCTAAAACTGACAACTTTTTTTCTATCTTTACTAATACTGGTTCTCAATGGAAAGCATTCTTCATGGGACAAACATCTATTATGCAGGACTTTCTTCCCTCTTCAAGCTGCCTGAGTCAGTTTCCTTCAGAGATATAAACACCTATTTAAACCTGTTTTGCCTGTAGTTATTGAAGCCTGTTTGCTATGTTACTGCTTGTGTTCATCCTTGCCCTACTCGCAGCCCAGTACGAAGTTCTGAGCTGGGTATCCATTCTGCACTTCAGGTTGTTATTTTTGTTTCAACCAAAGTCCTTCTTTCTTATCTATGCACCACAAACAAATGTAAATGTATGCTTCCTGCCATTTGCTCCAAGGTGAGTGCTCTTGAATGTATGCTTCCTGCCATTTGCGCCAAGTTGAGTGTCCTTGCTGCCTGCTCTGGTAGGACCTGTAGCCCTTTTCCTTCATCTCCAGTATAGTCCTTATATCCTCTACGTGATCTGTTAGTACTGTTCCTTAGTGGTGCTGATTTCTTCAAGCGCCATATACAGGCCTTCTCCAGATGTTTGTTGTCACACTTGGCTAGACCTCAAACTCTTTTTCCTCTTTTCTGGTACCTTTTCCTCACTGGCCAGGCCCACCACCTCAAACCATTACTCTAGAAAACAGCTGAAATCCATCAACCTTCAAGCCTGACTGGAGGACTGTTTGAGGAAAATACCTGTTCCCAGCTGATATGGGATGATTGCCATCACTGTCGAATTTGGCATTCAATAGGATGTGAACTGAGCTGTACAGTGCATGGAAAAAGATGGTTAAACCTGATTGGTTTCCTCCAAAATTTCAAGTGCTGCATCAGTCCTGAGTACAAATGTGTTTCCAAGAAGAAAAATATTGAGATGTAACATCAAGTCTAAAATGAAATGTGTCAATTGCATTCGATAAAAATAGGAAACAAACGTATGTTACAGTAGGGAAAGACATTGCCTTGGAACTGTGTGAAGGGATAGCAAAATGAGGTCACAAAAGCAGGTTCTTTTGTAGCCATATAGGGAAGATATGATCATGTGTATGGGAAGGCGGGGTATACAGAGGTGCCTTAAATTAGTGCTGCAGTCAGTATATAATGCAAACTTAAAGGTGGCAACCATTCAGTCCTGAACATCTAATCTGATAGAGACTTCTAGCTGCAGATTCCTTACTTTTGATTTTCCCAGGCATCAGGCTGGATCCGGAAATGTTCACTGAGCAATACTCATGAGTGGTTGGCAACGGAAGTGACATCGTGGTCACCTATATAGGCGCCACCCAGGCGGGCGGGCATCATTTCTTTTCTTTCCATGCCAGTTAGCGCATATCCAGAGAGAGCTACCCCTCTGGCGCTTTTTGACAGGCCTCTTTTGGACATTTTGTCGAATTTTTCTTTGTGTGTGTCGAGGATCTCATCAAGAAAGGCTGGGTTCAAATGGTGTGGCGCCTGTCACCACATCATGTCGGTTACTGACCCCCATCTCATTTGCTTCTAGTGCTTCGAGCGAGACTATGATTCCAAGTCATACTCGGACTACCACGCCATGGCGCCGAAGGCTTTGAGGGAGCAGTCGCTAAAGCTGCTTGCGGCCCGGCAATCGGCAACACTGGCACACGCGACTCCTAGGAGGTCTTGTTCTTGGTCAAGAAGGAGGTCCATAAGCCCCATGTCCTCTTCATCCCATTCGAGTCCTCGGTACACTATGGGAAGAGGCACAAGGAGAAGTCCAAGAGGACTTCGACTTCACCTCGTCCGTCAGCTGATGAGATGAGCGGGGAACATTTGTCTTCCCGACACGGATCTGCAGGCCGTTGCCCAGTTGGACTCTACCCCCTCCTCCCCGTTTGCGGGAACCGGATTGACACCTGCTCAGATAAAGGAGTTTTATTAGGCTGTGCACCATGTATTCGAGCAGGCTGACCCCTCTGGTACAACTTTGGGCCTCACGGGGGCAGAGGAAGCCCCAACTTGTTTCACTCTGGCAGCTTCGGCTTCCGCTCTGGTGTGGTCTCATGGATTTCATTCTATATCTGGACCAGCACCAGTCATACCCAGGTGACCTTCTCCGACGTCGGTCCCGATGCTGATGCTCCTCGCACCCACCGGCGGCGCCAGCCTGATTCTGATTCCAGATGATCTGGAACCAGAACGGCATTGCACGACGCCAATGCCGAGGGCGCCAACAGGTGCCAGATCATTGCCTGAGCCTTATTTTATGCAGCCAGTCTTGGGAGAAAACTGAAAGGGGTCACTGGACCCTTTAGAACTCCAGTTGAAGAGTACTTTGGACTGCTATGGGGAGCTAGGTGAGGCCAGTGGTCTGGACACCTCTCCAGATACTGGTTTCCACTCTCCCCAGGCTGTGGCTACGGAGGAAGGAGCTTCTTATGCAATGGTGGTGCATAGGGGAGCGGAGGTCCTTGACCTCGAACTGCCCGCAGTGGCTGTCAAGACGAACATCTTGACAGAAGTGCTTCAGCCTGGGGCTTCTACATCTGAACCACTTCTGCCTTTTAATAAAGCACTTACAGACGTCCTGCTGGGAACTTGGTCCAAGCCAAACACAGTGGCTCCTGTTAATAGGGCTATCGCCCGCCACCATCACCCTGCGTCGGGTGACCTCACCTTCCTCTGCCAACACCCCACCCCTGAGAGCTTGGTAGTCCAAGCATCTACTCCCAGTGGAGCATTCCCTTCCGCTCCTCTTGACAGGCAGTCCCAAGAGGCTGGACCATCACGGAAAGAAGTTGTCTTCCACCAGCCTGGCAGTGAGGTTGGTGAACACCTTGTGCTTATTGGGCCGTTTCTCACATTTGGGATATGGTTGCACAAGTGCTGCCTCAGGTCTCGGAGGAGGCCCAGCCCATACTCTCTCAAGTAGTAAAAGAGGTGAGAGACCCAGCTAAGTTCACCATTCGGTGTGGCTTAGATATGACTAACTCACTAGGCAAAGCAGTTGCATCGACAGTGGCCTTAAGGCGTCATGCCTGGCTGAGGACATTTGTTTTTCTTGGAGGCTGTCCAGGCAAACCTGATGGACACGCCCTTTGATGGCACTTGCTTGTTTGATGGGAAGACAGACTCAGCGCTGGAGCGCTTTAATGAATCTAGGACTATGGCCAAGTCCTTAGGCCTCTCAACGACCCCTTGTCCACCGTCTGCCTTTCGTGGCTACGGAAGGGGCGCGGTACCATGCCAGCCCTATGCCAGCCACTGTCCCACGCAACCTGCCCAGGCTATGCGAGGATGTGGGCACCGTACCTTCAGACCTAGAGGGTCTGCAGGCCAGAAGTAATCTGCCACCCAGCCCCCATCAGCTGCAGCCTCAAAGCCCTCCTAGTTTGGATCTGCAGGACCATGCTGGCCCAGTTGGAGGGAGAATACACCTTCCTCTGCTCCGCTGGCAGTCCATACCATTGGACGCATGGGTACTGCAGATCATCAGGAAGGAGTATACCCTGCCCTTCCAATCCGTTCCTCCTCCTATACTGCCAACATTTGAACGGCTGGCGGAGGACCATTTGTCACTGCTCTGAGAGGAAGTTACAGCTCTCATGGCCAAGAGAGCCATAGAAAAGGTCCCGATATCAGAAGAAGGCAATAGTTGTTATTCATGCTACTTTCTGATACCCAAAATAACAAGGGCCTTCACCCTGTTCTAGACTTATGGACTGCAGATCTCTTCCTCAAGAAAGATAAGTTCAAGATGCTCATGTTGGCTCAGGTCTTGTCTACCCAAGACCTAGAAGACTAGTTGGTAGCGCTGGACTTGCAGGATGCTTATTTTCATATTCCCATCCTGCCTGCCCATAGTTGTTACCTGTAGTTCAAGGCAGACCGTGAACACTTTCAGTTCACTGTACTGCCATTTGGCCTTACCAGAGCCCTTCAGGTGTTCACCAAGGTGATGGCAGTGGCTGCAGCTCATCTGCACAGAATAGGGGTGTCAGTCTTTGCCTACCTTGACGACTGGCTGTTGAAGGGAATCTCGTCCCAGGTTGTCGTCTCTCACCTCCAGACTATGGTTAACCTTCTGCATTCCCTGGGGTTCACTATAAACCTATCAAAGTCACACCTGACTCCCTTTGAGACACTCTCTTTCATAGGAGCTGTTCTGGACATAGTGCAGTTTTGGGCTTATCCTCCCGAGCAGCAAGTCCGGGATATTCAGGCTATGATTTGGCCTCTATCCTGGGTTTCAGTGAGAGTGACTCTGAGGCTGCTGGGCCTTTTGGCCTCCTGCATCCTGCTGGTAAGACATGCCAGATGGCGTATGTGGCCTCTGCAGTGGGACCTGAAGTTCCAATGGGCGCAGCATCAGGGAAATCTTTCCAACATGGTCCAGAACTTGAAGGGAACTGCGAAAGACCTGCAGTGGTGGATTACAAACGGCAGTTGGGTCATAGGCAGACTCCTCTTCCTTCCCCAACCAGACTGTACATAACGACAGATGCACACTTGGATGGGGAGGCCATCTGAGAGAGGTGGAGATCAGAAGACTCTGGTCTCCAGCGGAATCCAGACTCCACATCAACATGTTGGAGCGCGGGCAATCCGACTAGCATTGAAGGCATTTTTTCCTTCTGTCAAGAGGAAGTTGATGCTATGTTTATAGACAACACCACTGCCAAGCATGGCGGGGTGGTGTCGTGGACCCTTAATCAAGAGGCCCTGCATCTTTGGACTTGGCTTGAACAGTAAGACATAACTCCGGTGGTTCAACACCTGGCAAATTCTCTGAGCGCAAGGCCGGAAGAACTCAGCTGTCGATGCCTAGTGTGTCATAAGTGACATCTCCATTCAGAGGTTGTGCAAGGTCTCTTGTAGCTCCGGACTGGGCAAGGAGAGTCTGGTATCCCAAGCTTCTGAAAATGAGTATCGACCCTCCCATCAGGCTGCCTCTTCGGGAGGGTCTTCCGTCGTAGCAGCAGGGGAGGGTTCTCCACCCAAATCTGTCAACTCTGCACGTCCATGTGTGGAGATGGAGTGTCAACAGTTGAATTCTTTCAACCTTCCTCCCGAAGTCTGTAGCATTATCTTGGCAGCCAGGTGTTCTTCCACAAAAATGGTATTCACCCGCCATTGACAAAGATTTGTCAAATAATGCACATAGAAGTTCATAGAACCTCTTTCTTTTTCTCTATCTGATAGTCTTCTTATTCTTTTTCTTGTCCAACAGGGATCCGCACTGGGCACTCTGAAAGGCTATCTCTCTGCTCTGGTTGCCTGATCAACCCTCTCTGTTCAAGTCCCATATAGTAAATACGTTTCTTAAAGGGCTTGTACATATGTTTCTCCCTTTGCCCTTTATCATGCCTCACTGTGATCTTCACCAAGTTCTCACTTATCTTCTGTGGGCTCCCTTTGAGCCACTGCACAATTGTCCCCTCTGGCTGCTAACCATCAAGACAGCCTTCTTAGTGTCAATAAAATATGTCCGGAGGATGAGTGAGATACAGGCTTTATCATCTAAACCGCCATATCTCACGATATTTCCAGACAAGGTAGTGCTGCGCACCCATATCTTTCCTTCCTAAGGTGGTGACTCCATTCCATCTGAGTCAAACTGTCACCTTGCCCACCTTCTTTGCTCCCCCATGTAGGAAAGTAGCTCCTTTCTGGCATAGTTACCTCCACTTTTTGACTGGTGTTGGTATGTTTAGACTGTAGTACACTGGAATCCTCGTGTCAGTGCCCTCCCCCCTAAATTGATTTGGTAGGTAAATTTACACCCCACAATTGGCACACTGTGCACCCATGTAAGTCCCTAGTATATGCTACTTAGGTACCCAGGGCATTGGTACACAAGTGCCCCCCTTTGGCTGCAGCATGTATTGTGCAACCCCGGGGGTGGGGGGCATGCAAACTGTGACTACAGGCCTGCCATTGCAGCCTGTGTGAAATGGTGCGGGGGCATGCAAACTGTGACTACAGGCCTGCCATAGCAGCCTGTGTGAAATGGTGCATGCACCTTTCACCCCAAATACAAGGTTTGCCTTATATCATGGTCACTGCACTCTGACCCTGTATGTTACCCCTAAGGTAGGCCCTTTAGCCCAAGGGCAAGGTGGATGGTTCTCAGTGTGAGGGCACCCCCTGCATGAGAAGAGGTGCCCCTACAAACTCCATATTCCATTTTCTGGGCTTTGCAAGTGTGCAAAGCCATCTTAACCTATGTAGTGGACACTGGTGAACACAAGATGTCCAGCTACATAATGGCGTCACCAAACCTAGTCATGTTTGATATTAAACATGTTGGAATCAAGCTACTACAATGTTCCCAGTGTTAGTTGCTGCCAGCACAGGGAGGCCTGAGCAACACAGCAAAGAGGGATGCCCACGTCGCAGGAGTTGCAGAGAAGACATCGTTCTTGGAGCTCTGTAGTGCTCGAGGCTGTGGTTTTTTGGAGCTAGGACATCTCTGTGCAGGAGAGTCAGCGAGCTTGGCAATGACAAACAGACGCGGTACACAGGGGCTGTGGTCAAGCAGGTCCAGCGAGGGACCAGAGACTTCTCAGTTGCAAAGAATAAAGGTCAGAGCTCTGGAGAGCCACAGAACCACCACCTGTGTTGTAGTGCCTTGAAGAATCCGAGGGACAGGCAGATGCACAAACTGGTCATCAGTGATATGGTGCCTGAGGATGCAGGGGAGTGACTCTTTCACTTCAAGGGAGATTCTTTCTTGCTTCCCAAGTGCAGGAAGAGTCCTTGTGTCTCTAGAGGAAGCACAGAGATGGAAGATGCAGAAGTCTTGCAGAACTTGGAAACAAAGTTGAAACAGGAGTTGTCCTACTAGTTACAGTCTTGCTCTTGGTTCCAGCAAAGAACAGCAGAGATTCCGGTGTCCAGGTTGCAGAACTGGCTTACAGAGAACACTTTTAGACGGATCTGGAAGTCCGTTTTCAAAGCTGCTGATATAAGAATTATTAAGTATGCCATTTCTTTTTGCTTTCAGGGACCTTCAAATCTGTTATCACTTGTTTAATTACATGTTTAACTATCACTTACACTCTTTTAGCAGTGTCACAAGACATTATCTCTTTTAATATGCTTGCGATTTCATATGTTTTTATTTAGCTACTCAAATTAATTTTTACTGTTTTTACCAGTGTTGATCAGCTATTGTGATTGATTTTATATGAATCTACACAATAAAATTGACTACTACTACTACTACCTTTATAGCATTTATATGGAAACCAGGGTTGGATTCTAGAGATGTGCCAGTTATAAGCTGATTTCACTCCCTTACGGTGATCTGTACATTTTTATGTTGATATTTGTTGCTAGGTTGGAGTCAGTAATATCAAAAATTGTAGCTTGGTTTCAGATCAGATTCATCAAAGGTTGTTATGGAACTGACAATATAAGTAAAGTTATAGAGTTGATACATCTTATAGAGACTTCTAGTTGCAGATTCCTTACCTTAGAACTTTCCCCGGCGTCAGTCTGGATCTGGAGATTTTTCTCCGAGCAGTACCCTTGCGCGCCGTCAGGTGGCATTGGTCAACTTCGCGTTCATCGTAGGCATTGTGGTCGCCGTGATGATGTTGATGTCGTACTTAAGCACCACCCTGGCACGCTGAAGTCAGTTATTTTCTTTTACACGCCACGTGCAGATCCAGAGAAGAGCAACCATGGTAATTTTTTGTTAACTTTTTGGACTTCTTGGTGCGTTGAGGGATGTCTCGTAAGACCGGCTTCAAGCCTTGCGACGCCTGTCACCGCATGATGTCGGTGACGGACCCACACCAGGTGTGTTTGTGGCATCTAGAGTGTGACCACTGCCCTGGAGTCGTGCTCTGGGGACCAAGCCATGAACCTGAAGGCTATGAGGGAGCGGTCCCTAAAGCTTTTGGTGGCCTAGCGCTCAACTCCGCGTCGCTCTTGCTCGAGAGGAAGGTCTTGAGACCGCTCGCAGAGCTATCACCACTCCTTATCACGTTCAAAATTGTCAGGACATTCGGGGTCATAAGAAGAAGTTGAAGAAGGCTAAACGTTCTTTGACTGAAACACTTCGCTCGGCCGCTGCAATACGGGAAGAGCATCGAGGCCTGAGTCTGTGGAGCCTGCTTCTGGGTCTGCTCCACGCCGCGCCTCCCTGAGTTTCCGTGAGCTGG